>NC_134087.1:204374775-205014775 GCF_000715075.1 Nicotiana tabacum | reverse complement strand
ATCACGGACCATCTACGAATATTACAAACAATTTTCTGGAAAGAAAGATACAATTTGTCTCTAAAGTAAATGAAAACAGAATATAAAAATAGAAGAGAACGTCGGGTCCTGCGGACGCCTGCAGGACTACTTCGGAATCTCCGACTTGACTGAAGGCAGCCACCCAAAGCTATGATCCAAAAGCTGCCGCTCCGGGATCTGCACACAGAGTAGAGAATAGTATTAGCACAACCAATCTCATGTGCTGGTAAGTGTCTGGCCTAACCCCGGCGAAGTAGTGACGAGGCTAGGACCAGACTACCAAATAAACCTGTGCAGTTATATCATATACAGTAAAATAAAACAGAAATAAACAATTAAAGATGGGAGGGGAACATGCTGTGGGGGAATAACATTTATCAATAGTAATTCCAGAGAAAAGCATAAACAACAATTTAGAATTCACAGCAAAAGAATAAGGAAATCGTAACCAATCAATAAACACTTTTATTACTTATTGTTGCGGCGCGCAACCTGATCCAAATCATGAAAATACTGTTGCGGCGTGCAACCCGACCCATATCATTTATCACTATTGCGGCGTGAAACCCGATCCGATTATATTATTATTGCGGCGTGCAACCCGATCCAAATATAATGTTGTTGCGACGTGCAATTCAATCCAAATATAATATTGTTGCGGCGTGCAACCCGATCCAAATCATGCAATTCAACACCAATCACAAAAGAGTCCCGACAAGGAAACGATAAGGAAACAACACTATCCCGGCAAGGGAATCGATAGTATAAGTAAATATGACCCGGCAAGGGAATCAGCTATAACCAAACTTGTTCCAACATCTAACTTCACAAAGAAATCTCAACTAACACCAATACCCAACCATAAGCAATTTCCACGAGAATAATCATAATTCTTGCTCAACACTGAGAATCAACAACTTAGGCATTCAGTAGTACTTATTAGGAACACACCGATTTCAATTTAAGACTCACGGTCATGCTTAACACTAACGTATAGATACTCGTCACCATGCCTATATGTCGTACTCAACAAGTAACACATAACAAATAGGACACAATTCCTAATCCCTCAAGCTAAGGTTAGACCAAACACTTACCTCGAATTTCCAAGGCCAACTCAAGCCTCAAACACCGCTTTTCCTTTAAAATTCGCCTCTAAACAACTCATATCTAGTCCAAATTGATTTAACAACATCAATAAATGCTAAAGAATTCATACCCAATGCTTAATTATAGGTTTTCTATCATTTTTCCCAAAAAGTCAAAATTTGACCCCGGGCCCGCTTGGTCAAAACTCGAGGTTCGGACCAAAACCCGATCACCCATTCACCCACGAGCCCGAATATGTAATTAGTTTCGAAATCCGACCCCAAAATGAGGTCTAAATTTCAATTATTTAAAAAGCCCTAACTCTACCCAAATCCCCGATTTTCTATTATTAAAACTCTAGGATTTTAGATAAAAGTTGGTGAAAAACATTAGGGAGCTGAAAGAAATCAGTTAATTTATACTTACTTATGAATTGGGTAGAAAATCTCTTGAGAAAATTGCCCTAGGCCTTTTATATTTATGAAATTTTGAAAGAGAAAACACTGAAGTTTTGTTTTAAAAAACTCCACTGCCAAACTCTCGCACCTGCGGTCCTTGGGTCGCACCTACAAAATCGCACGTGCGGAAAACAAACCGCTTCTGCGGAAATGATTAGGGCCGTTGGGGCCGCATCTGCGAGGGGAGACCCACTCCTGCGGGAGCTTGTCCTCATCTGCGAGAGGCTGGACCGCACCTGCGACCTACTATTCGCACCTGTGGTGCTTGACTCGCAGGTGCGGTTACACCAGAACTGATGCAACAACAGTGATTTCCTAAGCCTAAACACCCCGGAACCTACCCGAAACTCACCCGAGCCCTCGGTGCTCCAAACCAAACATGCATACTAACTCAAAAATATCATATGAACTTACTCGTGCGATCAAATCACCAAAATAACATTATCAACTATGAATTTAACATCAAAATCATGAAATCACTTAAGAACCTCAAATTTCCCAATTTTCTCAAATACCGTCCGATTCACGTCAAACGACCAGTCAAAGCTGTCTTGAGCTTCTGAAATCTCGCCTCACACTCGTCTGACCACCTAAACTAGGCACCCTTCTGGGTCAACTTGGTCATCGAGGCTGCAATAGATGAAACCCTCCACAAACTGACGATAGTAGCCTGCCAAACCCAAGAAACTCCGGATCTTTGTAGCTGATACGAGTCTAGGCCGGTTCTTGACTGCCTCTATCTTCTTCAGATCAAACTAAATACCCTTTGCTGATACAACATGACCCAAGAATGCAACTGAACTCAATCAGAACTCACACTTCGAAAATTTGGCATACAACTGACTATCTTCAAAGTCTGAAGAACCACTCTCAGATGTTGCTCATGCTCCTCCCGACTGCGGGAATAGATCAAAATATCATCAATTAAGACTATCACGAACGAATCCAAGTAAGGCTGGAACACTCGGTTCATCAAATCCATAAAAGCTGTTGGGAAATTTGTCAACCAAAATGACATCACCAAGAACTCATAATGCTCGTACCGAGTGCGGAAAGCTATCTTAGGGACATAGGATGCCCTAATCCTCATATGATGGTAGCTAGATCTCAAGTCAATCTTCAAAAATACTTTGGCACCTTGAAGCTGATCAAACAAATCATCATTCCTCGGCAGTGGATACTTATTCTTGATTGTAACCTTGTTCAACTACCGGTAATCTATGCACACCCTCATCGATCCGTCCTTCTTCTGAACAAACAACACCGGTGCACCCTAAGGCGAAACACTAGGTCTAATGAAACCTTTTTCAAGCAAGTATTGCAACTGCTCCTTCAACTCAGGCGGGGCCATACGATACGACAGAATATAAATGTGCTGGGTGCCCAGAGCCATATCAATATAGAAGTCGATATCCCTGTCGAGTGGTATACCCGGTAGGTCTGAAGGAAATACCTCAGGGAACTCACGGACAATAGGCACAGAATCAATAGAAGGAACCTCGGCACTAGAATCACGAACATATGCCAAATAGGCCAAAAACCCTTTCTTGACCATATGTAGAGCCTTCACATAAGAGATAACACTACGAGTATAATGACCAGAAGTCCCCCTCCACTCTAAATGAGGCAAACCCAGTAAGGCTAAGGTCACATTCTTGGCACGACAGTCCAAGATAGCGTGGTAAGGTGATAACCAACCCATCCCCAATATGACATTGAAATCAACCATGTCTAGAAGGAGCAAATCTACATGTGTCTCAAGACCCCAAATCTCCAGTATACACGAAAGATGGACTCCATTTACCATAATAAAATCACCCACCGGTTTACACATATATAAAAGAGCAATCAAAGAATCACTAGGCATGACCAAATACGACACGAAATAAGATGACACATAGGAGTATGTAGACCCTAGATCAAATAGAACCAAAGCATCTCTACTACAAACCAGAACACTACCTGTGATAACTACATCGGAAGCCTCAGCCTCAGGCCTGGCTGGAAGAGCATAACATCGGGGCTGGGCCCCACCACCCTGAATTACATCTCTGGACGGCCTACTTCTGGTTGGCCTCCACCTCTAGCTGCCTGACCTCCACCTCCAATACCTCTACCTCCACCTCTAGCACCTCTACCCCCACCCCTAGCTGGCAGAGCGGGCGGTGGAACACCTGGCGCCTGAACCATAGCACGGGAACCCTGCATCTGCGACTAAGAACCCACCAATATCGGACAAGCCCTCCGGATATGACCATACTCACCGCACTCAAAGCATCCACCTGAATGTTGCAGCTGAGGAAACTGAGACTGACCTTAGAGACCTTAATGACCACCCCGAAAACTCTGGAGCGGCAGTGCACTGATAGGAGCTGGTGGTGCACTATAGGGTTGCTGATCAGAATACTGCATCTGCGGACCACGGCTACCTGAAGCACCGTGAGAGACCTGAAGAGCTGACTGAAAGGGCCTAGGAGGATGGCCTCTACCATATGAATCCCTGCCTCCAGATGAGGCACCACTGAATCTACCTGAATGACGAGGCCTCTTGTCAAACCCCTGACTACCCCATGCGATAGAACCATCTCAACTCTCCTGGCCATATTGGCCGCCTCCTAAAAAGAAATCTCATTCCCCGTCTCTTTAGCCATCTGAAGTCGAATCGGCTGAATAAGTACCTCAATGAATCTTCTTACCTCTCTCTCTCTCGATGGGAAGTATGATAAGATCATGATAGGCAAAGTCGATGAATCTGGTCTCATACTAAGTAATGGTCATAGAACCCTGCTGAAGACGCTCAAACTGCCTCTGATAGATCTCTCTATGAGTGATAGGGAGAAACTTCTCCAGAAATAGCTGAGTAAACTACTCCCATTTCAAAGCTGGTGATCCGGGTGGTCTAGCCAAACAATAATCTCTCCACCAAGTCTTGGCTGATCCAGACAAGCGAAAAGTATCAAAGTCAACCCCATTGGTATCCACTATCCCCATGTTCCTGAGAACCTCATGACAGCTGTCTAGAAAATCCTGGGGATCCTTAGAAGATGCACCGCTGAAAGTAGTAGTGAAGAACTTGGTAAACCTGTCCAATCTCCAAAAAGCATCGACAGACACAGCTGCTCCATCACCGGTTTGAGCTACCACACCCGGCTGGACTGCTCTAACTGGCTGAGCTGCTAGAGTCTGAAACTGGGGAGCCATCTGCTCCGGAGTGCGAGTAGCAGGAGTCTAGGATCCTCCTCCAGCCTGAGAGACGACTGGTGTTGCAGTAAGCAAGCCTGCCCGGGTGACACTCTCCATAAGGCCCACTAGATAGACCAGAGCATCCTGGAATATTGGGGTAGCAATAAACCCCTCTAGGACCTAAGCTCGGCCCACCGGGACTGTCTGGGCCAGAACCTCATCATCACAGTCAACCTGAGGCTCCGCTGCTGGTGCTGCTGCTCTGGGCTCTGCCCCTGCCTCGACCTCTAGCATGTCTCAGCCTCGCCCTCTGTCCCTCGTGGGAGCTACTGCTCGGGTCTCGGGCTGTTGATAGGTGGATGAGGAAGCGCATGTTCTCACCATCTGCGAAAGAACAGAGTAAAAATTCAATTAGTATTGAGAAACCAAACTGTATGACAAGAAGGAATAAATGTAAAGTTTTTCCTAACTCTGTAGCCTCTGGGAGATAAATACAGACGTCTCTGTACCGATCCCTCAAACTCTATAAATCTTGTCTGCGAATTGTGAGACCTATGTAACCTAGAGCTCAGATACAAACTTGTCACGACCCGAATTTCCCACCCTTGGGAGTCGTGATGGTGCCTACCGTGAAAGCTAGGCAAGCCGAGTATTCACTAACTCTTTTATAGATTCACTAACTCTTTTATTTAGCCGTTTTTAATAGTTTAAAACAATATATGATAAATAGGGAAATATTAACAATAATTAAATACATGCAGAAGACGTAATCTGATAACTTAGCCAAAAACAAGTACGACAATACCAAGTACATCTCTACCCGGAACTAGTGTCACAATATCACGGACCATCTACGAATACTACAAATAATTTTCTGGAAAGAAAGATACAATATGTCTCTGAAGTAAATGAAAGCAGAATATGCAGATAGAAGAGAAGGTCGGGGCCTGCGGACGCCTGCAAGACTACCTCGAAATCTTCGACTGGACTGAAGGCAGCCACCCAAAGCTATGGTCCAAAAGCTTCCACTCCGGGATCTGCACACAGTGCAGAGTGTAGTATCAGCACAACCGATCATATGTGTTGGTAAGTGCGTGGCCTAACCCCGACGAAGTAGTGATAAGGCTAGGACCAGACTACCAAATAAACATGTGGAGTTATATCATATACAACGAAAAATAAAACAGAAATAAGCAATTAAAGATGAGAGGGGAACATGCTGCGGGGGAATAGCATTTATTAACAGTAATTGCAGAGAAAAGCATAAAGAACAATTTAGAATTCATAGCAAAAGAATAAGGAAATCGTAACCAATCAATAAACACTTTTATTACTTATTGTTGCAGCGCGCAACCCGATCTAAATCATAAAAATACTGTTGCGGTGTGCAACCCAATCGATATCATTTATCACTGTTGCGGCGTGCAACCTGATCCGATTATATTATTATTGCGGCGTGCAACCCGATCTGATTATATTATTATTGCGGCGTGCAACCCGATCCAAATATAATAATTTTGCATCGTGCAACCCGGTCCAAATATAATATTATTGCGACATGCAACCCGATCCAAATCATGCAATTCAACACCAATCACAAAAGAGACCCGGTAAGGGAACGATAAGGAAATAACACTATCCCGACAAGGGAATCGATAGTATAAGTAAATACGACCCGGCAAGGGAATCAGCTATAACCAAACTTGTTCCAACATCTAACTTCACAAAGAAATCTCAACTAATACCAATACCCAACCATAAGCAATTTCGATGAGAATAATCATAATTCTTGCTCAACACAGAGAATCAACAACTTAGGCATTCGTAGTACTTATTAAGAACACAACGATTTCAATTTAAGACTCACGGTCATGCTTGACACCAATGTATAGATACTCGTCACCATGCCTATACGTCGTACTCAACAAGTAACACATAGCAAATAGGACACAACTCATAATCCCTCAAGCTAAGGTTAGACCAAACAATTACCTCGAACTTCCACGATCAACTCAAGCCTCAAACACCGTTTTTCCTTTAGAATTCGCCTCCAAACAACTCGTATCTAGTCCAAATTGATTTAACAACATCAATAAATGCTAAAGAATTCATACCCAATGCATAATTATAGGTTTTCTATTATTTTCCCCAAAAACTCAAAAATTGACCCCGGGCCCACTTGGTCAAAACTCGAAATTCAGACCAAAACCCGATCTCCCATTCACCCACGAGCCCGAATTTGTAATTAGTTTCGAAATCTAACCCCAAAACGATGTCTAAATTCCAATTATTCAAAAAGCTCTAACTCTACCTAAATCCCCAATTTTCTACCATTAAAACCCTAGGATTTTGGATAAAAGTTGGTGAAAAATATTAGAGAGTTGAAAGAAATCAATTAATGAACACTTACTTATGAATTGGGAAGAAAATCTCTTGAGAAAATCGTCCTAGGCCTTCTATCTTTATGAAATTTTGAAAGAGAAAACGCTGAAGTTTTGTTTTAAAAGACTCCACTACCCGACTCTCGCACCTGCGGTCCTTGGGTCCCACCTGCGAAATCGCACGTGCGGAAACAGACCGCTTCTGCGGAAATGATTAGGCCTGCTGGGGCTGCATCTGCGAGGGGAGACTCGCTCCTGCGGAAACGCTCATGCGGGAGTTTGTCCGCATCTGCGAGAGGCTGGACCGCATTTGCGACCCACTATTCGCACCTGCGGTGCTTGATTCGCAAGTGCGGTTACACCAGAACTGATACAACAACAGTGACTTCCTAAGCCTAAACACCTCAGAACCTACCTGAAACTCACCCGAGCCTTCGGGGCTCCAAACCATACATGCATACTAACTCAAAAACATCATATGAACTTACTCGTGCAATCAAATTGCCAAAATAACATCAACAACTATGAATTTAGCATCAAAATCATGAAATCACTTAAGAACCTCAAATTTTCCAATTTTCTCAAATACGGTCCGATTCACGTCAAATGACTTCCGTTTCTTACAGATTTTACAGGCTCGACTTAAACTACATATAAGACCTGTACCGGGCTCCGAAACCAAAATACGGGCCCGATACCATCGACTTCCAAATATTTTTTTCATTTCTAAAAACTCATAAATATTCCAAAAAATAATTTTTCTTTAAAAATTCATTTCTCGGGCTTGGGACCTCGGAATTCGATTCCAGGCATACGCCCAAGTCCCATATTTTTCTAAGGACCCTCCGGGGCTGTCAAATCATGGATCCGGGTCCGTTTAATCAAAATGTTGATCGAAGTCAACTCAAAATTCATTTTAAAGGCAAAATTCATCATTTTTCACAGATTTTCACATAATGAATTTTCGGCTACGCGCCCGAACTGCGCACGCAAGTTGAGGTGATATTGAAAGAGGTTTTTAAAGTCCCGGAACACCAAATTTATTTCTAAAATACAGATTACGACTTGTTTGTCTATTTGCTACATGTTTAGATGTTGGGTACAACGTATATGTGATATGATGATTATTTATGTATTGGTGTTGGGTTAAAGCATGCGGGTGGGGTTGTTCCTTGTAATTTTTGTTTACTTTCATCATGTTATTCATGCTCAGGCTAGTTACTTGTTAAATTGATCGTTCTTACCGTATTTATGGGCTTTTTATGATAATTGAGTATTGTTTCTAAAGTTGAGATTGGTATTGTTGAACCATTGTTGAAGTAAGGCTTGTTCTTGTGATCCTGTCTCCCTGTTATTACTTGTTCATTGCTTTATGGTAAGGGAGAGTGTTAATGCAAGAAGGATGATGTCGTGTCATATTGCGAGTGTTAATGCTAAGGGAGAGTGTTAATGTACGAAGGGTGATACCATGCCATATTGTGAGTGTTAATGCACGAAGGGTGATGCCGTGCCATATTGTGAGTGTTAATGCACGAAGGGTGATATCGTGCCATGTTATGAGAGTTAATGCACAAAGTGTGATGTCGTGCCGTATCTATTGATTATGCTGAAAGTGAGAGTAAAAGCACGAAGGATGATGTCATGCAGTATTATTGTTTCATTGTGAGGTTGAGAGTAAAAGCACGACGAGTAATGCTGTGCAATTTTCTTCATTGTGCTTATTCGTTTTTACTGGTTAAAAGCATATTGATTGTTCTGGTTATCAGTTCCTGTTGTAATTCTCGTATCTTGTACCCCTTTAGCATGTCCCCCCTCCCAATAGTACATGTTTAGCTTTTATTTGTTATTATTTTTTACGTATACTGTTATCTGCACAGGTTTATTACGTGAGTGTCTTGTTATAACATCGTCACTACTTCGTCGAGGTTAGGCTCGACACTTACGGAGTACATGGGGTCAGTTGTACTCATATTACACTCTGCACTTCTTGTGCAGACTTTGGTACCGACCCTAGCTGTTCGTGAGGCATAGCAGCTTGGATTGCTCGTTAGAGACTCGAGGTAGATCTGTTGGCATCCGCTGACTTTGAAGTCCCCTTCCATTTCCCTTATTTTAATATTTTCTTTCGTTCAAAACAGTTGTATTTCTTTCAGACTCTGTTTGTAGAAAATTCTAGAAACTCGTGAGTTGTGACTCCAAATCCGGATTGTAGTAGATATTATGGGCATTTATGTTATTCTGCACTCAGTTTTATTGCATTTTGGCTTAATTGATTTTATTTATTGAAATTGAATATAAATTGGCTTAACGGTTCTTTAACATTAGTTTGCCTAGCAAGTGAAATATTAGGTGTCATCACGGTTCCGAAGGTGGAAATTTCGGATCGGACAAAAGTTTAGCTCTTATAGTGAATGATTGGGACAATGTTATTAAAAGAATTGACTTTGTATGATAAGCTGATATATATAATTCGTAATAAATATTCGACCGTGAATAAATTTTTACCAATCATTAAAACCCCATAATCTAATGATATGATATTCAACTTGGAAGTAGGTCAACCACTAAATTACTTTGTGAACTAGGGGATCAAACAATTAACTGCTAACTTAAAATCTAGTGGTACAGGTATAAGTTTTACACATATCGACAAGTAAATTACCCCAGAGGTTAATAAGTTAATTAGATGGAGTATAAGTTTACCATATAATTTACCGATTTTCCATTTTAATCCCATTTAAGAGAGACTAGAATTTAGATTTATAACTTGTAGTTATAAAATTTCTGTCTAAATAGCACGGGCTAGTCATTTTTCAGATTGGTAATAAAAAAGTAGTCAGCGTTTGCAAAGTCATTAAAAAATAGTCACTACTTTGCTTAAATACGAAAAGTTCCAGCATAATATGAGGGATTATGGAGCTTTCGTGTATAAACTTCCAGCATATTATGTTGGAACTCTATCACACGGAAAGTTCCGGCATAATATGCTGAACATTGAAGCTCCTGCATACAAACTTCCAGCATATTATGCTGGAAGCTCATATGTAAAAAAATTCGAACTCCAACATATTATGCTGAAATATTTCCGGAATTTTAATAGTATTTTTGTTCAGATTTTATCTTTACATGAAAAGTGAATACATTTTAATTACTTTTGTAACCGTAGCTATTTATCAATTACCAATGATAAATTTCGCTATTTTTGAATTTCACCCTAAAATTTTTGCTTAACGTGGAACAGTATGGGACATAGAATGGACGTGGCCAGAAACTCAACACATTGCCCTCAGAAAATACCGAACTTAGGCACATTTTCTAAATCCTTTATGGCGGAAATATTTCAACATAACCTTTTTGTAATATTAATAAAAGAAATAATCCTGTAAAGATATCTTATATTTTACTTTTAAATTTCTTATGTGTAACAATAACAATCTTTTGATAAATTTAACATAAAACTAAAAAGATTTCCAATGTGTCACAACCAATATTTGACACGTTATTTTCTATCAGTATACGTATGCTAGAGTTTTTATAGTTTTTGTAAAATAACGTTACGATGATATTTTTTCTAGGTTTTTATTCTATTACTGCAAAGTTTGTAGTCCAATTGTATACTTCAACATTTGATATCATCATTATGAATACGTTAATCTCCAAACTAATTAAGGGCAAAGCGTGTCTTAATCTTTTGGGCACAAACGTACATATCATAACAAATAGGGTATTAAAACGGAAAAAATAGCTTTAGAGTAAAGACAATTTATTGTTTATTAGGCCAAAAGAAAAAAGGAAGTTTGTTTTCTTTTCCCCCAAATATAAATTAAAGTATATATAGAGGAGTTAGGTTTATAGCTCAATAATCTTGGTATAAGTGGCTTTCATTAATTATAAGAACAGAAATATATGAGCATTTGCATCTATACTCGCTTTTTGTGTCACGTTTTAATTTGTGTTCGCTTTGCAAAAAAAATTGTAAGTGTACCCGCTTTTTCGCATAACTTCAGCATACGGGGCTGAAGTAGCAAAGACAATAACGCAAAACTTCAGCATTCTAGTAACCGAGCCTGAAGTTCAGGTTTAGAGCTGAAGTTTTTGTTTTTGTAATTAGCAGACTTCAGCTCTAGAGCTCAAGTTTTTATTTTTGTAACTGGCGAACTTCAGCTCTAGAGCTAAAGTTTTTGTTTTGTAACTGGCGAACTTCAGCTCTAGAGCTGAAGCACCACAATTACCAGTGATTTTTAAAGAAAAATAAGGTATATCTTCTCAGCTCAAACACGAATAAACATACAAAAACTCCAAAATTTTACAGCTCATCCTACTGGTAACTTAAACTTTTCCCTAAGACTAATTTGTTATAAATTTGGAGCAGAAGTACAACTGCCGAACTGTTCAATTAAATAAAATTGACCTTATAACTAAAACAGCGTTGCTTCTGGAGATAAATACCAGTTTGTTTTGTAACTTGAAGAAGAAAACGAAGGAGGCAATAAATACCAGTTTATTGCTTGGTGGCTAAGCCAATCTCTCCCTATAAATAGAAGGTTCTATTCCATTGTAATTCATCCCATATCAATAAGAATTCTCTTCTCTCTACTTTTCTCTGCAATACTCTTCTTCTTCTTTTATTGTTTCATAACAATACATATATTTTTATTTAAGGAAAAGAAAAGGAAAGGAAAATACAATCCACCCTTTCACGTCACATTTAAAGAAAAAGGAACTGGACTAAACTATTAGATTAAAAATAGGATAATACGTTAGCATCTATATTAACAAAGGCGGATCCAAAATTTAAATTTTATGAGTTCAGCTTTTAAGATTTTTAGCATTGAACCCGTTACATTTTTTAAGTTATGAGTTTATGTCTACTATTTATTACAAGTTAGTAAAATTTTGCACATAAATTTATGATGCACGCCAAAAGTTATGGCTTCGGTTGAATCCGTACCTATGTACATCCGGCTCGGGCTATATATCCAGATTCCACATGACTACAACAATATATAAGGAGAAGATAACAAGAAAACAATGAAAGTAACGACTTACCCCTATCGATAGGTTTAATATGTACAATTACAATGTAAAAGTAGTGAAAGTAACGACTTGCTAACTCATTTACCGAACTATGCGCTTTACTATTTTTATGTTTTCACTAGGGACAGAGATAGAGTACAGCCGAATGAGATAAATTTGATCTAAATTTTATATTTATTTTTAAAATATTTATTCAATATACACAAATTATTAATTAATATAAAATTCAGACTTTTAATCAGAGTAAAATTCCAAATCTATAAGCTTCAAATTTTGACTCCGACTCTAATTAATCTCGTAATATTTTTTTTTTCATATTTTAAGTTCTTTGTTTACTAGAAGGCAAACCTTTTGATTGGTTTAAACTTTTCTCCCGTGTTTAAAAAGTAAGGACATAAAATAAAACGTTTTACTTAATATGGAGCGAGACATAAACATCGAGACATGAGCCGAAAGAAGTATCATATAGATTCTAAATATTGTCTCTACCACTTATTTAATTTCATTAAAAAAAAATAGCATTCATTAGCATAAAAAGGCCAAAACTCTACTTATCCTCGCAATGTCGTGTACTGAAATTGAATCATACTTTCACCTCAAATAATTAACTTAATGTAGGGTACCCTCTGCTTTCAATATTGGATCTATAATAATAATAGGTAATTTCATACTTTTTTCGTCTAAATTTATGTGACAGTAGTTGACTGATATAAAATTTAAGAAAGAAAGACTTTTAAAATTTGTGGTATAAAATAAATAGTAGACAATTGAATACCTATAAATTAATCTAGTAAGAAAAAAAGGTTTCAAGTTAAATTATTTTAAAATATAAAAAAAATGTGTTTTTTTTAGGATAGTCTAAAATGAACATGTGCCACCTAAAATAGGATAGAGCGAATACTAAATTTGATATGATAACATAAACTAATAGAATAATAACCTGCAGCAATCGATTAATTTGCATTGATAGTACAAAAAAAATTATATTGTCTTGATCGTGGTAGTTGCCCGTGAGCCGGATGCTGACTAGTCGGAGATTTTGAGGTAGTCCTTATGTTCCGCTTGCAGGCCTTGAGGTCCCTTTCCTTGTTTCATATTATCACTGTTTAGTCTTTCAAATAATATTGTCTTTGAATCAAACCTCGTATTTACTTATTTCTATGGATCTCATGCACTTGGTGACACCATAATAACGTCAAACAAAGTCATAGAAATCGAACTCAATCAATGAAGATCGAATCTTTAATAAAATATACAAAGTCAACCCGGCCCACCTCTTGAAATTGCACAAATCCTGAACATTCATTTCGATCCAATACGAATCCAAATATATAAGTTTCAACTAAAATTGACTCTAAATATGTATATAACTTAAAAAATTTCAACCACTTGATTTCGCAAGTTCGACAAAATCCAATATTTCAAAGTTAGACTTCTTATACGTACGAAAACTAATTATAAATAAAGTTAAATCAATATACATCTTTGAATTCACTCTATCAACTTAGAATCCCGTCTATAACTGTTCTTACTCTATCTTTATTCATAAAAATAAAAAAATTAATAGGTGGAGATTATTTGCCCATCTTTAGTTGTTTTTGAGGTGGACACATTTTCTATTTTTCTTCTAGAAACACAGATAATAGTAGAGCTAGAAGTGTTAAAACACTTCTCTTCTAGAAACTTTCTTTTAATGAAAGACACTTCAAATTAATGATGTAATCAGACATCTCTATAACAACCGTGTTTGTTTCGATATTTTTTGCTGCAATAATAAAATACTGTTATAAAAAATATATATTATAACATAGCATGACAAATTGGCTCAAAAGAAAATTGAAAAAATGACATTGTATAGCCATTGTAAACATAATAGCCGACAAAACATATAAAATTTATATATTTTTTGTATATTTATACATTCTGTATGTTATATATAAAAATTATATACTTTTCGGCTACCGAATATAAATAATTTCTGGTACGAGCTAAAAGTGATAATAACCCAAGAGTATTTGACGGTTATAGTAAAGTATTGTTATAAAAGATGAAGAGAGATATCATGTAATCTTCCAAATAGTCCGGAACTACATCCCTTAAATAGCAATTTTCATTTTCGTGATAAACTTGTCTAGATTTACCTTTTATCACAAAAAAAAAAAAAAGGAAAAAATTGTCTGGTGTATTTCTTAATCAATAGTTCGTTTTTTTTGGATAAAACAGAAGAAACTAACAAGAAGAAGAAAAGAGATGTATGTAAAGAAAAGTCTAGAAGGAAAAGGTTTACTGATTTTTGAATAGTCCAAAGTAATGTAAAGACAAGTCTAGAAGTTTTATTTATTGGTTTAAGTTCTACCTTCACTATCTAAAATATATTTAGGTCATTTATTTGGTTATCACGGGTCAATCTCTCGATAAACATTAATAGTAATCTGATAAAAATAATAATTACTTAACAATTACACATTAAAATTGATTGATGATGCAAATAACCTTCACACTATCAATGTGTATAATTTTGAATCTTACATTTATTCATTAGTTTTAGCTAGAAGTAGCTTTTATTGAACTTTTCCATTTTTCATTTTTCAAAATAATAAAAGAATAAAATAGGAATGTCGTTGGCAATGATCTTGGAAATTAATAGAACCGGAATATGGAAGAGAAAATAGAGTTCCCTTTTCCACAATTAATTTACTAGGAAAATAGTGTGTTTCTAACGATAATGTATTATTAGTGTATTTTAACCTGTCATAGCATAACTGGAGTATCAATTATCATTTTTAGATCTGAATATATATTTTTTTAGCATATGATTAATTAATTAATACGTTATAACGTAATAATAGTTGTTTATATCTAAACCTGATATGAAAAAATAATGAGCAATCATATCTAGGGCTTAAACAAACATTTAATTTAGTGTAATAACAAAGTTGACAACTATATATAGTTTATAACAAGTGGTTACATCAGCTGCTATCAACATTCTGCAACAAATAAAATTAGATAATTACATTAGAAGGAGAAGAAAACAAAGAAAAATATTAAAGGTAGGTCCAATTTGCTCGTCACTTAATCGTTTTATTCTTTGGAAAAAGACAATGATAAAAGATCCAATAAGTATGACGCATGGACCATGGTTATAAAATTATTATTTATTAATATAACTAATTGGATATGACTTTTGATAGGAAGGTATGTGGGTCGAGAATTAAGGTAGGAGGTTAATAGGTAGTCGTGTGTCTCCCTTGTACGTACCAGTAGTATCACTGCTAGTCTTGTATTTTTTTATTTTCAAATTTCTATCACTACCTGATATTTCTTTCGTATCGATTTTCTGGTTATCTCGTTGTCACTGCTTGTTGCTACCGCTTCTTCTTTTTCATCTTTCCTTGAGCCGAGTTTCTATCGGAAACATCTGCTCTACCTTCTCAAAGTAGGAGTAATTAAGATTTGCATATACACCACTCTCCCCAAACTCCAGTTGTGTGATTACACTTAATTTATTATTGTTGTTGTATATGGAGAGCCATAAGAATGTTTCTTTGACCCTAATTTTTGTATATGCGTTTTAAATATTTTAAATTATTAATTATTATGACTTATAGTAATATTTATCTAATTCTTAAATATATATAATATTTTATATCCAAATTCACGCAGTAAATCAGATCGTTTGACCCTCGTACTCCAATTGCATCACATAAAAAAATAAAGTGGGAGTAATATATTTGCAACTTAGAGTTCGACTTTACGCATGGCTTTAGAAAATTGAATATTTAATTTCATACACATCATATATAAGATGTTATTACTCTGTTTATATTTAAAACTATTTGTGTTGAGGAATGGTCAAATGTAGGAGATTAAGGGTGTGTTTGGTAGGGTTGTTCATTCGGATCGAATATCCGAAATTCGAACAGATCCATTCAATTTCGGATTTTGGATTGGATCGAATTTCGGATTGTGTTTATTAAAATTTTGGATTTCGGATCGGATTCGGATTAGTATATTTTAATCCGATTCGAAATTATTAGGCAATGTATAAATACTACACTTTATTTTCAGATAGTTTACTTCCTTTACATCTTCCTCCAAGTTATTACCTTTACAATTTCAAGATTTAGCTATATTAGCATCATAGTACTCTCATAGTTGCATAAACATGAGTTTTTCTTAATGCATTGCTTTTTTTACAAAGAAAATATACATATTAGTTTGCAACTTTGAGGCATAATAATCCGATCCGAAATCCGATCCAATCCAATATAATTCAGATCGGATTCGGATTGCATTTTCTAGAATCCGAAATGTGCTAAATCCGATCCGATCCGATCCGTGCACAACACTAGTGTTTGGTATGAAGGAAAAATTTTGCCGGAAAATATTTTTCAATTTTCCCATGTTTGATTAGTTTAAATATTTTGGAAAACATTTTCTTTATGAACTCATTTTCCTTATCAAGAGAAGGGAAAACATTTTTCAAAACTCCTTCTCAACATTCCCCACCCTCACCAACCCACCCCACCCCCACCGCAAATTTTTATTTTTTACCTTAATTTTTTTTTTGCAATTTAAAATTTCTGTTTTTTTTGTTTTCCTGCACCACCCACTCCAACCCCCCTCACCTGCCTGCCCCCCTCCTGCACAAAAAAATATTTACTTTTTTTTTGAAATTTAAATTTCTGTTCTTTTTCGTTTTACTGTCCTTCTCCCTCCTCCCCCCCCCCTCCCGAAAAAAATATTTTTTAAATATATTTTTCAGTTCTATTTTTTTTATTTATCAGTTTAAAGGTTCAAAATTTTACAAGTTCCAAATTTATACGTTCGGAAGTTTATGTGTTTGGAAGTTTATGAGTTTAGAAATTATAAAGTTTACGGGTTCGAAATTTTGCGGTTCGAAAGTTTATGAAATTTGTAGGTTCGGAAGGTTGTTAGTTTGAAAGTTTATGACTTCATGTTTATTATATCTAAATTATTTATGAATACTCTTGAAAAGTCATTTTTCTTAATTTGCGTATCAAACACCGAAAATTGAATAAAATTACTACTTGTTTTTCAAAAAAATATTTTCTTAAAAAATATTTTCCGTTATACCAACACACCCTAATATTGTAATGATTATGTGGATACTTGTGTATATATTTAATGTAATGGAAGGTAAACTCCAATAACTTTTGAGCCTCATATTTTAAGAACCACTCTTACTTTATATGTGACGACGGCCGTCTCAAATTAAAGATATTGACTAATTGCAATTTAAAACACTTTTCTCAAAGGGTTTAACTCTTGGACAGTTGGACTTATGATTATGATTATGGCCAAGCTCCTCTAATATTAAAAGTTTTTTTTAAAAGTTAAAGTGTTTGACCAAGCTTTTAGAAGAAAAAAAAGTGTTTTTGAGGAAAAACAGAAGCAGTTTTGGAGAAGCAGAAAAAATTGTTTCTCTCCAAAGGCACTTTTTTGAAAAACACTTTTGAGAAAAATACACTTAGAAGCAGTTCTTAAGAGCTTGGCCAAACACTAATTGTTGTTCAGAAATGCTTTTCAAATTAATTAGTCAAATACAAACTGCTTCTCACCAAAAATACTTTTGAGAAAAATACTTTTTAAAGAAAAACACTTCTCAAAATAAACTAATTTTTGCAGCGGGCTATAAGTTTTTATCCCTATACTATAAGTGGGGATAACCAGGCCATTCACGATCAACATGTCTGTCAGATATAGGGATATTTTAAGAATTTCACAACATATGCTTTTAAAATATTGTACTTGCTAGCATTATTATTTGTACACACTTGATAATTTTTCTGGAAGTGTGGGGTCCACTTCAACTTTTCATGATATACTGTACCATTTTAAAAATGACACTTATTGTTCAAGTGGGCCCTTCTTTGGCTATTTCAATGTCACACTAGTAGTTTAGTAGCCCAGTTGACGGCAAAAATAAACTTATTTCGAGAAGTATTTTTTTTTCAAAAGTGTTTTTCTCAAAAGTAATTTTGTTGAGAAGCAGTTTGTGTTTGGCTAATTAGTTTGAAAATTAAAGTATTTCTAAGCAGCAATTAGTGTTTGACAAAGCTTTAAAAAACTACTTCTAATTGTATTTTTCTCAAAATTACTTCTCACAAAAATGCTTTTGGAGAGAAACTACTTTTTTCTGCTTCTCCAAAACTGCTTCTACTTTTCCTCAAAAACACTTTTTTCCTTCCAAAAGTTTGGTCAAACACCTCAATTTTTGGCCAAAAGTACTTTTGGCCCAAAAAAGCACTTTTTGCCAAAAAGAAGCTTGGTCAAACAGGCTATAGGTATCTATGATTGGCTACTGTATTTTTTTATCTTCCACATTCAATATTTCGTCAAAAGCTTTAATTTTTTATAAAACGAGTCAAAAAAGTTCATTCGAAAAAAAGAAGAAGAAGCTCAAATTTAATGCTTGATTGTTTTACGCGCGTACATCCTATTTTTTTATTCCCCCTTCAAGAGTTTCCCATCTTGCTATTAGGGTGACTCGAACTCACAATTTATTAATTGGAAGTGAAGGGTATTCACCACTTGAGCAAAGCACTCTTGTAAGAACTAAACTTCTAATGATGGATGGCTCTTCTCTCTCATGAGCTATTAATTGGAGTAACAAAAAGAAAATCAAGGGGGTAAGTTCTTTTTTTTTTGATAAACTGGACAACTTTATTTAACAACAGTTAAAGCGTATAATAGTTATGATCATGGGGATCAGTACAAGAGGTTGATAATCCATACATTGCATGCTCATTACCAACTTTAGCTAGAAGCCTACGAGCAGAAATAGAGATAGTTTTTACATAAACATTTCTTCCCTTATCCGTCAGCATCCTGGCCATGCCAAAGGGTGGAGGAGTAGACAAAAAAAATATTTTATTGGAAGCAGTAAGGGTCTCTGCATGCTTTGCTAATAGATGAGCTACTTCATTGCTTTGTCTGAAGTTATGCTCGATCACTACCATGTCCATTCCGAATATTCAATTTATACCAACCTTTATGGGGTGGAGTCCATTGAAATCTTATGGTAATCTTCTTATCCAAGTTAGATTCTCGATCCGTGAGTAGCTTGAACTCAGTGACCTGATTCATGATCCATTTTAAGGCGATAGCAATTTGTCTTGTTATTAATATTGTTATTATTTTTATTTAGCCAAATATTCCATATAATAAATAGAAATAGGTTATGCCAAGATAGGTACTTGTTGGTTAAGGAAGGGTTTTTTTTTCTATAAGGTATAATAGCCAGTTGTCCCTATTTGGGTGGTAATTATTTATGTCAATACCTAGTTCTCCCCAAAGATTTTTAGCTGCGGTACACCAAAGAAAAATGTGAACAATTGACTCCGTCGCCTTGCGGCAGATTGTGCATTGGTAGTTAATATTCATACCTATGCAAGCTAGGTATATAATTTAAATCTTATATTTATTCGTTAGTTCTAGCTAGAAGTAGTTTTTGAACTTTTCCATTTTCCATTTTTCAAAATAATAAAAGATTAAAGTAGGAATATCGTTAGCAATGGTCTTGGAAATTAATAGAACAGGAATATGGAAGAGAAAATAGAGTTCGCTTTTCCACAATTACTTTAATAGGAAAATAATGTGTTTCTAATGACAATGTATTAGTGTATTTTAACTTGTCATCGCATAACTGGCATATCATTTTTAAATCGAAATATATATAGTTTAGCATATGATTAATTAATTTATACGTTATAACGTAATAATATATAGTTGTTTATATCTAAACGTAATATTAAAAAATAATAATGAGCATCATATCTAGGGCTTAAACAAGCATTTAGTTTAGTGTGATAACAAAGTTGACAACTATATAATTTACGACAAATGGTTACATCAGCTGTTATCTACATTCTGCAACAAATAAAAATTAGATAACTACATCAGAAGGAGAAGAAAACAAAGAAAAATATTAAATGTAGGTCCAATTATGCTCGTCACTTAATCGTTTTATTCTTTGGAAAAAGACAATGATAAAAGATCCATCAAGTATGACGCATGGACCATAGTTATAAAATTATTATTTTTTAATTTATAGCTAATTTAGCTTATCGAGGATATGACTCTTAGTAGGAAGGTACGGAGGTCGAGAATTAAGGTAGGAGGTTAATAGGTAGTCGTGCATCTCCCTTGTCTGTACCAGTAGTAGTAGTAGTAGTAGTAGTAGTAGTAGTGTTAGTCTTGTATTTTCTTATTCTCAATTTTCTATCACTACTTGTTATTTTTTTTGCTTTGATTTTCTTGTTATCTTGCTGGTGTTACTACTTGTTGCTATTGCTTCTTCTTTTTCATCTTTTCTTAAGTCGAGCGTCTATCAGAAATAGCTTCTCTACCTTCTAAGGATAAAGACTGTGTACAACTACCTTCTCCAAACCCTACTTGTTCAATCATACTGGATTTAATTTGTTATTATTGTTATTTTTATTGTATATGGAGAGCCCAAAGAATGTTTCTTTGACCCTAATTTTTTCATATGCGTTTTAAATATTTTGAATATATTATTAATTATTGTGATTTATAATACTTTTTATCCAATTTTAAATATATAAATTCTATTTTAAAATATCTCTTTGAAAGTTTTATCTCTAAATTCACACAAAAAATTAAATAATTTGACTCTCGTACTCGAATCGCATAAAGACATAAAGTGGGAGTAATGTATTTGCAACTTAAAAGTATGACTTTACGCATGGCTTTAGCAAATGAATATATAATTTCATACACATCACATATAAGGTGTTGCTCTTTTTATTTTTAAAACTATTTGTGTTGAGGAATGGTCAAATATAGGAGATTAAGATTGTAATGATTATGTGGATACGTGTATATTTAATTTTAATGGAAGGTAAACTCCAATAACTTTTGTCCTTCATATTTTTAAAACCAATCTTACTGTATCTGTGACGATGGCCGTCTCAAATTAAAGATTCTGACTAATTGCAATTTAAAATTACAAAAGTAAATTGTACAGATTAAAATAATCCTTTTCTTAAAAGGTTTTACTTTTGGACTTCGGCCTCCTTGGACTTATGTAATGGGATTACCCAATAAATTAGCGAAAATAGCACGAGCTAGCTAGTTTTCGGACTGGTAATTAAAAAATAGTCAGTATTTACAAAGTTATTGAAAAATAGCCACTATTTTGCTGCAACAGGGAAAGTTCCAGCACAATATACTGGAGATCGGTGTACATGTGTGTGAACTTCCAGCATATTATGTTGGAACTCCAACACACGGAAAGTTCCAGCATAATATACTGGAGATTAGAGCATATGTGTATGAACTTCCAGCATATTATGTTGGACCATTATATTATGCTGGAATTCCAGTATATTATGCTGGAATATTTTTCGGATTTTGAAGAGTGTTTTCGTTTAAATTTATCTTTACATAAAAAGTGGTTAACTTTCAATTACTTTGAAAACTGTGGCTATTTTTTAATTACCATTTGTAAATCTGATTATTTTTTAACTCACCCAATAAATTATGTCTAAGTTCTATGAATATGGTGAAATGAATATTTATTTAGTCACGTCGCCTATAAAGTAAATAAACATAAATTTTCGTAATAAATATCAATTAGTACCTTTAAAAATGATAGTAAATATATGTTTGTCACACCTTCTTTTTCCGCCCCGCGAGGGGACAAGGAAGTTTTTTTCCAATTAAAGGACAATCGAAACGGGATTGGTTTAATTATTTCAGAGTCGCCACTTGGGAGATTTAGGGTGTCCCAAGTCACCAATTTTAATCCCGAATCGAGGAAAAGAATGACTCCATATTACAGTCTGCGTACCAGAAATCCGGATAAGGAATTCTGTTAACCCGGGAGAAGGTGTTAGGCATTCCCGAGTTCCGTGGTTCTAGCACGGTCGCTCAACTGTTATATTCGGCTTAATTATCTGATTTTATACAAGTGTGAACTTATGTGCAAAATTTAACTTTTAACCGCTTTTATCATTTACTGTTTTTATCAAGAATTGCAACGTTGTGAAAATGTAGCTCGAACCGCATTACAATCAATGTACCCGTGGTCATCGACACACTTTGACTCCGTTGAGATTTGGATTTGGGTCACATCAATGTGCACCCGAGTTTAAGGAAATTAAATTATTAAAGGCGCGCCTAAAGCGACTAGCGTATTTATTTTGGGTAGGACCGTGGAATTTTACTAAACGGTCCATCCCGAAGTCTAAATAATTTTTAAAGCAAATATTTACTTAGGGCCCCGCAATTTGTATTTTTATTTGGCGAGGCTCATCTCATTCTTATTTTTTTTAAAATGAATTTGCAACGTCATGGACACGCATCTCGAACCACGTCACAATCAATGTACCCGTGATTAGAAACACATTTCGACTCCGTTGAGAATTGGATTTGGGTCACATAAATGTGCACCCGAGTTTAAGAAGGTAAGATTTATTAAGGCGCGTCCTAAAGAGTCTAACGTATTGTTATTTTAGGAAGAGGCCGTGAAGGTTCATTAAACGGCCAAATCCAAAGTCTAGTCAATGGTTATGTATTTTATTGAGGGCCTCGGTAGTTTGTGATTTATTTGGCGAGACTCGTCTCATTTTTATTTTAAAGGATAAACCTATAGTGACTATATTTTCTATTAAGTTCGTCTCTAAAATAAAAGAAAATCTCTTAATTATTTACATGCTGAAAACGTAACTTATTAGTTATTAGTTTACGGCTAATGCGATTGGAAAATTGCGATCGAGTTTGTACAAAGAAAAACTGCTTTCATTTTTATATTTTATTATTTACTAATGCTAGAACATGAGAGGGATACACAATAATATCAAAGCCGATTAACTATTCTTCAAATAATTTAAACTAGCATTATTAGATGAAAAAATCATACATATGCAGCCTCATTACTCATTAATTAATCGACTACATTTTTATACAAAGAGAGGAAAATTAATATTCAAACACAGATCCAAACAAAAGAATTCAACAGGAACAGGAGCCTGATTAATATTTCATTTTTCGCTTCAAGCCAAGAGTGTACAAATGTGTACCTGGAAACAGCAGTACAAGAACAAAAGATTGAAAACTCAGCAGTGCAAAAGTACAATCACAAGCAAAGCAGAAGAGAGAACAGATGCAAGAGGCAGTAGTTTCGGATTTTGAATAACACTCGAGAAAAGCAAACGGAAATTATTCGAGTGAAAATTCAAATTGCATTTCTCTTTTACTCTCAAAATATTTCAAGTATGTCCGCTCTCAAAATGTAGAAAAATATTTTATGTTCTACCTCACGTATTAAAACTCTCTCCCCAAAAATCATCTCAATAATATTCAAGTTCTAAAAACTCTCTCTCAAAAAATCCTCCTATTTCAAGTCAAGAATGACTCTATATATAGCAAGACAAGTCTTCCATTCCCAACCCCAAAATTATTCCCCCAATGGCATGCTTTGGCCCACTATTAAATGTCTTCTTTATTTTAAATTTTTGTCCCCCATGCCTACTGTCACACCTCCTTTTTCCGCACCCGAGGGGGTGCAGGGGGGGAGTTTTTCCAATTAAAGGACAATCGAAACGGGATTGGTTTGTTTATTTCAGAGTCGCCACTTGGGAGATTTAGGGTGTCCCAAGTCACCAATTTTAATCCCGAATCGAGGGAAATAATGACTCCATATTACAGTCTGCGTACCAGAAATCCGGATAAGGAATTCTGTTAACCCGGGAGAAGGTGTTAGGCATTCTCGAGTTCCGTGGTTCTAGCACGGTCGCTCAACTGTCATATTCGGCTTATTTATCTGATTTTAAATACAATTATGAACCAATGTGCCAATTTTAACTTTTAACCGCTTTATTATTATTGTTTTTACAAGAATGTGAACATCGCTTAAAACACGTCTTTGGACTGCGTCACATGAAATGCACCCACAATCCGGAACGCATTTTATTTGATGTTTTGAGATTTGGATTTGGGTCGCATGAAATGCACACCCAAGCTTAAGAAAGTAAATTATTAAACACGCGGCTAAAGAGACTATCGCGTTATTATTTTGCGGAGGCCGTGAAATTCGCTAAACGACCCTCCTGAATTCTAAGTAATTTTAAACAAGTATTTACTGAGGGCCCCGCAATTTGTGTTTTTTATTTGGCGAGGCTCGTCTTCTTTTTTTATATTTTTATTTTTTATTTTTTAGGATGCCGTTTTTATGTCTTTAACCATACTAAACCTTACAGCTTCTTTACCACTAAAATCTTATAACTTGTTGGAAGTTTAATAAAAAGAGTTTTAGCGAATGAGTGTTTCGGGAATAGTAACAACATATACTAATAATAATTTTTCTTTTTTTTTTGAATGAACTAAGCGAAGGAAAGGGCGAACAAATTAACATCAAACTTATGTCATAGAACGACTAATACAACTAAATCAAATGACATCAAGTAAACAAGAATAACATAATACAAAGATGAACAAAAATGCATACGGTGAAACATAAGCAGAAAATTTTCATGCCAATCTCTATATTGCATCTTCGAACATTTAAAGTAACATTTCCTTATCTAATACTTGAGGTTTACTGACCTGTGAACCTCGGCAACCTCAGGACGATAAACACGACCCCGACGGAGCTCAAGCCGGACCTCACTGGACGAGGAACAACGATGAAACCTCGTACAAAACACCTCGACGAGCAAAAGCAAACTCACCGGAAAAACAGAAAGCTCGGATCAAAGTCGACCTCGACGGAAAATAGAAAACTCGGCAAGGCAGAATCGAGGCAACCAACAGCTGCTCGGAAACGATGAAACAATGTCGACAGTAGTAAGGTCGACGCCAGGGGGGGCTGCTGACGGGCTTGCTTTGGGTGTTTGTTGACGGGGGTTGACTGGTTGGGGTTATGACGGAGAGGGGTCAGCTGGGGAGGGTTTGGAGGTGGAACGAGGGTGGTCGTTTGGTGGTGGTGACGAGCAGTGGTTGATGCGTCGATGGAGATGGTCGTTTGGTCGTTGGTTGGACGTGGACGCGGGTGGTTTCAGGCGTTGATGAAGGTGACGGAGGGAATGGTGGTTTGTTGGTTGTTTGAACAGTTGACGATGGTGGAGCTGGGGGGGTTGCGGACGGTTTGGGTGAGGGTTTTTGGACGTGAGGGAGTGGTTTTGGGTGGTGGAAGGGCAGTGGTCGACGGTGGAGGGACGACACAGGCGAGACGGAGAGGGGTCAGCTGGTGGACTGTTTGGTCGTTTGGTTTTGGACAGTCGATGGTCGTGAGGCAGCTGCGACGATGTCTGGTGGTTGACGACGAGGGGTCAGCTGGGGAAGGTGACAGAGGTGGTGTTGTTTATGGTGGTTTTGGGTGGTGGAAGGGCTGGTTGGTTTGGACGTGAGGGGAAATAAGGTGGTTGATGGTGACGGGGGTGCGAGGATGGTGAACGACGGAGGGAGCTGGAGTTCCGGCGTCGGGGGGTTGCGACTGTAGAAGAATGAAGCGACAATGGCGGACTGCTGGTTGCGACGGAGTTTGGATAGGTTGTTCGGGTGGTGGTCTGTTTGGTCGAGGGTGGTTTTTGGGTGTAGGGTTTGCTAGGTTTTTTGTCAAGAAGAAGGAGAGTCAACAGTGCCTCTTCCCCAAATTTTAAAATCTGTCCCCTTCCCTTTTGTGTTTGCCCGGGTATTTGATACCTCTTTGCCAAGAAAAATGAGCCCCACGCGTGGTGGGGTTCGAGGTTTGTGTCCCCCACGCGTGGTGGGGTTCCCCATGTGTCATGGACTCGGTTTATTATGGGCTAGGTCCGAAAATTAGGCCTAAAACCGGGTAGTTTGAACCCGAATATTATTCTTTTGCCCGGACCCGAGAAATAGGAACACGACGTTGCTCAACTAGTAGTCCTATGCAAGCAAACTAACTACCAAAAATAAGACTAATATTTAAACAAAACTGTATCTTTTTTTTTTTTGAATATTTTTTCAAGATTTAAAATAGCTACAAAAAACTATTTTTGTAATTTTCGTTTTTATATATAAAGATAAAATATGAAGTAATATTTTTTTGTATTTTTCAAAATTATAATGACTGCAAACATTAATAGAACTATATATTTTTTATAATTTTCGAATTTATATAAAGTACCAAAATAAAGTACAATTTTTGTATTATTTTTTTTTCAAGTTTATGAGAAATACATAAACTAAAATTTATATATATGTATTTTTGTGATTTTTTCTTTTTGCAACGAAATAAAGTAAAAACAGTTAAAATGGCTATATTAGACCCAATTACATATTTATGCTAAAAAATGTGAAAATCCTCGGGGAGGGTCAAAAATCACGTGCTTACAGCTGCCCTTCTTTGACTGGAAACACGAAGAGTTTTCCGACAAAGAACGACTAGACGTGTTTTTGACCCAACCATTATTTGGAGGGGACTACACTACGGAAAGGAAAGGAATGTGACCGAGCCCTGGTATCTGAGCTGCCTACATATCCTTGGTTATACAGGAATCAGGCCACGTGTAGTTCGGAAATGAGAGAGATGGTAGAGTGTACCGAGGTGAAGAGCCGATCGAGGTGCCGTTCCGTTGAGGTTCCGGTCCGCGGTCCTCTGAGTCTTCTGAAACTTGATCTTGAGTCTTGAATGGTGCTTCATACAGACTTTGGATTTGAACCTTGATACTTGTTAGTTGTAGGCGCTAGTTCTTGAGCAGACCACCTCTGTTCTCCACTTCCGTGCTTTGGATTCATCATTCATTTTTTCTCTTTTTTTCTTGTTGTTTTTTTTACCAGACTTTTGTGAATGCTGGGGATTTTTATTGCTTCCTGCTGTATTCCTCTGCTTTATTGATTCTAAGTGTGCTCCTTTCTCATATGAGCGGGCTTTTGACTTCAATACTTCAATTGTATTCCCTTATTCTCCAGGTGGGTGCCTGATTTCTATTTCTTTTATCCTTGTTCTCCAGGTGGACGCCTGATTTCTTCCTTCCTTTGTCCTTATTCCCCAGGTGGACGCCTGATTACTTCTTTTCTTTGTCCTTGTTCTCCAGGTGGACGCCTGATTTCTATTTTTCTTTGTCCTTGTTCTCCAGGTGGACGCCTGATTTCTTCTTTTCTTTCTATGTCCTTGTTCTCCAGGTGGACGCCTGATTACTTCCTTTCTTTGTCCTTGTTCTCCAGGTGGACGCCTGATTACTATTTTTCTTTGTCCTTGTTCTCCAGGTGGACGCCTGATTTCTTTCTTTTCTTTGTCCTTGTTCTCCAGGTGGACGCCTGATTACTTCTTTTCTTTGTCCTTGTTCTCCAGGTGGACGCCTGATTTCTATTTTTCTTTGTCCTTGTTCTCCAGGTGGACGCCTGATTTCTTCTTTTCTTTCTATGTCCTTGTTCTCCAGGTGGACGCCTGATTACTTCCTTTCTTTGTCCTTGTTCTCCAGGTGGACGCCTGATTACTATTTTTCTTTGTCCTTGTTCTCCAGGTGGACGCCTGATTTCTTTCTTTTCTTTGTCCTTGTTCTCCAGGTGGACGCCTGATTTCTATTTTTCTTTGTCCTTGTTCTCCAGGTGGACGCCTGATTTCTTTCTTTCGACATTCGACAACCTCTGTTCTACAGGCGGGTCCCTGACAACCAAAACAAACAAAACAAACGAAATTTCCTAACCCTGTTTGTGCTGGGAAGATTTGTGAGTCGTTAGCAAAATTGTAACTCATTTACACTACTGATGCAATGATGCTAGCAAATGCGTCTGCTAAAATAAAACCTCAATGACTCAAACTAGGAAGTGTGTCTCCTATGGTCGAATCGGAATGACCTAAACTAGGAAGTGCATCTCCTATTGGTAATGACATGCCTGTATTTATACTTGTGGGTGACCTAGAATATGGAATGAACAGACAAAATGTATTCCCTCATTATACTGGTGGGCGATTTAGAACTTAAATGTATTCCCGCATTATACTGGTAGGCGACCTAGAACTTAAATGTATTCCCGCATTTTATTGGTGGGCGACCTAGAACTTAAATGTATTCCCGCATTTTACTAGGGGCGACCTAGAACTTAAATGTATTCCCGCATTATACTGGTGGGCGACCTAGAACTTAAAAGTATTCCCGCATTTTACTGGTGGGCGACCTAGAACTTAAATGTATTCCCGCATTTTACTGGTGGGCGACCTAGAACTTAAAAGTATTCCCGCATTATACTGGTGGGCGACCTAGAACTTAAATGTATTCCCGCATTATACTGGTGGGCGACCTAGAACTTAAATGTATTCCCGCATTTTACTGGTGGGCGACCTAGAACTTAAATGTATTCCCGCATTTTACTGGTGGGCGACCTAGAACTTAAAAGTATTCCCGCATTATACTGGTGGGCGACCTAGAACTTAAACGTATTCCCGCATTTTACTGGTGGGCGACCTAGAACTTAAATGTATTCCCGCATTTTACTGGTGGGTGACCTAGAACTTAAATGTATTTGAAATTGTTTCCCCGTTCTTCCGAGAAAATTTTGACAATCGGTAGAAAATTTTCTGCCCCGGTTTTTGGTGACTTCCCTGGCGTTGCCTCTCGCTGCCATCATCAATCCTTTGTTTTCCTGCAGCAGACAAAAGGATTTAATTAGTTTTAATCGTGGTGGTAGAGGGTGCCTTTCCGGCGGATGATTTTTCCTCTCTTCCCCTTTTCTTGCTCTATGTCCCCATAATTGGTTAGTGGACAAAATTGCCTACTGGGGGTCTCTAGCCTGCTGGGGCTGGTTTTCAATTTGTTCCCTTTTCTGCTTTTCTTTAAGCACATGCTGTGGGAATCTGCTTTTACTCCTGAAACCATTCCCTTTGGAGCTTACTTCCTCCAAAACTGCGAGGCACGATTATTGCATTGCCTAGGGCCGGCTTTTAAGACTGTTTGTGTTATCCTGCATTGGATGAACTCCCCTTCAGTCTCTGGTAGTAAGCTTTGAAAAATCCTTTTCAAGACAAATTTTTAGGAAGAGAAAATAAAAGATAGAAAATGAGAAAATCTTTCTGAACCAATATTTGGTGGGAGAAGAAACTCAGAAGAACTTATCTGGAGGACATGATTGGTCCTCGTGATCATGTCGTGCACCATAGATTCCCGACCCAGTCTATTTGTATCAATCGATTTGCCTGATGGTCTGACTTGCTGGGGATGATAAATGAGTGTCCATTTCGTTGCGAATATGGTAGCTTTTGTTGATTTGTCTTGTCGCCTCATAGTGCCCTTCGAGGGGTTTTCACTAATGAGACTCTCTCTTTTCTCTCATCTCCCGGCGCCTTATGGTGACTGTGAAGGTTTTCACCAATAAGACTCTCTCATTTCATATTCCTCATCTTACATCGCCTCTCGGTGCCTGTGAAGGTTTTCACCGATAAGACTCTCTCCTATTATTTCTTTCGAGGAATCGGGGTGTTGTAGATACGACCCTCTCTTCTGGAGATTCCTTTGATCATCGATTCATTCCCAATCTTAGGATCCTCTTCTTTGCTGGGGATCGGTGTATTATTCTCGGTCTTATTTGCCTGACTTGGCATCTCTTGGACATTGATCGGGAGGTCTTTTGGACGTTGATGTTGGTTTTGGTGTGGGGTTAAAGAAAGACTATAAAAATGAAAATAATTTGATGGGTGATGTGCTACAACTTTTGGAATCAAACCTTTGTTGGAACTTAAAACATAACCTCTGCCCCAGTTTTCTTGCTTGGGGAATTTATTTTTTTACACTTATGTTGCGCTATGTGCGTTACGCACACTGTGCCTATTATGCACACTATGTACATTATGCATCCTATATTCACTATGATGCATACTATGACCGAGCCGTGAGGCGCCTACGTATCCTCTTTGAGGAATAAGGTCAAACGTAGTTCCCACGGTTTTGCATTTCTTATGATTTTATCTTCTTTTTCTTTTTCCTTCTTTTCATTTTTTTTTTCCATTAGTGATTCCAAAAGAGGGGTATGAAAGAATAACTTAAGGCTCAAAGGGGGAAGCAAGGGTTAAAAAGTGTTTGGATAGAAGAAAGAATTGCCTTTGTCATCCCATTATCCAATAAATGCCAAATACAAACAAACGAACCAATAATTGCTATAATTAAAGAAATTACGCATAATATCTCTTGACTGCATCAGAATTGATAGCCATGTCGACACATCTCCCCTCGACATCTGTCAAACACAAAGCACCGTTGGACAATACTCTGGTCACGATATAAGGCCCTTGCCAATTTGGGGCGAATTTGCCTTTTGCCTCGACCTGATGTGGGAGGATCTTCTTCAATACCTGCTGCCCTACTTCAAACTTCCTGGGGCGCACCTTCTTATTATATGTTCTTGCCATTCTCTTCTGGTACAGCTGACCATGGCACACTGCTGCCAATCTTTTTTCATCTATCAGGCTCAACTGTTCCAATCGAGCTTTGACCCATTCATCATCATTAATCCCGGCTTCAGCGACAATTCGGAGGGATGGAATTTCAACTTCCGCTGGTATTATGGCCTCAGTTCCGTACACCAACAAATAAGGAGTTGTGCCTATGGAAGTTCGGATGGTAGTGCGGTAACCCAACAAAGCAAAGGGTAATCTCTCGTGCCATTGTCTGGACCGTTCCACCATTTTTCGCAGTATCTTCTTGATATTCTTATCGGCTGCTTCGACTGCTCCATTCGCCTTGGGACGATATGGGGTGGAATTACGGTGTGTAATCTTGAATTGTTGGCATACCTCTCTCATCAAGCTGCTATTAAGATTCGCACCGTTATCCGTGATGATCACTTTTGGGATCCCAAATCTGCAGATGATATGGGAATGAACAAAGTCCACCACTGCCTTTTTGGTTGCCGATTTGAAGGTTTTAGCCTCAACCCATTTGGTGAAGTAATCAATGGTCACTAGAATGAACCTATGACCGTTGGATGCTGACGGCTCGATGGGCCCAATGACATCCATGCCCCATGCCACAAACGGCCAGGGTGCTGACATCGTATGTAACTCTGTTGGCGGAGAATGAATCAAATCTCCATGTATCTGGCACTGATGGCATTTCCTCACGAAAGTGATACAGTCGTGTTCCATGGTGAGCCAATAACACCCTGTTCGAAGGATCTTTCTTGCCAATACATATCCGCTCATGTGTGGCCCACAAACTCCAGCATGTACCTCTGCCATAACCGTCGTTGCTTGACTGGCATCTATGCATCTCAACAATCCCAAATTCGGGGTTCTTTTGTACAATACTCCTCCGCTGAGGAAGAAACCATTTGACAAATGCCGAAGGGCTCCTTTTTGGTCTCCAGAGGCATGTTCTGGATATATCCCCATTCTGAGGTATTCCTTGATATCATGAAACCAGGGTTCGCCATCTGCTTCTTCTTCTATGGCATTGCAGTAGGCGTGCTGATCGCGGACCTGGATGTGCAGAGGATCAACATACATTTTGTCAGGGTGGTGCAGCATTGATGCTAAGGTGGCCAAGGCATCCGCAACCTCATTGTGAACTCTCGGGATGTGTTTGAACTTCACCGACCGAAATTGCTTGCTCAGATCTTGCAAGCATTGTCGGTATGGTATGAGTTTTAGATCTCGTGTTTCCCATTCACCCTGAATTTGATGTACCAAGAGGTCCGAGTCTCCCAAGACCAAGACGTCTTGGACATCCATGTCAGCAGCCAAGCGCAGACCCAGAATGCAAGCCTCATACTCGGCCATATTGTTGGTGCAATAGAAGCGTAGTTGAGCCGTAACAGGATAATGCCGTCCTATTTCAGAAATGAGTACTGCTCCTATTCCAACCCCTTTCGCGTTTGCAGCTCCATCGAAGAAAAGCTTCCAACCCGGTTCCTCAGGCAATTCCAACTCATTTGTATGCATTACCTCTTCGTCAGGAAAATACGTTCTTAAGGGCTCGTATTTTTCATCAACGGGATTCTCTGCCAAATGGTCTGCCAGCGCCTGGGCTTTCATGGCCGTCCTCGTTACATAGACGATATCAAACTCTGTGAGCAGAATTTGCCATTTTGCCAACCTTCCCGTGGGCATAGGTTTCTGAAAGATATACTTCAATGGGTCCAAACGGGATATGAGATAAGTAGTATACGAAGACAGGTAGTGTTTCAACTTCTGAGCTACCCAAGTTAGGGCGCAACATGTTTTCTCGAGTTGAGTGTACTTGACCTCATGTACTGTGAATTTCTTGCTAAGATAGTAGATGGCTTGCTCCTTCCTTCTTGTGTCATCATGTTGCCCCAATACACAACCAAATGAATTTTCCAAGACCGTTAGGTAAAGAATTAGGGGCTTCCCGGGCTTAGGCAGGACCAATACGGGTGGATTAGACAGATACCCTTTGATTTGGTCGAAAGCCTCCTGACACTCTGCCGTCCAACCTACCGCAGCATCCTTTCTCAGCAGCCGAAATATGGGCTCACAAGTTGCTATGAGTTGAGCGATGAACCTGCTGATGTAATTGAGTCTACCCAGCAAACTCATTACCTCTGTTTTGTTCCTTGGCGGTGGCAAATCTCGGATGGATTCAATTTTGGATGGGTCTAACTCAATCCCCCGTCGACTGACGATGAATCCTAGCAACTTTCCTGATGGAACCCCGAATGCGCATTTGGCCGGGTTAAGCTTGATATCATACCTTCGGAGTCTTTGGAAAAATCTCCTCAGGTCTGCCACATGGTCCTCCTGACGCCAAGATTTGATGATCACATCATCGACGTACACCTCGATTTCTTTGTGTATCATGTCATGAAACACGGCAGTCATTGCTCGCATGTACGTTGCCCCAGCGTTCTTTAACCCGAACGGCATTACCCGATAGCAGTAGGTTCCCCATGGCGTAATAAACGCTGTCTTCTCAGCATCCTCCTCGTCCATTAGGATCTGATGATAACCCGCATAGCAATCCACAAAGGATCCGATCTCGCGCCCAGCGCAATTATCGATCAGGATATGAATGTTGGGTAACGGAAAATTGTCCTTGGGACTTGCTTTGTTGAGGTTGCGGTAGTCAACGCACACCCTGATTTTTCCATCCTTCTTTGGGACTGGTACCACATTGGCCAACCACTCGGGATATCGAGTGACCCGAATGACCTTCGCTTGCAACTGCTTAATCACTTCTTCTTTGATCTTTACACTCATTTCTGTTTTAAATTTCCTTAGTTTTTGCTTGATCGGAGGGTATGCCGGGTCAGCGGGCAATTTGTGAACCACTAAATTGGTGCTTAATCCAGTCATATCGTCATATGACCATGCAAAAACATATTTGAATTCCATGAGGGTTTTGATCAATTCTTCTCTGACATTCGGCTCAATGTGGATGCTAATTTTGGTCTCTTGGACGTTATCAGCGTCTCCTAGATTCACAGCCTCAGTGTCATTTAGGTTAGGCTTGGGTTTCTCTTCAAATTGGCACAGTTCTCGGTTTATCTCTTCGAAGGCTCCCCTTTCGTCACATTCAGATTCATCGTCACAAATGACCTCTTGCGTCATTGAGTCGGATTCAGATTGATTTATTAGACTAGGTCGAATATCCGCTGTGCATGCCATGTTATTAGAACCAGTAAAAAGAGAACTGTTCAGAAAGAAAAAGAACAAAACAAAATTAAAATGGGACAAAAGAAAAGAACTTTATTAAACTTGCGGGATAAAAGGGTTCACACTTTTACAAAAACGAAAGTAAAATTTGGATTACACCCTTGAATAATCCGGACAAAACAAAACACACAAAACATAAATCAAAGCCTACTACCAAGACTCCCCTCGGACAGGAAGAGGAGTAACTGTCCAATTGTTGGTCTTGGCCTCAGGCCCCACAAACTGTATCTCTGCTCTGCTGGAACCTTCTCCAGCTTCCACCATACTGACATCCACGAATAGCTTCTCAAAACTCTGATTCTGGTCTTCATTTATACCGATCAAAGGTCCTAGAATCTTTGGGACCGGTGACCCCTTGGCACTTGCTTTGACAAAAGACCTTGAGATGCGTGACACTGGTTTAGGCAGAAACCAGACCCTCTTCTTCATTTTTCGCGCTTGCTTCCTATCTGCTGCGGTTGGTTTGAACCCCAATCCGAAAGTTTCCAGATTTTTAAGAAGGGAGACAGGTTGGAAAATCCCTTGAAGCTCGACTCCCATGCCTTTTCCCGGCACAAATCCATTACCCAGCATTTCTGAGACCATCATGACTGTTGCGGCAGCTACCCTAGGGTGCGGGATGAATTCTTTTTCAGAAATTTTGTTGGCCGACCCTATATCGAAAATCTGGTAGACCCAAGGACCTTTGTCATCAGCGGTCTCTATGAAAGGTACAATGGTTCCGCCCATGGTGCACGTTGTATCCTCGCCGTGTAACACGACCTCTTGTCTTTCCCACTCGAACTTCACCATCTGATGTAGGGTGGAAGGCACCGCTTTGGCTGCATGAAACCAGGGTCGTCCCAACAGCAGGTTATAAGATACTGTGGCGTCCAACACCTGGAATTCCATGGTAAACAGGACCGGACCAATGGTCAGTTCAAGTACAACATCCCCTACAGTAGCTGTTCCATTTCCGTCAAACCCTCGAACACAGATACTGTTCTTGTGGATCCTTCCGTGGTCGATCTTTAACTGGTTCAAGGTAGATAGTGGGCAAATATTGGCACTTGAGCCGTTATCTACCAATACTCGAGTTACCACCGAGTCTTCACATTTGACAGCTAGGTATAGAGCTTTATTATGCTCTGTACCTTCCACCGGCAGGTCATCATCTGAGAATGTTACCCTGTTCACCTCGAAAATCTTGCTGGCAATGGTTTCCAGGTGGTTTACAGAAATCTCACTGGGTACATGAGCTTCGTTCAATATCTTCAACAGGGCCCGACGATGCTCCTCAGAATGGATCAGTAATGACAACAGTGAGATCTGGGCCGGTGTTTTTCTCAGCTGTTCGACCACAGAATAGTCTTGTACTTTCATCTTCCTCAGGAACTCTTCAGCCTCTTCTTCGGACACAGGTTTCTTGGTTGCAACTGGGTTGGTTCTTCTTAGCTCCACCGGAGCAAAACATCGACCTGATCGAGTCAGCCCTTGCACTTCACAACTGACTTCTTCCACCTGTTTTCCTTTGTACATCGCCACCGCCTTTTCATATTTCCAAGGCACAGCCCTGCTGTCAATCATCGGCAGCTGGACCACAGGCTTTATGGTCACCAGTTCTCTACATACCCCTTTTAACACGACTGCCGGTGTGGGCGGGATTCCTGATATTACCAACTTGCTTGGCTCGGGTTTGCTTGTTATGGCGGACGGGCTCTTTCCCAATATCACTACCGGCTTGACGCCTTCTCCCTGCGACTGTACACTCGTCCTTCCACTGGTCGAGACTTCTTTCGGGGCGGCTTGGATCATCATCACTGTTTGTGAGGGTTTTCTCAACTCTCCTCCCTCACACACCAACTCAATCATGTGAGTTTCGTGGTGCGCTGGCAGTGGGTTTTGGTTGATGTTAGGAGCTTCTGGTGTCTGGACCTCGATCTTATTGGTGTCGATAAGATCCTGTATGGCATGCCTTAACTTCCAACACTTCTCGGTGTCATGCCCGAGCATCCCTGAGCAGTATTCACAACTTATTGATCGATCCAAATTCTGAGGTGGGGGATTTGGTTCTCGAGTCTGGACAGGACTAACCAAACCTAATTGCCTCAGCTTGTGGAACAAAGCGGTGTAGGTTTCTCCCAACTCCGTAAAAGTTCTCTGCTTCCGCAACCTGTCATTCCTAGCATCTGGATTTCTCCGGAAGCCTACCCCTGAAGGGTTTCTATACGCCCTCGGTGGAGGATAGGTGTTTTGTGGTGGTTCATATATGTTCTGGGGATCCGGCGCGCGCCATTGTGGGCGAACCGGAGGCTGAGTGTATGCTTGGGCCTGGTTTACGGAACAATGTGGTTCTCGAGGTGGATAGAAATTTTGTGGTGGGTTGTATGTGTAGTTTGACCTGTGAGGTCTGGGTTGGTTGTAGTGCGGCCTGCCAACCCTGGACCAACTGCCTGCCTCGATCGTGGCAACCTCTTCTTTCTTTCTTCTCAGCGCACCTCCCGTGCCGCTTTGAATAGCCTGGGTTGTGGCTTTGAGTGCCGAATAGTTCAAGATTTTGTCAGACCTCAGACCCTCTTCTATCATGACCCCTATCTTGACCACCTCGTTGAAAGATTTTCCAACTGTTGTCACCAAGTGACCAAAGTAGGTTGGATCCAGTGTCTGCAAGAAATAGTCCACCATCTCTCCCTCTCTCATGGGAGGATCGACTCTAGCTGCTTGTTCTCTCCAGCGGAACCCGAACTCGCGAAAACTTTCCCCGGGTTTCTTCCCAGTTCTCAATAATGTGAGACGGTCAGGGACTATCTCGAGATTGTACTGGAAATGACCTGCAAAAGCCTGCGCCAGATCATCCCACGTGTACCACCTGCTGGAATCCTGCCTGGTATACCATTCTAGTGCAGATCCGCTCAGACTTTGGCCGAAATAAGCTATCAGCAGCTCATCCTTGCCGCCTGCCCCTCTCATTTTGCTACAGAATCCCCGCAAATATGCCATGGGATCACCGTGCCCTTCATATAAATCAAACTTATGCATCTTGAACCCAGCCGGGAGTTGGACGTCTGGGAAAGGGCATAGATCTTTGTATGCTACGCTGACTTGATTGCCCAGCCCGTGCAAGTTCCTGAAGGACTGCTCCAGGATTTTGAACTTTCTCAATACTTCATCCTGTTCAGGGGCCTTAGCCGGCTTCTCAATCTCTGCCGGCACTTCCAAATGTGGATTGTAAGCCTGTGGTTCGGGGGCATGAAACGTAGGCTCGGGGGGTAGTATTGTGTATCGTGAGCCTGAAACAATGGCTCACTGGTCGTTCTTTGCAAAGGGGCTGATGTTGGTCCCACAAAAATGGGAATATTGGGTGTTGGGAGAGGTTGATGGGGTGGTGGAGCTTGGGAATCATGAGGGCTTCTTTCTTGATGATAAAGGGGATTTGGGCGGCTTGTGGAAGGGCCAGAGTGAGGGTATTCCGGCATGTGTCCCAGTGTTTCAGGGCTCTTTTGTGTTTTGGCTATGGCTAGCTGCATTGCATTCATCTCTAGTCCCATCCTTTCAATCTTTTCCATCGCTTCTTTTAGCAACTGGCTCATCGGCCTCTCTTCCTCATTACTATTCTCTGAAGTAGTCATGCTGGTTGCTATCGGTCCTTTGGATCTGGTTTGATAGGAGTGTGTTGCCAGAGTTCTTTAACAACTAATTTGTTTGATTCAGACAACAACAAACTTTGTTAGCGTTAGAGTTTAACAGATTTGATCATAACACATAGAGGATGCAATGCACCTAGGCAGTTAACCGTTTCTACATGCTTTGCTTCAAACAACATGCGTCATCCCGGTTTGCTCATTCGTCCCCTTTTAAAGTACTTTGGGAAACCCTGTGTTTTATTTTATTTTGTATTTTCTTTTCTTTCTTTATTAAAAGCGGTCGAATCTTATGGGGATTGCCTATGTATCACGTCCCCGCGTGAATAAGACCAGGCGTAGTTCTGCCTCAAAGTAAAGACACATAGAAATTCTTCTGGAATCACTTAATTTCATTATCAAAATTTGCTATTACACATTACTTCAAATAAAATAGCAACAGTACAGACTCCACGGTTTTAAACTTGGTTTGAAGAAAAGAAAACAACATATGAGAAAACAACAAAAGCCAAATAAACAAGACTTGACCAAAACTAATTATCCAACTTAAGGGCCCGCGAGGCATCATTCGGCCTTTCCGCGGCTCTAGGTGTGAGGTCTCTTTGCATGCTCTTCAACTCGTTCATAATCCGGTGGACGCAGCCCATGATGGAGACAAGGAGGGTCTTCCGAGGTGTTCGCTCACATGCCAGGCATTTCATATAGATGTAATGCCCGATTTCGTCAATCCTTGCTCGAATGTTATCCCTTTCACTGAACAACTGCCTGATTTGTCGGTTTTTCAACCCCAGTGCCTGAGCATTGTCGGCAAGTCGATCCTGGAACAACTCCATTTGTCTTTCCATGCAGGCCATTGCATCGTAGCACTGTCTTCTGTCGGCCTGGGCGTCTCGTGCTTGTTTGATGATCCGATCATGTAGAGTGGAGTTCGTCTCCCTTAATATCCCGACGCTCATTTCATAATCCCTTATGACCTGTTGCCAACGTTGCTTCCGGGCCATTGTGTACTTTGCCCATCTGACCTTCATCCTTGCTATGCAAGCTTCTGATTGTTCTAATTCTTCTTGGCTCTGGATGACCTGACTTCTCAAACTTGCTATCAATCTTTCGTCAGAGCGACGCTTCTGTCGGTCAACGTTACTCTTACTGGCTTGGCGAAGGCGGGCCTTCAAGGTTTGGTTTTCTTGGGCTAGCTTGTTTCTTTCAGCCTGCTCCGAGGCGACTTGCACATTGTTCTCAAATACAAGCCTTTCGACTTGTTGCTTTAGCTTCCCGATTTCAACCCGGTAACCTTCCTCCCTTTTTAACCATCCCCATTGCTCTTGTGAATCATCTGTGAAGTGTTGGACGTGGGCCCTTTTAGCAGGTCTTTGCCGAATCTGAAACCTTCTTTCGAACCAAGCATCGTACTTTGGGTCTACCTCACCTTTAGCTAGTTCTCGCACCATGGTCTTGGGCTCCAAGAATCTACATTCATGCCACAGTTTTCTAATCTTACCCTCGGGGAATATGACTCCCGGGCTTAATTCCAAGGCATGCTTGCTCAGATCTTCATCAGTAGGGACTACTTGAAACCTGCCCAGTTGTCGTAATACTCGATGAGGGGCATATGGTTGGATGCTGCGAAGCCCCATTAAGAGAACATGACATTCTTCAGCCGACATGTAGATCACCTCAGTATCAGTCAACCAACCGAATGCCCATTCAATTTGGTCAGATGTTGTTGACCTTAACCGTGTAAACCATGCTTCGACACCTTCAGGAAATCTGGCGCCTGTCATGCGCTTCTTGAATCCGCTGATACAATTCCTCTCGGTCAACCCGTGGTTCATGTATCCTGCTCGGTGATGGAGATGTTCCTGCATCCATAGCTGAAGTAACAGGTTGCAACCTTGGAAGAACTTGCCTCCTTCTCGGCATATAGTCAGAGCCCGGTAGATTTCGGACAAAATCAAAGGAACCACAGTACTATTGGTTCTTTTGATTGCAACGTCGGCCATACCTACCAGACCTATCTCTATCTTTTTATCCTTCCTTGGACAGACCATGACTCCCAAAAACGCTGTGATGAAAGCCAAAGTACGTCTTGCTTCCCATTTGTTTCTGTTCCCGCCGTGAGTTAGCCCAAGGTTCGGTTCCTCGAAACCCTGCGGGGCTCCGTACCGCTGATACAAGAAATGGAGATCACAACATCCTCTCGATAAATCGTCATGTTGTATCTTCCGACTGATGCTTAGTAGATCCAGAAACGCATGCGGAGACACTGGCCTTGGCGAAAGCAAGTATTGCCCTCTTAACCTCTCATTCAATCCCGCATATCCGGCGACTTCCTCAAGTGTTGGTGAAAGTTCAAAGTCAACAAAACGGAATACATTGCGGGTTGGGTCCCAAAATGGTATTAGAGCTTCAAGAATATCTGTCCTTGGCCTAACACCCAACAAATTTACAAAACCTCCCAATATTCTTCCTACTACCCCTTTGCTATTGGCTTCCAAATCATTCCACCACATGTGGAGTTGTAGGGGGACCTCGCTGAGGGCCGAGAATGGTTCATTTTGCTCTGTGCTCACCCTGCACATTTATTAAGGTGACCTTTTAGGCGAAAACAAAAACCTTTATTTTGACTCTAAACAAAAAATCTTGGAAAACAAAACAAACAATATATGAATTTATATACATGTGTATATGTACATATATGCTTTATGGTATATCATTATTGGTAAAATGAAAAAGGGAGTTGGACCCGATGAAGGTTGCCTACGTATCCCACATCCGGCGAGAATCAAACCGACGTAGTTCGGGTGATAAACTAACTAGTTTATTTATTTATCATTATTTCTTTTTTTTTTTTTGAAAATAGAGTAAAATAAAATAAAAACTCATTCCTCATTCTCAGCTTGCTATTTTTCTCTTTTCTCTTTTCCTCATAAATATACCCATTTTCTCTTCTATCTGCATTTTGTCATTTTTTTATTTATTTATTTATTATTTTTTTTTGTAAAAATTTCCCAACATTCAAAACCGGTCATCATGCATGTTTGAAGCAAATAAATGCACAAGCAGTGAGTAGGATGCATCAGGATGGCCTTTTCTATTTCAGGTTGCTATTCCTAGACGGACCCAACCCCCGTGTTGAGTCCCCTAAGTCAAAAATGCACATGATGCAAATAAGCGTTCCTACTAGGGATCCGGCATGAAGTTGAGTTATTCTAGGTTCAGAACTGGGTGTTTGTTCTAGACCTGGCTTACCCGAGCGGACAGCTCGAGCCTAGGGGGGGGCAGCGTACCGGGAATACAGAAGCTTCACCGGCTTAGCAACTTGTCCGAACCTCGTTCTAAATTGGGATTTGACACTATACAGAAAAGAAGCCGTACGAAGTATGCCCTTCTTCATGATTAAGAAGACTCAGAGAGAAGATGGGTTTCGGCACAATTTATATACAGTTCACGTAATATCAAAGCAGTAAAAGGCAACCAATTAGCACATTAAGCACAAAACATGTAATAAAATCAGATAATAAATAAAGCCAAATAACAACAATTATTCTAAGCTCGAATTCTTAACCCTGAACCAGTGGTTCTGGGTTACACCGATCCCCAGCGGAGTCGCCAGAGCTGTCACACCTCCTTTTTCCGCACTCGAGGGGGTGCAGGGGGGGAGTTTTTCCAATTAAAGGACAATCGAAACGGGATTGGTTTGTTTATTTCAGAGTCGCCACTTGGGAGATTTAGGGTGTCCCAAGTCACCAATTTTAATCCCGAATCGAGGGAAATAATGACTCCATATTACAGTCTGCGTACCAGAAATCCGGATAAGGAATTCTGTTAACCCGGGAGAAGGTGTTAGGCATTCCCGAGTTCCGTGGTTCTAGCACGGTCGCTCAACTGTCATATTCGGCTTATTTATCTGATTTTAAATACAATTATGAACCAATGTGCCAATTTTAACTTTTAACCGCTTTATTATTATTGTTTTTACAAGAATGTGAACATCGCTTAAAACACGTCTTTGGACTGCGTCACATGAAATGCACCCACAATCCGGAACGCATTTTATTTGATATTTTGAGATTTGGATTTGGGTCGCATGAAATGCACACCCAAGCTTAAGAAAGTAAATTATTAAACACGCGGCTAAAGAGACTATCGCGTTATTATTTTGCGGAGGCCGTGAAATTCGCTAAACGACCCTCCTGAATTCTAAGTAATTTTAAACAAGTATTTACTGAGGACCCCGCAATTTGTGTTTTTTATTTGGCGAGGCTCGTCTCCTTTTTTTATATTTTTATTTTTTATTTTTAGGATGCCGTTTTTATGTCTTTAACCATACTAAACCTTACAGCTTCTTTACCACTAAAATCTCATAACTTGTTGGAAGTTTAATAAAAAGAGTTTTAGCGAATGAGTGTTTCGGGAGTAGTAACAACATATACTAACAATAATTTTTCTTTTTTTTTTTCGAATGAACTAAGCGAAGGAAAGGGCGAACAAATTAACATCAAACTTATGTCATAGAACGACTAATACAACTAAATCAAATGACATCAAGTAAACAAGAATAACATAATACAAAGATGAACAAAAATGCATACGGTGAAACATAAGCAGAAAATTTTCATGCCAATCTCTATATTGCATCTTCGAACATTTAAAGTAACATTTCCTTATCTAATACTTGAGGTTTACTGACCTGTGAACCTCGGCAACCTCAAGACGATAAACACGACCCCGACGGAGCTCAAGCCGGACCTCACTGGACGAGGAACAACGATGAAACCTCGGACAAAACACCTCGACGAGCAAAAGCAAACTCACCGGAAAAACAGAAAGCTCGGATCAAAGTCGACCTCGACGGAAAACAGAAAACTCGGCAATGCAGAATCGAGGCAACCAACAGCTGCTCGGAAACGATGAAACAATGCCGACAGTAGTAAGGTCGACGCCAGGGGGGGATGCTGACGGGCTTGCTTTGGGTGTTTGTTGACGGGGGTTGACTGGTTGGGGTTGTGACGGAGAGGGGTCAGCTGGGGAGGGTTTGGAGGTGGAACGAGGGTGGTCGTTTGGTGGTGGCGACGAGCAGTGGTTGACGCGTCGATGGAGATGGTCGTTTGGTCGTTGGTTGGACGTGGACGCGGGTGGTTTCAGGCGTTGATGAAGGTGACGGAGGGAATGGTGGTTTGTTGGTTGTTTGAACAGTTGACGATGGTGGAGCTGGGGGGGTTGCGGACGGTTTGGGTGAGGGTTTTTGGACGTGAGGGAGTGGTTTTGGGTGGTGGAAGGGCAGTGGTCGACGGTGGAGGGACGACACAGGCGAGACGGAGAGGGGTCAGCTGGTGGACTGTTTGGTCGTTTGGTTTTGGACAGTCGATGGTCGTGAGGCAGCTGCGACGATGTCTGGTGGTTGACGACGAGGGGTCAGCTGGGGAAGGTGACAGAGGTGGTGTTGTTTATGGTGGTTTTGGGTGGTGGAAGGGCTGGTTGGTTTGGACGTGAGGGGAAATAAGGTGGTTGATGGTGACGGGGGTGCGAGGATGGTGAACGACGGAGGGAGCTGGAGTTCCGGCGTCGGGGGGTTGCGACTGTAGAAGAATGAAGCGACAATGGCGGACTGCTGGTTGCGACGGAGTTTGGATAGGTTGTTCGGGTGGTGGTCTATTTGGTCAAGGGTGGTTTTTGGGTGTGGGGTTTGCTAGGTTTTTTGTCAAGAAGAAGGAGAGTCAACAGTGCCTCTTCCCCAAATTTTAAAATCTGTCCCCTTCCCTTTTGTGTTTGCCCGGGTATTTGATACCTCTTTGCCAAGAAAAATGAGCCCCACGCGTGGTGGGGTTCGAGGTTTGTGTCCCCCACGCGTGGTGGGGTTCCCCATGTGTCATGGACTCGGTTTATTATGGGCTAGGTCCGAAAATTAGGCCTAAAACCGGGTAGTTTGAACCCGAATATTATTCTTTTGCCCGGACCCGAGAAATAGGAACACGACGTTGCTCAACTAGTAGTCCTATGCAAGCAAACTAACTACCAAAAATAAGACTAATATTTAAACAAAACTGTATCTTTTTTTTTGAATATTTTTTCAAGATTTAAAATAGCTACAAAAAACTATTTTTGTAATTTTCGTTTTTATATATAAAGATAAAATATGAAGTAATATTTTTTTGTATTTTTCAAAATTATAATGACTGCAAACATTAATAGAACTATATATTTTTTGTAATTTTCGAATTTATATAAAGTACCAAAATAAAGTACAATTTTTGTATTATTTTTTTTAAAGTTTATGAGAAATACATAAACTAAAATTTATATATATGTATTTTTGTGATTTTTTCTTTTTTCAACGAAATAAAGTAAAAACAGTTAAAATGGCTATATTAGACCCAATTACATATTTATGCTAAAAAATGTGAAAATCCTCGGGGAGGGTCAAAAATCACGTGCTTACACCTACATTAAATAAATACCACATTCCCAACACATTACAATATGTCCCCCATGCCTATATTAAAAAAGTACAAGAATCCTCCCCATTATGTTTTGTCTTGTCCCCCGTTACATTAAACAAGTACATCAAAAACCCCACCCTATTATATTTGTCCCCCATGCTTAACAAAAAGAATCAAAATAATGTTCAATTACCAAACTACCCCTCCGACCTTATTGCAATTACAAATCTACCCCCGAATGCAATGCAATTTACCAAATTACCCCTCTGCTCTAAACAATCAATTAATCATAACTCAACCAAAATATAGTCAAGATGACCAATTTCTCAACAATCTTCAACAACAATTTACATGAACATGATGAACAACACAAACTCCAAATTAATGGAAATAAATCAACCATATCGGGAACCAATCCTGGTTAATTTAGACCATTAATGGATGAACAAAGAGACAATAATACAAACAACAATATGCATGATTCAAATTAAACTAACAAATCAAAACAAACATAAACTCACATTAAATCGCTGGATTTAAACATGAACTTCAAACAAAGATGAACATGAATTAAATCTGTTTTTAAGCAACACACATGACGGATTCTAACGATTCAAACAACATTAATATTTTCTGGAAACAACATGAAACAAATTGAAGAAATAATTAATTAAATTTCAATTTGAATCTAACAAACATAAAACTAACAAATATTCACTTAAACAACAATACAAACATGAAATAAACATGAAAAATAACTAATTAACTTCCATTTGAAATCTAAAAAATTAATTTAACAAACAACACATGAACATGAACTAAAAATTAATTCAAACGATAAACAAAACAAATATTTGCCGATTTTAGATTCGAAAATATCAAAACAAAATACGGACAAACATAAAATTCAAAAACTACTAACCAGATCAACACGGCATATGTATGAACTGTTTTGACAAAACTCAAATGGGAATAAATCTGTCCGGACTCAACGACGAACTCACCTCCCTTGTAAACTTGACGAACTCAAAACGACGCTCGACGACCTTGACTAAAACTCAAACGAGCAGCTCGTCTGAAGATACAGCAGCTGGACGAAGGAGAAGTGATGAACAGCAGCAGCTCGGAGGAACTGGACGTCGAGCAGCAGCTCGGAGGAACTGGACGTCGAGCAGCAGCAGTCCGGCGACAGCCTGGCCATGGTGATGCCCAAGCTCGGAGAAGCGAAGCAGTAACGGAGGTCGTTTGGCCATGGGGAAGATGAAGCCGTGAAGCTGGTCGACGCAGCAAGCAGAAGCAACTGGTCGACGACGTCCATGGCGAAACAATACTGGACCCGATGGCAGCGTGCGAGCTTGGCCGTGACGAGCAGCGGCGATGGGAGCTTCGAACAACAGCTGACTCGTCGAGGCTGTGGTCGTTTGGATGTTTGGACGATGAAGTAGAAGGCAGGAGTAGCAGGTTGTTTGGTTGAAACAGAAGCAGCAACGACATGGACGTCGAGCTCAAGCTTGAGCTCGACGAGCTTCATCAATGGCGGATAGGGCTGGGGTCGTTTGAACGCGAAGGAGGTTGTGTCGTTTGGTGGTATTTGGGATGGGAAGCTGGGCAGCCATGGATGCTTGGTTGGAGCTTTGGAGGAGTTTTTTTTAAGTTTGGGGAAGAAGAAGATAGGGAAGGGGCGGATGGGTTAGTTTAGGTTTTTAGGGTTTTTGGGTTTTTTTATTTTTTTGTTTTGTTTTGTGTTTTGACAAAATGAAAAAGGGGTGTTGGGTATTTGGGTCATGGGGCGGACCGGGTCGACCCGGTCTGAAGTGGACTGGGTCGTGGAGAAGATTGGGCAATTTTTTGGGCCTTTGGCTTACAATTGAAGAAGTGGCCCAATCCGATTTTCTTTTGTATTTTTGTTCTCTTTTCTTCTTTTATTTTCTAAAACTAAATTATAAAAGTACTTAAATTATTATTAAGAACTAAATTAAGTTATAAAAGCGCAAATTAACTCCCAATAACAATTAACGCACAATTAAGTAATAATTAAGGATAAAATTGTATATTTGGACATTAAATGCTAAAAATGCAAAAGGTGCCTATTTTTGTAAGTTTTAATTTTTGTAAAACTAATTTAATTATTAACAATTGTAGAATTAAATCCTACATGCAAAATGAGACATATTTTTATATTTTTTATTAATTTAACAAATAAGAAAACACAAACAAATACAAATAATTATCCAAAAATATCACAAAAATACTCAAAAATTGCACACCAAGGAAAATCATTTTATTTTGCATTTTTTGGGAGTATTTCTCATATAGGGCAAAAATCACGTGCTTACAGCTGCCCCTCTTTGCCCGGAGACACGAAGGGTTTTCGTGCAAAGATAAAGCGAGCGATTTTTGCCTATCCGAGTACTCCGTGTGAAGCATTTTTTTGAAAAAGATTTAACCGAACCTTTGCTTCAAAGGTTTCCTACATATCCCTGGCTAAAGGGGAATCAGGTTAATGTAGTTCGGGAAGCTTTGGTAGCTGGGACTACCGTGGGACTGCAATGTTACTGTTGTTGCATGCAGTTATCACTGCTTACCGATCTCCTTGTTACACCGTGCTTAAAAAAAAACAAGAAGCTAGGCTAGACTAAAATTTGTTCTTGTTGCCTTGCTTTCTTGTCAGCTTGTGTTTCCTCCGGTGCTTTTCTTTCTTGAATTTGGGCATGATACTGGCCTTTTGCTTTTCTGAATACCAGTTTTCATCATTTTGCTCGGTCCGCTAGGGACATGGCTTTCTTCATCAAGCTTTTTGGCGGTTCCTCTGGTGGGTACGGTTCTCTTCATCAGACTTGTTATGCTGGGCATGATTTAATGTTCACCAGCTGCTTCTTTCAAGACGCCTCTTTTCTTCCTTTTGACTCATGCGCCTGAATTTGTGCTGGGACCTCTTGTTGCAACCTTCTGTTTCCGGTGCTGAGATTTTATTATTTCCTGCTGGAGATTCTTGTTGTAACCCTCTGTTTTATTGTCTTCTGACATGATCTTGAAATGTATGCCTCTGTTATTATGGGCGGGCTCCCAACTTCAACACTTGAAAAGTAAAGACTGGAATGTATGCCTCTGTTATCTGGGTGGGCTCCCAACTTCAACACTTGAAAAGTAAAGACTGGAATGTATGCCTCTGTTATCTGGGCGGACTCCCAACTTCACTACTTGAAAAGTAAAGACTGGAATGTATTCTTCTGTTATTATGGGCGGGAGCCTGGCTTCATCATCTTGAATTTAACAACCTCTATTCTCCAGGTGGGATCCTACAACCAAAACAAACAAAACAAACGAGAATTTCCTAACCCAGTTTGCACTGGGAAGATTTGTGAGTCGTTAGCAAAATTGTAACCTATTTATACTACTGATGCAATGATGAGAGTAAACTAAAGACTAGGCTAGGATGTGCATCTCCTACGAGTAAAACCAAAACTCTTGCTAGCAAATGTGTCTGCTAAAAAAACCTCAATGACTCAAACTAGAAAGTGCTTCTTCTATAGTTGAATCGGAATGAGCTAAACTAGGAAGTGCGTCTCCTAAGGGTGAAAACTTCAAAGAACTAGACTAGGAATTGTGTTTCTTATGGTCGAACTCAAAATGAATCAAACTACGAAGTGCATCTCCTAAGGGTGAAATCTCAATTTTGGAAGTGCGTCTCCTGAAATAAAGTATAACCTGAAAAAGCCAAATTAGGAAGTACATCTCCTAAAGTAAAAGTATAACCTGAAAAAGCCAAACTAGGAAGTGCGTCTCCTAAAGTAAACTTAATTCAGGAAGTGTGTTTCCTATGCACGAAATTAAACTTAGGAAGTGCGTCTCCTAGGGGTTAAATAGTCTTAGGAAGTGCGTCTCCTATGGGTGAAACCTTAATGATTTTGAACTAGGAAGTGCGTCTCCTATGAATGAAAATAATTTAGGAAATGCGTCTCCTATACGTGAAATCTTAATTTAGGAAGTGCGTCTCCTATGGGATAAAAGTAAACTTAGGAAGTGCGTCTCCTATGGGCAAAACTAAACTTTAAGGAAGTGCGTCTCCTATTGGGTACAATAAACTTAGGAAGTGCGTCTCCTGTGGGTACAATAAACTTAGGAAGTGCGTCTCCTATTGGTAGAACTGAACTTGGGAAGTGCGTCTCCTATGGTAAAACTGAACTTAGGAAGTGCGTCTCCTATTGGTAGAACTGAACTTAGGAAGTGCGTCTCCTATGGTAAAACTGAACTTTAGGAAGTGCGTCTCCTATGGTAAAACTGAACTTAGGAAGTGCGTCTCCTATTGGTAGAACTGAACTTAGGAAGTGCGTCTCCTATGGTAAAACTGAACTTTAGGAAGTGCGTCTCCTATGGTAAAACTGAACTTAGGAAGTGCATCTCCTATTGGGTACAATAAACTTAGGAAGTGCGTCTCCTATTGGGAAAAACTAAACTTAGGAAGTGCGTCTCCTATTGGTAAAACTTACTTAGGAAGTGCGTCTCCTATGGGTACAACTATACTTAGGAAGTGCGTCTCCTGTTGGTGGAATAAACTTAGGAAGTGCGTCTCCTATTGGTGAAATAAACTTAGGAAGTGCGTCTCCTATTGGTGAAACTTTTCTTAGGAAGTGCGTCTCCTATTGGGTAAAACTAACTTAGGAAGTGCGTCTCCTATTGGGTGAAATAACTTAGGATATGCGTCTCCTATTGGGTGAAATAACTTAGGAAGTGCGTCTCCTATTGGTACAACTAAACTTAGGAAGTGCGTCTCCTATTGGTGAAGCTATTCTTAGGAAGTGCGTCTCCTATTGGTAAAACTTGGCTTAGGAAGTGCGTCTCCTACTGGTGAAACTATTCTTAGGAAGTGCGTCTCCTATAGGTGAAACTATTCTTAGGAAGTGCGTCTCCTCTTGGTGAAACTTATCTTAGGATATGCGTCTCCTGTTTGTGAAACTAACTTAGGATGTGCGTCTCCTCTTGGTGAAACTATCTTAGGAAGTGCGTCTCCTTAGGATGCGCGTCTCCTATTGGTGAAACTTAGCTTAGGAAGTGCGTCTCCTATTGGTGAAACTAACTTAGGATGTGCGTCTCCTGTTGGTGAAACTAACTTAGGATGTGCGTCTCCTCTTGGTGAAACTAACTTAGGATGTGCGTCTCTTCTTGGTGAAACTATTTTTAGGAAGTGCGTCTCCTTAGGACGTGCGTCTCCTATTGGTGAAACTTTTCTTAGGAAGTGCGTCTCCTCTTGGTGAAACTATTTTTAGGAAGTGCGTCTCCTTAGGACGTGCGTCTCCTATTGGTGAAACTTTTCTTAGGAAGTGCGTCTCCTCTTGGTGAAACTAACTTAGGATGTGCGTCTCCTCTTGGTGAAACTTACTTAGGATGTGCGTCTCCTCTTGGTGAAATTGACTTAGGAAGTGCGTCTCCTAATGGTGAAACTTATCTTAGGATGTGCGTCTCCCATTGGTGAAACTTAACTTAGGATGTGCGTCTCCTATTGGTAAAAATAAACTTTAGGAGGAAATACATCTCCTATGGGTAAAAAAACAAACTTAGGAGGAAATGCATCTCCTAAGGGTGAAACTAAAACAAACTTAGGAGGAAATGCATCTCCTATGGGTGGAACTAAAACAAACTTAGGAGGAAATGCATCTCCTATGGGTGGACTAAAACAAACTTAGGAGGAAATGCATCTCCTATGGGTGAAACTAAAACAAACTTAGGAGGAAATGCATCTCCTATGGGTGGACTAAACTTAGGAGGAAATGCATCTCCTATGGGTGAAATAACTTAGGAAGTGCGTCTCCATGGGTAAAGCTTAGGAAGTGCGTCTCCTATTGGCAAAACTAGACTTAGGAAGTGCGTCTCCTATTGGTAAAGGCTAGGCTTAGGAAGTGCGTCTCCTATTGGTAAAGGCTAGGCTTAGGAAGTGCGTCTCCTATTGGAACAGACGTGGAATGTATTCCCTTGTTATACAGGTGGGCGCCTAATGGTAAAGACATGAAATGTATTCCCTTGTTATACAGGTGGGTTGCCTGAAATATGAAATGCACAGACAAAAGTATTCCTCTCGTTATTCAGGTGGGCGCCTGTCTATACTAAGACATAAAAGTATTCCTCTCGTTATTCAGGTGGGCGCCTGTCTTCGAGAAAATTTTCACAATGAGAAAATTTTCTGCCCCGGTTTGATGATTTTCTTTATGGCCTGTCTTTCCGCCATCAATAACGTTTATTTTCCCTGTTTCTAAATCAAAGAAAAATTTGTTAGTTTAAAAACATGGTAAGCGGTCATGCCACTCTTGTTGGGGATGGTTTCCTCTTTCTCCTTTCCCAGCTTTGTGTTCCATTATGCTATCAAACTTGCTGGGGATGATATTAATTGCTGACACTGGCCCATCCCTTTTATCAATCTCATCTTGATGGGGATACCCTTCTTGACACGAGTTTTGCGCCTGTTCCTTGTACCACTTGGATGTACTAGTTGATGGCCTATTTTGAAGTCATTTCCCACTGGTTCCGACCAAACAGACTCTACTAGGGAATTTTCCTATGAAAGGAAAAAAATAAAAAGAAACAAAATAAAAGACAAAGGAAAAGATGACTCTTTAACAAAAGAAACTACAAATAAAAATCTATCAAACGCAGATACCGACTCTAATGGCCATGACATGCGTATGTGGCCTATCCTCTACCGTCAATCATCTCTCAAGACCTTCCCTTGAAGATTTCCCATCTGATTCCCAATCTTATTCGACTTGTAGTGCCCGAAGGGTTTTCACTATCAAGCCTCTCTCATTTTGGTTTTCTCTCAGCTTTCATCGCCTTCTGGTGTCTGTGAAGGTTTTCACCGATAAGACTCTCTCATTTGTATCACTTTCCAGCTGGGGATTTGGAGTGTCGCCGGTATGACTCTTTCTGTTGGAGATTAGAGTCCTTTCTGCTGTGGAACAGAATGTTATGTTCGCCGGTAAGACTCTCATTTGTCTGACTTGGCATCTTTTGAAGACTGGTCAGAAGGTCTTTCTTTGGACCGTAATGTGGGTTTTGGATAGGCTAGAAAGAAAGGGTATAAAAGGCTAAAAAAATACATTAATTTTGGGTTATTAGTTACAACCTTCGGAATTAGATTTATTCACAATAAACGCAACCTTTGCCCCAGTTTCTTGCTTGGGGATATCCTAACTGATTTTTTTTCATTTTTCAAAACTATGACCGAGCCGTGAAGCGCCTACGTATCCTCTTTGAGGAATCAGGTCAAACGTAGTTCCCAATTCCTCTTTTCATTCCGACTTTCTTTTGTTTGTTTTTTTCTTTTCTTTTTTTCTTCTTTCATTTTTCTCTTTTTTCGTTTTGTTGTTGTTTTTTTTTTCATCCCATATGCTTGCGTTTTCTAGTCGTTTTTTTCTGATTCCGAACGAGGGGTATGACAAAAAATAAGTAAGGCTCAAAAGGGGTAACGAAGGATAAAGTGTTTAGGTAGCAGAACAAAACGCCTTCGTCATTCCAGTCTTCAAACTATGCCAAGTGCAAACAACACAATTTAAACAACGATTTGTAGCCTCTTCCGATGGTGCTGGACTTGACAATTATATTCAACATTTGCTTTTTCATTTGTCCTTTCTAAAGAACCGTTGGGCGACACTCTCATTATCATGAACGACCCTCATGCCAATTTGGCGAATCTTGCTTTTAACGATTTTTCTTCATATTTTACTTGCCCCAGTTCCATATGACTTGAGCTCTGAATAATCTCAACCGTCCTTATTTCCTTTAAATGGTCTGATCGGGGTTTTATAATTAACTTTAAGATTAGGCCCCAAACTGTGTGCGCATGTCATGTCACTAGAATCGTCGTTGAAAAAAAATGATAAAAGGACTAAACAAAAGAAGATTGGAAATAATAAAAGACCAGATTTTGCATTAGACTACCGGCGAAATGGTTTGAATAACAAAACAAAACAAACCAGAACAAAATCCTAAACAACCCTGACAAAACTTAAACAGACCGCTATGACAAAAACGGAAAGATAAGCGGCATGATATTGACACAAAACAATCCGAATTACAATCCTAATGATCCGAACGACAGAAATGAAAACAAAATAAGCCACCACAAGCTTCTCTCCTGTTAACCAAGTAACAGAGCGTCCTTCCACTTTATCAAGACTAGCATCTTAGCCACTGAGCTTCGCATCGATACTGCCAAGACCATTACCAGCTTCAATATCATCAACATCGGTCAACAAGTTCTCAAGAGGATTCGCGTGCTCCCTGTCACTGTCATCGATCACAATTGCCCCTTCCTGAATCATTCTTTCTATTTCCTTTTTCAAAGAACGACAGTCTTCAATGCTATGTCCTTGGACATTAGAGTGATACACGCATCGAACAGCAGGATCGAATCCTTTTGCATATGGGTCTGGAGTATAGCCAAGGAGCGGCTCAATCAGTCCTGAAAGCTTTAGCTTTTCAAACAAACTTGCGTAGGACTCCCCAATTGGCGTGAAATTGTTTCCTTGCCTTTGTTTTCCCCCATGCCCCTGTTTTCTAGGGTCGTTGGGTGCTTGAAAACATTGTGAAGGCAAGAATGCATTACGTGGTGCTGGCTCTCGCCAGCGGGGGTGACCTGATGGTTGACCCTGCGATCGGACCTTGTTCGGAGGATAATACTGAGGCAGATTATATGGAGCTCGGGGGCAGGCTTGGGCATGATGGTCTGAAAAGAGTGACTCTGATGGTGGGTAGTAGGGTTGTGGAAGGTTGTATGGAGCGTGTGGATAATTTAGATGACTGGGCCTGGGCTGGTAGTGAGGAGAAGGACCTCTGAATTTGGACCCAGTACCTGGTTCGACTGATGCGACCTCGAGCGCACCTCCCGCGCCGCTCTGAATAGCCTGGGTCGTTGCCTTGAGCGCTGAGTAATTTAGGATTTTGTCAGACCTTAGGCCCTCCTCTATCATGACCCCTATCTTTACCACTTCATTGAAGGATTTCCCAACCGTTGTCACCAAGTGACCAAAGTAAGTTGGATCCAGTGTTTGCAAGAAGTAGTCCACCATTTCTCCCTCTTTCATGGGAGGATCAACTCTGGCCGCTTGTTCTCTCCAGCGGAAACCAAACTCACGAAAACTTTCCCTAGGCTTCTTTCCGGTCCTCAGCAATGTGAGACGGTCAGGGACTATCTCGAGATTGTATTGAAAATGACTTGCGAAAGCCTGCGCCAGATCATCCCAAGTGTACCATCTGCTGGAATCCTGCCTGGTATACCATTCTAGTGCCGATCCACTCAGACTTTGGCCGAAATAAGCTATCAGCAGCTCATCTTTGCCACCTGCCCCTCTCATTTTGCTACAAAATCCCCGCAAATGTGCCATGGGATCACCGTGCCCTTCGTACAAATCAAACTTAGGCATCTTGAACCCAGCCGGGAGTTGGACGTCCGGGAAAGGGCATAAATCTTTGTAAGCTATGCTGACTTGGTTGCCCAATCCGTGCAGGTTCCTGAAGGACTGCTCCAGGCTTTTGAACTTTCTCAATACCTCCTCCTGTTCAGGGGCTTTAACCGGCTTTTCAATCTCTGCCGGTACCTCCAAGTGCGGATTGTAGATCTGTGGTTCGGGGGCATGGAATGTAGGCTCAGGGGGATAGTATTGCGTATCGTGAGCCTAAAACAATGGCTCACTGGTCGTTCTTTGCAAGATGGCTGATGTGGGTCCCACAAAGGTGGGAACATTTGGTGTTGGGAGAGGTTGATGGAGTGGTGGAGCTTGGGAATCATGTGGGCTTCTTTCCTGATGATAACGGTGATTCGGAAGGCTTGTTGAAGGGCCGGAATGAGGGTATTCCGGCATGTGCCCTAGTGGCTCAGGGCTCTTTTGTGCTTTGGCTAGAGCTAGCTGCATTGCATTCATCTCTAGTCCCATCCTTTCTATCTTTTCCATTGCTTCCTTTAACAACTGGCTCACCGGCCTTTCTTCCTTGGTACTATTATCTGAAGTAGTCATGCTTGTTGTTATCGGTCCTTTTGATCTAGTTTGGTAAGGGTGTGTTGCCAGAATTCTTTAACAACTAACTGTTTGAGATTCGGAAAACAACAAACTTGTTAGCGTTTAGAGTTTAACAGATTTGATAACAACACATTGAGGATGCAATGCCCCTAGGCAGTTAACCGTTTCTAACATGTTTTGCTTCAAACAACATGCGTCACCCCGGCTTGCTTATTTGCCCCTTTGAAGTACTTTGGGAACCCCTGTATTTATTCTATTTTGTATTTTCTTTTTCTTTATTACTGGCGGTCGAATCTTATGGATATTGCCTACGTATCATGACCCCTCATAAATCAGACCTTGCGTAGTTCGGACCAATAAAAGATAAACAATACTAAACATTTTTTTTCAATTTTCATATTAAAACCAAACTGGGTTTCAAAGGTTTGAAGGTGACCTACAAACTCGAAAATCAAACAACCCACATATTCTGATCAAAAGCTTTACAAACTCAAAAATAAAAGGCCAGCTCCCTTTCTCTGTTTGACAAATGCAACCAAACGGTTATTTTTTTGCAAACGTGGCCCCTTCCAAATTCCACATGAATTTTGAGGCCGGGGAGGATTATTTTATGACACTTTACAGACTTGTTCATTCTTTTACGAAAATAACCTTTCGACAGCTGATAGATACTCTAAGGCTATTTCGGCAAGAACAGTTTAAAACACGGCCGAAGTTGGCTCGGCTTATTTTTGAAAAAATTCAAACGGTATTTACCTGACCGCTGACTCTTTGTTTTTTTTCTTTCAAATTAAAAAAAAACTGGTGTTGCAAACACGGCCCTTCAGCGCCTTGGGGACGAAGATTTATAAGGCTGTGTGGGTCAACTAGACCAAAAATCCTAAACATGACCCAAAAGGTGGCTGTTTATGCAAAGTCAGCATTCCGGCGTCCCTTTCAGCAACATTCGGCTATTTATGACAAAACAACATCACCTGACTTATTTACGACTCTTTTATCGATTTTCAAATTAGAAAACTCAATATTGCAAACACGGCCTTTCAACGTCTCGAGGACGAAGATTGTTAAGGCTGTGGGGGTCAACTGGACCAAATCTTAAAAATGACCCGAAGGTGGCTGTTTATGCAAAGTCAGCCTTCCGGCGTCCCTTTTGGGAACATTCGGCTATGTCTTGATAAAACAGCGTCACCCGACTTCTTTATGACAAAATTAAAATTTTGACATGTTTTTTTTTTATTTATTTGTTTTTGGCTTTTTAGCAAAGGTGGGGTTGGACCCGATGAGGGTTGCCTACGTATCTCACATCCGGTGAGAATCAAACCCGCGTAGTTCGGGCAATCAAGAATAAGTAGATGAACTAACTTCTTTTTTTTTATTATTATTATCTTTTTTGAACTTGTGAAAGAACTACTCTGAAAGAAGAAAGGAAGTATTTTTTTTTGATTGATTTTCCTTTTTTAAAAGAAAGACTTCTAAGATATATATTTTTTGAATTTTCGTTTTTTTTTATTCTAAAGAAAAGAAGAAAATATTTTTCGGAATTTTACCTTTAATAAAAGAAATGCTTCTCAAAATGTTTTTTTGAATTTTGAATTTTCTTTTCAATTTTGAAAGAAGAATCAAAATATTTTCGGATTTTCTTTTTTATTATTATTTAAAAAAAAACAATTAGAAAGACTTTCTAAAGAAGTCCATAATGGGAAAATATTTTTGGATTTTTTTTTTGTTTTGAAAATTGGGGGTCTAAAAACTTTTCTAGACTTTTTGGCAAGACAAATATTTTTGCAACAAATAAAGACATATATATATTTTTTTGGAAATTAAAAAAAACTTTTTGGATTTATATATATACATATATATTTGTGACAAATAAAGAAAGACTCTTTTATTATTTTTTATTTTTGCATTTTCATAAACAAATAAAAAAAACATTTTTTTTAAAAAAAAATAAGACTCTTTTCATGGCAAAACAAACTATTTTCTTTTCTATTTTTTTTTTGAAAAACAAAACAGAACAATGATGATATTTTTTTATTATATATTTTTCCTTTTAATAAAACAAACTAAACATTTTTTTTCTCATTTTCTTAAAATTTCGGCAGAATTTTGACAGTATTCGGGCATTTGGTTTTATTCAAAAATAAGCAATCAATTCTCTAACCGCTATTTCCTTTTTTTTTCGCATTTCAAAATATTATTCCTGATATTCACAAGACAGTCAACACACAAGTCTAAATCAAATAAATGCGCAAGTAGTAGCAAGTAAGATGCATCAGGATGGTCATTTCCATTTTTGGTACACCTGTCCTAGACAGACCCAACCCCTGTGTTGAGCCTCCAAAGTCAAATGCACGTGATGCAAACAAACGTTCCTACTAGGGATCCGGCATGAAGCTGAGTTATTCTAGGTTCATAACCTGGGTATTTGTTCTAGACTGTGTACCCGAGCGGACAACTCGAGTCGAGGAGGGGGCTACGTACCGGGGACCCGCGGGATCGTCCGGCTTTGTAACTTGTCCGGCCTCTTTCTTATTTCAGGTATTGACACTAACAGAATAAGGAGTCTCAACCAGCGAGCTTCTCCCCGGAGGTAAGAAGAGAAGGGTTTCGGCACAGTTTATATGTACAGTTCAAATAATATCAAAGCGGTAAAAGCAACATTTAGCACATTAGGCCCAAACATGTAAAAATCAGATAAAACCAAATATAACAATTTATTTAAGCTCGAATTTCTAACCCTGAACCAGTGGTTCTGGGTTAATCCCCAGCAGAGTCGCCAGAGCTGTCACACCTCCTTTTTCCGCCCCGCGAGGGGACAAGGGAGTTTTTTCCAATTAAAGGACAATCGAAACGGGATTGGTTTAATTATTTCAGAGTCGCCACTTGGGAGATTTAGGGTGTCCCAAGTCACCAATTTTAATCCCGAATCGAGGAAAAGAATGACTCCATATTACAGTCTGCGTACCAAAAATCCGGATAAGGAATTCTGTTAACCCGGGAGAAGGTGTTAGGCATTCCCGAGTTCCGTGGTTCTAGCACGGTCGCTCAACTGTTATATTCGGCTTAATTATCTGATTTTATACAAGTGTGAACTTATGTGCAAAATTTAACTTTTAACCGCTTTTATCATTTACTGTTTTTATCAAGAATTGCAACGTTGTGAAAATGTAGCTCGATCCGCGTTACAATCAATGTACCCGTGGTCGTCGACACACTTTGACTCCGTTGAGATTTGGATTTGGGTCACATCAATGTGCACCCGAGTTTAAGGAAATTAAATTATTGCCTAAAGCGACTAGCTTATTTATTTTGGGTAGGACCGTGGAATTTTACTAAACGGTCCATCCCGAAGTCTAAACAATTTTTAAAGCAAATATTTACTGAGGGCCCCGCAATTTGTATTTTTATTTGGCGAGGCTCATCTCATTCTTATTTTTTTTAAAATGAATTTGCAACGTCATGGACACGCATCTCGAACCACGTCACAATCAATGTACCCGTGATTAGAAACACATTTCGACTCCGTTCAGAATTGGATTTGGGTCACATAAATGTGCACCCGAGTTTAAGAAGGTAAGATTTATTAAGGCGCGTCCTAAAGAGTCTAACGTATTGTTATTTTAGGAAAAGGCCGTGAAGGTTCATTAAACGGCCAAATCCAAAGTCTAGTCAATGGTTATGTATTTTATTGAGGGCCCCAGCGGTTTGTGATTTATTTGGCGAGGCTCGTCTCATTTTTATTTTAAAGGATAAACCTATAGTGACTATATTTTCTATTAAGTTCGTCTCTAAAATAAAAGAAAATCTCTTAATTATTTACATGCTGAAAACGTAACTTATTAGTTATTAGTTTACGGCTAATGCGATTGGAAATTTGCGATCGAGTTTGTACAAAGAAAAACTGCTTTCATTTTTATATTTTATTATTTACTAATGCTAGAACATGAGAGGGATACACAATAATATCAAAGCCGATTAACTATTCTTCAAATAATTTAAACTAGCATTATTAGATGAAAAAATCATACATATGCAGCCTCATTACTCATTAATTAATCGACTACATTTTTATACAAAGAAAGGAAAATTAATATTCAAACACAGATCCAAACAAAAGAATTCAACAGGAACATGAGCCTGATTAAAATTTCATTTTTCGCTTCAAGCCAAGAGTGTACAAATGTGTACCTTGAAAAAGCAGTACAAGAACAAAAGAAGTAGGAGTCAGCAACAGTAATAACGCGGCAACAGCAGGTTCAACAACACCGCAAAACCAGTAACAACCAGTAGAATGACCCAGTAACAGATTGAAAACTCAGCAGTGCAAAAGTACAATCACAATCAAAGCAGAAGAGAGAACAAATGCAAGAGGCAGTAGTTTCGGATTTTGAATAATACTCGAGAAAAGCAAACGGAAATTATTCGAGTGAAAATTCAAATTGCATTTCTCTTTTACTCTCAAAATATTTCAAGTATGTCCGCTCTCAAAATGTAGAAAAATGTTTTATGTTCTACCTCACGTATTAAAACTCTCTCCCCAAAAATCCTCTCAATAATATTCAAGTTCTAAAAACTCTCTCTCAAAAAATCCTCCTATTTCAAGTCAAGAATGACTCTATATATAGCAAGACAAGTCTTCCATTCCCAACCCCAAAATTATTCCCCCAATGGCATGCTTTGGCCCACTATTAAATGTCTTCTTTATTTTAAATTTTTGTCCCCCATGCCTACATTAAATAAATACCACATTCCCAACCCATTACAATATGTCCCCCATGCCTATATTAAAAAAGTACAAGATTCCTCCCCATTATGTTTTGTCTTGTCCCCCATTACATTAAACAAGTACATCAAAAATCCCACCTCATTATATTTGACCCCATGCTTAACATAAAGAATCAAAATAATGTTCAATTACCAAACTACCCCTCCGACCTTATTGCAATTACAAATCTACCCCCGAATGCAATGCAATTTATCAAATTACCCCTCTGCTCTAAACAATCAATTAATCATAACTCAACCAAAATATAGTCAAGATGACCAATTTCTCAATAATCTTCAACAACAATTTACATGAACATGATGAACAACACAAACTCCAAATTAATGGAAATAAATCAACCATATCGGGAACCAATCCTGGTTAATTTAGACCATTAATGGATGAACAAAGAGACAATAATACAAACAACAATATGCATGATTCAAATTAAACTAACAAATCAAAACAAACATAAACTCACATTAAATCGCTGGATTTAAACATGAACTTCAAACAAAGATGAACATGAATTAAATCTGTTTTTAAGCAACACACATGACGAATTCTAACGATTCAAACAACATTAATATTTTCTGGAAACAACATGAAACAAATTGAAGAAATAATTAATTAAATTTCAATTTGAATCTAACAAACATAAAACTAACAAATATTCACTTAAACAACAATACAAACATGAAATAAACATGAAAAATAACTAATTAACTTCCATTTGAAATCTGAAAAATTAATTTAACAAACAACACATGAACATGAACTAAAAATTAATTCAAACGATAAACAAAACAAACATTTGCCGATTTTAGATTCGAAAATATCAAAACAAAATACGGACAAACATAAAATTCAAAAACTACTAACTGAATCAACACGACATATGTATGAACTGTTTTGACAAAACTCAAATGGGAATAAATCTGTCCGGACTCAACGACGAACTCACCTCCCTTGTAAACTTGACGAACTCAAAACGACGCTCGACGACCTCGACTAAAACTCAAACGAGCAGCTCGTCTGAAGATACAACAGCTGGACGAAGGAGAAGTGATGAACAGCAGCAGCTCGGAGGAACTGGACGTCGAGCAGCAGCAGTCCGGCGACAGCCTGGCCATGGTGATGCCCAAGCTCGGAGAAGCGAAGCAGTAACGGAGGTCGTTTGGCCATGGGGAAGATGAAGCCGTGAAGCTGGTCGACGCAGCAAGCAGAAGCAACTGGTCGACGACGTCCATGGCGAAACGGTACTGGACCCGATGGCAGCGTGCGAGCTTGGCCGTGACGAGCAGCGGCGAGGGGAGCTTCGAACAACAGCTGACTCGTCGAGGCTGTGGTCGTTTGGTTGTTTGGACGATGAAGTAGAAGGCAGGAGTAGCAGGTTGTTTGGTTGAAACAGAAGCAGCAGCGACATGGACGTCGAGCTCAAGCTTGAGCTCGACGAGCTTCATCAATGGCGGATAGGGCTGGGGTCATTTGAACGCGAAGGAGGTTGTGTCGTTTGGTGGTGTTTGGGACGGGAAGCTGGGCAGCCATGGATGCTTGGTTGGAGCTTTGGAGGAGTTTTTTTTGAGTTTGGGGAAGAAGAAGATAGGGAAGGGGCGGATGGGTTAGTTTAGGTTTTTAGGGTTTTTGGTTTTTTTTATTTTTTTGTTTTGTTTTGTGTTTTGATAAAATGAAAAAGGGGTGTTGGGTATTTGGGTCATGGGGCGGACCGGGTCGACCCGACCTGAAATGGACTGGGTCGTGGAGAAGATTGAGCAATTTTTTGGGCCTTTGGCTTACAATTGAAGAAGTGGCCCAATCCGATTTTCTTTTGTATTTTTGTTCTCTTTTCTTCTTTTATTTTCTAAAACTAAATTATAAAAGTACTTAAATTATTATTAAGAACTAAATTAAGTTATAAAAGCGCAAATTAACTCCCAATAACAATTAACGCACAATTAAGTAATAATTAAGCATAAAATTGTATATTTGGACATTAAATGCTAAAAATGCAAAAGGTGCCTATTTTTGTAATTTTTAATTTTTGTAAAACTAATTTAATTATTAACAATTGTAGAATTAAATCCTACATGCAAAATGAGACATATTTTTATATTTTTTATTAATTTAACAAATAAGCAAACACAAACAAATACAAATAATTATCCAAAAATATCACAAAAATACTCAAAAATTGCACACCAAGGAAAATCATTTTATTTTGCATTTTTTGGGAGTATTTCTCATATAGGGCAAAAATCACGTGCTTACAATGTTGTTACATGTTAAACTTTGCTATAAGTGTAAATTTTTTGATAATGTCAATGTTTACAACTTAAATTCATTATTATTACTTATCTAAAAATAAAAACCATTTGGTATTTATTGTTTTGTATAAGCGTGATATTATTACGTCCGAGATTTATCTTGAATAAACACTTTGAATAATGAAATCTAATTAATCAGTATAGATAAATATAAAGACATCATACAGTTGACTTTTTGTGAAATGATGAATACATTACGCAATCTTGATATTATTAGGGATTGAAATCTATCATTTTCTGACGTTTAATTATAGGCTAATCCAAGTTTAAGATTTCATTAAATTTTCAATTTTATCAAAATTCAATTGTCGGTTAACAATGCAACCCGTTAATTATTATAAAGAGGAGCCTCTGTAAAACAAATCACAGTAATGACAAGTGTCATATGAAACTTATGAGAGCTGTCTGTGAAAAAAAAAACAATATTTCTGATATCAATTTTGTGATTTTGAATTAAACAAAGAGAGATTAAATCCAAACGGAGCGGACTGGGCCTGAAAATCACTTCTGCAACAGAAAATGGGGAGAAATTCAAAAATAGTCACAGTTTCAAAAGTAATTGAAATTTAGCCACTTTTCATATAAAGATAAATATGAACGAAAATACTGTTCAAAATTCGAAAAAATACTCCAGCATAATGTACTGGAGTTCCAGTATAATATACCGGTCCGGCATAATATACTGGAAGTTTATACACAAGTGCACCGAACTCCAGTATATTATGCTAGACTCGTGTCTGTTGCAGCAAAATAGTGGCTACTTTTTCAATGATTTAGCAAACGCTGGCTATTTTTGAATGACCAGTCCGAAATTGGCTAGACCGTGCAATTTTAACCAGAAAATGGCAGAAATAGGACATCATAAGGAGTGGTCTTTAGCTTTTGGGTTCCTTACACAAATAGCCGGCCTTATTCGCTGTTTACTTTTTTTAGTCATATATATAGATTATTCATTGATTATACACGATTATACACATATAATACACAAAATTATGTAAATATTATGTCTCCATCGCTATTTTTAGTTTAAACGGTTATATTGACAGCTATTTGGATTAACTCTTCTTAGCTTTTGGCTACTGGGACAGGTCAATTGGTCAACGAGCAAACCAGGACAAAATCAAAAGTTTTCCCCATGAGGCAGAACTTGTTAACTTGAAGTTTTACCTATTGGTCAGGTGACCTGCTCCAAAGGTCAAAAGTTTCAAGACCAGCTTCTTTCAAGGTCATTTGTGAACTTAACCCGTTCATAGTAAATTTAACAGGCTATTTTTGTAAAGATCACAAACAAGGACCAAAAGCTTCACTATGGTTTCAAAACAAACAACAAAATAAATTGGGAAAAATTCAAAAATAGTCAGATTTACAAATGGTCATTCAAAAATTGCCACAGTTTCAAAAGTAATCGAAATTTAGTCAGAAAGATAAATCTGAACGAAAACACTATTCGAAATTCGGAAAAATATTCCAGTATAATATACTAGAATTCCAGTATAATATACCGGTCCAGCATAATATACTGGAGTGCTCCAATTTCCAGTATATTATACTGGAACTTTCCGCGTGTTGGAGTTCCAGCATAATATCCTGGAAGTTCATACACAGGTGCACCGATCCCCAGTATATTATGCTGGAACTTTCCGTATTGCAGCAAAATAGTTTTAATGACTTTATAAACGCTGACTATTTTTGAATGACCAGTCCAAAAACTGGCTAGCCCAAACTATTTTTACAAATAAATTGGTGGGCAATGGGATTGGACTAGGACTATCCCGGCCCTGCTTAGTTATCACTCCGGCCTAAGATCTTCCTCAGAAAATGAGGAAACAACTACTACAAATGTTAAGCTTTTCTTGAAGGCAAAAAAAAAAAAGGATTTCTTACACAAAATAATGTATAATGTTTAGAGCATTTTATATAGTATATATTTACATAATCTCCAGTATATTATACTAAAACTTTCCGTGTGTTGGAGTTCCAACATAATATGCTGAAAGTTCATATACAGGTGCACCGATCTCCAGTATATTATGTTGGAACTTTTCATATTGCAGTAAAATAATGGCTATTTTTCAATGACTTTGCAAACGTTGACTATTTTTGAATGACCAATCCGAAAACTGATTAGCCCGTGCTACTTTTACGTCTTAGACCAGACAGCTTTTGATGCTGCATAAGCCCAATCCAATCCGAATAAGGCCCGGAGTGCTTGGTTTGAAGGAAAAATGTTATATATGATTTGATAAGGAGAAATGACATCCAAAGTTTAGGTTCAAAGAGGTTTCATAAGCTCCAAAGTTGTGCTTTCCGCTGAAACTGCTCCTTATATCAAGATTTATTATACTCTAGACAATTAAGAAGTACTTTTAAACAATACTTATAAAAAAAGTAGCTTGGTGCATGAATCATCTCGTATTCACGCAGGGTCCGGAAAAGGGTCACATCTCTAGGGGCGTGATGTAGGTAGTTTACCCTAATGCAAGCATTACTGGCTTACTCCACGGCTCGAACTCGTGACCTATAGATCACACAAAGACAACTTTACTGTTGCTCCAATGCTCCCTTTCTTTAAATAGTACTTATCAAGGGGGTGTGATGTAGGTAATCTACCTTAATGCAAGCATTAACGGCTGACTTCACGGCTCGAACTCGTGACCTATAGATCACACGGAGAAAATTTTACAGTTGCTCCAATGCTCTACTTCTTTAAACAGTATTTATCAAGGGGTGTGATGTAGGTAGTGTACCCTAATATAAATATTAGTGACTGATTTCACGACTTGAACTCGTGACCTATACATCACACGAAAGACAATTTTACCGTTGCTCCAGTGCTCCCCTTCTTAAACAATACTTATCAATAATTTAAAAACTATAGAATAAAAGCCTAAGCAAAACACTTATGCATTTATCATTAATCACATGATTAATTACAAATCAATCTCTCTTAATCACTTCAAAAGGAGTATTTGGATGGATCAGCAAAACGAACAGAGAATGATTTTAAAAGATGATCAGGTTCATCTGAGTTGAAACCATTGTCAAAATTCTGTGCATAAGTATATTCATCATAACGAGGAATTTGTACATGCACAGACCTAGAAAACTCAAGCCTTAATCCCTTCTTCTCTTCCTTTTTCTCCTTTGTCAACTTTTTCCACAAAACTTTCCAAATTGAACTTTTGCTACCTCCACTTTTAGAAAATACTGTTTCTTCCACTCCTTCAACTTCATCTTGATAATTTCTTCCCAATTGAATACTTCTCGTGCTTCTTGTGCTAAAGCTTCTGTACCAATTCTTGACCTCCATTTCGTTAGCAAGAACTTTGATCAATAACAACAATAAATAGCAGTGTTTATGTCACGGTTTCAAGTAAGTTGGAGTTAGCTATATAAATCTCATTGAACAAAACCGTTGATCAACAACAATAAACCCAGTGTAATCTCACTGTTAGGGTCTGGGGAGAGTAGTATATACGCAGACCTTACCCCTACCTTGAGAAAATAGAAAGGTTATTTCCGATATACCCTCGGCGAGTAAAAACCTTTGATCAATTAACGAAAACCTTTGATCAACAACAACAATAACAAACCCAGTATAATCGCATAAGTGGGGTCTAGAGAGGGTTGTGTATACAGACCTTACCCTTAACTTGAGAAAGTAGAAAGGTTGTTTACGATAGACCCTCGGCGAGCAAAACCTTTGATCAATTAACGGAAAAAACTAATTAGTTGCTCGGAGTATATTGAGATATGTATGGTTGTGAGAAAGTATAGATCTATATAGTTGAGAATGATATATATTTTGGACTTAAATAGAATTGCTTGTGTGGCTTTGTTTGTTATGACTTGAAGTTTATGTAGCATGGTCCAAAATGGCAGCTAGCTAGCTATAGTTGAAATATTTTGCATGCTTTTGATAGGAGATTTAAGACAAATTAAGATGAAGGGCTTAGACTTTGATGTTTTCCAGAAGGTTGATCACTTTGTTTGACAAAATAAACTAGCTGGCAATATAATATTGTGAGAACGATTAGAGGGTAAAACTTATTTGTATCAATGTTTACTTCGAGCCAATTCAACTTACCAATTAACTGAGGCCTCGTCTGTTTGGACTTAATGGAGGTCTGAATCTTAATCATTCAGTTCTCTGACATTAAATGCGTTTGTTTTTAAAGTTTGAATTTTAATTATTCATATTTTAATCATTAAGTATTTTTTTTATTTCACGACCACTTAATGGGTTTGAATAGGTCAATATGATTAAGATCTATAACAGAGACTTAATTTCATTAAGATGCTATCACATATTCATTATTAACTGCCACCACCGTCTACCATTATCAACTACCACCATGCCGCCACCACCACCACCTCCACTACCACCACGCCACCATCATCCTCAATCATAGCCGCCACCATTATCGACCATCACCACCCACTATCCCCACCACTCCGACCACCATATATCATTCTCACCCACAATCAACACTCATCCACCTCAACTACCACAACTGACCACCCCATCACCATCAACAACCACAACTGGCACTGCCCATCATTATAACCTACCACCACCCACCCATCACCTTCCTCAGTCACAACTACTATCACCACCCGCCATTATTAACTATCACCACCCACCACCACCATCCTTAATTATTATCGTCACCACTACCAATCACTACTAGCTATTAGCATGAACCACCATCATCAACCAAAACTACCACCAACCACCGCCTATAGTTGGCATTCACCTGTTAGTCATCACCACCACCAACTATCATATTTTAAAAAACTATATATTTTATTGGTAAAATATTAGATTAGTTAGTATTTCATTTGAATTTTATGTTTATTAATTGTCAAATAAAGATAAATTTTGTACATTCAGATGTTAAAAATCAAACAGTCTTAATTATTTCTATTCAGATCTTAACACACATCTTAATATATTCAGATTAAGATGTTTTAATCTTAATACACATATTGATATTCAAATGTGTATTCAGATTCACACGTCTTAATCTTAAAAAAAACAAATGAGGCCTAAGTGATTCATCCAAGAAATGAAAATATTTTTTTAAATACCTATTAACCTATTATTTTTTTAAAAATGGGGCCTACCAAATTTTGGGGCCTAAGGTACAAGCCTTATTAGATGCAGGTTAGAGCCGACGCTGGTAGTTGATCTTAGGAGAGGCAAAGGGGGTGAAATTCAAAAATAGCCAGATTTACAAGTGGTAATTAAAAAATAGCCACATTTTCAAAAGTAATCGAAGTTTAGTCACTTTTCATGTAAAGATAAATCTAAGCGATACCGTATTCAAAATCCGGAAAATATTCCAGCATAATATACTAGAATTCCAACATAATATACTGGAGTTTCAGTATAATATACCAGTCCAACATAATATGCTAGAAGTTCATACACAGGTGCTCTCGCAAACTTGACCCAAATTTTTACAATGTCATCAACTTTGCATTATCCACTGTAAAATGTAAATCAACAATACAAACTAGTTAACTAATTCTCATGAATTGCAGCAGCAAAACAATGGATTTCAAATTTTCAACTTAATAGTGCAAACATTTCACAATTTGATATCACATAACTAGTTATGTTGAGTTGTTGACGTTTTAGATTTTGTTAGTCATAAGTTTTACTAGTACTCACACGTTTCTCTAATAAAATTAATTAATGTGAGAATCTAAATTATTTAATTTTACCCTATCAAAAGAGAAAATTAATATTCGAAAAATTCTTTATATAACTATAATTGTCTAATCTAATACTTTATCAAAGAATGGAAAAAATAGCTAATACTTCTAGGTATATCTGTTTACATATTTTTTATTAGATGTAACAAGACACATTGGTTTCTGAAACAAAAAAAAAATGAAAACAATATTTTTCCTGTTCTTTCTAGAGTACAATTCAGTAATTAATTTTTGAGTCAGTAGAAAAAAAATTATTTTTAAAAGAAATAGAGAAAAATTAACGAAATGGGAAAAGGGGCAAAGAGAACTTTGTATGTCAGTCCTTCTTCTTCTTTGTCAAATTAAAGCTTGGAAAAAGTGACACTATATAGCCGCGGTAAAAGTAGTCGTCGAAAAAATATATAAAATTTATATACTTTTTGTATATATATAAACATTCTGTATGTGTTATATATAAAAATTATACAAAGTTTATATACTTTTGCGATTATCAGATATAAATAGTTTATGGTACAGGTTAAAAGTGATAATACCCTTAAAGCTTGGGCATAGGTTAGCTTTGGATTCCTTCACTGTTGCACTTGGGCTAGCTAATTTTACGGGTTAATATGGGCTATGTCCAAAGTCAGCCCATTAGGAACCAATTATATTATGCCCAACCCATGAAATACTGGGCGGGTTGGATGGGCTTGGGCCATTTTTTCCGGCCCTAGTTGATCTCAAACACGAGAACCGAAAAAAAAACATTCTTCTTCTTTGTCTTACGCTTCTTCACCTGTAAAAGAACAAATAAGAAAACCTTAGCTTATGACCCAAAATATTTACTAGATAATCAAAGGATTAAAGAGGTAAATAATCAAGATTCAAAGTAGTAATCACCAAATACCTCAATTTGTAGAGGGTAATTTTCTGATATTTTTTCCAACACGGAAATGGCTCAAATATGCCATCAGACTTTAATAAACAGTCTATCTATGCCCTCTATTAAAAGTCGGGCATATTCATGCCACTAACATTAAACTATTGGTTCATTTATGCCATTATCCACTAACGGAATCCTACTGCTACTAGATTTTGTCACGTGACATTATCTAAATCCTTCATCACTTACCAGTCCCTTCCGCTCTCACCCTTCCCCCTACGAGTGACATATATGAGGCATTTTATTAAGTTCAGTGGCATATTTGAGCCGTTTCCTTATTCCTATATTACATAACTCTCTTGGGTAACAAATTTTGTTTATCATTAGATGCATGACATTCAACCTTCTAGAATCATATTCCTATATAAAACCTCCATTTTTTTTTTCTAATTTTTTGTGGCAAATTTACAAGGACAAGTTTGTTCCTTGTACTACAATATAATTATTTTACATGAAAAAATACTTTCTTGTTTAATTTAGTTGCACTATGAATCTAATCCTATATTACGTCATTTAAAATTTCTCGTATATTAGCTCTTAAAAAGATTTAAAAAACAAGTAAAATTTATTTAAGAAAGAAAAGAGACGAGGTTATAGAGAGTACATTAATGAGGTATATTTGGGTATAAAAAGTATATTAGAGTGTGTGAACTAAGAGTATGTATGTGTTTTATGGTGGAATTTGGAGTGTTAACTTGGGACATGGTGATGGCTTGGGGAAATGATATAAATTTGTTTAGGAAAAAACATGACGGGTTTAAAAGAGAGTATACTAATGAGGTATAGTTGGGTATGGAAAGTAAATATGAGTGTGTGATTTAAGAGTATGTATGTGATTTCATGGTGAAATTTGAGGTGTTATAATAGTTAGGACATAGTTGTGGCTTGGGAAAACACTCAAAGATACCACTGAACTTAATGAAAAGGCTCATATATACCACTCGTAAAAGGGAGTGAAGGGGCAGGGGCTTGGTAAGTGATGAAGGATTTAAATGATGTCACATGGCAAAATCTAATAGTAGTAGGGTTCTATTAGTAGAAAATGGCATATATGAGCCAATAGTGTAATATTGATGGCAAAAATATATCCAACTTTTAACGGATGACATAGATTGACCATTTCATAAAGTTCATTGGCATATCTGAGCCTTTTCAGTTTTCAACATCTAAAATTTTCACGATCTGGAATTCCCACCTTCGAGATCGTGATGTCGCCTAACATTTCACTTGCTAGGCAAGCCAACGTTAGAACAATTTATCCATTTTCAACATTTCAAATTAAATGATAAGAAAGAAGCTGAAATAACTTAATAATTTAAAGTAAAATGTGGAAGCCATAACAATTGAAATATCTCATACAACCCTAGACCCGGTGCCACAATTGCACGAGCTACTAGAATAGTAGAAATAAAGGTGTGAAGAAAACATAGAGCTGTCTGAGGAAAAATACACAACTAATAAAAAAAGGAACGGAGACTCTAGAGTTTGCGAATGTCGTGCAGCTGTACCTCAAGTCTCCACACTACTAGTCAACCCGAGCACGCTAAAACCGTTGCTGGGACCGACTCCAAAATCTGCACAAGAAGTGCAGAGTCTAGTATGAGTACAACCGACCTCAAGTACTCTGTAAGTGCCGAGCCTAATCTCGACAAAGTAGCAAAGCTAAGGCGGGTCACTTACACTATAACCTGTACGCAGTATAAAATAAAGACAGAAAAGGAAAATACGAAGCGAAATAAGGCAATTAACTGAAGAAAATAGCTAAATCCTCAAGGAAAATCAATGAATGTCAGAATTACCAATCCTTAGAGTTTCATATGAAAATACCAAAAACCAACACAACACAAGGAAATAGAAACACATAGTATGTTGCGGCACACAACCCGATCCCACTGCACAATACAATCCTCCCTTATTCGGCCGTAACAATACCAACAATCATAAACAAGTATACATTGCAGCGTGCAACCCGATGCCACCATATTATAAAATCAGTATCATAATTCACCCTTATTTCACCATATTAATTCACCCTTATTTCACATGTTGCAGCGTGCAACCCAATTCCACCATATCAGTACAAATTTACCCTTATATCACCATATCAATCCACCCTTATTTCACTAATTGCGGCGTGCAACCCGATCCCACCATATTAGTATCAAATATTCAATGAGTACAATCAAATTAAACACTCAAATCACAAGAACTTCTACGATTTATGAGTATGAAGCTAAATCAGAAAGGAATCCTCGTACCAAAATTGAGAATTCACATATGTAATATTACACGGCAAGACAAGTCCAGAAAATGTCAATTAAAGCGGTGCAAGTAAGTCAATTAAGGCAATAGCAGCTAGTCATGAAAGCGTGGAAAGGTCTAGCATTTTTAACACGAGAAACAATAGTTAACAAGTAACAAATAAAGCACAAGAGACATTTAAAGCACATAACAGTTAAGGCACGAAAGGAAATATTAAGAAAAAAAAACGAAAAATCAGAAAAATAAGTAATTTGTCGATGTATAAGCACTCTTTACCTCGCATATATGCCACAACACATGAATTTCACATAGCACATAGTCCGAAGGTTCCTAATTCCCTCAAATCAAGGTTAAACTCAACACTTACCTCGCTCCAAAATCGACTCAAAGCTCAACCACGGCCTTGCATTTCGAACAAGCCTCTGAACCAATCAAATCTAGCAATTTAACAACCAAACAATTCAAAACAAGCCTTAGGAACTACCCACGAATGAAAGAGGTTCAATTTAGGTCATTATTGAAAAAGGGATTTTTTTCATTCCTATACACTATTGGAAACTTTATTACCCTAAATGTTCATGTTTAGTAAATTACCATATCTACACAAGTTTTATTTATAAAATATATACATTCCACCTTAAAAGCCTCATAATTCATTATTACTGCCTTTAATTAAGGGAGAATTGTCGACCTAAAAACTACTAGTTCGTGTCACACCTCCTTTTTCCGCCCCCACGGGGGTCGTAGGGAGTTTTTTCCAATTAAAGGACAATCGAAACGGGATTTGTTTATTTATTTCAGAGTCGCCACTTGGGAGATTTAGGGTGTCCCAAGTCATCAATTTTAATCCCGAATCGAGGAAAAGAATGACTCTGTTTAACAGTCTGCGCACCAGAAATCCGGATAAGGAATTCTGTTAACCCGGGAGAAGGTGTTAGGCATTCCCGAGTTCCGTGGTTCTAGCACGGTCGCTCAACTGTTATATTCGGCTTGATTATCTGATTTTTATACAAATATGAACTTATGTGCAAGTTTTATCTTTTTACCGCTTTTATCATTATTTATTTTTATTTTTACAAGAATGTGAACATTGTTTAAAACATGTCTTTGGATTACGTCACATGAAATGCACCCGCAATCCGGAACACATTTTATTCAATGTTTTGGGATTTGGATTTGGGTCGTATGAAATACGCACCCGAGTTTAAGAAGATAATATTATTTAATGCGCGCCTAAAGCGACTAGCGTATCATTATTTTGGGTAGGGCCGAGAAATTTGCTAAACGACTCCTCCCGAATTCTAAGCAATTAAATGTACATTTATTGAGGGCCCCGCAATCTATACATTTTATTAAGCGAGGCTCATCTCATTTATTTTTAAAAAACAATCCTAAAATGCCTACATTATTTTATATTAAATCTGTCTCTACAAAATAAAATAATAAAAAAAAGTCTTAATTTATTTACATGCTGAAATTAACCAATAATATTTACTCTAAACAATATTTCTACCGAGTTCCTACTAGATGGCCTATTCGTTTGATTTTTGACTCGACGAAGTTACTACACCATTTATTTATTTAGGCAATATATGCAGATAGTTCAACTGTTAAGCTATCGTCGAATGTTCCACTATGTGTATTAAATAGCTACATGATTCTGATTTTTTGCAAACTAAATAATTTGTACATACAAATAAAAATCAGAATATAGTTAAAGCTAATTCAGAATTTCAACTCTTCATTTTTCGTATTCATGCTTCATATTCGGATTATAATAACCAGCTTTTCAGTTGTGTACCTGATATTGGAAGCAAAAGAAAATGAAGATGAAAATCAGCAGCAGTAATAACAGTACAACACAGCAGCAACAATCCAGCAACAGTAACAACCCAGGAACAGAGTTTGCAAACCGGTGGAGTATTAATCCCAAAAAAAAACTTCAAGCTTTTATGACACAACAACAATTAATGTTAATTTCAAACAATGAAAGAAAGCAGAATGTTTTTTTAGTTTTTATTTGAAAGTTTAAATATTTTTTCGGAATTTTCTCTCTCTTAAATGTTCAGCCCTTTTTTTTCTCTCTTATTCTCTTTCTGTCAGAATTTTTTTTCCTCTCTATCTGTCTGTCTGTGTATATCCCCCATATCTGATTTCAAGACTTCTACTTATATCCCATCCCATAAATCTTTTAATCAATTAAAATCAACCCATTTTCTCTACCAAACCCATTATCTTCCCACTCATCCCCATTACATTAAATAAATATATCACACCACCCCATTATATTTTGTCCCCCATGCCTAATATAAACAAATACAAGATTCCCCCACACTAAAATTTGTCTTGTCCCCCCTTTATATTAAATAACTATATCACAACCCACCCATTTCATTTTGTCCCCTATGCTTCACATAAAAAATTACAAAATGTTCAATTACCAAACTACCCCTCCGACCTTATTACAATTACCATTTTACCCCTGAACGTACTACAAATTACCAAACTACCACATCAGCTATAACAATCAATTAATCAAATTTAACCAAAATATAGATAATATGATCAATTTCTAACAATGTTCAAACAACGAATCACATGAACATGATTTCTTCAATATTTCAACAACAAATCACATGAACATGATTTCTTCAACATTTCAACAACAAATCACATGAACACAAATTGAACAACAAAGAACAACTAAAATTTGATTGAAAAATATTTTAGCAACAAACAAACCTATTTTCAGATTCAACAACAACAACAACAAACAAGTATATTCAAATTTCTAAATTCAATAATATTGAACTTAAAATCAACTCTAACAACATTACAACAAACAATTCCTATATTAAACTTAAACAAGATTATAAGACAAATTCAAGAAATAATCATAAATGATAAACAAGAAATCAAGTTATACAAATTTCGGATTCAAGATCAACCAACAAAGTATGAACATGAATGAGTCTATTTTAAAAATGACGGATTCAAATGATTAAACCAACAACTTCCCTATTACAAATAAATTATTTTAGGCAAATAACAAAACAAACTTAAGAAGAAACAATTATGAATTTAAACTTCAACTTAACAATATTAACAATTTTTGAAAAAAAATACATAGAACACATGAAACAAATTAATTAAACTTCAATTTGTATCTAACCAACATTAAACTAACAACTTTTAACTAAATAATAAACAAGAACGATAAAACAAACATGAAACAAATTGAAAAATTAATTAATCAAAGTTCCATTTGAATCTGAAAATTTAATCAACAAAACATATGAACAAACTAGAAAATTATTTCAACGATGAACAAACAAAACAAAAATTGAATCATTTATCGATTTCGGATCCGAAAACTATCAAACAAAATATGGACAGAAACAAAACTTAGAACAACTAACCGTAAATGACCAACGACGAACTCGAACGAACTTTAAACGAATCCAACGAAACTTTGACATAAACGGACTTGAAGACGACGAAGCGACAACGAAACAATAGCAGCGAAGAGGACGATGAAGTGAAGCAGCAAATAGCTGGAAGAAAAACGCAGCAGCAGTGGCGACGCGGGCAGCAGTAGCAACGCTACTCAACTAGTGGCAGCGATGGAGACGACGATGCTCGTTTGGACGAAGCTTTTGCTTAAGCAGTAGCAGCTGTGGTGAAGAAGGTTGCAGCGGACAACAATGGCGGAGCGGGAAGCAGCATGAAGAGAAGAGACGCAACAACGTTGTAATGCAGCAGCAAACGCAACAAGAAGGAGAAGCAACTGATCGCATCAAGAAAGAGTAGATGCACGATGGATGAGCTCAAACTTGACGATGACGAAGCTCGATGGATGAGGGCAGCTATGGAGGTGTTGGTGTGTGTGTGTGTGAGTGTGACGGGGTGAGGGGGAAGGGCTGGAGGGGGTGGTCGTTGGGGGTAGGGTAGCCATGTATGGAGCTCGAAGATGGTGAAGGAGAAGAAGATAGGGAAGGGGGGTGGCGGATTGTTTAGCAATTTTTTAGGGTTTTCTTCATTTTTTCTTTTTGTTTTGTGTTGTTTGTAAGATAATAGGGGTGTTGGGTTATGGACTGGGTCGACCCAGTTCGAAATGGACTGGGTCGTAGGGAAGATTGGGCCATTTTTTGGGCCTGTGGCTTGAAATCGAAGAAGAGGCCCAATTCCGACTTTCTTTATATTTTTGCTCTCTTTTCTTCTTTTATTTTTCTAAAACTAAATTATAAAAATACTTAAACTATTATTAAGAACTAAATTAAGTTATAAAAGCGCAAATTAACTCCCAATAACAATTAACGCACAATTAAGTATTAATTAAGCATAAAATTGTATATTTGGACATTAAATGCTAAAAATGCAAACGATGCCTATTTTTGTAATTTTTAATTTTTGTAAAACAAATTTAATTACTAACAATTGTAGAATTAAATCCTACATGCAAAATGCGACATATTTTTGTATTTTTTATTAATTTAGCAAATAAACATGCACAGACAAATACAAATAATTATTCAAAATATCACAAAATTGCACACCAAGAAATTACTTTATTTTTGAATTTTTTGGGAGTAATTCTCATATAGGGCAAAAATCACGTGCTTACAGCTGCCCCTCTTTGCCCGAAGACACGAAGGTTTTTCGTGCAAAGATAAAGCGAGCGATTTTTGCCCATCCGAGTACTCCGTATGAAGCATTTTTTGAAAAAGATTTGACCGAACCTTTGCTTCAAAGGTTTCCAACATATCCTGGGCTAAACAGGAATCAGGTCAATGTAGTTCGAGAAGTTTTGGTAGCTGGGACTACCGTGAGACTGCAATGTTATTGTTGTTGCATGCTATTACCACTGCTTACCGATCTCCTTGTTACACCGTGCTTAAAAGAAAACAAGAAGTTAGGCTAGACTGCAATTTGTTCTTGTTGCCTTGCTTTCTTGTCTGATTGCATTTCTTCCGGTGCTTTTCTTCTGATGTTTTTCTTCCTTTTGACACATGCACTTGAGTTTGTGCGGGGACCTCTTGTAGCAACCTTCTGCTTCCCGGTGCCGGGGATTTTTATTGTTTTCTGCTGGGGATTCCTATTGTAACCCTCTGTTTTATTGTCCTCTGACTTGATCTTGAAATGTATGCCTCTGTTGTATGGGCGGGCTCCCAACTTCAATACTTGAAATGAAAAACTGAAATGTATGCCTCTGTTATCTGGGCGGGCTCCCAACTTCAACGCTTGAAATGTAAAGACTGAAATGTATGCCTCTGTTCTATGGGCAGGCTCCCAACTTCAACACTTGGAATAAAAAGACCGAAATGAATGCCTCTGTTCTATGGGCGGGCTCCCAACTTCAACACTTGAAATGGAAAGACTGAAATGTATGCCTATGTTCTATGGGCGGGCTCCCAACTCCAACAACAACTTTAAAATAAACGCCATTCCTTTCTTCAGACGGGCTCCTGACTTCAACCAATAAATCGCCATTCTGTTATTCAGGGGGGCTCCTGACTTTAACCAATACTTGAATTGTGTGTCTCCGTTCTTCAGGCGGACTCCTGATTGCTAAATTTAAAATTGAATGTCTCTATTCTCCAGGCGGACTCCTGACTTTTGAAATTTAAACTGTATGTCTCCGTTCTTCAGGCAGACTCTTGACGTCAAACTTGAAAAGTATGTCTCTGTTCTCCAAGCGGACTCCTGATTGCTAAATTTGAAATTGAATGTCTCTATTCTCCAGGTGGACTCCTGCTGTCAAACTTGAAAAGTATGTCTCTGTTCTCCAGGCGGACTCCTGATTGCTAAATTTTAAAATTGAATGTCACTATTCTCTAGGCAGACTCCTGATTTCAACAACAACTTAGGAGGAAATGCCTCTCCTATGGGTAAAATAAACTTAGGAGGAAATGCATCTCCTATGGGTAAGACTAAACTTAGGAGGAAATGCATCTCCTATGGGGTGAAACTAAAACAAACTTAGGAGGAAATGCATCTCCTATGGGTGAAACTAAAACAAACTTAGGAGGAAATGCATCTCTTATGGGTAAAACTAAACGTAGGAGGAAATGCGTCTCCTATGGGTAAAAACAAACTTAGGAGGAAATGCCTCTCCTATGGGTGAAACTAAACTTAGGAGGAAATGCCTCTCCTATGGGTGAAACTAAACTTAGGAGGAAATGCCTTCTCCTATGGGTGAAACTAAACTTAGGAGGAAATGTGTCTCCTATGGGTGAAACTAAACTTAGGAGGAAATGCGTCTCCTATGGGTAAAAGTAAACTTAGGAGGAAATGCATCTCCTATGGGTGAAACTAAACTTAGGAGGAAATGCCTCTCCTATGGGTGAAACTAAACTTAGGAGGAAATGCCTCTCCTATGGGTGAAACTAAACTTAGGAGGAAATGCATCTCCTATGGGTAAAAACTAAACTTAGGAGGAAATGCCTCTCCTATGGGTGAAACTAAACTTAGGAGGAAATGCGTCTCCTATGGGTAAAAGTAAACTTAGGAGGAAATGCATCTCCTATGGGTGAAACTAAACTTAGGAGGAAATGCATCTCCTATGGGTAAAACTAAACTTAGGAGAAAATGCGTCTCCTATGGGTAAAACTAAACTTAGGAGGAAATGCATCTCCTATGGGTGAAACTAAACTTAGGAGGAAATGCATCTCCTATGGGTAAAACTAAACGTAGGAGGAAATGCGTCTCCTATGGGTAAAAACAAACTTAGGAGGAAATGCCTCTCCTATGGGTGAAACTAAACTTAGGAGGAAATGCATCTCCTATGGGTGAACCATTTCCTTCTTCCTAAATTATTTACTTACCTGTGTTGTCTTCCCTCGAAACTGCTGTGGATTATTTTGATGGGGATGACTTTTCCTTTTCTTCCTTACCCACTCTGGGTTACCCGAAACTCTGTCGAGGATGCTTCTACATCTCGATGATCCATTGGGGATAACACTGCTGTGGATAACTCTGCTGAGTAAATATGTTATCTTACTCCTTCCAAAATTACTTCCTTTTGAGTAGGATGTTTCATTCCTCTGCAAACTACTTCCCTTTTTTTTTCTCTTTTTTTTCGTTTTTTTTTCTTTTTTTTTGAAATGAAAAGACTGAATGTATTCCTCTGTTATATGGATGGGGTCCCAACTTCAACCAACAAATCACCATTCTGTTCTTCAGGGGGGCTCCTGACTTCAACCAATAATGTCAAAAATAAAACGCCATTTTGTTTTTCAGGGGGGCTCCTGATTACTTAAAATTTGAATTGTATTCCCTTATTCTCCAGGTGGGCTCCTGATTGCTGATACTTCCATTGTATTCCCTTATTCTCCAGGTGGGCTCCTGATTGCTGATACTTCAACTGCTCTTCCTTGTTCTCCAGGTGGACGCCTGATTGCTAATACTCCAACTGCTCTTCCTTGTTCTCCAGGTGGACGCCTGATTGCTAATACTCCAACTGCTCTTCCTTGTTCTCCAGGTGGACGCCTGATTGCTGGGGATAATACTACTGGGGAAGTCTCCTTTCTTCCCCTCCTTCAAATTCAATTTTTTTTTCTTTTTGTTTTTTTCTTTGCTAGGGATAAAAGTGTTATCTTCTCGGGATAACGTTGTTGAGGATAACGCTTCTGGGGAATTTTATCCCTTCAAATCGATGCTTCATTCTTCTGGAAGCTGCTGGGGATGATAATAGCTTTTTGCTTTTCTGAGCACAAGTGTCATCCCTTTATTCTGTCTGCTGGGGAATACTTCCTCCATTGAAACTTATTATGTTGGGGCAACACTGGTTCAAACACCACTTCCCTTGAGACTGGTGCTATCTTTATTCTTCCTCGAATGGGTACCTGACTTTCAGAAAATTTTCCAAATGAAAGGAAAATTTTCTGCCCCAGTTTGACAGTCTCCCTTATGGCATGCATTTCTGTCATCAATGCCATTTCCTTTACCTGTTTCAAATCAAACAAAGTTTGTTAGTTTAAAATGTGGTGGTTGGTTGTGATACTCCTACTGGGATGGTTTTCCCTTTCTCCTTCATTGCTCTACGCTCCGCAACTTGTTGGTGATGATATTATTTGCTGGGGATAATCCCTTTCCGCTGGGGATATCCTTCTTCTTTTGCGGCACAACTCGGAAATTGGCCTTTCCCTGACCTTTTAGTCTAGTATGAATTTCTCAAATCATGCTCACTTCTCTCTTTGCTATGTTCATGGGCCTTGGCCTTGAGGTTTATAACCTTTGGTTTTGGCAAGGATATCCCTCTTGACATTCGTCAATCCTTTTGTCAATTCCCTTTTGCTGGGGATATCTTTCTTGACACTGGCCTTGCGCTTGTTCCTTGCTGACTATACCACTTAGATTTATTAGCCAGATCTCATCTTGCATAATTGGAAAGTTGATGGCCCATTTTGAAGTCATTTTCCACTGGTTCTGACCAAACAGACTCTACTGGGGAATTTTCTATGAAAGGAGAAAGATAAAAAGGAACAGAATAAAAGACAAAGGAAAAATGATGACTCTTTAACAAAAGAAACTATAAATAAAAACCTATCAAACACAGACACCGACTCTAATGGTCATGACATGCATATGTGGCCTATCCTCCATCGTCAGTCATCTTTCAAGATCTTCCCTTGACTATCCCCCATCTGATTCCCAATCTTATTCGACTTGTAGTGCCCGAAGGGTTTTCACTATCAAGCCTCTCTCATTTTGGTCTTTCTCTCAGCTTTCATCGCCTTATGGTGTCCGTGAAGATTTTCACCGATAAGACTCTCTCGTTTATATCACTTTCCAGCTGGGGATTTGGAGTGTTGCCGGTATGACTCTCTCTGCTGGAGATTAGAGTCCTTTCTGTTGTGGAACAGAATGCTATATTCGCCGGTAAAACTCCCATTTGTCTGACTTGGCATCTTTTGAAGACTGATTAGAAGGTCTTTCTTTGGACCGTAATGTGGGTTTTTGGATAGGCTAGAAAGAAAGGGTATTTAAAGGCTCAAAAACAAAATAAACTTGGGGTTCAAAATTACAACCTTCGGAACCAATTTTGCTTACCACTAGCGCAACCCTTGCCCCGGTTTCTTGCTTGGGGATTATTTATTTATTATTATTTTTTTTACACCATGTACACTGTGACCATTGTGGCTATTATGCACCCTATGACCGAGCCGTGAAGCGCCTACGTATCATCTTTGAGGAATCAGGTCAAACGTAGTTCCCAATTCCTCTGTTTTCATTTGACTTTTTTTTTGTTATCATTTTTCTCTTCTTCTTTTTTTTCGTTTTTTTATATTTTTTTTACCTTCCAGGCTCGTATTTCCTAGTCGTTGCTATTGATTCTGAACGAGGGGTATGAAAGAAAATAAATAAGGCTCAAAGAGGGGTAACGAAGGATAAAGTGTTTAGATAGCAGAACAAAATGCCTTCGTCATTCCAGTCTTCAAAACATGCCAAATGCAAACAACACAATTGATCATAGATTTATAGTCTCTTCCGATGGTGCTGGACTTGACAAATATGTTAAACACTTGTTTTTTCATTTGTCATTTCTAAAGCACCGTTGGGCGACACTCTCACTCTCATGAACGACCCTCATGCCAATTTGGCGAATCTTGCATTTAACGATTTTCTTTATGTTTTACTTGCCCCAGTTCCACATGACTCGGGCTTCAAATAATCTCAAACCGTTCTTATTTCCTTTAAATGCTTTGATCACCTTCCCAGAGTTTTATGATTAACTTTTAAGATTAGGCCCAAACTGGGTGCGCATGTCATGTCCCTAGAATCGGCATTGAACAAAAATGATAAAAGGACTAAACAAAAAGATGACTGGAAATAACAAAAGACCGGCTTTGTATTAGAATACCGGCGAGATGGTTTGAATAATAAAACAACAAAACAACCAGAATAAAATCCTAACACAGCCTCGACAAAACTTAAACAAACTGATATGACAAAATTGGAAAGATAGGAAGGTTTGACACAAGAAAATATTCGGATTACAACCCTAAGAATAATCCGGAAAACAGAAATGACAACAAAATAAGCCACCACCAGCTTCTCTTTTGCTAACCAAGGAACGGAGCGTCTTCCCATTTTATCAAACTTGGCATCGTAGCCACTGAGTTTCGCATCAGTATTGCCTAGACCATTACCAACTTCAATATCATCAACCTTAGTCAACAAGTCCCCAATAGGATTCAAGTGCTTCTGTTATCAGGCCTAATCCCAGCAGAGTGTGTATCATGAGGTGCAAGTAAAGGATTCTGGGTGTCATTGTCTGGCTTACCACAAACCAACCACCTTAACTTTATTTGGGAAACAAACAGGTTAGAATGGACTCCGTCGGTCCTCATTAACAACATCTTTTTTTTCTTCTTTTTTTTCGATCTTTCGATCTTTCATTTTTTTTTTCTTTTTTTCTTTCTTTTTTCATTTTTCCTTTTTTCGATTTTTTTTCAATTTTTTTTTCATTTCATTTTTTCTTTTTCTTTTTTTTTCTTTTTTTTTGTTGTGGTCGAATCTTATGGAGATTGCCTACGTATCATGACCCCGCATGAATCAGACCTTGCGTAGTTTGGACCAATAAAGATAAACAATACTCAACATTTTTTTTAATTTTCATATTTAAAACAAACTGGGTTTCAAAGGTTTAAAGATGACCTACAAACTTGAAAATCAAACAACCCGCATATTCTAATCAAAAGATTTACAAACTCAAAAACAAACGGCCAGCTTCCTTTCCCCGTTTGTCAAATGCAACCAAACGACTATTTTTGCAAATGTGGCCCCTTCCAATTCTCACATGAATTTTGAGGCCGGGGAGGATTATTTTATGACACTTTACCAACTTGTCCATTCTTTTACGAAAATAACCTTTCGACAACTGAAAGAACGGTTTAAGACGCGGCCGAAGCTGGCTCGACTTATTATGACAAAATTCAAACGGTATTCACCTGACCGCCGACTCTTTGTTTTTTTTTTTTAAAATTATAATAAAAACCTGGTGTTGCAAACACGGCCCTTCAGCGCCTCGGGGACGAAGATTTATAGGGCTGTGTGGGTCAACTAGACCAAAAATCCTAAACATGACCCAAAAGTGGCTGTTTATGCAAAGTCAGCCTTCCGGCGTTCCTTTCGGGAACATTCGACTATTTATGACATAACAACATCACCTGACTTATTTATGACTCTTTTTATCATTTTTCAAATTAGAAAACTCAATATTGCAAACACGGCCTTTCAACGTCTCGGGGACGAAGATTTTTAAGGCTGTGTGGGTCAACTGGACCAAATCTTAAATATGACCCAAAAGTGGCTGTTTATGCAAAGTCAGCCTTCCGGCGTCTCTTTCGGGAACATTCGGCTATGTTTTGACAAAACAGCGTCACCCGACTTCTTCATGACAAAATTAAAATTTTGACATGTTTTTTTTTAATTTGTTTTTGGCTATTTTAGCAAAATGTGGGGTTGGACCCGATGAGGGTTGCCTACGTATCTCACATCCGGTGAGAATCAAACCCGCGTAGTTCGGGCAAATTAACCGAACTATTTTAAAACATGACTCTTTTCCATTTTTATTTTTTCTGGCAAGACAATCTATTTTCCCTTTCTATTTTTGAAAAAGACAAAATAATGATTTTTTTTTTATTTTCAACAAACAATAAAACAATCTATTTTTCCAATTTAAAAGACTATTTTTTTTCTATATTTTTTAGTAAAACAAAATAAAATATTTTCCTCTTTTTTTTTCTTCAAAATTTCGGCAGAGTTTCGCCAGTAATTGGTCATTGATTTTTTTCTAAAATAATCAATTAACTCCCTAACTGATATATTCTTTTTCCTCTTTTTTTTTCTTTTTTTTTCCTTCAATTTTCCAACATTCCCCAGATTCAGAAACCGGTCAACATGCAAGTTCGAAACAAATATATGTACAGAGCAAGTAGGATGCATTAGAATGGTGTTGTCATTTCAGGTTGCTAGTCCTAGACGGACTCAACCCCTGTGTTGAGTCCCCTAAGTCAAATGCAACGTGATGCAAATAAGCGTTCCTACTAGGGATCCAGCATGAGGTTTCGTTATACTAGGTTTATAACCTGGGTATATGTTCTAGACTGTGTACCCGAGCGGACAACTCGAGTCGAGGAGGGGGCAACTTACCGGGAACCAAAAGGCCATCCGGCTTCGTAACTTGTCCGACCTCTTTCTTATTTCAGGCATTGACACTAACAGAATAGGGAGTCTCGTCCAGCGAGCTTCTCCCCGGAGGTAAGAAGAGAAAAGTTTTGGCACAATTTATATGTACATTTCAAATAATATCAAAGCGGTAAAAATAGCATTTAGCACATTAAGCTCAAATATGTAAAAATCAGATAAAACCAAATATAACAATTTATCTAAGCTCGAATTCTAACCCTGAACCAGAGATTCTGGGTTAATTCCCCAGCAGAGTCGCCAGAGCTGTCACACCTCCTTTTTCCGCCCCCGCGGGGGTCGTAGGGAGTTTTTTCCAATTAAAGGACAATCGAAACGGGATTTGTTTATTTATTTCAGAGTCGCCACTTGGGAGATTTAGGGTGTCCCAAGTCACCAATTTTAATCCCGAATCGAGGAAAAGAATGACTCTGTTTAACAGTCTGCGCACCAGAAATCCGGATAAGGAATTCTGTTAACCCGGGAGAAGGTGTTAGGCATTCCCGAGTTCCGTGGTTCTAGCACGGTCGCTCAACTGTTATATTCGGCTTGATTATCTGATTTTTATACAAATATGAACTTATGTGCAAGTTTTATCTTTTTATCGCTTTTATCATTATTTATTTTTATTTTTACAAGAATGTGAACATTGTTTAAAACATATCTTTGGATTACGTCACATGAAATGCACCCGCAATCCGGAACACATTTTATTCAATGTTTTGGGATTTGGATTTGGGTCGTATGAAATACGCACCCGAGTTTAAGAAGATAATATTATTAAATGCGCGCCTAAAGCGACTAGCGTATCATTATTTTGGGTAGGGCCGAGAAATTTGCTAAACGACTCCTCCCGAATTCTAAGCAATTAAATGTACATTTATTGAGGGCCCCGCAATCTATACATTTTATTAAGCGAGGCTCATCTCATTTATTTTTAAAAAACAATCCTAAAATGTCTACATTATTTTCTATTAAATCTGTCTCTACAAAATAAAATAATAAAAAAAAGTCTTAATTTATTTACATGCTGAAATTAACCAATAATATTTACTCTAAACAATATTTCTACCGAGTTCCTACTAGATGGCCTATTCGTTTGATTTTTGACTCGACGAAGTTACTACACCATTTATTTATTTAGGCAATATATGCAGATAGTTCAACTGTTAAGCTATCGTCGAATGTTCCACTATGTGTATTAAATAGCTACATGATTCTGATTTTTTGCAAACTAAATAATTTGTATATACAAATAAAAATCAGAATATAATTAAAGCTAATTCAGAATTTCAACTCTTCATTTTCGTATTCATGCTTCATATTCGGATTACAATAACCAGCTTTTCAGTTGTGTACCTGATATTGGAAGCAAAAGAAAATGAAGATGAAAATCAGCAGCAGTAATAACAGTACAACACAGCAGCAACAATCCAACAACAGTAACAACCCAAGAACAGAGTTTGCAAACCGGTGGAGTATTAATCCCAAAAAAAAACTTCAAGCTTTTATGACACAACAACAATTAATGTTAATTTCAAACAATGAAAGAAAGCAGAATATTTTTTTAATATTTTTTTGAAAGTTTAAATATTTTTTCGGAATTTTCTCTCTCTTAAATGTTCAGCCCTTTTTTTCTCTCTCTCTTATTCTCTTTCTGTCAGATTTTTTTTCCTCTCTATCTGTATTCTGTTCTGTCCTCCCAAAATCTGATTTCAAGACTTCTACTTATATCCCATCCCATAAATCTTTTAATCAATTAAAATCAACCATTTTCTCTACCAAACCCATTATCTTCCCACTCATCCCCATTACATTAAATAAATATATCACACCACCCCATTATATTTTGTCCCCCATGCCTAATATAAATAAATACAAGATTCCTCCACACTAAAATTTGTCTTGTCCCCCATTTATATTAAATAACTATATCACAACACACCCATTTCATTTTGTCCCCCATGCTTCACATAAAAAATTACAAAATGTTCAATTACCAAACTACCCCTCCGACCTTATTACAATTACCATTTTACCCCTGAACGTACTACAAATTACCAAACTACCACATCAGCTATAACAATCAATTAATCAAACTTAACCAAAATATAGACAATATGATCAATTTCTAACAATGTTCAAACAACGAATCACATGAACATGATTTCTTCAATATTTCAACAACAAATCACATGAACATGATTTCTTCAACATTTCAACAACAAATCACATGAACACAAATTGAACAACAAAGAACAACTAAAATTTGATTGAACAATATTTTAGCAACAAACAAACCTATTTTCAGATTCAACAACAACAACAACAAACAAGTATATTCAAATTTCTAAATTCAATAATATTGAACTTAAAATCAACTCTAACAACATTACAATAAACAATTCCTATATTAAACTTAAACAAGATTATAAGACAAATTCAAGAAATAATCATAAATGATAAACAAGAAATCAAGTTATACAAATTTCGGATTCAAGATCAACCAACAAAGTATGAACATGAATGAGTCTATTTTAAAAATGACGGATTCAAATGATTAAACCAACAACTTCCCTATTACAAATAAATTATTTTAGGCAAATAACAAAACAAACTTAAGAAGAAACAATTATGAATTTAAACTTCAACTTAACAATATTAACAATTTCTGAAAAAAATACATAGAACACATGAAACAAATTAATTAAACTTCAATTTGTATCTAACCAACATTAAACTAACAACTTTTAACTAAATAATAAACAAGAACGATAAAACAAACATGAAACAAATTGAAAAATTAATTAATCAAAGTTCCATTTGAATCTGAAAATTTAATCAACAAAACATATGAACAAACTAGAAAATTATTTCAACGATGAACAAACAAAACAAAAATTGAATCATTTATCGATTTCGGATCCGAAAAATATCAAACAAAATATGGACAGAAACAAAACTTAGAACAACTAACCGTAAATGACCAACGACGAACTCGAACGAACTTTAAACGAATCCAACGAAACTTTGACATAAACGGACTTGAAGACGACGAAGCGACAACGAAACAATAGCAGCGAAGAGGACGATGAAGTGAAGCAGCAAATAGCTGGAAGAAAAACGCAGCAGCAGTGGCGACGCGGGCAGCAGTAGCAACGCTACTCAACTAGTGGCAGCGATGGAGACGACGATGCTCGTTTGGACGAAGCTTTTGCTTAAGCAGTAGCAGCTGTGGTGAAGAAGGTTGCAGCGGACAACAATGGCGGAGCAGGCAGCAGCATGAAGAGAAGAGACGCAGCAACAGCTGCTCGGCAGTAGCAAACACAACAAGAAGGAGAAGCAACTGATCGCATCAAGAAAGAGTAGATGCACGATGGATGAGCTCAAACTTGACGATGACGAAGCTCGATGGATGAGGGCAGCTATGGAGGTGTTGGTGTGTGTGTGTGTGAGTGTGACGGGGTGAGGGGGAAGGGCTGGAGGGGGTGGTCGTTGGGGGTAGGGCAGCCATGGATGGAGCTTGAAGATGGTGAAGGAGAAGAGAGAAAGAGAGAGGGGGGTGGCGGATGGGTTAGTATTTTTTAGGGTTTTCTTCTCTCTTTTTTTTGTTTTGTGTTGTTTGTAAGATAATAGGGGTGTTGGGTTATGGACTGGGTCGACCCAGTTCGAAATGGACTGGGTCGTTTGGGAAGATTGGGCCATTTTTGGGCCTGTGGCTTGAAATGGAAGAAGAGGCCCAATTCCGACTTTCTTTATATTTTCGCTCTCTTTTCTTCTTTTATTTTTCTAAAACTAAATTATAAAAATACTTAAACTATTATTAAGAACTAAATTAAGTTATAAAAGCGCAAATTAATTCCAAATAACAATTAACGCACAATTAAGTAATAATTAAGCATAAATTGTATATTTGGACATTAAATGCTAAAAATGCAAACGATGCCTATTTTTGTAAATTTTTTATTTTTTTGTAAAAGAAATTTAATTACTAACAAATTATAGAATTAAATCCTACATGCAAAATGCGATATATTTTTGTATTTTTTATTAATTTAGCAAATAAACATGCACAGACAAATACAAATAATTACACAAAAATACCACAAAATTGCACACCAAGAAAATCATTTTATTTTTTGAATTTTTCTGGGAGTAATTCTCATATAGGGCAAAAATCACGTGCTTACAGTTGGTAGAGGTCAAACCTACTTAATAGGCATAGCTTGCATATGATAAAATGTATAAAGTGAGAATTTATGAAGAGAAACAAAAGGATGAGAATTTATGAAGAGAAATAAAGGATGAATACTGGTTGGTTAACTATGGTGTATCTATACATAAGATAAAAGTCCACTGCAGAAAAGTATGTGCCAGAGATATTATATTGTGAAATTGTCGAGTAAAGCTTGAAGGGAACGAATTTAAGTTGCCGATATATTTTCTGACGGTAGAATTAATGGTTTAGTGAAGATGATAAAAAAAAGAAGCGAAACAAATAAATAAGAAAAGGAAAAATACGCTGATTGGTCTTTAGATTCTTCTGTTCACGCGCCGTCCTAGATGTGTAACCACTTGCCTACAACTTATCTACAACTTTCACACATTATTTCTATCCAGTTAAATATAACTACGATAACATACAGATTAAATACAAATTTTATACAATATGTCTTTTGTATATTTTGAATCTGATTTATACATAGTAAAAACAAATTTCATACAACTAATTATATGCTATACAACTTATCTACAACTTATCTACAATTTTTATACATTATTTCTACTCAGTTGTATACAAGTACAATATCATACAACTTAAATATAATTTTTATACAATGTTGTTCAACTTTCATACAATAGTTAAATAAATAAAAGAAAAATATATAAACAACAGAATACAATTTTCTACAATTTTTTTTACAATTTTACTACAATTTCTGCAATATATGTATATCATGTCTTCTTCTTCTTCTTCTTCTTCTTCTTCTTCTTCTTCTTCTTCTTCTTCTTCTTCTTCTTCTTCTTCTTCTTCTTCTTCTTCTTCTTCTTCTTCGAGTTTCAATCTGAAATTCAGCCAAAACTAAGTCTAATCTTCACCAAAACCCCTCAAAATTGAGATATAAACTCCAAACCATATTTCCAATTATTTGCAACAACATCCAATCCAAACAAATAATGATTTTTAAAAACTCAAATTCGAATTCAAAACTTCAAAGCTTTTTAATGGCTGTTAATGGTGGAATTGCTGCTCTCTTTTCCTTTGCTTTACATTACTGAAATTTGGGATTGAGAGATAGAGAGAGACGTAGAGAGAATTCTCAATTCTTTGCAACAACATCCAATCCAAACAAATAATATTTTTTGAAAACCCAAATTTGAATTCAAAGCTTCAAAACTTTTTAATGGTTATCAATGGTGGAATTGCTGCTCTCTTGTGCAAGATACGTGGGGAGGGGGGGGTGGGATGTGGAGAGAGAAACGTGGGGGAGTGGAAGATATGTTAGAGTAATTTTAGGATACTAATTATTATCATTAATTTTCTTAAAATTTACATAAATGGTAATTGGGTATATAAAATGTAATTATAGTAAAGCTTAAGTAGGGAGGGTAATATAGTTTCATATAGTGTATAGAAATGTAAATTCCTTGAAAAAATCAACAAAAGTCAACTCCCGGGCCCGCTTGGTCCAAATCCGAAATTCGGACCAAAATCCGATTACTCATTCACCCCCGAGCTCGGTTATATAATTTATTTTGAAATCCGACCTCAATTTGAGGTCTAAATTCCAATTTTACAATAATTCTACCCTAATCCCCAATTTCTACCATGTAGTGGGTAATTGAAAGAAAGTAGGATAGAATCACTTACCAACGAATTGGGGAAGAAGTGTTCTTGAGAAAATCGCCTCTAAAGTTTTTAGGGTTGAAAATTTGAAAGAATAAACTAAAATCCCTTTTTTTCCCATCTTAAGCCCATGCGCAAATGTCGCATTGCGACCTGGGGTTTGCAAATGCGAGAAATCATTCGCAATTGTGAAGGTTCCTCATCTCTGGTACCATCGCAAATGCGATGGTTTTGTTCGCAATTGCGAACTTGGGACTTCCGCAATTGCGACCTTTTGATCGAAATTACAAACTTTCCCTCCCTAGTACAACTTCGCAAATGCGAATCCATGGTGCCCAGCTACTCTTCGCAAATGCGAGGGAGTAGCTCGCAACTGTGAACCTAACAAGGACACTACCATATCGCAAATGCAAACATAGACCTCGCAATTGCGAGGTCTGAGGCCTACACCAGAAATAGTAGAGCACCAACTATTTTCTAAATCTAAAAACCTTTCGTAGCCTATCCGAAACTCACCCGAGCCTCGGGGCTCCAAGTCATATGAATTCGCTTGCGCGATCAAAACCCCAAAATAACACCTAGAACTATGAATCGCATACCAAATCAAATGACACTTTCAATGAAACTTAAGAACTTCTATTTCAATAGCCGGATGTCCGAATCACGTCAAACCAACTCTGTTTTTCACCAAATTTTGCAGACAAGTCACAAATATAGTAATGAACATATGCCAAGCTCCGGAACCAAAAATCTGGGCCCGTAGCAATTAATCAAACCTTGGTCAAAATTTTAAACTCGTTAAACCTTTAAACTTCAAATTTCGACAAAAAGCGATAACTTGAGCTAGAAACCTCAGAATTCGATTTCGGGCATATGACCAGATCCCAAATCACGATACGGACCCACCAGGACCGTCAAAATATGAATCTGGATCCGTTTGCTCAAAAATATTGATCAAAGTCAACTCAAATAGATTTTTAAGGTAAAATTTTATATTTTATCAATTTTTATTCCGGAAGAAGATACGGATTGCGCACGCAAATCGAGAAAGACTGAAATGATATATTCGAGGTTTCGAAACACAGAATTAGAGTTTAAAACTTTAAATTATCTATCGGGTCATCACAAAAATTGTATACAATAAAACCATCAACAGTTGTGGTTGGGTATTAGGTACTTCTTTCTATATAACCAGAGATCTCAAGTTCGAGTCTTGATTTTTCTACTCCTGAGTCTTGGGAATAGAATCTCCTTTGGTAAAGAATGCTTTGTCCGCTTTGTCCCCCAAAGTGGGACTTTCCCATGTGAATGCAAATTAACTGAGTTCCAAAGCGTGTAGCTAACACCGGGTGGTAACCACATCAAAAACGAAGAAGGCCGAGGATGGCCTACGGTGCATTTTATCTTAAGGGAACACGTTTTTTTGACCAATGTGGTTTGATTGCCGGCCCTCTTCTCGTTCCGCCCTTCCTATTAGGATAGCTACCTTCGTGTATTGCTACCTTTTATAATAAAAAATTTCGGCTCAACTCGGGGAAGCGCTGGCAACATTAGAAAGGAAGGGGTTGAAAAACATAATATAGTAAAGTTGTGGAGGTTCAGATTTTGCAATCATATCGAGCTTAAATACCATTACTAGTGTATTACAACAATGAAATTACCTAATCAAGTGATTTAAATATCTATGAATCACTTCAGAAGGAGTTTGGATGGATCAGCAAAACGAAGAGAGAATGATCTGGGTTCATCCCAATTGAAACCATTGTCAAAATTCTGTGAATAAGTGTATTTATCATAACGAGGAACTTGTACATTCACAGACTTAGGACTCTCAAACCTTAATCTCTTGTTCATTTCCTTCTTCTCCTTTGACATTTTCTTCCACAAAACTTTCCAAATTGAACTTTTGGTACCTCTAGTTTTACAAAATGACTCTTTCAGTACTGTTTTTTCATCATGATAATATCTTCCTAGTCTAATACTTCTGCTTCTTGTGCTAAAAATTCTGTACAAATTCTTGACGTCCATTTCAATAAGCAAGAAACTAAGTTGTGAGAAAAGTATAGAGTTGGGAGTGATATGGATTTTGGACTTTTAAAGGAAATGGCTATGGAATTTAATATATTTTTGGTAAGATATTCGGACAAAAAAGATGGGCTTAGACTTTAAATAAGATGGTTCACATGGTTTGACCGAAGAAAGTGTTTTGGCATAATTTTATATAATTCATATGTTCTGTTTTTATAACAACTGTTATGAATTTATTGCATAAAGAATTCATTATCAATTGACTAATTTTGAAATTAAACTTAAGCAACATAAGCAAACTAACGCTTTGAAATTAAACTTATTTGGGATTGATGCATAGTTATTATTATTTTTATACTCTCTTCGTCTCAAATTATTTGTCTTGTTTTTATTTTATACGGCCCTTAAGAAAATAATAATTAGGAGGTATTTTTGACAATTTTAACTTGTTTATGTCTTATTGATATTTGAACAATCATAATATTATCATATAATTGAGGTATTTGTAGTCTTTAAGAATAATTACTATTAAGGCTAAAATAGAAAAAAATAATTAAATTTATCTTAAACTTCTAAAATGACAAATAATTTGAGAAAACTAATTTTAGAAATCACGACAGATAATTTTTTATGAAGGGAGTACTTGTTTTATATAGATGGAATTAACTCCTATTGTTAGGGATGAATTGTACGTCTTGTCATCTATTTTTATTTTTAGCTCAATTCTGATTTTATTCTGTTTCTTACGTTTCTTAATTATATTGATACTTTTAGCTTCAATTTGTTTGATATGAGTTGGTTCTTCATTAAAGTTACTCTTTCTTTTTACCCTTTTTTTCTTACTTTTCATAAACAAAAAAGAGGGGGGGGGGGGGGAGGGAGGAAAGAACCCTCTCACCAAAAAAATAATTACATAAGGGGGGAGAAAAGAACTACATGAAGATTCAAAGTAGTATTACTGTAATTAATTAAATTATAAGCATGTGAAACAATTTAAACGTTAGCTACACCAAAATATAAAATTAATACCTCATGTGGACAGGTCCTTTTCTTAAATTTTCTCACCATTTAAAATTGAATTATTAGAATAAAGTTATGGAGGTTCAGATGTCACAATCATGTCGAGTTTCAACACCATTTGCTAGTCTATTTTTTTTAAAAAAATAAATGTATTAATTTTGCCATGATATTATACATGATTTTATTTGTTCTACATGAGATCAGCTTCCTCTAAAATCCAGGTTCTTGGTTCTTCAAGATATAATTGTCATACATGACAAAAAGAAGAAGAAGAAGAAGATATAATTGTCATAAAAATTATAGATTTTAGCATAAACTTATACCATATGTGAATAGTTTAAACGAAAGAATAGGAACTCCACCTTGTAATTAGTATGCATTACAAAAAAAGTAAGAAAATTAGCAGCCCTAATACATAAACCCATGAGAATATATAACTTTTACAAGTGTTCTGGGATTAATTTTGATGTGTAGATTAGGAGTGATTCCAAGTAATTTGAAATTAGAATTTTCCACAATATATTTTGCAAATAACAAAAAAAAAAAGAAGAAGAAAAAGAAGTCATACTCAGTGTGTATCCAAATTAATCAGCCAATGAATTTGGAATAAGTGCGTGTTAAACCATAAAAAAACGGAAAAAGGGTTAAAAATGCCCCTAAACTATTGGAAAATGATTAAAAATACCTTCATCCACCTATTGGGCTAAAAATACCCTTACATTCACCTTTTTAGTTTACTTATGCCCTTTGACCGTTAGGTCAATGCCGAATTAAAAATAATAATTATTTAAATTTCACGTAACAACTTCTTATTGGTCGAAATTAAAACATCTAACCTATTAGAAAGACCCATCCATATCTACCCATTTTTCGGACTAACTCGCCCCAAACGGTAACTCGACCCGAATAAAAAGTTCAACTAATAAATTTTCAGTTTATGTGAGTGACCCGATGTAATGCTACTGCTAATAAATACCAAGAAGCTACCAAACCTAGGAAAATACTTACTCACCAACATGTTGAGGTAAAGATATTTCACACAAATGAAATGCTATTGCTTATAGTTGTTGGAAGTTCGCACTAGCATAACTGATGAAAATTGTTACTCCTAATTATATATCATTTCTTTCAACTTTTAGTGGCATAAAGATAGACAAACCAAAGACAAGTGTGGTGAAAATAGTAAGGGTTATTGTTGTCTCAGCTAGATGGTAGTGGGGCGTCTTTTTTTAGTTGAACTTTTATTCAGGTCGGGTTAGTATTTAGGGCGAGTTAGTCCGAAAAACGGGTAGATATGGGTAGGTTTTTTTAATAGGTTAGATATTTTAATTTCGACCAATAAGAAGTTGCCACGTGGAATTCAAAAATAATTATTATTTTTAATTTAGCATTAACCTAACAGTCAAAAGGCATAAGTGAACCAAAAAGGTGGATGGAGGAGTATTTTTAACCCAATAGGTGAATGAAGGGTATTTATAAACTTTTTTTAATAGTTTAGGAGCATTTTTAACACTTCCTCCGGAAAAAAAAATAGAGAACTTTTTAAAAGTTCCTCGGGGTTCATACGAATTCTTTTTTTCAAAAAGTTAGACTACTATACAGGTAACATTTATTTGTTATATATATAAAATAGATATTGAAATAAAACAATGAAGAAGAATATTGCAAAGAAAGAAAGAGATTCTTATTACTTTTTGGGATAAATTGCAATGGAATAGAACTCTCTATTTATAAGAAAATAGTGACTTAACCACCAAGTAATAATCCCTAGAATCTCTCTAAATATAGATATTCACCATAAATAAAATTCTATTTATAACATTCCCCCTTAATGTCTATTCAACAGATAATGTGCCTCGTTAAACTTTAATTAAAATAAAACCTAGTGGGAAAAAAATTCTAGAGAAGGAAAAAGAGTACACATGTTTTGAAATATATCTTTTGGTTGCCTCGTTAAAAACCTTGCAAGGAAAATCAGCGGGACAAAATATTGTAAGGAAAAAAGAGTGCAATGCACATTAACTCCCCCTGATGAGAGCACCAATTCACATCCTTGAGCTTTCGCATCCTAATCTTGTACACTAGCTTCTTGCAGGTTGATGTTGGTAGAGACTTGGTGAACAAATCAACCATATTATCACTTGAACTAATTTGTTGCACATTGATATCACTATTCTTTTGAATATCATGAGTAAAAAATAACTTTGGTGAAATGTGCTTTGTCATATCTCCTTTTATGAATCTTCCCTTCAATTGGGTTATGCATGCTGCATTGTCTTCATACAAAATTGTGGGGTAGTTTGTCACATTTAAACCACATTTGTCTCGAATAAGATGTATTATAGACCTCAACCACACACACTCTCGACTTGCTTCATGAATGGCAATTATCTTAGCATGATTAGATGAGGTAGCCACAATTGATTGCTTAGTCGATCGCCAAGATATGACAGTGCCTCCACAAGTAAACACATAGCATGTTTGAGATCGAAACTTGTGTGAGTCAGATAAATACCTAACATCGGCATAACCAACAAGATCGGGACTACAATTGTTGCCATAAAATAAGCTCATATCGATAGTCCCTTTTAGATACCACAATATATGTTTGATTCCATTCCAATGTCTCCTTGTAGGATCAGAGCTATATCTTGCTAAGACATTAACTGAAAAGGTTATATCAGACCTTGTAGTATTAGTAAGATACATTAGTGCACCAATTACACTAAGATATGGTACTTCAGGACCAAGTAACTCTTTATTCTTTCTTGAGGTCGGAATGGATCCTTATTCACATCAAATAATCGAACAACCATTGGAGTACTTAATGGATGTGCTCCATCCATGTAAAACCATTTCAATACATTTTTTATGTAGGCAGATTGATGAACAAAAATTCCGTTTGCCAAATGTTCAATTTGCAAACCGAGATATAATTTTGTCTTTCCAAGATCTTTCATCTCGAATCCTTCTTTAAATAATCAATTGCCTTTTGGAATTCTGTAGGAGTTCTAATAAGGTTTATGTCATCGACATATACGGCAAGTACAACAAATTCCGATGTTGTTTTCTTTATAAAAATACATGGACAAATGACATCATTTATATAACCTTCCTTTAATAAATACTCACCAAGATGATTATACCATATTCATCCTGATTGCTTTAGACCATACAAAGATCCTTGCAATTTGATTGAAAACATTTCCCGGGTGTCACGACCCAAACTGATAGGCCGTGACGGGTGCCTGAGTACTACCTGTCAAACATCCCTAAGCATGTGTCTAAGATATGAACCTGAATAACATTTGCTGCATTACGAAATTAACATACATGAAGGAAACATGCCATCAAGGCATATGTAAGTATACATGCAGAATACAGTGGGCGAGCCAGCAAGGCTGCTATAGACAACTATACATCCAAAACTGAAAGCCAACAATGCCACATATAACCCAACTAGACATATTGTCTACAGACCTCTAATAAAAACATAGTTGTACAAATACGGGACTGAGCCACGTCATACCCATATATATATATATATATATATATATATATATATATATATATATATATATATATATATATATATATATATATATATATATATATACACACACACACACACACACATCGTACCAAAATCAAAAGCAGTTCTGGATCAAATGAAGCATGACAACTCTCACTGATCAGGGATCCTACGAAGGGGGACCGTCAGCTTGCCTACCTGCACCTGCGGGCATGAACACAGGCCCCGTGAAATAGGGTGTCAGTACGAAAAATGTACTGAGTATGTAAGGCATGCAAATTAGTACGTAAAAGACATAGATGAAACATGGAATAAGGAATCACATCTTTAAATCTGAATAACTTTGTAAATTCTGAAACATTTATAATGTCATACACGTGCGTATAAATGTCGTGCCATGCATAGGTATGGGTGTACACAATATCATCAAGCCACTGAGGGCATCCCATCATATCATCTCGGCCACTGTGGGCAACATCATTAACATATAACAGCTGATCAAGTGGTGGTGCGTATATAACGCCGTAACCTTTTCCCATATCCCATATATATATATAACGCCATCTGATCATGGATCAATGCACATGCATAAATGAGTGAAATGCATGAAAAATACGTAATAGTCTCAATATTACTTCCGGATAAACTTTTTCAACTGTGTATTATTTTGAGACTTATGAACAGAAAATAATAATAATTTTCATGGGGAATCAAGAATATAGATACCCCTAATAATCTATGAACAGAGTAATTTATGGAAACTGTGTATTTGCTCGTTTCTTCAATAGAATTTGGACAATGCCAAAAGAAAGAAGGGGGGCTTAACATACCTGGAGTAGGAAAAACTCCGTATAATATTTCGTTGGAAAACCTTCGTTGATTGAACGAAATTTATCTTTGCTAGAAATTCATGAACGAAAATATTTTCTGGTTCCTAAAATTTTGAAACGAAATAACAAAGTTTGGTTTCCTTGAAATTGAGAGGAAACGTGTCTAGTTCTTCTTAAGAATTGAAAGAATAACATTGAATTCCTTTGATTCATATTGATTTGTACAGACAACTTAGATTAGTCATCACTTTTCATTTATGCCTAGGTTGTCACCTAGGCATAAGTGACTTATTAGTCACATTCTTGACATGGTGGATGCTTGCCATGTGTTTGGGAATAATTTATTAATTATTTATTCATTTATTTGTTAATCGGATAATATTTCTTTATTCGAAAATTAACCAATTACCCGCATAATTTTAAAATTACCCCAAATTACTTAAAATTCAACTTATTTCTAATATATTTTATATATACTTTATACATTATACTACCGTGGTCATATGGTATCTTGCATGATACTTGTTCATAATTATCGGGTATTATTGCTCGACCCATATTTTATTCCAAATTGACCACTTTCAAAGAAACTCATTTTCTCTAATCCGTGTACCCCTTTATCCTTCATAACACTTATTTATCGCTTGTTATAAATAGCGTATGTACGTTAACGTGTAACGACTCAACTGGTCATTTTGAGCAATTGCGTCTGGTTCGACAGTTTGAGGTCACGAACAACTTCATATTATGTGTATCAACTTGCGTGCGCAGTCCGGACGTGAAACCGGAAAGATTTTTATGTGAAAATATGAGAAATAGAAATTTTTAGAGTTGAAAATTTGGTTTTAGTTAACTTTGGTCAACATTTTGAGTCAACAGATTCGGATCTATGTTCCGACAATCTCGGGAGGTCCGCAGTAAAATATGGGACTTGGGAGTATACCCGAAATTGAATTCCGAGGTCCCTAGCCTTAGAAAATAATTTTTGAAGAAAATTATTGTGCTGGTTTTTAAAGGAAATAAAGAAATAAATTAATATTTTAACTCGTTGGTATCGGGCCTGTATTTTGATTTCGGAGCTCGGTACAAGTTTGTTATGATATTTAAGTCCTATCTGTAAAATTTGGTGAGAACCGGAATTGATTTGACGTGATTTGAACGTCTGGTTGAAAAATTAGAAAATTTGAGTGTCCTTGAGAAAATCATGAGTTTTAAAGTTAAATTCATAGTTTTTGATGTTATTTTGATAATTTTATCGCACGAGTAAGTCCGCATGATGTTTTTAGACTTGCATGCATGTTTGGTTTGGAACCCCGAGGACTTGGATTAGTTTCGGGCAGGTTTAGGCTATTTTGCGCTTGTTTTTGGATGCTTCGTCGTCGTTTCTTCAAGTAAAAATAATACCATATTGAGAAAATGAGATCCAAATTCAGTTTTGTTTGAACCATTAGATCCGTATAGAAATTACAGAGCCATAGGAAAAAGAATCATCGAATTTGGAGATCGTATGAGGAAGTTATGCTCATTTTCGTGTCGGGAAAAATTGTTAGTTTCTGGTGTGTTCGCAAATGCAAACTTTTTCATTGCATTTGCGATGTCCAGTTCGCAAATGCGAATTTTTTGTCGCAAATGCGACTTCTGTCAGCCTTGCCTTGTTCGCAATTGCGAGGGGTTCGCAAATGCGAACCCTGGGACGCAAATGCGACATCTGAGGCTTGTTAAGTGAGATTTTAGACGAGATTCACTCATTTTTCAACTTTCTCAAACCCTACACCTCCATAGGCGATTTTCCAAGGTCCCAAACTTCTCTAAATTATTGGATAAGTGTCTCTAATCAATTTTTAACTATATTTTATGATTATATCTTAGATTTAAAATTAAATTCATGAGAATCTAAAGGAAAATTTGGGAAAAATTGTGAAATCTTTCAAAAATGTAAAATGATAATTTGAAAGACCAAATGATATCGGAATTAGATAATTTTTGTATGGGTGAACTCGTAGCAGAATGGGTGTTCGATTTTTATAAATTTTGTCAGGTTCCGAGGTGCGGACCCGGGGAGTTGACTTTTGTTGACTTTTCGCAAATTGTATAAGAATCATAGTTTTGTTAATTGCAATTATTTTCTCTTGCATTGTTTGATGTATTCAAGTCGTTTTTGGCTAGATTGAGCCGAGGGATGATGAATTGGTAAAGGAAAAGCTAAAATGAGTATTGAATTGGCCGGATTGAGGTAATTATCTTGCCTAACCTTGTGTGAGGGACTTCCCCTTAGGATTTGAGTCTTCTATGCTATTTGTAGTGCGTGCACACGAGGTGACGAGTGCGTTCTCGGACTTATTTATGGGAAATTTGCCTTTAGGGTTCTTAGGTACTTATGTTCATTATGTGGGAAGTATTTCCATTATGATTGAGTTTCTTAATTGCTTAATTTACCTCTATATGCTCCATACGATGTTGTTAGCTTTCCTCTAACTCTTACTTGTTACTTGGCCTTATTTGCCTTAATTGAAGCGATTGTTCTCCTTATCGTTTTGTTATTTCTAAATTGTGAATTTCTCTATGACCCCGTGTATATATGCTATATGTCCAAATTGTTGTGATTGTCGGTGTAGTTATCACGTGCCTGTTACGTCTTGTTTTTTTAAGGTTAATGCGCTTCTTGGTTTTTCTGTGATTCTCTTGTTGCCGTGTATTCATACTCTTGGTGGTGAAATTCCTTGTGATTGTATTATTGGATTGATGTTGATTATCCTTCGTGTTGCTGCTGTATATTTACTTTGGGATTATGGGACGGTATCCCGGGAGATCCCCATGTATGTTTACTTTGGGACTACGAATCGGTATTTCGGGAGATCCCTCTTCACTGTTATATTAGAACTACGAGACTGCACCTGATAGATTCCCCTAGTACTGGGTATTTACATTTGAGACTACGGATCAGTATTCCGGGAGATCCCCGCGCACTATAAGTTGGACTACGGGATGACATCTGGGAGATCCACTGGATATTTATATTTGGGGACTAAAGGACGGTATCCTGGTAGATCCCCGGTTGCTATCTCTGTGTGGAGTTACGTTCTTTTCTTTGACTTTCTCTCCGTTGTATTTGTTGTTATCAATGCAAGTGCTTTAACTGTTTAAATCCCTTTATTGATATGATTATTTATGTTGGAACCTATAGTGTTTTCAATACCTCGCCATATTTATGTATATACATTCCAATACTTCAAACTTCAATAATTGTTACATCTTTAATTCAATTAGTCTCTCAATTATTCCCCTTAAACCTCCTGAGGTTGTATTTTACTTTAAAAAAAGGAATTTCTACTAAGCTTTAAGTTATTAACTTCCATGTTTAAGGTAATAATCCATTCAATGTTGTATTTTAATTGAAAGGGGTACCTTCTTTACTCAAATGATTTCAAAAGAAACAACTTCATCTTTTCTCGCTAGCTTTCCTAATTAGTTTAGAATTTGTAATTTACTTATATTAGGTAAATGAGACTTCTTGAACATCTTGAGTGCATTTGTACGGACATTATGTATTGTATAGCATGTGGATTTTGTTGTTAAAAGTGAGATGAAAATTATGGGTGCACATGATGCCATGTGTAATGAAGGTTCGGAAGTTGGAATTCTGATATGAGAAACCGAGGATTGAGATGGTCGGGATTGTGTATTAGACATGATATGATTGATTGAGTTGGTATTGCCTTCTTTATTTGAATACATTCTTACTTGTCTTTGTTCCTGTTATGTCAGTGTTGATTTACTTGGTTATCTGGTTTACTTGGTTATCTGACTTACTTGGTTATCTGATTTACCTGATTATCTGATTTACTTGGTTATCGTTCGTTACTACCTGTGTTCTCCCTTTATTGTTCCTATTGTTTGTATTTTGATTTCTCTCCACTGTTGATATTATCTCGTTATCTTTATCTCGATATTTCACTATCATATCTTGTTCATTCATTTGACCAGTAGGTGTCTTGACTGTTCCTCGTCACTACCTCACCGAGGTTAGTCTTGATACTTACTGGGAACCGTCGTGGTGTGCTCATACTACACTTCTGTACATTTTTATGTACAGATCCAGGTATTAATCGATAGTAGCTGTGCGGATGGTCGCGGTAGAGACTCACGGTAACCTGTTGCTGCATTCGCAGGCCTCGGAGTCACCTTCGTTTGTATTTACGTTCCATTGATTCCTTCTCGTTCTGGAATAGTGTTATATTTATTTTATATAACTACTCTTAGAAATGCTAATGTTATTTCAGTAAATACTAGGCTTACCTAGTTTAGAGACTAGGTGCTATCACGTCTCCTTCGGATGGATTTTGGATCATGACAAGTTGGTATCAGAGCTCTAGGTTCATAGGTGCTACGAGTCATAAGCAGGTTTAGTAAACTCTTGCGGATCGGTACGACGATGTCTGTACTTATCTTCGAGAGGCTACAGAACTATTAGGATAATCTCACATTCTTCATTCCTTATCGTGCGATATTGATTCAGCTCGAAGCATATAACTTATGTTCCTTTAAATCCACTAGTGTGTAAAATTACGCTCTTGGTGTCCGCTATGCGCCAGTGGTTCGTGATGCTACAGACAGGCTACGAGGGAGTCAGAGATGTCAGACATTGTCTCAACATGATGCCCATACTGAAGATACAGAGGTATTTAGAGACTATTCAGTTGTTGATATGAAGGTGCATCGATTTTTGGCATCTGGATGATGAGTGCGAGCTTGGGAATGCTTAATTGGTTGACTAGTCGTCACAAATGTGGCAAGGTCACGAGGTGGGTGTTGATTAGGGATAGTTGGTGGTACTAGAGTATCTTGTGATTTGTGTTGTACGAGCTATGAAGGTTAGTTCTGCGGATCATCAAACGTTGTTTTCTATGGCTTTGGGCCAAGTGGAGGAGTCCATTAGCGGCATTCAGATTGCATAGTCAGACTTGCATTAGTTTCGGCCTGAGGTATATGTATGTGTGGTGTTGGTAAGTTCCTGAAATTTGTATATGACTAAGGTCTGAGATCTTGCACTTTGATTGGGATTATTGCATATCGACTATCCGAAAAAATGGGCCAGCTCTATGGTGTTGGGTCAGCATAGCGATGAAGTGATTGGTACTTTGAATAGGAATTCTCTACTGGTATTTTTGGAAGCACTCTTGGATTGGACGATTTGTATGACTCGATTGAGTTGGGGAGGTGCAGTCCTGATGGCTTATTTGCATGTGGGCAGATCTCGAAGGGTTCTCGATGGTGGGACTATGGCTTGAGTTGGGTATCTACTATGGGCGTAAGGAATATGTGGTACATTATGGCTTTCTCCTGAATAAGCATCAGAAATTAATGGGGTGTTGACATTGTTGGCTATCATATGTGAAGAGTGTGAATTTTGGAACGGACCTTGAGGTTTGGTTTGCGGGTGCGTGGCTGGTAGCATGGTGATTACTAGGTTTTGAGGATTTCGAGGTTCATGTTTTGTTACGCGGCCAGAAACTCTATATGAGTGCTTCAGTAGAATGATAGGGTGTAAGTGTTATATCAGCCATTTGATTTGTGTAGTGGAGTTTGAGTATGAAAGTTTTGGTATTCCTGAGGTTTTGGGCTAGATGCCCTCATATGTGGACCATTTCCTACTTGCGGATTGTGAAGAAATGTTGAGAATGAGGTAATTGATAGCATGCATGATTGATAGGTCGCTATGGATTTTTGGAAAGGATATTTACCTATTTTGGAAATAATCAAGATTTGGGTTGGGGGCTATTTGAAAGCTCAATGAGAATATGTATCTTGTATCAGGTCAAATGTGAGCGCTCCTATGAGATTGTCATTAGATGTTACCGGGCAGAATGGATACTATTTGTGCCCCTAGCCTATGTTATGTGCTACTCTTTTATGCTGTGTTAGGCGGTGAGGTTGTATGATTATCACGACCCAAAATCCAACCCAGGTCATGATGACGCCTATCGTGTTACAAGGCAAACCTATTCCCAAAATATTACTACTAATTTGATTATAAGAATTTAATAAAACATTTTCAACATTTGAATTTCTCATAAACTAAATCAACTCTAAATATAATTAATATAAAATATGGAAACAAGCCCCAAACATCGGGGTGTCACTAAGTCGTGAGCGTCTAAAACTATAAACTAAGATATATAAACTGTCTAACTGTCCAAAAGAAGAAATGACAAGAGGAGTAACAAGGTCCTGCAGACACTAGCACCTACCTTGCAATCTCCACAGATAGCCGGCCTGAACTCAACGATCGTCGCGCTCTAACTCACCTGGATCTGCACATAAAGTGTAGGGTGTAGTATGAGTACAACCACCTCAGTAGTAATAGAAATAACTAAGGAACTGAGCAGTAGTGACGAGCTAAGAAAAACAATCCAATTATTTATTTTCACAATTTAAAAATAACAGGAATAAAGAAGTAAATTCCATAACTCAGTAAATGCCACAAAGAAATTTAACAGATAAATGCAGCAACAACAAAAGTAAATGCAACCTCATAGCAATGTCACTCCATCACTCAACACTCAACACTCAACACTCAACACTCAATACACTCAACACTCTATGCTCATTGGGGGTGTGTACAGATTCCGGAGGGGCTCCCAAAGCCCAAGCGCTAAGCATGGACAACTCACGTGCTACCATATCAATACCTGGATCCTCACGGTCAACTCACATGCTATGCGAACAACTCACGCGCTATGGTATAAATACCTGGATCCGCACGGTCAACTCACGTGCTACGCGGATAACTCATGCGCTATGGTATTAATATCTTCACAACGAGGCCATCATATCAATACCTGGATCTGCACGGTCAACTCATGTGCTACGTGGACAACTCATGCGTTATGGTATAAATACCTGGACCCGCAAGGTCAACTCACGTGCTACGCGGGCAACTCACGCGCTATAGTATTAATATCTTCACAACCAGGCCCTCGGCCTCACTCAATCATGTACCTCACTAGCCTCACCATCATCAACAAATAAGGGAACATAGCCCACATCAAGTATCACAACATATTAGCAAATAATAGAGACTGAAGTAAACAAGTACAATAATTTTTAAGATTGAGTACAAATAACGTGAGTATGAATGAAGCCTAAACATGATCTCTAAAGTGAAGGCAGACAAGTTCCACCAACAAGTAAATGCATAAACAGAGATAATGGTTATTAGGCCTCACAGCCTCGTGGGACGGACCAAGTCTCAATCCCTCGAGGTGTACACCCACACGCCCATCACCTAGCGTGGGTATCACCTCCAAAACAGTCACACGATATCAAATTCTCCGGGTTTATACCCTCAAAGCCAGAGTTAAAATTGTTACTTACCTCAACCGCATCAAATCCTACTTCGGGATGCCCTTATCTATGGACTCGGTCTCCAAATGCTCTGAATCTAACCATAATCAGATTAATACCATCACCATATGCTAAAGAATCGAATTCCACAATAAAAACTACAAAATATGCCAAAAATCCGACCCCGGGCCCACGTCTCGGAATCAGTCAAAAATGGCAGAATCATAAACCTCGTTCTCTCCCGAGTCTAACCATATAAAATTTATCAAAATCGGACTCTGTTTGGTCCCTCAAATCCTCAATTAAAACTCTCCAAAACTCAAACCCTAACTCTCCCTCAATTTATCTTTGAAATTATCAATCAAATCCCAAAAACGATGATGGATTCATGAAATATAACGAAACCGAATAGAGAACACTTACCCCAATCCATATGGTAAAAATCGCCTCCAAAACCGCCCAAATCCGAGCTTCCCAACTCAATATATGACCGAATGAACAAACCCTAGTTTTTTTTAATATTTTTTACCAACTATTATGCTTTATTTCTCATGCCAAACGATCTCAAAACTCGCTTTTTATGCCTCCAATGGATTCCTTGTGAAATTCTAGTCAAGTTAGGCTTTTGAATCACTCAATTTGACCTTATAATGAATGAGATATGTATGTTTTAGTATTTGCAAATAGTGCAGATTTTTACATACGCTGCTAGTGGCAATTTCGTAATTAATCTGAAAAATCTGGCAACCTAATTCTTAATAAAATGACCATAAAATCCTCATGCAATATCCAAATTCGATCATTCTTTTTGCTACGGGTCCGTAATTATGATACAAATCTAATGCTTCAATCAAAAAAAGAAATCGGAGCTCATTTATTCAATATGATATCATTCATGCTTGAAGAAACATCGTCGAAACATAAGAAAAACGAGCGCAACACAACCCAAACCTATCCAAAACTCATTCGAAGTCCTCGGGACCTCAACCAATAATTTTAACAAGTCATATATCACTACCCGAACTTAGTCGAACCTCCAGAACACCCAAATCAACACCAAAACACCAAATCAACCTTGAATTCAAGCCTAAGAATTTCTAAACTTTCAACTTTCGCCAATTCAAGCCTAATTCTAACACGGACCCCCAAATTATATTTCGGACACACTCCTAAGTTTAAAATCACCCAACGAAGATAATCGAATCATAAAAATCCAAATTCAAATTCGTTTACTCACAAGTCAACTTCCGATTGACTTTTCTAACTTAGCGTTCTAACTAAGAGACTAAGTGTTCATTTAAATCCAAAACTACTCCGAACCCAAACCTACCAACTCGATACAACTCAACACAGCTGAACAATACATAAAGAAGCATAAATGGGGAAAATGGGGCTATAACCCTCAAAACGACAGGCCGGGTCGTTACAATGATTATACCCCACGCATGTTGTAACTCTGTTCAGGCCTTATGGCGAGGCGGGCGAGATAGACCTTGTGATGTTGATTGGCTCATTGCACCTTATATGTGCTTGATTCTCTCATATTTTATTACTTCTATTCATTGTTCCCACATTTTTACTTGTCCACTCTGTTGTGTCTGATATCAATATTTATGTGTTCAGTGGACCCGAGCATTTTGGCTTGATAAGTATTTGGGTTGCACTCCACTGCGGATGTTATGTGGGGTACCCTTTCATTGTGTTTATTTGGTGTTGTGTTTTCCCTCTGAGGGACGATTTGATGAAATACTATACTTTTATTGCCACACAAGTTATACTTGTTAGATAATTCTTATACTTGTCTTTCCCTTATTTGTGCTGCATAATTTAGTTATTGCTGGTTTGGTGTACGAACGGTGTAATGTGAGAATCCGTGTGGTTCCATGATGAGTTGTTAGTTGGATTGCTTGTATTGGCCGGGATGAGGTTCTTAGACCTGATTTTAGTGCTGTGGTATTGGGGGTGGGGAGTGTTTGGAAGTGAGAGGGTGTTTCTGCTAAGATTTGGGTAATGGCCCTTGGCGGGCGGGAGAACTTCGTGACTTGTTGACTTCATGGGTAGCTATGAGTTTCTGCATGTCTCTTTATCACGGATAGTGTTGTGGAAGTCCGGAACAAGGTTGTATTCAATGTGAAGTATATTGCCGGCATCCAAGATGTTATTTGAGCAGCTATGGTGGTTAGAGGTTATTGCTTCGAGTATGTGAGTTGTGTGGAACAACATGTGATTGTATTCTGGATTGGAATTTTTGGCTTGATACAGCTTGTTTGGGTGTGTTCAGTGTGATGATGTGGAATTCGGGTCGTATGATGAATTTCGGATGTTGAGGTTTGGGTCATGTTCTAAGGTTATGGACTAAGGAGGACATGAGACCATTAGTTAAGTTGCATTGTCAGTTCTACATAGGTTGGATGATGGGGAATCACCCCCGGGTGTATGTATGAGGAGCTCATGCAGTGGTTCGATGGCTTTGGAACGACTTCGGGCACGTTCGAGGACGAACATATGTTTAAGTGGAGGAGGATATAATGACCCAACTGGTCATTTTGAGAAATTACGTCCAGTTCGGCAGTTTGAGGTCACGAGTAGCTTCATATTATGTGTATCAACTTGCATGCGCAGTCTGGACGAGAAACCGGAAAGATTTTTATGTGAAAATATGAGAGATAGAAATTTTTAGAGTTGAAAATTTGGTTTTAGTTGACTTTGGTCAACATTTTGAGTAAACGGACCCGGATCTATGTTCCGACGATCCCCGAAGGTCCACAGTAAAATATGGGACTTGGGCGTATACCCGAAATTGAATTTCGAGGTCCCTAGCCTTAGAAAATAATTTTTGAAGAAAATTATTGTGCTGGTTTTTAAAGGAAATAAAGAAATGAATTAATTTTTGAACTCGTTGGTATCGGGCCCGTATATTGGTTCCGGAGACCGATACAAGTTTTTTATGATATTTAAGTCTTATTTATAAAATTTGGTGAGAACTGGAATTGATTTGACGTGATTTGGACGTCCGGTTGAAAAATTAGAAAATTTGAGTGTCCTTGAGAAAATCATGAGTTTTGAGGTTAAATTCGTAGGTTTTGATGTTATTTTAATGATTTTATCGCACGATCAAGTCCGTATAATATTTTTAGACTTGTGTGCATGTTTGGTTTGGAACCCCGAGGGCTTGGGTGAGTTTTGGGTATGTTTAGGCTATGTTGCGCTTGTTTTTGGATGCTTCATCGTCGTTTCTTCAAGAAAAAATAATACCATATTGATCAAATGAGATCCAAATTTAGTTTTGTTTGAACCATTAGATCCGTATCGAAATTACGGAGCCATAGGAAAAAGAATCATTGAATTTGGACATCGTATGAGAAAGTTATGCTCATTTTCATATTGGAAAAAATTGCGGGTTCCTGGTGTGTTCGCAAATGCGAACTTTTTCATTGCATTTGCGATGCGCAGTTCGCAAATGCGACTTCTTCCAGCCCTGCCTTGTTCGCAATTGCGAGGGGTTAATGCGAACCCTGGGTCGCAAATGCGACATCTGAGGCCTGCTAAGTGAGATTTTAGACGAGATTTTCACTCATTTTTCAACTTTCTCAAACCCTACACCTCCATAGGCGATTTTCAAGGTCCCAAACTTCTGCAAATCATTGGGTAAGTGTCTCTAATAAATTTTTAACTATATTTTATGATTATATCTTAGATTTAACATCAAATTCATGAGAATCTAAAGGAAAATTTGGAGAAAATTGTGAAATCTTTCAAAAATGTAAAATGGTGATTTGAATGACCAAATAGTATCAGAATTAGATAATCTTTATATGTGTGAACTCGTAGCAGAATGGGTGTTCGGTTTTTGTAAATTTTGTCAGGTTCCGAGGTACGGTCCCGGGGAGTTGACTTTTTGGAAATTGTATAAGAATCATAGTTTTGTTAATTGAAATTATTTTCTCTTGCATTGTTTGATGTATTCAAGTCGTTTTTAGCTAGATTGAGCCAAGCGATGATGAATTGGTAAAGGAAAAGCTAAATTAAATATTGAATTGGCCGGATTGAGGTAACTTGCCTAACCTTGTGTGGGGGACTTTCCCTTAGGATTTGAGTCTTCTATGCTATTTGTAGTCCGTGCACGCGAGGTGACGAGTGTGTTTTCGGACTTATTTATAGGAAATTTGCCTTTATGGTTCTTAGGTACTTATGTTCATTATGTGGAAGGTATTTCCGTTATGATTGAGTTTCTTAATTGCTTAATTTACCTCTATATGCTCCATACAATGTTGTTAGCTTCCCTCTAACTCTTACTTGTTACTCGACCTTATTTGCCTTAATTGAAGCGATTGTTCTCCTTATCGTTTTGTTATCTCTAAATTGTGAATTCCTCTATGACCCCATGTATATATGCTATGTGTTCAAATTGTTGTGGTTGCCGGTGTAGTTATCATATGTCTGTTACGTCTTGTTGTTTTATTAAGGTTAATGTGCTTCTTGGTTTTTTCGTGATTCTCTTGTTGCTATGTATTCATACTCTTGGTGGTGGAATTCCTTATGATTGGATTGTTGGATTATTGTCGATTATCCTTCGTGTTGCTACTGTATATTTACTTTGGGACTATGGGACGGTATCCCGAGAGATCCCTCTGTATGTTTACTTTGGAACTACGGATCGGTATTCCGGGAGACCCCTCCTGCACTGTTATATATGGAACTACAGGAATGTACCCGATAGATTCCCCCAGTACTGGGTATTTACATTTGGGACTACGGATCGGTATTTCGGGAGATCCCCGCGCACTATGAGTTGGACTACGGGACGACACCCGGGAGATCTACTAGATATTTATATTTGGGGACTACAAGACGGTATTCTGGTAGATCCCCGATTGCTATCTCTGTGCGGAGTTACGTTCTTTTTTGTGACTTTCTCTCCGTTGTATTTGTTGTTATCAATGCAAGTGTTTTAACTCTTTAATTCCCTTTATTGTTGTGATCCTTTATGTTGGAACCTACAGTGTTTTCAATACCTCGCCGTATTTATGTATATACATTCCAATACTTCAAACTTTAATAATCGTTACATCTTTAATTCAATTAGTTTCTCAATTATATCCCCTTAAACCGCCTGAGGTTGTATTTTACTTTAAAAAAGGAATTTCTACTAAGCTTTAAGTTATTAACTCCCATGTTTAAGGTAATAATCCATTCGATGTTGTATTTTAATTGAAAGGGGTACCTTCTTTACTCAAATGATTTCAAAAGAAACAACTTTATCTTTTCTCGTTGGCTTTCCTAATTAGTTTAGAATTTGTAATTTACTTATATTAGGTAAATGAGACTTCTTGAATATCTTGAGTGCATTTGTACGGACATTATGTATTGTATAGCATGTGGATTTTGTTGTTAAAAGTGAGATGGAAATTATGGGGGCGCAAGATGCCATGTGTGATGAAGGTTCGAAAGTTGGAATTATGATATGAGAAACCGAGGATTGAGATGGTCGGGATTATGTATTAGACATGATGTGATTGATTGAGTTGGTATTGCCTTCTTTATTTGAATACATTCTTACTTGTCTCTGTTCCTGTTATGTCAGTGTTGATTTACTTGGTTATCTGGTTTACTTGGTTACCTGACTTACTTGGTTATCTGATTTACCTGGTTATCTGATTTATTTGATTATCGTTTGTTACTAGCCGTGTTCTCCCTTTATTATTCGTACTGTTTGTATTTTGATTTCTCTACGCTGTTGATATTATCTCGTTATCTTTATCTCGATATTTCACTATCATATCTTGTTCATTTCATTTGACCAGTAGGTGTCTTGACTGTTCCTCGTCACTACCTCACTTAGGTTAGTCTTGATACTTACTGGGAACCGTCGTGGTGTGCTCATACTATACTTCTGTACATTTTTGTGTACAGATCCAGGTATTGATCGATAGTAGCTGCGCGGATGGTCGCGGTGGAGACTCACGGTAACCTGTTGCTGCATTCGCAGGCTTCAGAGTCACCTTCGTTTGTATTTACGTCCATTGATTCATTCTCGTTCTGGAATAGTGTTATATTTATTTTATATAACTACTCTTTGAAATGCTTATGACTTGTACCACCGGTTTTGTGGAATTGTGATTTATTGAGAGTTATTTAATTTGAAGTCAGTAAATGCTAATGTTATTTCAGTAAATGCTAGGCTTACCTAGTTTAGAGACTAGGTGCCATCACGACTCCTTCGGAGGGATTTTGGGTCGTGACATAACGTCAAGATGATCTCGTTCCCGAGTCCACATCGGTTAACTGAAAACAAAATTTTAACATACGAAGACGCGAGATGTAACATCCTTCCCCCCTTAGAAACATTCGTCCTCGAATGTTCAACTCCCTGTGATCTGTATAACTTTGGCAGGGTCGCACTTGTAACAACACCATTACCAATTCTCCTCATAGAAGCTTAATAACCCAAAGCCACACAGGACCACAATTATGAATAACAACCATGGCCTCACACGACCAGCGACAATAGCCAATAAAAGAATTTGTACACGTACCTTATGATTATGACGTCTCAGTCGGACCCTTCTCTGAAGGAGGAAATAAGTAGGGATATCTAGACTTCATGTTTTCCTCGGCCTCCCAAGCCATTTATCCACGTTGTTGTTTCTCCAAAGTACTTTCACGGAGGCTACCTCCTTATTCCGCTGCTTGCAGATTTGTCGGTCTAGGATGGAAACCGGAACTTCTTCGTATGATAAGTCTTCTGTAATCTGTACATCATTCGTGGGCACCACTCGGGTAGAATCGCCAATGCACTTTCATAACATAGATACGTGAAAAACTGAATGGGCAGACTCCAACTCCAAGGGCAATTCTAACTCATAAGCTACTTGGCCCATTTTTCGAATGATCCTATAAGGCCCAATATACCGTGGGCTAAGTTTGACTTTCTTTCCAAACCTCATCACACCCTTCATAGGCGACACCTTTAAGAATACCTAGTCATCAACCCCGAACTCTAAATCTCGTTGCCCCACGTCAGAATATGACTTCTGACGACTCTAAGCTGTCAATAGTTGACCCCGAATCAACTTTACATTTTCTATGGCTCGCTGAATCATGTCTGACCCGTGTAATCTAGATTCTCCAACATCAAACCACCCTATATGAGACCTACACTTCCGTCTGTAAAAAGCTTCGTATGGAGCTGTGAGCACGTGATTTTTGTTTTACGCGACAATCACTCCAAAAGAAACAAAATAATAGCAATTGGTCTTGCTGTACATTTTCTGGATTTTTACGTGGCATTTTTGCTAGTTATTTGTGATCTTGCCCGTGTTTATTTTATTCAAACAAAAATAAAAAATATATATATGTCGTGTGAACCGTAATCCGTTTATTAAAAGAAAAATAAAATGTGTGCATCTTTCATTGTATTTTGTCATTAAGTGTTTAGTATAATTAAATGTTAATTATGTGATAATTATTGTTCAATGTTTTATATAGTATTATTTGGCAAATTAATTTAAGAAATTAAAGAAAAAAAAGGAGAAGGATTTTCGGACCAGGCCAGTCCAAGTTAAAACAAAACAGGCCCAAAACTGAACCAAATCAAGCCCAAAACCTGTGCTTGCCCCGGTCCAAACCAGCTTACTTCAAGAGCTTCCAAACGACATCGTTTTGATCTGGTATGATCTGGGCCGTTGATCTCAGAATGATCAACGGTCAAGATCGCATCCCCCATACCCACGAACAAACCCGACCCGTTCAACCCCCAAACCAACCCAAACCCTGGCATTTGAAACGACACCGTTTCCCCATCAGTTGAAAGATCCTGGCCTTTCATCTCGCCTCATCCAACGGCTGAGATCAATCCACCCATTCCATATATAAACTTTCCTACCATACCCTGCCCCCCTATCCAAGACCCCCGCCTTCGTCCTCATCCCCTTTCCCCACGAAACCCTAGCCGCCCCCTTTCCCTTCACCATTAATCCCGGCGGCCTGGACGCCGGTGACTCCCACCTTAACACCGTAGGACCACCTCACCACCCTGAACATGGATCTGTTAACCGCTTAGCTCGAATCCCATCCCACCTTCTCGAATCTTCATTTGAAGATTCGAGTCAAAACTCGATCCACACCGATCTGCCCTAGATTCATACCAGACAGTCCCCGGACCTCCCTCGTGACCAAACCATGCTTGGTTTGGTCCAAATCTAACCATGGAGACTCAAAACCCAAATCTGTCATCCAAGAACCATAGAAACCCCAGGGCCTGGTCTGTGTCCGTTTAAACCAAGTGATTAGGGTCTAATGGACTTTAATCGAAGTGTTCTCAGTTGAAAACACTTCGATTAAAGTCCGTTCAACCCCAAGAAGGGTCTGTTCAAATCCGAGCTAAGGCTTCCTGATTTTTAAGGTTTTTATGGTAAGTTTGTTTTTCTTATTATTATTTAGTTCATGTGTGTTAAAAGTTTTCGCATGGCTAATTGTTTCAGATGATTTGCTTTAAGTTCTGTTGACTGTGTCCTGCCCACCTTGCCCGGGCCTCTGTACATGGTCAAGTTCTTTTTCATTCACTGATAATGTGTGTGTTTTGTAAACTGCATATTCGGTTTGAATTTGTAATTGGTCATTTAATTAGTTCCCAAGGTCATTTCTGTTTTGACATTGCAATCTGAACCCTTTGTTTGATACTATTGGATTTCCGATCTTTGGCTACGATTGTATGTGTTACAATTAGTATAGTCGAGTCGACATACGTCGTCGATTAGTTTCAGTTGTTAAATGGTAACAATTTTATTCATATTGTTGGCTTGTCTGCTGAAACTTTGTTTGAATGCAACTAGGAACTAAGTATAGCTTGTTTGTGGTGGTTCAAATTGATTCCGAAACATTACAAGGCTTAGTTTATAGTTGCAATTCAGATTTTGGTTTAAAATTGATGGCATGTGCATTCTTGGGCAGCATGTGCACTGTGTTTCTTTAATAATTAGAGCAAATGGGACAGCATGTGCTGTCAGGGCATAGTCAGACTGCCCATATCCTATTTTAATTTAGAAATAATAAGCCCATTCAAAGATATATCTGTCAGGAATCTCATGGGGGGGTTTCATATTTTAAACATTGAGTGGAAAAATAGCAAGAAAGTGAGGGGGTTCTGATGTGTTTTAACAGGCTGTGAATAGATGATGTTAGGATATAAAAGGAAGAAGAACTTCCATTAGAAAGCACTGGATTAGAAAAGGGGGGAACTCTTGAGCAATTCAGACAGATTTTAGGAACTGATTTTGGAGATCTAGGAACTAGATTTTTAGACTGAAAGATTAGAGGTTGGAGGAGAAAATAGAGAGGCACATACAGATACACATTGAGAGATACAGACACAGATACAAGAGAGAAAAGATATAGAAAATCAGAAGCTGTTTCTTCACATTGTTGTTTGGATTTCATTTGTTCTTCAACTTGTTCAAATCAATTCTGATTCTTCCCAGTTTAAACTGAGTTTACTGGTTGTGGGTTGCATTGGTTTATTCCCTGAAGTTTGGACTGTTTTGGACTTCTATTTCTACTACACGGTTTGGTTGCTGTCATTTTGCCATTTTTCATCGGCCATAGTTGTATCTTGCACTGGGACTTGTTCTTGTTTGTTACCTGCTGTCACTGCTGCGTTTGTTGCCATTGTTACTCTGCTGACTTCCCTTCTTCTTTAACTGTAAACACTTCCAGGTACACAACTTCTGAAACCATGTGTTGTTGAAAGTTTGAAGTCTTGAAGCAGAAATAAAGAAACGAATGTTGTTTACTTCACGATGCTTATGTTCAAAATGTAGTCATAGTTTAAATGATGAGTTGGCCTGCATTTGTTTAACTTCAAACTGCAATTGCTCTGTATGAATTAACTATATATTCTAATTTTGAGATGAACTATTAGATGGCATTTGTTTGCTAGATCAGACGTGTTTTAATGTATATAACCATTGGGTTTTGTTTTAGTTATGACATTATAACATAGAATCATAGCAAGCATCTGTATGTATTTTGTCTAGACCTCTGAACTGTCAAATCTGTTATATTTGGTCCCATTTGATTTCAAGATAAATGTACCCCAAGCTAATTCTCATGTGGTGTTAACAGGGTGACCATGTATACCAACCCTCTTGTTAGATTACTTGATCCTATATAGGTTCGATATGGGTTTCGATATAGATTCATCGTTTCGAAATAATGCGATGACTTTGAGGAAAACTAATAGGCATTTTCGAGTTCAATTAGTAGTAGTTTTCTTAATAAACAACCGATTTCATTTATCAAGCCCAAATAAGCTAGTTTTAAAATTCAAACTTGAAGGTCGTTTAAATGTAAATTTAGCATATGTTATTAGTTTGCTTGCAATCTCCCTTATCAAATTAACAAAGCTTATTCACTCTTTGAAGACAAGGCATGAGGTAATTCTCACCTCACAAACAACCAATCAGGTAATCAAACAAAAATTCAGATTCGTCAAACATAGCAAAGATTTGGTATGTAGTTGTTTAACAAGTAAGTTTGGCATTTTTCTTTTATTTTTTATTTTTTTAGAGACAAATGTAATAGAGATGTAGTCGCTTTAGGATATCCTTGTAAAAGGTAATGAGACGAGCCTCGTCAAATAAAGATACACATCGCGGGGCCCTCAACAATTGATCATAATAAACCCATAAGTTTGGGATGGATTATCTAGAAAAGCTCACTCCTTCCCCAAAGATAATAACGCGTTAGGCTCTTTAGGCGCGGCTTAATTAAATTACATTCTTAAACACGGGTGCACATTGATGTGACCCAAATCCAAATCTCAACGGAGTCAAAATGTGTCGACGACCACGGGTGCATTGATTGTGACGTGGTTCGAGATGCATTTTCACGACGTTGCAATTCTATAAAAATAAATGACAATAATAAAAGCGGTTTAAACTTAATAAAAGCACGTAAGTCATAACATGTATTTAAATCAGATATTTAGCCATTATAACAATTTAAGCGACCGTGCTAGAACCACGAGATTCGAGGGTGCCTAACACCTTCCCTCGGGTCAACAGAATTCCTTACTTAGAATTTCTGGTTTGCAGACTTCATTTGGAAAAGTCGAAAATTTCCTCGATTTGGGATTCAAGATAAACCGGTGACTTGGGACACCAAAAACCAAACCTTTCCCAAGTGGCGACTCTGAATTAAATAAATAATCCCATTTCGAATATTGTCACTTAAATTGGAAAAACTCCCTCGCGCATTTAACCCTTCGGGGCGGGTGCGCAAAAAGGAGGTGTGACAGCTCTGGCGACTCTGCTGGGGAATACCCAGAACCACTGGTTCAGGGTTAGAATTCGAGCTTAGATAAATTGTTATATTTGGTTTTATCTGATTTTTACATGTTTGAGCCTAATGTGCTAAATGCTGTTTTTACCGCTTTGATATTATTTGGACTGTACATATAAACTGTGCCGAACCCTTCTCTCTTCACCTCCGGGGAGAAGCTCGCTGGTCGAGGCTCCCTATTCTGTTAGTGTCAATACCTGAAATAAGAAAGAGGACGGATAAGTTATGAAGCCGGACGGCCTTTTGGTTCCCGGTAAGTTGCCCCTCCTCGACTCGAGTTGTCCGCTCGGGTACACAGTCTAGAACATCTACCCAGGTTATAAACCTAGTATAACGAAACCTCATGCCGGATCCCTAGTAGGAACGCTTATCTGCATCATGTCGCATTTGACATAGGGGACTCAACACAGGGGTTGGGTCCGTCTAGGACAGGCAACCTGGAATGAAAAGACCATCCTGCTGCATCCCGTTTGTTTTGCGCATCTATTTGCTTCAGATCTGCATGTTGACCGGTTTCTGAAAATTTTTCAAAAAAAAAAGAGAAAATAGCAGGGTAGGGAGATAATTACTTATTCTTTTGAAAAAAAAAAACCAATGTCCGAGTAATGTCAAAACCTCGCCGGAATTTTCTTACAAAAAAATATAATACATAAAAAAAAATGAACACAAAGCTTGTCTTTTTGACTATTCCTTTTAATCATTTTCAAAATCCAAAATATATATAAATAAAAACAAAATCAAAAAAAAAAAATTTGTTTCATTTGTAGTACCTCTTAAAAGATTTTCGAAATTTCAAAAAAAAAAAAAAGGAAGTTTAAAATGTATAAGTATTTCCTTGGTCTCTTCTCAAAAAATAATAAAAAAAACAGTTATTCTTCTTTAAAGGATTTTATTTTCGTTTCCCCTATTTTGATCAGACCGAACTACGCCGGTTTGATTCTCACACGATGTGAGATACGTAGGCAACTCTCATCGGGTCTAACCTCCCGTTTTGAAAAAAAAATCTTTTAAAAAAAATCTAGATAATTTTAATTTTTGAGTCTGATAAAAGTTTTTTAATCACCCTAAATAAATGTGCAGGATGAGCACGATACAAAACGAACCTTTTTCAATGATGACCAAGATCCCTTTTGAGTTGCGATTATGGTGGAACGACTTAGGCAAGGAGGGGCAAGGCAAAGTGAAGAAATATCTGAAAAATCTCCCGGATTTACTAGACATTCAGCCTCGGGGCGATATTATCATATCATTGGTCACTTACTGGGATTCGGCGCACAATGTATTTCATTTCTCAGACTTCGAACTCACCCCGACGTTGGAAGAAATAGCGGGATACATTGGGGGTGATGAAGCTCTGTTAAGGTTCAAATACTTGGTTGCACCTAGGGCCGTCACGGTACACCGGTTTCTGGATTTTCTGAAAATACCCCGAACATTTCACCATCTAGATCTTGCCAAAGGTTTCTGCGGTCTCCACCTCATGTATGCTAGATACGATCACGAGGGCGGGTTCAATAAGCCGGACTTCAAACTGTGTAGTAAAGGCAACCGACGGAAGTGGGACGAACACAGGCTGTTAGCTTTTATGACGGCCTTCTTGGGTCTTATAGTGTTCCCAAGGAAGGACGGCAACATCGATCTAAAAATAACTGGGGTCGTCAGTACTTTGCTTACCCAAGATAAAAGTACTCTAGCGCCTATGATTATGGCTGACATTTTCCGGGCTCTCACTGCTTGTCGAGCCAGGGGCGACTTTTTAGAAGGATGTAACCTACTGTTGCAAATATGGATGACCGATCATTTATGCCACCGCTCCCCGCTTTTGGGTTACGGTTCGCCCGAGAAAACTTGTATTGGAAAATTCTACACTAGAATCAAAGGTTTCAATCTACCTGAGGGCGTCACATCATGGACCTCATTTTTCCGAACTCTCACTGCTAGCCAAATCCAGTGGACACTCGGATGGTCGCCTATTGAGGAAATCATATACATGCCGGCAACCAGGCCCCACTTTCTGTTGATGGGACTTAAAAGCATCCAACCCTACGCACCATATCGGGTTTTGAGGCAACTTGGGAGATATCAAGTGGTGCCGAAAGATGAAGATCTGAGTACCCAAGTGATTGAAATCAGTCCAGACGGTTGTTTCCCCGAAGAAGAAGTTCGCCAAATCTGGAGTGAGTGCCAACATCTGACAGCAAGCACTTGTGTGATGGATATAGCAAAAGGGGAAGTTGCCCCAGGGTATCACGCTTGGTTCAGAGGCGACCTGTCTTGCGAAAGACCAGCTAAGAGACCGCATCTCAAAGATTTTGTGGAATCGTCCCAAGGGCAATGGAACTGGTTAGCAAAAGAAAAGGGGTATCGGGCAGAGATCAGTGATTTAAAGCTACAAATTGACAGTCTGAAATTCAATAACAGCATACAAATCGCGGCGGATCGAAGCGAAAAGAATAAATTGGTCCAAGAGAATGAAGAGCTTAAGGCCCAAATCCAAAAGTTGAGATTGTCTCTTGATGAACAACCCAGAAGTCGATCAGACCAGCAGTTGATTAAGGGTTTAAAAAGAGAAGTCGTGGAATGGCGAGATGGTTTAGAAGAATCGGGAAAGATTATGGCAAAGCTCAAGGCACAGTGGGGAATAAGAGTAGAGAAGCATCGCCGATACTTGAACCAATCGAAACGCGACCACGAGAAAACTGTTGCCAAAATGAAGAGAGAGATGGCTATACTTGAGATCAAAGCAGCTAATCAGGCCAAGGATTTCCAAATTGAGAGCAGATACTGGTACGACTCATTAGCCCAAATAAAGTTAGAAGTACGGCGACTGAAGAATCAGCATATACATGGCTCTCAGGTATTCAAGATATGCAGCAATCAGATAAAACGCCTACTCATAGAGAAGAAGCAAACCAGAGATAGGATCAAGGCCATTGCCCATGCCATCACCAGACGATGTCTACGATGTGAGGACATGACCAGTGTTACCGTTCTCTAGGCAGTGATGGGTTATGTCAAACAGACCATGCATGAGCTGGAGCAGCTCGAGAGGGATCTCACACCTAGGACCGCGACGAGGCCGAATGATGCCCCGCGGGCACCAATCTTCAAAATCATAATGTACTCATAAGTCGAGTCTGTATCTTAGCATCTTCTACCTGTTTTTCCCATCAGTTTGTTTTAGTCTTGTTGAGTCTAGGTTTATTTTCAAATTTTGCTCTTTCTTTTGCAAAATGTAGTTTGTAATAAACCGTTTCAACAATAAAAGGTGTGTTTCTTTTTACCTTCATTTGTGTTTTTGAACTACGTAATGATCTGATTCACGTGGCATCGTGATACGTAGGCAATCCTCATCGGATCCGGTCGCGGTTTAACCAAAGAGAAAAATTGAAAAAAAAGGGGGAAAAAATAATAAAAGCCTAAAAGAATGCCGGAATGACACATGCTTTCGTCGCAAACATGTAGGAATCCATTTAACTGTATAGGTGCATCATGCCCCAACGTGAGATTGCTTATCTGTTATTTGATTCGAATCAACCGTTCGTTTGTCATTGAGTTTCTTCCAGGTTTTGGAAAAGGTGGTTGGTTTGGTGAAAGTCTGTCCTCGCACCCGTATTTCACGAGATCAAAAGGGAGTGTTCAATTACCTATTGTTAAGACAGGAGGCAGTGTTCACACTTACTTCACAAGGTCAAAAGGAAGTGTAGAAATGTCTTCAGAGATTCCGTTGCCAACAATCCCTGTTTCCGAGGAAAGTTCTATCTCGGCCGTCCCCACGCCCGAATCCGCAACTGCGGAGGAAAATAGAATCTTGCGGCTTCGCATGCTCGAAATGCTTGATGACTGGAATAATGGAAAAGAGCCACCAAGCATCGTCCCTGGATTCCCTGAGTTATTCTCCAGGACAAGCGGGACTTCTAATGTCCCCATAAGTTATCCTGCTACCCCATTCGGATACCCAGCCATTTCAGCCTTCTCTGCTGGATCGCCCTCTGAGTCTCATCCTCGAGTGTCAACGACGGATGTAAACACAAATATCTTTACTGCACCACCTTGCCCGTTCACAGCACAACCTGCTGCATACAAGCCAACTTTTGACTCATCCTCGTTTACATTCCAAGCCCCATCTTTCTCGATGGAACCAACTAGGTTCGCTACTAGCACTAATCCTCCACAGCCTCAGTGCGAGCTTGCACCTGGGCAAGATCAGAACCCCAGAATTGCAGAACAAAATGAGATGGCCAAAAGAATGAGAAGCCTTGAACATAGTTTGAAGAATATGCAAGGTTTGAGCGGACAGAAAAGCGTCTCTTACGCCGACCTATGCATGTTCCCTCACGTACACCTACCAGTGGGTTTCAAGACCCCAAAGTTTGAGAAGTACGACGGGCACGGTGACCCCATTGCTCACCTAAAGAAATACTGCAACCAATTAAGGGGAGCCGGTGGAAAAGAGGAATTGCTATGGCATATTTCGGGGAAAGTCTGGTAGGAATAGCCTCAGAATGGTACATGGACCAGGACATGTCCCGATGGCATGTCTGGGATGATCTCGCTAGAGATTTTGTGAGACAATTCCAGTATAACATCGACATCGCACCAGACCGAAATTCTCTGTCGAACTTGAAAAAGAAACCTTCAGAAAGCTTCAGAGAGTATGCTATTAAGTGGCGCGAGCAGGCGTCGAGGGTGAAGCCTCCCATGGATGAAGTGGAAATGGTCACTACCTTTCTCCAGGCTCAAGAGTCTGACTATTTCCAAAACATGATGTCAGCCATGGGAAAGCCGTTTGCAGAAGCAATTAAGATTAGAGAGATGGTGGAGAATGGTCTGAAAACGGGTAGGATTTTGAGTCAAGCAGCCATAAGGGCGACTTCCCAAGCCATCCAAAGCGGGTCCGGAGGAATGGCAAGAGGGAAGAAAAAGGAAGAAGCGACCATGGCAGCCTCGGGAACAAGGGAATATCGTAATCTCCGACCCCGTTTTCCGGAAGAACCCCACAACACTACTACCCCCACTCAAATCTGGCATATGCTCATCAACCCTATATGGTCATGAATGCCCAGCCTTATGTCCATCCGCCGCAACAAGCCAACCGAGGCCAAGCTCCACTTCCCAAAAATCAGCCTCCTTACCGCAACCACTATAACCCACAACCTTCGCAAAATAACTTCCGCCCTCAGGAGCCACCTAGAAGGCGGACTTTCACGCCCATTGGTGAACCATACTCTACTTTGTTCCCGAAGCTAGTCCAGTTGGGTTTCCTGCAACCAGTCCCTCAAACAAGGCAAAACCCGACGTCACCTTCCTACAAAGTTGGACTCAGATGCGCCTATCATTCAGGGACCGAGGGGCACGATACAAATGACTGCTGGTCGTTGAAAAGAGTGGTCGAGAATTTAATAAAGCAAGGGAAAATAGTGCTAAGGGACGAGGAGTCCCCAAATGTGACTAACAATCCATTACCTGCTCATAATAACGGGCCACTGATTGAGATGATTTGCGAAGACAAAGAATTTGACCCCGCTTTGAAAGCTATAATCGCCATTGTCGACGCAGGGAAAAAGCTTGAAACAGCCCAGAAACCAGAAAAAGGGGAAAAAGCCAATACTGCAAAGTGCGATCCCGAAAAGAAGGTGGAAAAGAAAGCGGTACCGATAAAGGATGGAGTTCTTTACATCCCACGAGGTCGAGCAGAGAAGCCGCAGAGCTTCGAGGTCAAAAAGGCAAAACCTATGTACGTACCAAAAGGGGCCTATGTGGTCCGGGGGATGATTCAACCACCTCGGCCGAATGAGCCGGTGGTTATCGGACGCGTGCCACAAAAGCCGATGACCAACCCGTCCACAGTGCCGTGGAATTATCAAAGGACGTTGGTAATGTACAAAGGTAAAGAAGTCACGGGAGAACTTCCAGAAAATACTTTCATTGGAAGGCATTCAAACACCCAAGAGCTGAACAACGCCACAAGAAGGCGCTTCCCACTAAAGAAGCCTGTAAGCGTTGAAGAAGCGGAAGTGTTCTTCCAACAAATGAAAATGCCGGATTACGAAGTGATAGATCAACTGCGCAAGTGCCCCGAGCAAGTATCCATGCTATCATTGTTGATGAGGTCGGCCGAGCATCAAAAGATCTTACTGAAGACCCTGAATGAAGCATACGTGCCAGTTGAAACCTCGGTTGAACAACTGGAGCGGATGACAGAAAGATTCTTCGCCGTCAACCAAATCTCTTTCAGCAAGAACGATTTACCCCCAGAAGGAGCGGCACACAACAAGGCCTTGCATCTAACAGTTAAATGCGAGGACTACTATGTCAAGCGGGTAATGTTGGATGGGGGTTCAGGTGTTGACATTTGCCCGCTCTCCATGCTACAAAGAATGGAAATTGGGACCGGAAGAATCCGATCCAATAATGTCTGCGTAAGGGCTTTCGACGGCATCAAGAGAGATACCATGGGGGAAATAGACCTGTTGTTGGTCATAGGGCCAGTCGAGTTTGAAGTAACCTTCCAGGTGCTCGACATGGATACATCCTACAATTTTCTCCTCGGCAGACCTTGGATCCATGCGGCAGGAGCTGTGCCTTCCACTCTTCACCAGATGGTGAAGTTTGAGTACGAAGACCGAGAGATCGTGGTCCATGGAGAAGACGAGCATGCTATTTATCGGGACCCATCCATCCCATATCTTGAACCAAGAGAAGGGAGCGAACACACGGTCTATCAAGCTTTCGAGATTGTACTAGCAGAGCAGCATGAAGAGGGAATACCTTGCCCCCAGCCTTTCTTGTCTAGCGCCTCGGTTATGGTGGCCAAAGAGATGATCCGGCACGGATTTAGGCCAGGGAAAGGGCTTGGACGAACCCTGCAAGGAATAACAGAACCCATTACCTTGCCAACCACCAAGAAACCTTTTGGACTAGGTTTCAAACCCACTCCAGGAGATGAAGAGTGGGCAAAGAGAAGGAAAAATGAGGGTTGGAAGTTACCTCGACCATTTCCGGATTTATATGAAACTTTCATCAAGCCAAGGTACACCGAAGAAGAAGACGATGAGGTCTTCACGGCTGAAGAAATCGAGGAGATATATGGGGCAATGAGAGAAATGCTTTACGAGACTCACATGGTTCAGCCAGGTGAAGGCACAAGCACTGCTGAGATGCTGTACGTAGGGCCGAACGCCAAACTTCGAAACTGGGAGGCCACGCCATTCCCGACTAGACGGAAGTCCGGGTAGACCTGTCCTGCCACCTTTCCTGTGTCACAAGTTATCTCCAGGACATAACTTGAATGTTTTCTTCCTTTCAATTGTTGTTTTCCTACGTTGTAAACATTGTTGTCTTCCAACTTCCCAAAGAAAATAAAAAATAAATCGTCATTGCTTTCCCATTTTTTCTGTTGTTCTGATTTTTGTTTCTTTCCTTTTATCTTTCCTTTCAGTTATAATAATGCGACTTTAAATATGACATGCTTGCGGACTTCACGCCCAGATCACAACGAGCTATTTAACTGTGAATTAATGAACCCAGAACCAGAATATGATGAAGAAGAAGCTTTTAGGGAAATAAACCGAGAGTTGGAACATTTTGAGAATAAACCTAAGCCAAATCTGAATGACACCGAACCGGTTAATTTAGGAACTCCTGAAGAAATCCGGGAGACCAAAATAAGCATTCACACGGACAAGAAAATGTGAGATGTGATAATTCAACTTCTTTTTGAATTTAAAGACGTGTTTGCTTGGTCATACGATGACATGCCGGGACTAGGTGTTGATCTAGTGGTTCATAAATTGCCAATTCATCCTGATTGTCCTCCAGTTCAACAAAAGCAACGAAAGTTCAAAACTGAGGTCAGTGACAAGATTAAAGAGGAGATCACCAAACAACTGAAAACGGGAGTAATTCGGGTAGTCCAGTATACAACATGGTTGGCAAATGTGGTTCCAGCACCGAAAAAGGACGGGAAGACTCTGGTATGTGTAGATTACCGAGATTTGAATAGAGCAAGTCCCAAAGATAATTTCCCACTGCCCAACATCCACATCCTCGTTGATAATTGCGCCAAACACGAGATACAGTCTTTCATAGATTGTTACGCTGGGTATCATCAGGTATTGATGGATGAAGAGGACGCCGAGAAAACTGCCTTCACCACGCCTTGGGGCACCTACTGTTATCGGGTCATGCCATTTGGTCTGAAGAATGCTGGGGCTACTTACATGAGGGCCATGACTGCCATTTTTCATGACATGATGCATCAGGAAATAGAGGTGTACGTGGACGACGTGATAGTCAAGTCCAAGACGCAAGATAATCACATCCAAGACTTGAGGAAGTTCTTCGAGAGACTAAGGAAGTATGACTTGAAGCTGAACCCAGCCAAATGTGCTTTCGGAGTTCCATCGGGCAAGCTTTTGGGTTTTATAGTGAGCAGGAGAGGTATCGAATTAGATCCAACAAAGATAAAATCTATCAGGGATCTACCTCCCCCAAGAACGAAGAAAGACGTGATGAGTCTGTTGGGCAGATTAAACTATATCAGTCGATTTATTGCCCAGTTGACAAGCACGTGTGAGCCCATATTCAAGCTGTTAAGGAAAGATGCGGCGATCAAATGGACAGCTGAGTGTCAAGAAGCCTTTGATAAAGTCAAAGAATACCTTTCGAATCCCCCAGTTTTGGTCCTGCCAGAGCCAGGAAGACCACTGTTCTTGTATCTGACAGTCTTGGGGAACTCTTTCGGTTGCGTCCTCGGGCAACATGACATAACCGGAAAGAAGGAGCAAGCAATCTACTACTTGAGCAAGAAATTCACCGGCTACGAGGCCAAGTATACTCTGTTGGAAAGAACGTGTTGCGCTTTAACGTGGGTGGCTCAAAAATTGAGACATTATCTCCAAACTCACACTACTTTCCTCATAAGCAGGCTGGATCCTTTGAAGTATATATTTCAGAAACCGATGCCTACTGGGAGACTGGCCAAGTGGCAAATCTTGCTTACTGAATTCGACATAGTCTATGTCACTCGCACGACAATGAAAGCCCAGGCGCTAGCAGATCATTTGACCGAAAATCCGGTCGATGAAGAATACCAACCATTGAGTACCTACTTTACAGATGAAGAAGTAAACACCGTAGAAGTGGTCTCGGAGGATGCTCATGTTTGGAAGATGTTCTTTGATGGAGCCGTGAATGCCAAAGGTGTAGGGATCGGGGCAATTTTGATTTCACCTTCGGGTCAGCATTATCCCGCCACAGCTAGACTACGTTTCTTTTGCACAAACAATACAGCTGAGTATGAAGCCTGCATCATGGGCATGCATATGGCGATCGATCAGGATGTCGAAGACTTACTGATTATGGGAGATTCTGACTTGATTATCCGGCAAGCCCAAGGTGAATGGGAAACTCGGGATGTCAAACTTATCCCTTACCGACAGCACGTGGAGGACCTCGGCAAGCGTTTTAAATCAATAGAGTTCAGGTATATCCCGAGGTGTCACAATGAACTGGCGGATGCACTTGCTACTCTGGCTTCAATGCTACCCTACCCGGGCAACGCCCACGTCGATCCTTTGGAAATCCAAATCAGGGAAAGACACGGTTACTGCAATGTAATCGAGGCGGGATCAAATACGCAGCCTTGGTACCATGACATCAAGAGGTTCTTGAAGACGCAAGAATACCCCGAGCATGCTACTGGAGATCAAAAGAGAACCATTAGGCGGCATGCAAGTGGTTTCTTTCTGAGCGGTGAATTGTTGTACAAGAGGACCCCGGACCTCAACCTACTAAGATGTGTCGACGCCGAGGAGGCGAGAAAGATCATGCACGAAGTACACGCAGGTGTGTGCGGACCTCACATGAACGGGTATGTCTTAGCGAAGAAAATCCTTCGAGCAGGTTATTACTGGATGACCATGGAAAAGGACTGCTTTAGCTTCGTTCGGAAGTGTCATCAGTGTCAGGTGCATGGTGATTTGATTCATGCACCTCCCACGGAACTGCATCCCATGTCTGCGCCTTGGCCATTTGTCGCCTGGGGCATGGACGTCATTGGACCAATCGAGCCAAAGGCTTCAAATGGACACAGATTTATACTGGTTGCCATCGACTACTTCACAAAATGGGTAGAGGCTGTCACTCTCAAGTCGGTCACTAAAAAAGCTGTAGTGGATTTTGTACACTCAAATCTTGTCTGTCGTTTCGGTATTCCTGCGACTATCATTACAGATAACGCAGCAAACTTGAATAGTCACTTGATAGGAGATGTATGCGAGCAATTCAAAATAACGCATAGGAATTCTACTCCTTATCGGCCAAAGTCCAATGGTGCTATAGAAGCGGCGAACAAAAACATCAAGAAGATTTTGAGGAAAACGATCCAAAGTTCCCGACAGTGGCACGAGCAGTTACCATTTGCATTGTTGGGATATCGTACTACGGTACGCACGTCAGTAGGAGAAACTCCTTATCTTTTGGTTTATGGGACCGATGCTGTGATACCACTAGAAGTAGAAATCCCTTCGCTTCGAACCATTGTTGAAGCAGAAATCGAAGACAGCGAGTGGGTCAAGACTCGATTAGAGCAATTGACTTTGATCGATGAAAAGAGAATGGCCGCAGTTTGTCACGGAGAGTTGTACCAACGAAGAATGGCCCGTTCTTACAACAAGAAAGTCCGACCCTGGAATTTCGAAGTAGGTCAGCTGGTACTGAGGCGTATTCTGCTACATCACCAGGAAGCAAAAGGGAAATTTGCTCCAAATTGGAAAGGCCCATACATCATCAGGAAAATATTGCCGAGAGGAGCATTGTATCTAGGTGATATCGAAGGAAATGACCCCGAAACAGCAATAAATGCAGATGCAGTCAAGAGATACTACGTCTGAGTGACGCCTCGACGATCCTGACACATTTGAAATGCTGAAGGTTTTATTCCCACTATCAACTCTCTCTACAAGCCTTTGAGCCGCTTACAACAAAAAAACAGACAAAAAAAAAACAAAAAACAAACAAACAAAACAAAACATTGATTGAGGCCTGAACTACGTTTGACTTGATTTCGAAAGGATACGTAGGCAGCCTCTCCCTGAGGTTCAGTCACACCAACAATAAAATCCCATTTACCTTGAAATTGAAACCGGGCACGTCAAGCAGTTTAGAAGTTAGTATCATCTACCTCTCTTTACCAAGCACAAGCCTTCAGATCAATTACGAAAGATAGCGGGAAGCCAAGACGCTTCACGAATGGAGGCCGACACACTCCAAATTGAGAGAGATAAAATGAGAGAGTCTCGTCGGTAAAAACCTTCGGGCACCGCGAGGCAACGAGAGTAGAGAAACCAAAATGAGAGAGCTTGTTTAGTAAAAACTCGCAAAGAGTGCTATCAAGCGATGACAGGAAGAGAAATGAGAGAGGTCAGCCAGCGAAAACCCGCAAAGGGCGCTATTGGCCGAAAGAATGACTCCACCCAAGGAGGTCTCGGCAAAGGTCCACCGGTTCGGAATCACAGATCCGTTTTGGTTCAGGGAAACGCAAGTTCATTGAAGGTCAGGCATCCAGTCCAAAGAGCATGTCATGTCCATTTAAAGCCAGCATTGTCTTCCTCAGATAAGTCTTTCTTGTCCCGAAAGAGACACTCCTTTTCTGAAATTTGCTTTCTCCTTTCTTTGTTTTTCTTCAAATCCCTTTCATGTTTAACCCCAAGTTCCAGATATACCGGAAAGGACAGGCGGCAGGTTTGGTTTCACGGAATTCCGTTTCATGAAGGAAAACACCTCGTTTCGTTGGTACGTTTGTCCAAACCTGATGAATCATGATGTGTGACTGCGTTCGAGGTAAAGAGAAAGAGAGAAATTTCCCCAGCAAGTCCGCTTCGTACGAATCCCCACAGGGCTTTCCTTTGTACAGATCCGCACAAAGAATCCACTGCGTAAATATTCCCCAAAGAGTCCGCCCCAGCAAAATCCACATAGATTTTCTCTCTTGTACAGATCCCCACAAGGTCTTCCCTTTGTTAATAATAATAATAATAATAATAATAAAAAAGAAGAAGAAGGATTTCCCCAGCAAGTCCCTTTGTAAAAAAATTCCCCAGCGAGCTTACCCCAACAAATCCTGGAAAGTCCGCTTTGAAACAAATCCCCAGCATGTCCCTGTTGTACAAAAATCCACACAAAGAATCCACTTTGTAAATATTCCCACACAGAGCTTCCCTTTGTACAAATCTCCACAGAATACCCCCAATAAAATCCCCGTTGAGAATCTCCAAGCGAAACGGGACAGCCTTACAAGACAAATCATTACAGAATCTGGAAATACAAGCCTGAGCAGTCTAAAGGGTTTCGCCATTTGAATCCAATCAATGGCAGAACTTCGCAACAGAAATAAGGACGCAACAAAGCAACTGGAACGATCAAGGTCACCGAACCAACCGCCATTTCCGAACTAACAATTGTTCTTTGTCTGAAAAGGTGAAACAGGTATGATCCAGGACAACCGTGCAAGGAGCAGGTGTCACCCAAAGAAGAAGGTACATGGGTACAAGAAATAGTTTGGCAATAAGGAATTCACTCGAAAGGTAAGTTTCCACGAGACTCCCTTTTATCTTCTACTAAAACAAGAAAATTCAAAAAAAGAGGTCAGTTAGTATCCTCGAGCTTTGTTTCCTTTCAGTCAGCATTAGGGTTTTAAACCCTAAACTGAACTTTTTCCATTTAGTCAGCATTAGGGTTTTAAACCCTAAACTGAACTTTTTCCATTCAGTCAGCATTAGGGTTTTAAACCCTAAACTGAACTTTTCCTTTAGTCAGCATTAGGGTTTTAAACCCTAAACTGAACTTTTCTATTCAGTCAGCATTAGGGTTTTAAACCCTAAACTGAACTTTTTCCTTTAGTCAGCATTAGGGTTTTAAACCCTAAACTGAACTTTTCCATTCAGTCAGCATTAGGGTTTTAAACCCTAAACTGAACTTTTTCCATTTAGTCAGCATTAGGGTTTTAAACCCTAAACTGAACTTTTCCATTCAGTCTGCATTAGGGTTTTAAACCCTAAACTGAACTTTTTCCATTCAGTCAGCATTAGGGTTTTAAACCCTAAACTGAACTTTTCCATTCAGTCAGCATTAGGGTTTTAAACCCTAAACTGAACTTTTTCCTTTAATCAGCATTAGGGTTTTAAACCCTAAACTGAACTTTTTCTTTTAATCAGCATTAGGGTTTTAAACCCTAAACTGAACTTTTTCCATTCAGTCAGCATTAGGGTTTTAAACCCTAAACTGAACTTTTCCATTCAGTCAGCATTAGGGTTTTAAACCCTAAACTGAACTTTTTCCTTTAATCAGCATTAGGGTTTTAAACCCTAAACTGAACTTTTTCCTTTAATTAGCATTAGGGTTTTAAACCCTAAACTGAACTTTTTCCTTTAATCAACATTAGGGTTTTAAACCCTAAACTGAACTTTTTCCATTCAGTCAGCATTAGGGTTTTAAACCCTAAACTGAACTTCCCCAGTCAGTCTGCATTAGGGTTTTAAACCCTAAACTGAACTTTTTCCATTCAGTCAACATTAGGGTTTTAAACCCTAAACTGAACTTTTTCCATTCAGTCAGCATTAGGGTTTTAAACCCTAAACTGAACTTTTTCCTTTAATCAGCATTAGGGTTTTAAACCCTAAACTGAACTTTTCCATTCAGTCAACGTTAGGGTTTTAAACCCTAAACTGAACTCTTTTCCTTCAGTCAGCATTAGGGCCCCGACCCTAAGCTAAACTTTTCCCCAGTTGGTCAGCATTAGAGTTTCAACTCTAAACTGAACTTCTCCCCAGCTAGTCGGCATTAGGGCTCCAACCCTAAACTGAACTATTTCCATCCCGCCAGCCTTAGGGCTCCAACCCTAAACTGAGCACTCATATCTTGTGGCCGTACCGTGGATCCAATCCCGGAATTGGCATTTTGGAAACTGAAATTTTCCAAATTCCTTCATCAATTCTATGAACTTCCTAGCAAATAACTCACGAAATTTTTCCTAGTGAAACTGGGGCGGAAAATTTCGTTCGTTTGTTTTTTCCCCGCAGGTCTAACCTCGATCCACACGGATCGAAACAACCCACGAGATGAGTCTCAACTCAGAATTAAAGAAGAAAAAGACAAAAAGAAGATGTCCCGAGATATCGGAGAAAATGGAAGGCGGACCGCTCCAAGATTTGATTAAGGTCCCGAACTCTGCCAGTCGTGTCTCACTCAGTATCCCAGAGATTAAACAAGCACCTACAACTCGCAAGCATCAAGATTCAGATCGAAGTCTCCAAGCAAAATCAGCTAAGACCCAAGATCAAGTCGCAAAAGAATCATAGATAGGAATCTTGTAACTAGCAGTTGACATGCATATAAGTATTTAGTTCAGTTTCAATTTTTCTTTGGTTGTAATAAGGCGGTCAGTAAAGCAACGGTGACAACAGCAACAGCAGTAACAGCAAGCATTGCAATCCCATGGTAGTCCCAGCTGCCAAGAATTTCCCGAACTACATTAACCTGATTCCTGTTTAGCCCAGGATATGTAGGAAATCTTTGAAGCAAAGATCCGGTCAGATCTTTCAAAACATGCTTCACACGGAGTAGTCCAATAGGCAAAAAATCGCTCATATCCGCTCACTTTATCTTTGCACGAAAACTCTTCATGTTTCCGAACAAAGAGGGGAAGCTGTGAGCACGTGATTTTTGTTTTACGCGACAATCACTCCAAAAGAAACAAAATAATAGCAATTGGTCTTGCTGTACATTTTCTGGATTTTTACGTGGCATTTTTGCTAGTTATTTGTGATCTTGCCTGTGGTTATTTTATTCAAACAAAAATAAAAAAAATATATATATATATTTGTGATCTTGCCTGTGGTTATTTTATTCAAACAAAAATAAAAAATATATATATGTCGTGTGAACCGTAATCCGTTTATTAAAAGAAAAATAAAATGTGTGCATCTTTCATTGTATTTTGTCATTAAGTGTTTAGTATAATTAAATGTTAATTGTGTGATAATTGTTGTTCAATGTTTTATATAGTATTATTTGGCAAATTAATTTAAGAAATTAAAGAAAAAAAAAGGAGAAGGATTTTCGGACCAGGCCAGTCCAAGTTAAAACAAAACAGGCCCAAAACTGAACCAAATCAAGCCCAAAACCTGTGCTTGCCCCGGTCCAAACCAGCTTACTTCAAGAGCTTCCAAACGACATCGTTTTGATCTGGTCTGATCTGGGCCGTTGATCTCAGAATGATCAACGGTCAAGATCGCATCCCCCATACCCACGAACAAACCCGACCCGTTCAACCCCCAAACCAACCCAAACCCTCGCATTTGAAACGACACTGTTTCCCCATCAGTTGAAAGATCCTGGCCTTTCATCTCGCCTCATCCAACGGCTGAGATCAATCCATCCATTCCATATATAAACTTTCCTACCATACCCTGCCCCCTATCCAAGACCCCCGCATTCGTCCTCATCCCCTTTCCCCACAAAACCCTAGCCGCCCCCTTTCCCTTCACCATTAATCCCGGCGGCCTGGACGCCGATGACTCCCACCTTAACACCGTAGGACCACCTCACCACCCTGAACATGGATCTGTTATCCGCTTATCTCGAATCCCATCCCACCTTCTCGAATCTTCATTTGAAGATTCGAGTCAAAACTCGATCTACACCGATCTGCCCTAGATTCATACCAGACAGTCCCCGGACCTCCCTCGTGACCAAACCATGCTTGGTTTGGTCCGAATCTAACCATGGAGACTCAAAACCCAAATCTCTCATCCAAGAACCATAGAAACCCCAGGGCCTGGTCTGTGTCCGTTTAAACCAAGTGATTAGGGTCTAATGGACTTTAATCGAAGTGTTCTCAGTTGAGAACACTTTGATTAAAGTCCGTTCAACCCCAAGAAGGGTCTGTTCAAATCCGAGCTAAGGCTTACTGATTTTTAAGGTTTTTAAGGTAAGTTTGTTTTTCTTATTATTATTTAGTTCATGTGTGTTAAAAGTTTGTTCGCATGGCTAATTGTTTCAGATGATTTGCTTTAAGTTCTGTTGACTGTGTCCTGCCCACCTTGCCTGGGCCTCTGTATATGGTCAAGTTCTTTTTCATTCACTGATAATGTGTGTGTTTTGTAAACTGCATATTCGGTTTGAATTTGTAATTGGTCATTTAATTAGTTCCCAAGGTCATTTCTGTTTTGACATTGCAATCTGAACCCCTTGTTTGATACTATTGGATTTCTGATCTTTGGCTACGATTGTATGTGTTACAATTAGTATAGTCGAGTCGACATACGTCGTCGATTAGTTTCAGTTGTTAAATGGTATCAATTTTATTCATATTGTTGGCTTGTCTGCTGAAACTTTGTTTGAATGCAACTAGGAACTAAGTATAGCTTGTTTGTGGTGGTTCAAATTGATTCCGAAACATTACAGGGCTTAGTTTATAGTTGCAATTCGGATTTTGGTTTAAAATTGATGGCATGTGCATTCTTGGGCAGCATGTGCACTATGTTTCTTTAATAATTAGAGCAAATGGGACAACATGTGCTGTCAGGGCATAGTCAGGCTGCCCATATCCTGTTTTAATTTAGAAATAATAAGCCCATTCAAAGATATATCTGTCAAGAATCTCATGGGGGGGTTTCATATTTTAAACATTGAGTGGAAAAACAGCAAGAAAGTGAGGGGGTTCTGATGTGTTTTAACAGGCTGTGAATAGATGATGTTAGGATATAAAAGGAAGAAGAACTTCCATTAGAAAGCACTGGATTAGAAAAGGGGGGAACTCTTGAGCAATTCAGACAAATTTTAGGAACTGATTTTGGAGATCTAGGAACTGGATTTTTAGACTGAAAGATTAGAGGTTGGAGGAGAAAATAGAGAGGCACATACAGATACACATTGAGAGATACAGACACAGATACAAGAGAGAAAAGATATAGAAAATCAGAAACTATTTCTTCACATTGTTGTTTGGATTTCATTTGTTCTTCAACTTGTTCAAATCAATTCTAATTCTTCCCAGTTTGAACTGAGTTTACTGGTTGTGGGTTGCATTGGTTTATTCCCTGAAGTTTGGACTGTTTTGGACTTCTATTTCTACTACACTGTTTGGTTGCTATCATTTTGCCATTTTTCATCGGCCATAGTTGTATCTTGCACTGGGACTTGTTCTTGTTTGTTACCTGCTGTCACTGCTGCGTTTGTTGCCATTGTTACTCTGCTGACTTCCCTTCTTCTTCAACTGTAAACACTTCCAGGTACACAACTTCTGAAACCATGTGTTGTTGAAAGTTTGAAGTCTTGAAGCAGAAATAAAGAAACGAATGTTGTTTACTTCACGATGCTTATGTTCAAAATGTAGTCATAGTTTAAATGATGAACTTCAAACTGCAATTGCTCTGTATGAATTAACATACATTCTAATTTTGAGATGAACTATTAGATGGCATTTGTTTGCTAGATCAGACGTGTTTTAATGTATATAACCATTGGGTTTTGTTTTAGTTATGACATTATAACATAGAATCATAGCAAGCATCTGTATGTATTTTGTCTAGACCTCTGAACTGTCAAATCTGTTATATTTGGTCCCATTTGATTTCAAGATAAATGTACCCCAAGCTAATTCTCATGTGGTGTTAACAGGGTGACCATGTATGCCAACCCTCTTGTTAGATTACTTGATCCTATATAGGTTCGATATGGGTTTCGATATAGATTCATCGTTTCGAAATAATGCGATGACTTTGAGGAAAACTAATAGGCATTTTCGAGTTCAATTAGTAGTAGTTTTCTTAATAAACAACCGATTTCATTTATCAAGCCCAAATAAGCTAGTTTTAAAATTCAAACTTGAAGGTCGTTTAAATGTAAATTTAGCATATGTTATTAGTTTGCTTGCAATCTCCCTTATCAAATTAACAAAGCTTATTCACTCTTTGAAGACAAGGCATGAGGTAATTCTCACCTCACAAACAACCAATCAGGTAATCAAACAAAAATTCGGATTCGTCAAACATAGCAAAGATTTGGTATGTAGTTGTTTAACAAGTAAGTTTGGCATTTTTCTTTTTTATTTTTTATTTTTTTAGAGACAAATGTAATAGAGATGTAGTCGCTTTAGGATATCCTTGTAAAAGGTAATGAGACGAGCCTCGTCAAATAAAGATACACATCGTGGGGCCCTCAACAATTGATCATAATAAACCCATAAGTTTGGGATGGATTATCTAGAAAAGCTCACTCCTTCCCCAAAGATAATAACGCGTTAGGCTCTTTAGGCGCGGCTTAATTAAATTACATTCTTAAACACGGGTGCACATTGATGTGACCCAAATCCAAATCTCAACGGAGTCAAAATGTGTCGACGACCACGGGTGCATTGATTGTGACGTGGTTCGAGATGCATTTTCACGACGTTGCAATTCTATAAAAATAAATGACAATAATAAAAGCGGTTTAAACTTAATAAAAGCACGTAAGTCATAACATGTATTTAAATCAGATATTTAGCCATTATAACAATTTAAGCGACCGTGCTAGAACCACGGGATTCGAGGGTGCCTAACACCTTCCCTCAGGTCAACAGAATTCCTTACTTAGAATTTCTGGTTCGCCAGACTTCATTTGGAAAAGTCGAAAATTTCCTCGATTTGGGATTCAAGATAAACCGGTGACTTGGGACACCAAAAACCAAACCTTTCCCAAGTGGCGACTCTGAATTAAATAAATAATCCCATTTCGAATATTGTCACTTAAATTGGAAAAACTCCCTCGCGCATTTAACCCTTCGGGGCGGGCGCGCAAAAAGGAGGTGTGACAGGAGCCATCTGAATACTGAAATGGTAACTATTATTATATGCGAACTCAATAAGTGGCAGATGATCCCCCCAACTACCTTTGAAGCCTATTACACAAGCTCGTAACATATCCTATAGTGTCTGAATAGTACACTCAGCCTGCCCGTCTGTCTGGGGATGAAATGTTGTACTATGACTTACTTGAGTCCCCAATCCCTTTTGGAAGGACCTTTAGAAGTTAGCTGTAAATTGAGCTCCTCTATCTAAGATAATAGATACAGGGACACTATGCAGTCATACTATTTCCTTAATATAAAGTCTTGCATAATCCTCTAAGGAATATGTAGTCCTAACGGGCAGAAAATGGGTTGACTTTGTAAGTCTATCAACAATCACCCATATCGAATCGAACTTACGCTAGGTACGAGGTAAGCCTATGATGAAGTCCATATTGATTACTTCCCATTTCCAAGTCGGAATCTCGATAGCCTACAATAACCCATTGGGTTTTTATGCTCAATCTTAACCTATTGACAGTTAGGACACTGAGCAACAAACTCTGCTATATCCTTTTTCATTTCGTCCCACCAATACACTTCCCTGATATCATGATACATCTTTGTTGCTGCTGGATGGATAGAATAACTATAATAGTGAGTTTCTCCCATAACCTTCCGACACAGCCTGCAATATTGGGCACACATAATCGTCCTCGATATCTGAGGACCCCATCTTCTGTAATTTCAAACGGCGTCTTCTCCTTCTGAAGGGTGATATCCCTATAATAAACTAACACATGATCCTCGTACTGACGTTCCTTTACTTCAGTTGCTAAAGAGGATGTTGTTGTATCCTGAAAAGTAATTCCAATGTCACCTGAGTCCAGTAATCGAACTCCAAGACTAGCTAGCTGATGAACCTCATGGGCTGTCCCCCTCTTTTGTGGTCATAAATACGACAGGCTACCCATAGATCTACGGCTGAGGGCGTCAGCTACTACGTTCGCCTTCCCCGGATGGTATAAAATATCAACGTCATAGTCTTTAAGTAGCTCCAACCATCTCCTTTGACATAGATTCAATTCCTTTTGCTTGAAGATGTACTGGAGGCTCTTATGATCCGTATAGATATCAACATGAATGCCATACAAGTAGTACCTTCACATCTTTAGTGCATGAATCACCGTAGATAACTCTAAATCGTGGGTCGGGTAGTTCTTTTCGTGCTTTCTTTTCGTGCTTCCTTACTATGCTGCATCAGCACACAACCCAATCCAATTCCTGAAGTGTCGCAATAAATAACATAACCATCAGTCCCTTCTAGGAGCATTAGGACCTGCGCTGAAGATAATCTGTCCTTTAATGCCTGGAAACTCTTTTCGCAAACATCAGTCCATTGAAACTTTGCTCCCTTCTGAGTCAACTTTGTTAAAGGTGCTGAAAGGGAAGAAAATACTTCCACAAATCTCCTGTAATAACCTACCAAACCAAGAAAGCTACGAACCTCCGTCGGTGTTGTGGGCCTAGGCCAAGTCTTTACTGCCTCAATCTTTTGTGTATACACCCGGATGCCTTCATCCGAAATGATATGCCCAAGGAAAGTTACAGAGTTCAACCAGAATTCACATTTAGAAATTTGGCAAACAACTTCCCTTCTTGTATAACTCTGAGCACAGTACGCAGATGACTAGCATGCTCATCTTCTGAACGAGAATACACCAATATATCATCAATAAATAGAATTACGAACAGATTTAAGAAAGGCCTGAACACACGATTCATCAAATCCATAAATACTGCTGGGGCATTGGTCAGACCGAACGACATAACCCGAAACTCAAAGTGCCCATATCTAGTCCTGAATGTTGTCTTCGGAATATCTTCATCCTTAACCGTTACCTGGTGGTACCCGGACCTCAAGTCTATCTTTGAAAAATACTTGGCACCTTGAAACAGATTGAATAAATCATCAATTCTCGGGAGCAGGTACTTATTCTTTATCGTCACCTTATTCAGTTGCTTATAATCAATACACATTCGTAAGGAACCATCTTTCTTCTTCACAAACAAAACAGGTGCTCACCACGGTGACGTACTAGGTCTGATAAAGCCTTTTTCAAGTAAGTCCTTTAGTTGTTCCTTTAACTCTTTCAACTCTGCGAGGGCTATTCTATAGGGAAGAATAGATATTGGTGAGTATCTAGTAGTAGGTCAATAGAAAACTCAATTTCTCGCTCTGGTGGGAGACTCGAAAGCTCATCGGGGAAAATATGGGGAAACTCATTCACCACAGGGATGGACTGTATGGTTGGTGACTCTACTTCTACATCTTGAACCCGAACTAAGTGATAAATACAACCCTTTCTGATCATCTCCCTTGTCTTGAGATAGGAAATAAATCTACCTCTCGGCGATGACATGTTACCTCTCCACTCCAAAATAAGCTCCCTTGGAAATTAAAATCGGACTATCTTTGATCTACAATCAACGTTGGCATGACAATAAGCCAACCAATCCATACCCATTATAACATCAAATTCTACCATATCTAACTCGATTAAGTCTGCTACGGTAGATCGACCATGAACTACTATTATACAACCCTTATATACTTGCTTAGCTATCACCGAGTCCCAAACAGGTGTAGATACCTCAAAAGGTTTAACCAATTCTGGTTTTATTCCAAACTTACCAGCAACTAATGGAGTAACGTATGATAAGGTGGAACTTGGGTCAATTAGTGCATATATATCATATGATGAGACTGATAATATACGTGTAACAACATCAGGCGATGGCTCCTGGTCCTATCGTCCCGCCAATGCATAAATGCGGTTCTGAGGGCTGCTCAAGCTAGATGCTCCGCCTCTGCCTCTACCACGACTCATTGGTTCTTGGGGACCTTGCCCAGGGGGCGTACTAATGATGACGAACTAGCTACAGATCCCGTTGGCTAAGCGATGCTTGCATCACCTCTCATTGGACAATCCCTCATAACGTGGCTCGGATAACCAAAAGTATAACAAATACCTAATCCCATATGGCACTGCCCAGTATGCTGCTTACCACATTGAGCACATCGTGGCAAGGGTAACCTCATCTGATTTGACTCACCCCTATACTGAGAACCTGAGGCCCTGAAATTCTGACCAGACCCTGAATATATGGAACGATCGAATCTCTTACCACCAAACTGAGGGGGTGCGCTAGCCGATGGCTGGGCTGGATACCTCGAGTACTACTGCCTCTGACCACCCCGAAACTCACTAGAAAGGCCCGAAGACCTCGCTCTCTTATTCTGGGCCCTATCATGCTCACGATGGGCCCTCTGTTTCTGTTTATGTTCTTCTACACCCTGAGCGTATGCCTGAATACGAGAAATATCCATGTTTGGATGAAGCGAGACCTACATACGATTGTTAAGCAAGTGAGGCTCTAATCCCATCACGAATCGATAAACCCGATCCTCCATCTTAGATACAGTAGTGGGAGCATACCTAGCCAACGAATCAAACTGAAGACTGTACTCTTGAACACTCATGTTACCCTGTCGAAGGGTCAAGAACCTATTAACTCTGGCTCACTGAAGCTCTGGTGGCAGATAATGATGAAGAAAAGCTTCTGTAAACTCCTTCCATACTGCTGGAAGGGCATCCTCACCTCTAGACAATTCCCAAGACTCGTACCAATTAACTGCAACATCTCGAAGTCTATAGGAAGCTAGCTCAACTGACTCAGTCGCAGTGGCATTCATTATCCTTAACGTCCTCTGGACCCTATCAATAAATACCTGAGGATCCTCATTCGGGTCTGCCCCAGTGAATACTGGAGGGTCTAAATTAATGAAGTCACGAACCCTCGCACTCACGGACCTATCTGCGTGACCAATACCTACTTCCTAACGCAAAGCATGTGCGGCTACTAATCGGGTCAATAACTGAATAGCATCTCTCATCTCTTGATCCGGCGCATCCGGCTGAGGTGCTGAATATACAGGGGCAGGCGCTGGAGCTGGTGCCCCTCGGAGCTCTTCAGGAAAAGGTAGGGTATATGAAGTCTGAGATGGAACCTCACCATAAGACTCTGTGAGCCCTGGTAACTCGTGGCGATCGACTAGTAGTCTCACCAGCCACGGAATTTCCCTTCTGGGTAGGTCGTACTCTTTGGAGGCATTGCTGAAATATAGCAAATTGTAAGGTACATGAATTCTTGTATCGCACGATCTGAGATAAAAAGAGAGGATAACATCTTATATGTCCTGTAGCCTCCTGTTTATAAGTGTGGTGCATGACACACCCATAAGCAAGACTCTACTAGACACGGTTGTAGACAACCCTAGGATAGAACTGCTCTGATACCACTTTTGTCACGACCCAAACCGATGGGCCGCAACGGGTGCGTGAGTACTACCTGTCAAACATCCCTAAGCATGCGTCTAAGATATGAACCTGAATAACATCTGTTGTATTATGATATTAACATATGTGAAGGAAATATGCCATCAAGGCATATGTACGTATACATATAGAATACATTGGGCGAGCCGGCAAGGCTGCTATAGACAACTATACATCCAAAACTGAAAGCCAACAAGGCCACATATAACCCAACTAGACATACTGTCTATAGACCTATAATAGAAACATAGCTGTACAAAGACGATACTGAGCCACGTCATACCCATATACATATATATATATATATACACAAACGTATCATACCAAAATCAAAAACAGCTCCGGATCAAATAGAGCACGCCAACTCTCACTAATCAGGGATCCTAAGAAGGGGGACTGTCAGCTTGCCTACCTGCACCTGCGGGCATGGAACGCAGGCCCCGTGAAATAGGGCGTCAGTACGAAAAATGTACTGAGTATGTAAGGCATGAAAATTAGTACGTAAAAGACATAGATGAAACATGAAATATAGAAACACATCTTTAAATCTGAATAACTTTGTAAATTCTGAAACGTTTATAATGTCATACACGTGCATATAAATGTCGTGCCATGCATAGGTATGGGTGTACATAATATCATCAAGCCACTAAGGGCATCCCATCATATCATCTCGGCCACTATGAGCAACATCATCAATGTATAACAGCTGATCAGGTGGTGGTGCGTATATAACGCCGTAACCTTTTCCCATATCCCATATACATATATTTATATATATACGCATATATAACGTCATCTAGTCATGGGTCAATACACATGTATAAATGAGTGAAATGCATGAAAAATACGTAATAATCTCAATATTCCTTTCGGATAAACTTTTTCAACTGTGTATTATTCTGAGACCCATGAACAGAAAATAATAATAATTTTCATGGGAAATCAAGAATATAGACACCCCTAATAATTCTATGAATAGAGTAATTTATGAAAATTGTGTATTTGCTCGTTTCTTCAATAGAATTTGGACTATGCCAAAAGAAAGAAGGGAGAACCTTAACATATTTGGAGTAGAGAAAATTCCGTATAATATTTCGTTGGAAAACCTTCGTTGATTGAACGAAATTTGTCTTTGCTCCTTAGAAATTCATGGACAAAAATATTTTCTGGATCCTAAAATTTTGGAACGAAATAACAAAGTTTGGTTTCCTTGAAATTGAGAGGAAACGTTTCTGGTTCTTCTTAATAATTGAAAGAATAACATTGAATTCCTTCGATTCATATTGATTTGTACAGACAACTTAGATTAGTCACCACTGTTCATTTATGCCTAGGTTGCCACCTAGGCATAAGTGACTTATTAGTCACATTCTTGACATGGTGGATGCTTGTCATGTGTTTGGGAATAATTTATTAATTATTTATCTACTTATTAGTTAATTGGATAATGTCCCATTACCTGGTAATTAACCAATTACCCGCATAATTTAAAAATTACCTCAAATTACTTAAAATTTAACTTATTTTAATATACTTTATATATACTTTACATTATACTAACGTGGTCATATAGTACCTTGCATGGTACTAGTTCATAATTATCGGGTATTATTGCTCGACCCTTATTTTATTCCAAATTGGCCATTTTCAACTAAACTCGTTTTCTCTAATCTGTGTACCTCTTTATCCTCCATAACACTTATTTATCACTTGTTATATATATCGTAAGTACGTTAACGTTAAGATGATCTTGTCCCCGAGTTTATGTCGGTTAACTGAAAATAAAATTTTAACATACGAAGACGAGAGATGTAACACCGGGACTTTGAATTATGTGCGTTAGACATTTTAAACCCCTTGAAAATTTTCATGTATATCTCCTTATCAAGTGAGTCATAAAGGTAGGCGGTAACCACATCCATTAAATGCATGTCAAGCTTTTCATGAACAACAAAACTAATGAGATAACGGAATGTTATAGCATCCATAACGGGTGAATATGTCTCTTCATAATCGACACCAGGCCTTTGTGAAGATCCTTGTGCAATAAGGCGTGCCTTATATCTTTGTAACTCATTTTTCTCATTCCTCTTGCGTATAAAGACCCATTTATAGCCAACAGGCTTAACATCATTAGGTGTTTGGACTACAGGCCCAAAAACTTTACGTTTTGCAAGTGAAATTAACTCTGATTGGATTGCTTCTTGCCATTTTGGCCAATCATGTCTTTGTCTACATTCTCCAATAGATTGAGGTTCAAGATCTTCACTATCTTGCATAGTGCTAGATGCAACATTATATGCAAAGACATAATCCACCATTATATCCAGTCGATTCAAATCTGTCTCAATATCGATTGGATTTATTGATAATTTCTTATTTTCTTGAGTCTCAGGCTCAGTGATTTCCTCATGAATCTAAGGATTGGTTAAATCGTGGATTTCTTCATGAGACTCTTTTGTAGTGTCATCTTGATCATTTGTTTTCCGTTTTCTAGGATTTCGATCCTTAGAACCTAATGGTATGCCATGTTTTAGGCGTGCTTTTAACTCATTAGCTATGACACTAGAAGATTGTCCAATAGGGTCATCAGTACGGATTGGAACATTCTCTGCAGGGATATGTGATTTTGTTATCCTTTTCAGATCCGTAAATGCACCTGGCATTTGATTTACTATTTTTTGCAAATGAATAATCTTTTGCACTTTTTTTTTTCACAAATAGAGGCACGTGGATCAAGATAAGACAATGATGGATTTTTCCACAAAATTTCCCGTTTGTTTTCACCATTTTCTCCTCCTAATTTTCGGAAAAGTGTCTCATCGAATCGACAGTCTGCAAATCGTGCAGTGAATAAATCCCCCGTTAATGTTTCGAGGTAGCGAATAATGAAGGGTGATTCAAACCCAACTTATATTCCTAACCTTCTTTGGGGGCCCATTTTAGTGTGACATGGCGGTGCTACATGCACATATACTGCTTATCCAAAAATTCTTAAATGGTATATATTAGGTTCATGACCCAAAACTAATTACAACGAGGAATAATTATGATAGTTTGTCGGTCTGAGACGAACTAGCATTGTTGCACGCAAAATGGCGTGTCCCCAAACAGAAGTGGGCAACCTCGTTTTCATGAGTAACGGTCTTGCTATCAATTATAGACGTTTAATTAAAGACTCCGCAAAGCCATTTTTAGTGTGAACATGAGCTACAAGATGTTCCACTTTTATCCCAATTGATAAGCAATAATCATTAAATGTTTGGGATGAAAACTCACCAGCATTATCAAGTCTAATAAACTTAATTGGCTTATTGGGGAATTGCGCCCATAATCGTTACAATAGAATGTGCCTTAATTTCACTAATTCTTGTCAAATACAGGCCATAAGATAAAGATGAGAATTTTTCAATAACCCTTTTCTGGCCAGAAACATTTTTGGTAATGATGAGATATTTAAGATTATTCTCATCTATTGTCTCAATATGATATCCATTTCGGCGGATATCTTTAAAACTTAACAAGTTCCTCTTGGACTTGGAGGAGAACATTGTATTCTCTATGATAAGTATATTCCCTTAGGCAGAGTTATAGTAGCTCTTCCAAAGCCTTCAATTAATTTACTACTACCAGAAATTGTAGTAATGTCACGACCCGAATTTCCCACCCTCAGGAGTCGTGATGGCGCCTACTAGTGAAAGCTAGGCAAGCCAACTATTCCGATTAATTTACCCTTTTTATTTTTAACCTCTTAATAATTACAAGTTAAAATATTATAAATAGCAGATATAATAATGCGAAAGAACGAAATTTAACAATTAAGCTAATACCAATATGAGTCCATAAACATAAATCACCCAAAACTGGTGTCACAATCTCACAGACTATCTAAGAAAAACTACAAATATGGTCTGAACAAGAAAGTACATGTCTGTCTCTGAAATAGAAAAGAACAGAAAGAAAACTAGAAAGGAAGGGGACGCCAAGGCTTGTGGACGCCTACAAGACTACCTCGGGTCTCTGATAGACTGAAGGCAGCAACTCCTAGCTAATGTCCATATGCTCCAGTACCGGGATATGCACAAAAGAGTGCAGAGTATAGCATCAGTACAACCGACCCCATGTACTGAGTAAGTGTCGAGCCTAACCTCGGCGAAGTAGTGACGAGGCTAGGACACAACAAACAAATAACCTGCAGTTAAACAGTATCTAGCAGAATAACAGTAATAGAAGCAATTCGAAAGTAACGGGGAAAGGATGACATGCTATGGGGGAAATACTCACATAAATCACAGTAATAATGGAATAAGACAATTAAGGCACTTGAACCGATAACAACAAAAGATCATAACAAACAGGCAATAAGTGCACGACATCAACCTTCGTGCTTTTACTCTCAATCCTCACCAATGCAATCAAATAATGAAAATGTGCACGGCATCACCCTTCGTGTTTTATCTCTCTTTCCTTACCCAAACAATAGCAACAACAACATCCCGGCAAAGGAATCAACAACAAGAATAAAATACATCCCGGCAAGGGAATCAGCTATAACCAAACTTGTACCAACAATTAACTTCACAATGAACCTCAACTGGAGCCAGTGCTCAATAATAAACCAATACCAAGAAGATAATTATAAGTCTTGCTCAACATGGATAATCAACAATTTAGGTAATTGTAGTACTTATTAAGAAACACAATGATCACGATTTAAGACTCACGAGCATGCTTGATACCAATGTATAGATACTTGTCACAATACCTATACGTCGTATACTACACTAGCACATATCAAATAAGGCACAATACCTATTCTCTCAAGCTAAGGTTAGACCAAACACTTACCTCGAACTTCCACGGCCAACTCAAGCCTCAAACACCGCCTTCCCTTTAGAATTCGCCTTCAATTTACTTGTATCTAACCCAAATTAATTTAACAATATCAATAAATGCTAAAGAATTTATACTCAATGCTTAATTATAGGTTCTCTATCATTTTTTCCAGAAAGTCAAAAATCGACCTCGGGCCTGCTTGGTCAAAACTCGAGGTTCGGACCAAAACCCGATCACGCATTCACCCACGAGCCCGATGTAATTAGTTTCGAAATCCGACCCCAAAACGAGGTCTAATTTCTAATTATTCAAAAAGCCCTAATTCTACCCAAATTCCCAATTTCTACCATAAAAACCCTAGATTTTTGGATGAAGTTTGATGAAATGCAAAGGGAAATCGAAAGAAAAAGGTTTAGAATCATATACCAATACTTTGGGGAAGAACTTGCTTCTTGAAAATCGCCTCAATGCTCACTAGTTTTGAAAATATGAAAATGTGGGCTAATTCCCGATTTTGCTACTGTTTCAAGTGTTGGGCGACAGTGTTCATCGCGTTCGCGTGAGCACTGTCGCGTTCGCGAAGAGCTTCCAGTTGAGGACTTACGCGATCGCGAGAAAATCTTCGCTTTCGCGAAGGCTTAGCCCAGCCCTACCTTCGCGTTCGCGATAAAGGGGTCGTGTTCGCCTAGTTCTCCCTAGATTCCCTGACCAGCCCATCCTAAAGCTACGCATTCGTGATTGACCGGTCGTGTTCGCGTAAAGAAAACCCCCCATGCTCCGTGTTTGCGACCTGGGTCTCGCGTTCGCATAGGGTAAAATCCTCCGCAGCTTTGCTTCCCTTTCGCAATCGCGGGAGTGACTACGCGATCGCGAAGCATGGTGCATCAGACATCAGATACAGCAAAACCTGCAACTTTTGTAAGTGTAAAAACATCTCGTGGCCTATTTGAAACTCACCGAGCCCTCGGGGCTCCAAACCAAATACGCACACAACCCTAAAAAATCATACGGACTTACTCGTGCGATCAAATTGTCAAAATAACGCCTCGAATTACGAGTTTAGCATCAAAATCAAAGAAAAATCTCAATAACTCTTAAGTTCAAATTTTCACAACCGAGGGCCCGATTCACGTCATATAAAGTCCGTTTCTTACCAAATTTTACAGGCACAACTTAAATAACATATAAGACCAGTACCGAGCTCCGAAACCAAAATACGGGCCCGATACCATCAAATTCAAACATCTTTAAATTTTCAAAAACTCTTATAATTTCAGTTAAACAATTTTCTTCAAAAATTCATTTCTCGGGCTTGGGACCTCGGAATTCAATTTCGGGCATACGCCCAAGTCTCATATTTTCTTACGGACCCTCCGGGGCTATCAAATTACGGGCCCGGATCCGTTTACCTACAATATTGACCGAAGTCAACTTAAATTTAATTTCAAAGGTAAAATTAACATTTTTATCAAATTTTCACATAAAAGCGTTCCGGATATACGTCCGAACCGCACATGCAAATCGAGGTGAGATAAAATGAGATTTTTAAGGCCTCAGAACACAGAATTAACTTTTAAATCAAGTGGTGACTTTTTGGGTCATTACAATAACATCTGTCTTACACATACTTAAATGAGAGAAATATTTCTTCTCTTTGAATATTGTATGTGTCGTACATGAATCAACTAAACAAATATTTTTACAATTGAATTTAGATCCAAGTTTGTTTTGTGGGATATCCATATTTGCTTTGCATGAGTTGACATACAAAAAGAAATATACAAATAAATATTTGTATTTTCAGATAAATAAACTAGGCTTACAAACAATTTGCTTCAACACAAATATTAAAAGTGCAGCATATTTTTCCAAACTACTATCGAACTATGTACTAATTTTCTGTGTTAATCATAATAATATAATACTAGCATTTAAGTATAACTGTGTTAATCATAATAATATAATACTAGCATTTAAGTATACTCCTTTTGGGTGGAGAACAAAAACAATTAAATTTGCTACTACTAGTAAATAATGAAAAATTTATTCTCTAATGACCAAACTGTTATTTTAATAAAAGAGACACATTTAAAATAGTTGTTTATATTGCCATCTTTTTGTAAGATGAAATGATGATTACTTATTCATGTATAAAATGTCTAAATTTTGGACTTATGCCGCTAGATTATTGCTTTTTTTGTTAGATACGTATGTACAACAGAAATAGACAAGCCACATACGTTAGTTTACGATGTTTAAGTTATCGTCTTCTTATATAGTTGATGTCAAAATAATCACTTAACTATCCTTGAAAACTAAGCAACTAAAATGTTATTTAAATCGAATACTAGAGCTTTATTTAATCAAAACGAACTAAGACTATTCCATAAAACAAATAATATTAATTGATAATAATAACTACTACTCATGTAAAAGATAGTGATTACATGATTTTTATCCACTAGCTACTACGAATAGGATAAAATAAAAATCAAACTACTCAATTATTTTTAACCACGGATCCATCAACGATTAAGTGGTCTATTTTCCCATTAGGGTGCTCCAAGAAATCCCACATCCAAGTGGGTGATGTCAAAATCATTGTTAGAGACAAAATTAACTTCAGGGCCTTTATTCTTTAGAGATGTTTGATATAGCTCAGCCAAATGTCTTGATGTACGATAAATATTTGTCCAATGCCCTTTTCCACCGCAACGATAACATTCAATTTCTGAACTATTTGCCTTTGGCTTCTCATTTTTCCCTTTCCACTTTTGGTGGTTATTTTTCTTTAGGGGGTGATTAACAGCAAGATAATTTCTTCCTTGTCTACGGCCATGGCCACGACCATGACCACGACCACGAATAGGGCCACGGCCTTTTTCACGCTTAGCATAATGGGAATACACCCCATCCACTTCAAGCAATGGTGTAGACCTAGTGGGTTGATTTTCGTGATTTCTCATGAGCAAATCGTTGTTTCGTTCAGCCACAAGGAAGAGAGAAATTAACTCAGAGTACTTCTTAAAATCTTTTTCTCTGTACTGCTGTTGCAGGACCATATTGGAGGCATGAAACATTGTAAACGTTTTTTCAAACATATCATAGTTAGTGATAGTATCTCCGCAGAGTTTTTAATTTAGAAGTAATTCTGAACATCGTAGAATTATATTCAGAAACAAACTTAAAGTCTTAGAGTCTCATATGAGCCCAATCATATCGTGCTTGTGGAAGAGTGACCAACTTTAAGTTTTCATATCTTTCCTTTAAGCCATTCCACAAAACAAGCGGATCTTTGACTGTAAGATATTCTATTTTCAACCCTTCATCAAGGCGATGACGCAAGAAAATCAAGCCTTAGCACAATCTTGGGTGGATTCTTTATTCTTCTCTTTAATGGCCTCTCCAAGACTCATTGCATCTAAATGGATTTTCAGTCATAATTAAAAGAGGAGAAAAGTTATACCGTAATCTTCTCAAAGAGCTTCTTGAGACGGTAGAGTCTCATGCCGATAACGTGAAATAAAACAATGTAGAAGAATATTGCAAAGAAAGAGAGAGAGAATTCTTATTACTTTTTGGGATGAATTACAATAGAATAGAACCCTCTATTTATAGGGAAAGAGTGACTTAACCACCAAGTAATAATTCCTAGAATCTCTCTAAATATAGACATTCACCATATATAAAATTCTATTTATAACAGATATTAAATACCATGAATTTTTTATGTGTTCATATGTAGAATTTCCTTAGTGAAAATTTTGGTTTCAATGCTCCACTATATTTAGCGCAAGTAGACGTATAGAACATATTATCAATGGGTCACTAAACTCAAGTTTTCTATACAAAGCATGAATATATACGTAAAAAATCATCAAAATCTCAACATATATAAAAAATTTAATCTATAATATAAGTTTAAAAGTATAGTGGTAAGAATTTAAAAATTGAACATCAAATTTTACTCCTAGGTTCTCTCTATTAACCCACTATTGCTACAAAAATCAAATATAAATAAAATGAATTTGGGGAGTTCTGGAAAGTAAATATGAGAAGAAGAAAATGAAATGAAAAAGAGAAATTAAAAGGAAAAAAGAAGAAATAAAAAATGCATTCTAAGTGAAACATGAAAGTAAGCAAATAAATAAAAAGAAGAGGGGCTAAATGGCGTGATATTTGGAGCAAAAATGAAAATGAAATAAAGAAAGTAAAAGAAGAGAGCAAATAAAGACAAAAAAAAAGGGAAAGAAAAGTACTACAGCTGAGGATTTTAGCCGCAGTTTACCAACCCCAATAACCATAGCACCCAATTACACTTTTGGTTCCTGGGTGCTCACAATCTAATATATCAAGTTTTGACAAGTTATTAGTATAATTTTATTAGTTTTGCGACAAAAGCAATGGGTGATGAAGCACCCATAATCGCCAACGCCGATACGCCCGTGGTTGCACTGCTTTAGTTAGGGGTTGAACAACAATGTCGGTGATTCAATTAACAGAAATAACACCCTTAATATAATGGTCGGTCCCTTGGCAATAAGGCAATGTTATTGAAATCCACTTTAAGAGTGTCATTGCAAGCAGAGTATAAAACCAATGAATGGCCCGCCTTGTGCCCATGTACTTGCCATTTTAGTGTTTTTTCTATGGATTTTATAGTTAGTTTTCTTTATGGGTGTTTTCCTTTTATTGTCTATATCCTGATATTTTGGTGCCCATTGTATTATTTTTCAAATAATTAATGTGGTTCATTTTGAATTCCTAATTACAAGAAAACTTAAAAATTACGAGTCCAACGGTGGAGCTATTATGTGTAATATTAACAAATAGGGATTATGGGGATATAAGATTTGATGTTATTGATAATAGTTTTTAAAAATTGATCGATAAGGAGAAAAAAGAGAGCAAGAAATGTGGGTGATGCAAAAAAGAAATGTGCAATTAATCTTGGTGGATATGAGGTATGTGAAAGTTTATTATCAAATTTTAAATATAAATAATTGAAGAGTATCATCAGAATTTAGACATTTATATTTTATTTACTCGTTTGATTAGTTTTCATAGAACTATATATGTTATATTTTAGAAATAAAAACTACTATAATAAATTTTAAGACTTTAGTTAAAGCCCAAATTCAATTGCGAACACACACACATATATATTGCTGGACGTTTTTGTTGTTCAAGCTATTCATCTAGACGGGTCAAACCAGTTTAACAAGGAACAAAAAGGCGCAACAAATTAGCTACAATAATTCGGAATAACTTAGAAAAATGAACTTTTGTATCACAAATAAGTATTCTTTCCTTATTTCACAAAACTTTGAAATTTCTCCATTATGAATAGCAGGAGATAATCACATAAAGAATTCAAATGATGAATGAAAAAAAATCGAGTAGCCAAATAGAAAAAAACAATACAATAATTGTACTAATGGACCAAGTATGTAATCGCAAGTGCAACAAGTAGAAGAATATAAGCAATCCCTTGATCAATCACTGTGCCTGCAATAAAATTACCAAATCAATTTCTTCATATATTAAAGTGTAAAAAAAAAAATTGGTGCACAAAATATCCCGTATTTACGCAGGATCCAAAGAAGGATCGCACCCGAAGGGATGTGATGTAGGCAACAGTGGCCGATTCCACGGCTCAAACTCGTGACCTATAGGTCACACAGAAACAACTTGATTGTTGCTCCAAAGTTCCCCTTCTTCACATTTAAAGTATATTTATGAAAAATCCAAGAAGAAGAGGATTTTGATAGTTTAAGCTCTACGTACTATTAGTGTAAAAAAAATTATTTGCCTAATTTTTTAATTATATATTAGTATAAGATTTCTTATCAATGCAGTTTAACCTGTTATGTTGTTGCTTACCTTATTTTTTAGGTTATTATTCCTGATGTTATAAGTTGTTATTTGTAATTACTTTTTGAGTAAATTAATAGCGTGAAAATTAATTATACTACGGTAAAAGAAGATGTTTACCGTCATTGGAAGGAGGTGGAGCTGAAGAAGGAGCCATGCCTTGGCCAAAACTGAACTCAACCAAAGCCAACAACAAAAAACCAATAATAGATGAGAGGCTCATTAATCTAAATGAATTCATCTTCAAATTTAATAGAAACAGATTTATATTTTTCCCAGAAAGAAAAAGGTGGAAAATTCAAGAAAAAAATTAGAAAATTTATATTCAGAGAAGAGAAAGGGGATTTTTGCAGTTTAAGAGAGAAGATGGTTGTGAGAAAGAAAAGGGTATGTACAGAGTTTATATACGAGTTTAATTATGCGTGTGAATTTTCGAGGAAATAAAGAAGAAAAGTTGTAGTAGTTGGGGTGAAAGCTACGACTACGATTAAATGAAAACTAAAATAAAATACAAAGTTGATTTTATTGACTTGGTAGGCTGTTGATGTTTGACCCAAAGAGGGAATACGATTTAAATCAACATATTATTCCACTTCTTATTATTAGTAGAAGAGACACTTAAAATCAATTGGCGTCATCATGAGATACCGTTCCTTAAAAAAAATTGATTTATATATTTAGACATGATATTTTTCAGAAAAATAATATGCATATTGACACCATTTGAAAATAAAATAAATTTTTAGTAAAGTTCTAGAACCTTAGGGGTTGTTTGGTACATGGGATAAGAATAATAATCCCATGTTTGGTTTGGTATATTAACTAATTGCAAGATAACTTTACACTAAAATGGTGGGATTAGTTATCCCATGTAAAAGGTGGGATAACTAATCCCATGAGATATCTCACCATTGTACCAAACGACTCCTTACGACTCAGGCAATTGTACAAGTTAAACTGTGACAATAAATCGACATAACTTGTGCAGATTTTTGCATACGTCATCACTTAACTATTATTTGTGAAAATAAGGGTAAATGTGCATTTATAAGTTTTTAAATATATTTATAACTTATTTAATTTAATTTAATACTATATATACATATCTACATTTTTCATTAAGTGATGGCGTAGCAGGCTCGTATAGTCGTTGTGGATGGACCATTGAGAGAGTGGGAGTGACGCATAAGACTTTGAAGAGTCTAAATTCAACAAAACATGAATTATTATTATTATTATTATTATTATTATTATTATTATTATTATTATTATTATTATAGTAGATTTTTCTTTTCAACGACCCAAGAATTAGTAGACGGTCAACTTATTTAGTCGCCAAATTTGCATGGACTTGAAGACTTTTCTAATTGATTTTCCTACACTTTGCACAGGCTGAAAACGAAACTTCTCATTAGTTTAACTGTCCCCATTTAGGTCATATTCAATGTTTGGTCTAATATTTATATAGTCCCGTGACCCCAGTCAGCAGTAGCGAAATCAGCGTTTACACTAAAATACGTCAAAATTTGAAAAATAAATACCCAAAAAATTTAAAGAGATCATAGTAGATATACAGTGAAAATTTTCGCCCATAAGATCGACATCCTTTGAAGCTATATGGCTCCGTCATTGCCAGCTACACAGCTATCTTTTCCTTTTTACCAAACATCTACTCTTTTTTCTTTTCTTTTTCCTTTTTTCCCCTTTAAAAGAGCTATTTTTTAGTATGTATTTTTAGGTGAGGATGATTTGTGCATAATAGAGGAAAACAAGATAAAAGAAGGAAGGGATTTTTAAAAGATTACAAATTTGTATTTTATGTTATTTTTCTGAAGTGTAATTACAATTGCTAAGTAAGCTGTAATTCCAATTATGTTATGATTATTACATTTAAATAATCCTTAGAAAGAAACCATCAAGAATAATTAATACTTTAAGTATTAATACTTTAAGTATGGCAGAGAATTCAACGCTCAAAAATTATATGATCTTTATATGCAAAGGAACAGACGTTCGAACCCTTTGACCCTGAAACGGAAAAGTATTAAGTATCTAGAAACAAGCTGAAGATAAGGCTTACACTCTACGGGCTCGTTTGGTACGAGGGACAAGGAATAATTAATCCACAGACTAAATTTAAGAAAAATTTATCTCATGTTTGATTGGGAGAAAATTGCAGTATTTTCATGAAAAGGTAGAATAACTAATTCCGGGATAACTAATCCTGGGATAATATCTTTCCAACCAAACGACCCCTAATGGTATCAATGGTAGTAAGAGGCAGATTCAGGATTTGAATTTTATGGGTTCAATCTCTAAAAATTTTTAGAATTGAATCTATTATTGTTAAAGTTATGGGTCCATAGCTACTATTTGTACATATTTCAAATAATTTTTACATATAAATCTGCGTCGAAAGTACTAAGTTGAACCCGACACCACTACGCTCGATCCGCCCCTGATGGTAGTCTCCCACGCACTATACGTGGGTTAATTTGTCACTATCTCCCTTAGTGGCGGATTGATCATGTGCTAAATATTTGTGCACGTGTACTCTTGCTATTGGCTAAAAATTCTAAAAAAAAGTATATACCTATATATTATATTTAAAATGATTATGAGGTGTTTGACTAATCTTATAAGCTGGTCAAACTAGTTTATAAGCATAATTTATTTATCTACGTGTTTGGTAAACAACTAAAGTATTTATAAGTCAAGCGCTTATAAGCTAAAATGAGTTATAAGTCATAAGTTGGTCACCCCCAACTTATGACTTTTTAGCTTATAAGTACTTTTAATTTGACCAAGGCTTTTACTAGTTTATCTCTAATAATATTTCTTATTCAAAAAATATTTTTCCCAAAATAAATTTTCTAACTTTCTTTTCATTCCATATTCGTTGTTCATCTTTTTCTTTACAAAGAAATTTTTTAATTTATAATCTTTTGTAAAGTATTTAAGGATAGTTTAGTTATTCTAATAAAAGAACAACTTATCAACACTTTTCTATCAAACATATCAATTGCTTATTATCAGTTTTAGCACGTCTATCAAACACGTAAATGCTTATTTAAAATAATCAATTTCAACATTTAATAATGCTTTTCAGCAGTTCAAGCTTATCAACTATTTACAATCAGCTAACCCAAACGAGCTCTATATATCAAATTATGCACCTTGTATATGGCGAATTGATTATTGAATCCTTCGTCACTCATACAACCATTGATAAGTATCTCGTTGTGAAAATCATTCCTCATTTTTTACATTTGTGACTTTTTTTTAAAAAATTATCTCCTCTTTTTTGTTTCTTCCTTGAAAAAGCTAAACTCAATTAACACCACCTTTTATAAGTTTAAGTTTCATCAAATAATATTGTCACACCCCTTTTTTAACCAAACCTCCACTAACCCTCTTAAATAAATAAAAGAGATTTAGTAGAGCTTGAAAAGGATTTTCCAATTAGAAAGTGACAAAAATATTGTGTTTAAAAGGAAATAACTCAGAGTCGCCACCTGATATTGATTTCGGTGTACCAGGTCACCTTTTTTTTAAAAATAATTTTCCTTTAAAACACTTTGAACTCCAAAACATAAGTTCGCACCAAAGATTCGGGTAAGGGGGTTCATTTGACTCGGGAAGAAGGTGTTAGGCACTCCCCAAGTCCCGTAACTAGTACGGTTGCATACTTGATCTAGTCGGCTTTCAAAACATTCAAATTGAGGTAAAACACACAGAAATAAAATAAACACACAAGAGGCTCGAGGTCGTCCCCACCTAAACGAAAGAAAATGAAAAGGAAAAGAAAAGAAAAATAAGCTAATCTATACTACGACTTCTCCACCATGCTCGTCAAGGCTTCCAAAATATTTACAAAGCTCTTCGGGGCATACCCCGACTAATAATATATATAAACTTTACGGGCCATTCCCCGAATAAATTTAACCACGAGAACGATCTCTCGCCTCAAAATTAACAAAATACTAAAGTTTGCCTACTCAGCTGTGGTCGGCCTAAGCATGCTCCTAGCGACTTTAAAATAAATAAAGATAAAACAAAAAAAAACTATTTTTAAGGCCAGAACACTTTTAATTTGTTTGCCCAAATCCCGCGACCTATTTGTTTCATTACCTAATTTGTACAAGTTAAAAATCAACTACACAGCTTCTTAAGATTCAATTTAGGCGAACAATCTCTTAATCCAACTTAACAACTAACGTTACTTCTTTGATGCAAGTTAATAATCAAAGACAAGGAATCAAACACATTTAACATATTGAAAATGAAATACTCAAACCTAAAAAAACAACAGAGAAGCATAAGAAACAAACATCTAATATTATCAAAAAGGGACGGACAAGATAGGAGATGGGATCTCATTGTAGAACCTAAGATTTACAAGCACTCGCACAAAACTGTAGAACGGGGCTGGACCGGAAAATCGAATGGACACCTCAAAGTCGGCCTCCACTGACTCGCTTCAAAACAAGCCTCGAATAGAAACTAACGAGCAAATCAAAAAATGGAAACATGAGCAATAATCTGCTGAGGATCTGTTTATGTTCTTTTTCTTGTTTGGTTTTCTTGGTTTTTCGACCATATGTATATGTGTGGCGGATTTTCAAGGTGTTACTCAAAGGTTGTCACTTATGGCTGCTCAGGGGTGTTTTTTTTTTTTTTTTGTGAAGTGAAGCAGCAGGTCAAGGCTGGAGGTCAGGGCCCCGGGGGTAGTTTGGCAGAGCGTTTGGTTGGAGTTGCTGGCGGCGACGGCGTGGTTGGTGAGGACGAGCAGTTGTTGATGCTTAGGGGTATGTGTGTGCGGCGGTTTTGGGTGGTGTCTATGTTGTTCAGATTAAGGGGTCAATGGAGGCTAGGCTGGTGGTGTAGGGTCGGCTGAGTGGTGGAGATGGGTGGTCGTTGGCCGGGATGGTTGATGGCTGAAGGGGTTCCTATGGTATTCTGTCGATTTTTTTTTTTCAGGTTCTCCTAGGGTTTTTCATGGTGTAGGTTCTGTCTTGTATGTTTTTTTTTGTTTTTTTTTGGCAATTAATATTGGCCATAGGATTAAATTCAAATAGAGGGCCAGGATTAAAAGGTTATGGGTTGGGTTAGTGGGTGAATGGGTCAAGAAGATTGGGCTTTGTGAATTGGGTTATAAATTTGGCTTTTAATTCTATAATTCTTGCAATTTGGCTAAAATATTAATGTCTTTTCTAAAATAATACCATAAAATTGTAAAATTAATCTTAATTAACTAGAACAACTATATTATGACATGAAACTATATTTTGATATTTTCAAAGATTATACTCAAAAATAAAATGCGTTAAAAATAATATTTTTTCTAAAAATATCTAATACCTTAATTAAATAGAAAAAAATGAAACTATTTTTGTATTTTTCAATTTTATGATAAAAATAATGTAAAAGAGTCAAAAAATTAGCTGAAATAACTATATTAGACCTAAACTAAGTATTTAAGTACTAAAATATGTAAAACCTTGGGGAGGGTCAAAAATCACATGTCTACAACTGCCCCTCTTTGACTAGAAATACGAAGTATTTTCAGACAAAGAATGACTAGACATGTTTTTAGACCCGACCCTTATTTAGGAAGACCAAAACTAAGAGAAATGGGGATGTGATCGAGCCCTGGTATCTGAGCTGCCTACATATCCTTGGCTATAAAGGAATCAGGCCACGTGTAGTTCAGAAGTGAATGACGTGATGGAGTATACCGTGGCGGAGAGACGATTGAAGTGTCGTTCCATTGAGGTTCCGGTCCGCGGTCCTGTTATTTCGTCAAATCAAAATCTAAAAGAACTATTCAAACCTATCAGCTATGAGTTACAAGATCCCTATCTACAAGTCTACTGAAGCTTGATCTTGAGTCTTGAATGGTTTTTCATGCAGACTTTTTGATTTGAACCGTGATGCTCGCTAGCTGCAGGTGTTGATTCATTCCTCTACGACTTCTTTGGATCAAGACCGGGCATGCAGCGCTCATAACTTCAACCATGTCTTGAGCAGTTCACATTTTGAATTGAATTCTGAAATGACTTCCCTCGTTCTTCCGGTGGGCGCCTGCTACTGACTTGAAATTTGAAGTGGCTTTGAAAAGAACTTGAAATGAATTCCCTCATTCTCCAGGTGGGTGCCTGCCAACGACTTGAACTCGAAATAAATTCCTTGTTCTCCATGTGGGTTCCTGATTACCAAAACTTGAATTGTATCCCTCGTTATCTAGGTGGGTGCCTGATTACCCAAAATTTGAATTGTATTCCCTCGTTATCCAGGTGGGCGCCTGATTACCCAAAATTTGAATTGTATTCCCTCATTATCCAGGTGGGCGCCTGATTATCAACAACTTGAATTGTATTCCCTCGTTATCCAGGTGGGCGCCTGATTACCAAAAACTTGAATTGTATTCCGTCGTTATCCAGGTGGGCGCCTGATTACCAAAAACTTGAATTGTATTCCCTTGTTATCCAGGTGGGCGCCTGATTACTAAAACTTGAATTGTATTCCCTCGTTATCCAGGTGGGCGCCTAATTACCAAAATCTTGAATTGTATTCCCTCATTATCCAGGTGGGCGCCTGATTACCAAAACTTGAATTGTATTCCTCGTTATCCAGGTGGGTGCCTGATTATCAAAACTTGAATTGTATTCCCTTATTATCCAGGTGGGCGCCTGATTACCAAAACTTGAATTGTATTCCCTCGTTATCCGGGTGGGCGTCTGATTACCAAAAACTTGAATTGTATTCCCTCGTTATCCAGGTGGGTGCCTGCTTACCAACAACTTGAATTGTATTCCCTCGTTATCCAGGTGGGCGCCTGATTACCAACAACTTGAATTGTATTCCCTCGTTATCCAGGTGGGCGCCTGATTACCAAAAACTTGAATTGTATTCCCTCGTTATCCAGGTGGGCGCCTGATTACCAAAACTTGAATTGTATTCCCTCGTTATCCAGGTGGGCGCCTGATTATCAACAACTTGAATTGTATTCCCTCGTTATCCAGGTGTGTACCTGATTACCAACAACTTGAATTGTATTCCCTTGTTATCCAGGTGGGCGCCTGCCATTACAACAAAACAGACAAAACAAAAGAAATCTTTCTGCCCCAGTTTGGAATCTGGGCACATCTGTGAGTATTAATCAAATCATGTTACCTAAAAGAGCTCTAAGAATTTAAAAGCTAAATCTCATTATCCAGGAGAGCCCTGAAAACTTCAAATTAAATCTCATCTTAAGAGTGACAGCTTTTAAAGCTAAATTATATTTCCTAAAGGTAGAACTTACGCTAAATCTTGTTATCTATGAAGGTCTTGAAATTTAACTAGGTCCCATTATCCAGGAGGGTCCTGAGAACTTTTTAAAATTAAATCCCATTATCCAGGAGGGCCCTGAACTTGAAATTAAATCTCATTATCCAGAAGGAACCTGAAAATTTAAAATTAAATCCCATTATCCAGGAGGGTCTTGGAAACTTAAAATTAAGTCTCATTATCCAAGAGGGTCCTGAAAACATAAAATTTAGTCTCATTATCCAGGAGGGTCATGAAAACATAAAACTAAATCCCATTATCCAGGAGGGTCCTGAAAACTTAAAATTAAGTCTCATTATCCAGGAGGGTCTTGTAAACTTAAAATTTAGTCTCACTTAAATAAAATCTCATTATCTAGGAGGGTCCTGAAAATATTTTTTTTAAAAAAATTAAATCCCATTATCCAGGAGGGCCCTGAGAACTTTTAAAATTAAATCTCATTATCCAGGAGGGTCCTGAAAATTCAAAACTAAATCCCATTATCCAGGAGGGTCCTGAAAACTTAAAATTAAGTCCCATTATCTAGGAGGGTGCTGAAAACTTAAAATTTAGTCCCATTATCCAGGAGGGTCCTGAAAACTTAAAATAAATCTCATTATCCAGGAGGGTCCTGAAAACTTAAAATTTAGTCCCATTATCCAGGAGGGTCCTGAAAACTTAAAACTAAATCTCATTAACCAGGAGGGTCCTGAAAACATTTAAAAAAAAAAAATTAAATCTCATTATCCAGGAGGGCCCTGAGAACTTTTAAAATTAAATCTCATTATCCAGGAGGTTCCTGAAAATTTAAAAACTAAATCCTATTATCCAGGAGGGTCCTAAAAATTTTAAATTAAATCCCATTATCCAGGAGGATCCTGAGAATTCAAAACTAAATCTCATTATCCAGGAAGGTCCTGAAAACTTAAAATTAAGTCCCATTATCCAGGAGGGTCCTGAAAACTTAAAATTAAGTCTCATTATCCAGGAGGGTCCTGAAAACTTAAAATTAAATCCCATTATCTAGGAGGGTCCAGAAAATATTTTTTTTTAAAATTAAATCTCATTATCCAGGAGGGCCCTGAGAACTTTTAAAATTAAATCTCATTATCCAGGAGGGTCCTGAAAATTTAAAAACTAAATCCTATTATCCAGGAGGGTCCTAAAATTTTTAAATTAAATCCCATTATCCAGGAGGGTCCTGAAAGCTTTTAAATTAAATCTCATTATCCAGGAGGGTCCTGAAAACTTTTAAATTAAATCCAATTATCCAAGAGGGTCCTGAGAACTGAGAATGGACTTACCTGATCCATGCTCTCATCTTGGAGGATTCTGAACAGAATTTCTTACTCTCTGAACCATGCTTTTACATGGGAGGTCCCTGTGGATTAAAAAAAATTCTTGCCCCTATTTCAGAAAAATCTTGTTAGTTTGAAAACGTGGTGGTTAGTTTGTGGCATCATTGCTGAGCGTCTGCTTTCGCCACTTGCCAAGATAACTTTGATTTTAACTTGGACGGTCTTGACTGTTATCGACTGCCAATTTTCTTTCAACCCTTATCACAGAAAACAACTCTACTCCATTCATTCCCAACATCCTCTATCTATTGCATTTTGCTCATGAATTGACATTTACTGAACCCTTGCATTTCACATAAATTCCAAAACATGTTGATTGTTACCAACTCAATGCGCATACCACGTTTCCTGACTTATGCCACTTTGATGTGCTAGCCAGACTCCGCTTTGTGCAATTGGAAAGCTTGTAGTAGATTTTGAAGTCATTTCTTTATTTGTTCTGACCAAACAGACTCAAGAAGGGACTCAATCAAAACGAGAGAAACAAAATAAGGGACAAGGGAAAGAGATGATACCTAACAACAAAATGATGAAGTAGAAACTTATCAGATGTGGATACCAACTCCAATGACCATGACATGCACATTTGGATTAAGTGGCCTAATCTCTCAAGAAAGTCTAATATTCAACTCTTGTTGTACCTACTCGCTGTGAAACTGGGATTCAACGCTTCAATTGTCCCATTTGATCCACAATCCTTAGTCGACTTGTAGTGCCCTGAAGGTTTTCACCATCAAGCTTATCTCATTTTGCTCTTTCTCAACTCACCATCGCTGTGAGCACGTGATTTTTGCCCTAAAATATGATTATTCCCAAAATCCCAAACAAAATAATTTTCCTTCATTTTTACAATTTTTGTGCAATTTTGGCGTCATTTTCTGAAAATTGTTGCATTCTATTTGCGCATGTTAATTCTATAAAGTACAAAAATATGCATTTTTGCATTTAGGTTTTAGTATCAATTAAGGGTTAATTTTTTTTTAAAAAAAACATGAAAATCACAAAAATTAGTCACTTTCACATTTTAATGATTTTACTATGAACTTGTCATGAAATAGCTTTTGAACAATTTTAGTAATTAATTAATCTTTGTTTTGAAATAGCTAGGATTTCATGTTAGTTTTACATTTCCATAAAAATTAGAAAAATTATAAAAATTGTAAAAGTGGGAAAAGAAAACAAAAAGGAAATAAGAATAGAAATTGGGTCTTAATAAAAGACCCAAATTTGGGCCAAATCAGAAGATTTGTTCAGGCCCAAACGTCTCAACCCATTGTAAATCAGCCCCAGCCCAAGCCCCAACCCGGTCCGTCCCCCTTTCTAATCGAAACGACGTCGTTTCGTGGCCTCCAAATCAGGACCGCTGGATCTCATCAATCCAACGGTCCGGAACTAACGAGGTTCTTAATATAAAAGGGTCCGAAACTCTCCCCCCTACCCCCATTTGCCTCATCGTCCTCACCCTACCCCTCCTCAACAAACCCTAATCCGCGACGCCATCAAACCCCTCGCCGGCGGTGAACACAACCTACGCCGTTCACTCCGAGATTAACACCACAGATCCCCCCACTCTCCTCTTTCCATTGCACCCACTAGTTCACCTCGAACAAGGCCAGAACTTGTTGAATCTTAGTTTGAAGTTTTCCGGCCAAGTGACGAGTTCATCCAAATCAGTCCAAAATCACGCCACACAACCCCCGGCCCTTCCTCAACACTAATCCATGGTTATTTTCCTTCAAATCACTGTGAAATGGCCCGAATCTTAGATCTAAGAATTTTTGGCCAAACCCTAAAACCAAATCCTTTTGATTTCGAACCGTAGTATCCTTAACCATGTGTTCTCTTGTAAGAACACATGGTTAGGGATGTTACGCGTCAAAAATCTGAAAGGATTCAGACGTTTCTGACTGGCCGGAGTCCCTTGTGCCTCTGTGAGTTTTTACTGCTTCCTTTTACTCGCATGTTTGAAGTGTTATTTACAGTTGTTGTTTCGTTAAATTTTTCTGTTAATTTTATGATTTATTCGTATTAGTTTAAGTTCTGCCAATTGTTGATTAGTTCTGAATTGATATTTGTTTGAATGATTATGAGTTTACGGTTTAAGAATTAGCTTTAGTTAATTTAATGCTGTTCATGTTAGTTTAAGTTTAGTTTGATATCATGTTGTTTGATTGAATTAATATAATTAAACATTTGGTTTTGATTAGTTGATTAATTGTTTTCTGAGTGCTAGTTAATCATTCCCAGTTAGTTTTAGATTGGGTTAGGGTATTGGTTATAGCTGTTAAGGATGAGGGTAGGTTCAGTAACTTTGAGGGGCTTTCAGGGGTAATCTGAGTATGGAAAAGGGTAGTTTCTGATAGGAATAGTAATATCAATGTATATGGAAGGGCAGTACAGGTATTGTATGGGTAGAGGAATACCCTAGGGCCTTCTAGAATGGGGTACAAGTGTAGATTTTAATAATTGTTAGGCATTTACTTGTTTAGCAAGTTAAGAATAGAGGGACCAAACTAAAAATAGAGAGGGACTGATTGGAAAATCAGAATCTGATCTATTCCCTTTTGGGGTTGCCTATAAAAGGGCATGAAATGCCTTGGGAAAGGGGGTTCTTTTTTGGCTTCTGCCTTCAGCTCTGAGTTTCAATTTCAGCTTTCTTTCCTGCTTTTGATTCCAGTTGGCATTTTAATTCCAAGTTTATTCAGAAAACAAAACATCAAAAAAATGAAGCAATCAAAAACAATCTTGTAGTTTCATTATTAGTTGGATTTCAGCTGGGTTTTGGGTCTAGCAGTATCGCAGAGCTTCTTGGGTGCAGCTGTGTGGGTTAGGAGTATATTTGAAGTATGTGTTGAATTAATCTGTGGAGACTGCCTGTATTTCTGATTTTCAAAAGTGTTTTCTGGCATGTCTTGTGGTATATATTGCTGAGTTTACTGCTGTTGCTGTTACAAGTAGCTGACTCCTCTCCTTCTCTCTACTTACATTTCAATTTCTAGGTACTTGTTCTGTAGCTCTCAAGTCTATGGAGTTGAAGTAAACATGCTGTCTAAAGTTGATCTTTGAATTCTCCATGTTTTTGTCTAACTTAATGTATAAAACAATTAGCCTACTCATGTCATTTGGGTACTAAACTAATCCTGGTTTGTATAAATTGGACTGATAAACTGTCAAGCATGAGTTTGTTCATTTCGATTAGTAAGTGGGCATTTGGGTATTTAGATTCATGTATGTAATCAAGGTTGTGGACTGTTTAGACTGTGCATTTCATGTTTATGCCATTGTAGTTTTCAATTTGTTTAAGTTCCACGGTTTGCTGAAGTTAAATCTGCAAAGTTGTAATTGATTTTGAGTTCAATACACATGGCTGCTTTTAATGTTGGTCTAATATGAATTGTACATCTAACAGCTTCATACTGGGCCAGTTTTGGGCCTGGCGTATTAACAGTTGGCCCAGACTTTGGTTAGGTGATGAATCGAATTAGGGCCTAGGTGCATTAAAGTTTAAGAATTTAGTTAAATAAAAGGGTGCCCCAAGGGTTCGATCCCTGGGCTGTGCAATGGCTGTCAACACATTACAAGTTTGGCCTGTGTTAGGCCTGATTCTTAGAGCTCTAAGAGCCTGCACCTGCAGCGTGTGTAATGACAATGATTTGGACCTTATGGGCTTAAAGCCCATTTTCTCAACATTTCTGCCCGAATGTTCAAAATTCAAATTTAACGAAATGTTGGCCTTAACCAATTAGGATCTTTAAGTAACTAATAGCATAATTGTCTCGCTATTTAGATTTGGAAAGGTTGTTTAGCGAATTTCACTACCTTCCTCAAAATAGCAATACGTTAGAATCTTTAGGCACAATTTTAATTAAAGTACCTTCTTAAACTCGGGTGCGCATTGATGCGACCCAAATTCAAATCTCGATGAAGTCGAAATGTGTTGACAATCACGGGCGCATTGATTGCGACGGGGTTCGAAACATGTTTTCAAGACATCATAATTCTTAAAAAATAAATAATGATAGAAAAGAGGTTCACAAATTAAGACGAGCCTCACCGCACAAAAATAAATAAATGTGGGGCCCTCAATAAATAATTATCGAAATAATTAGAATTTGGGATAGCCGTTTAGCGAAATTCATGGCTTTTCCCCAAAATAATACTACGTTAGCATCTTTAGGTACGATTTAATTAAATTACTTTCTTAAACTCGGGTGCGCATTGATGCGACCCAAATCCAAATCTCGATGAAGTCAAAAATATGTCAACAACCTCGGGTGTATCAATTGCGACGTGGCTCGAAATGTATTTTCACGACGTCGCAATTCTTTTAAAATAAATAATGATAAAAAGCGGTTTACGAATAAACGACACATAAGCTGAAATCCAATACAACAGTTAAGCGACCGTGCTAGAACCACGGAGCCCGGGAATGCCTAACACCTTCTCCTGGGTTAACAGAATTCCTTACTCGGATTTCTAGTTCGCGGACTGTTAACAGAGTCATAAATTTCCTCGGTTCGGGATTCAACCGGTGACTTGGGACACCATTAATATCCCAAGTGGCGACTCTGAATAATTAATAATTAAATCCCGTCCCGATTGTCCTTTAAATGGAAAAACTCCTTTACGCCCTTACCGGTGTAGGTGGTGTAAAAAAGAGGTGTGACAGCTCTGGCGACTCTGCTGGGGACCGAACCCAGAATCTCTGGTTCAGGGTTCAGAATTCGAGCTTAGATAAATTGTTGTATTTAATTGTATCTGGTTTTCCTACATGTTTTATGCTGAGTGTGCTAAATGTTACCGCTTTGATTATCTGAACTGTATATAAACTGTGCCGACACCCTTCTCTCTTCACCTCCGGGGATGTGCTTACTGGTTGAGACTCCCTATTCTGTTAGTGTCATACCTTAAAATAAGAAAGAGGCCGGATAAGTTACGAAGCCGGATGGCCTTTTGGTTCCCGGTAAGTTGCCCCCTCCTCGATTCAAGTTGTTCGCTCGGGTACACAGTCTAGAACACTGACCCAGGTTTTGAACATAGAATAACATGACTTTATGCCGGATCCCTAGTAGGAACGCTTATTTGCATCACGTTGCATTTTGACTTAGGGGACTCAACACAGGGGTTGGGTCCGTCTAGGACTAGCAACCTGAAATGAAAAGACCATCCTGATGCATTCTCTTGTGCTGTGCATTTATTTGTTCCGAACCTGCATGTTGACCGGTTTCTGAATCTCGGGTGTTGGAAAATTGAAAAAAAGAGTGAAATAAAATAGCAGTTGGGGAGTTAATTGATTATTTTAGAAATAAGAAATCAATGACCAATTACTGGCGAAACTCTGCCGAAATTTTTGAAAAAAGAAAAAGGGGAATTATTTATAGAAAAAGAGCCTTTGTTTTGGAAAACATAAGTTGTTTCATTATTTTGTTGAAAAAATGAAAAAAGAGTCCGTTTTTTTAGCTTGGAAAATAGGTTGTTTTAGTTGTTGAAAAAAAAAGAGTTTTGTTTTTAATAGTTGTTATTCGCTTATGGTCAAAACAAAGTTGGAAAAGGGTCATGTTTAAAATAGTTCGGTTAATTTGCCCGAACTACGCCTGGTTTGATTCTCACAGGGCGTGAGATACGTAGGCAACCCTCATCGGGTCCAACTTTCCCTTTTTGCAAAAAAAATAACCGGAACGTATCAAAATTTAATTTTTGTCATAAATAAACCAAGTGATGCCGTTTTTGTCAAAAATAGCCAAATGTTCCCAAACGGGGCGCCGGAAGGCTAACTTTGCATAAACAGCCACCTTTGGTCATGTGTTTTCGTTTTTTAATTTTTATCTGGACATGCAAAAAAGCTAAGTAGAGCCGTCTAGTCATAAATAGCCTTAAAATCTTTTCCCAAAGCACTGAAAGGCCATGTTTGAAAGTCAAGTTCCTCGCTTGACAATAAATAGGTAATTTTGAGTCGCAAATATAGACAGTTTATTTTTTGTGTCAAACAAAAGTTTTCTTTTGCTTAAAACGCTTTAATAAATGTGCAGGATGAACACGATGGTGAATGAGCCCTTTTCAATAATGACCAAAATCCCTTTTGAGCTACAATTATGGTGGAATGACTTAGGCAAAGAAGCGCAAGACGAAGTGAGAAAATATTTGAAAGACCTTCTGGATTTATTAAACATTCAGCCTCGGGGGATATTATCAGAGCATTGGTCGCCCATTGGGATTCGGCACATAATGTATTTCATTTTTCAGACTTTGAACTCACCCCAACATTGGAAGAAATAACGGGGTACATTGGAAGTGATCAAGCTCCACTGAGATTCAAATACTTGATTGCTCCTAGGGCCATTACCATACACCGATTCTTGGATTCCTTGAAAATACCCCGAACAGTTCATCACCCAGATTTTGCAAAGGGTTTCTGCAGTTTCCGCTTCATGTATGATAGATATGGCCATGTGGGTGGGTTTAATAATCCAGACTTTAAGTTGTGCAGCAGAAATAGCCGACAAAAATGGGAGGAACACAGACGAGTGGCATTTATGATAGCTTTTTGGGCCTCGTAATATTCCCAAGGAAAGATGGTAATATTGATTTGAAAGTAGCGGGGGTCGTTAGTACCTTGCAAACCATGGGGAAAAACACTTTAGCACCTATGATTGTGGCTGATATCTTCAGAGCTCTCACTGCGTGCAAAGCTGGGGGCAAATTTTTTGAGGGATGTAACTTGTTGTTACAAATGTGGATGACTGAGCATTTGTGCCCCCGCTCTCAGTTATTGAGTTATGGTTCGGTTGAGAAAACTTGTATAGGTTAATTTTACACAAGAATCAATGGGGCTAGTCTACCTGAAGGAGTCACGGCTTGGGCATTACTATTTCGGAACTTCAATGCCAGCCAGATACAGTGGGTGCTTGGATGGTTGCCTGTCGAAGAGGTCGTATATATGCCAGCGGCCCGCCCGCATTTTCTGTTGATGGGACTCAAAAGCATCCAGCTCTATGCGCCATATCGGGTTCTGAGGCAACTCGGTAGATATCAAGTAGTACCGAGAGATGAAGATTTGAGTACCCAAGTGGTCGAAATCAGTCCTGACGGTCAATTCCCCGAGGAAGAAGTTCGCCAAATTTGGAGCGAGTGTCAACATTTGATGGCAAACACTTGCATGTCAGATAGGGTCAAAGGGGAAGTTGCCCCAGGGTATCACGAGTGGTTCAAAGGTGACGTGGCATGTGGGAGACCGGCTAAAAGACCTCATCTCGAAGATTTCGCCAAGTCATCCCAAGAGCAGTGGGACTGGTTAGCGAAGGAAGAAAGCTATCGAGTTGAGATTGGTAAACTAAAGCAGCAAGTTGAGAGTCTGAAATTCGAGAACAGTGTACAGGTTGTCGCGGATCAAGGGGAAAAGAATAGACTGGCTCGAGAAAATGAAGCACTTAGGACCCAAATCCGACAGTTGAAGATAACCATCGATAAGCAACCGAGGAGCCGATCCGATGAACAATTGGTAAAAAGATTGGAAAACGAAGTCAGGGAATGGCGGGATGAGTTAGAAAAATCTGAGAATGTCATGGCAGAACTTAAAGCACAGTGGGATACAAGAACAGAGGAGCGTCGCCAATACTTGAATTAGTTGAAAAGGGACCATGAGAAAATTGTTGCCAATTTAAAGAGAAAAGTGGTTGCCCTTGAGGGTAAAGCGGTTAGGCAGGCTAGAGATTTTGAAATTGAAAGTGGACATTGTTACAACTTGTTGGCCCAAATGGAGGTAGAAGTGCAGCAGCTACAAGACCAACACCTGCAAGACTCTCGAGATTTAAAGATGTGCAGCGATCAGATAAGACGCTTGCTTATAGAAAAGAAGCAAACAAGAGACAGGATTAGAGCCATTGCTCATGCTATTATCAGGAGATGTCGGGTTTGTGAAGACATGACCCGTACTACTTTTGTCTCAGCAGTGATGATCTATGTGAAGCGAACTATGAATGAGTTAGAGCAGCTTGAAAGGGATTTGGATCCTAGACCCGCGGCGAGGCCGAATGACGCCTCGCGGACACCTAAGTTTGAAGCACTAGAATATGCATAGTCTGTGTTTGTAATTTTCTACCATTTTGAGTCAGTCTTTCGTATGTCTGTTGTCTGCCCAGGTCAAGTATGTCTACAGTTTTAGAGCCTGTATTTGCTTTTAATATTGCGTCTATTAAGTTGCGTTTGTAATAGTTTGTTTTAGTGATAAAAAAATTGAAAATTTCGAAAAATTCTTACTTCCACCTTTTATTTTCGCATTTATTCTCACGAACTACGCTTGGTCTGATTCGTGCGGGGTCACGATACGTAGGCAATCTCCATAGGATTCGACCATAATCGTAAAGAAAACAGAAAGAAGAAAAGGAAAATAGAAGGGAAATCGAGAAAGAGAGAAAGAAAGAAAAGAGCGGAAAAACAGAGAGAGAAAGAAGAAGCACAAGAGAGGGATAAGGTGAAGAAATTGGAAAGAAAGGTAAAAAGAAACAAGGAACGAAATGCCGAGATGACGCATGCAATCAAGCAAACGCATAATAGAAATGAATAACTGTATAAGTGCATTCATGCCAACGTGCGGTTGTTAAATCTGTTATGACCTAATCGCTAACAAAGTGGTTGTCTAACTGTGCGAGTCCAGGCAGGTGGTTAGTTGATTGGCAATTCTGGCAACTCACCCGTACAACACCCGGTCGAAAGATCAAGTAAAAATGACAGGGCAGGATTCAGAAATCAGCATCGTAGACCCTTCGAATGAGGTTGAGGTAACAGATGTGGGTGCTATGAAAGAAGAGATGAGGAAATTAAAAGCACAAATGGCTGAAATGCATCGGGCATGGTCTCAGGGACATCCGGCACCACTATATCCCGCTAATCCATCTTACATCCCACCCCTGGCTCAAGCTCAGGAGCCTACCACTCCCCACGCATCTTCAGCTTTCCCTTATCAGGCCCAGGGTTATGGTACTACATCATACGCTCCCCCAGCTCCATCCTCTAAACAGAACCCTCCACCACCCATGGTTCCCGTCTTTGTGGCACCTCCCCCAGCTCCACTACATAGATCATCTAGTGAGCCGTTATTCCAAGCTCACGACACCCAATATTACCCTCCCGAACCCACTTTCAAAGCGCCTGAGCCATATACCTATTCTCCCCATTTTGAAATCCCGGGAGAAGTTGAGAAACCGGTTAAGAATACAGAACAAGAGGAAGTGATTCGTAAAGTCAAAAGCCTGGAGCAATCCTTCAGGAACATACATGGTTTAGGTAACCAAGTTAGCATCGCATACAAAGATTTGTGCCCTTTTCCTGATGTCCAGTTGCCTGCGGGGTTTAAAATGCCGAAGTTTGACTTATATGAGGGGCATGGTAACCCAGTAGCCCATCTGCGTGGTTTCTGTAGCAAAATGAGAGGTGTTGGGGGAAAGGATGAATTGTTGATAGCATATTTCGGTCAAAGCCTGAGCGGGTCAACACTAGAATGGTACACGAGGCAAGACCCCGGTCGATGGTATACATGGGATGATTTGGCACAAGCATTCATTGGCCATTTTCAATATAACCTCGAGATAGTCCCCGATCGTCTGTCATTGTTGAAACTGGAAAAGAAACCTGGGGAAAGTTTTAGAGAGTTTGGTTTCCGCTGGAGGGAACAAGCTGCAAGGGTTGATCCTCCCATGAGGGAGAGTGAGATGGTAGATTACTTCTTGTAAACATTGGAACCTACCTATTTTGGTCATCTAGTGACATCTGTCGGAAAGTCGTTTAATGAAGTGGTAAAGATGGGAGCCATGATTGAAGAAGGATTGAAATCTAACAAGATCTTGAGCTACTCGGCGTTGAAAGCAACCACCCAGGCCATCCAAAGCGGTACTGGTCGTGTGCTTGGGAAGAAGAAGAAAGAAGAAGTTGCTGCAGTTGAAGCTAGTGCTTGGTCCAAGCCAAATAACCCTTCACTCTACTACAACCAACCCAGACCCCACCACCCAAACTACCAATATACCCCATATGGCCCACCGCAACACTATTATCCACCACCAGAACCACACTTTTCTATCCACCACGCCCAGACCTACACTCAACCCCCAGTGCACTCGCAATGGCGTACACCAAGTCCCCAAAATACGCAGCCACACCCACAAAACACCTATCCACCTCCCAGGGCAAACAGACCAGGAACCAATTTCCGCCCAAACCAAGCTTTTAGAAGTGAGAAGGCCCCAAACAGAAAAACATTTACTCCGCTGGGAGAATCTTACACTGCTCTCTTCCATAGATTGAAATAGTTGGGAATGCTGACCCCAGTTGAATCCAAAGCACCAAACCCTCTTCCCAAAAGCCTGGACCACTCTGTTAGCTGCGAGTATTTCTCAAGGATGCCGGGGCATGATGCTGAAAAATGTTGGAAGTTGAAAAACGCGATACAAGAGCTCATTGATAATCTCCGTATTGAAGTACAAGCTCCAGAAGCCCCGAACATCAATCAAAATCCGTTACCAGCACATTACGAGGCCAACATGATCGAACTGATACATAAGGGGGCAAAGCCTAAAAAACCTTCGCAGGTGGTTATGGTAATTCGTTCTACGGAAGCCAAAGAGAAGACAGTGAGTGCAAGGCTAGTGGTTCAGTTAAAAGCAATAAAAGACAAGCTAGTGTTGGTAATGGGAAAAGGACCAGTTGTGGCTGCAGAAAAGCCAAAGCCAGTCAAGTTAATGGTACCAGGGTCATCATCTGCACCTGTGGTGGTTGTGAAAGGATCTTACGTAGAACCGGTTGTCATAAAACCGGTAGTCCAGTTACCCGTGGTTGATAGCAAAGTTGTACCGTGGAGGTATGACAAGGTAGTTGTGACATACAAAGGAAAGGAAATTGAGGAAGAGAGTTGTGAAGCATAAGGACTAACCCGGTCGGGACGTTGTTTCGCTCCCGAAGAGTTGAGAAAGGCTAGGGGCGTTAAAGACAATCCAGTGCCAGTCAAAAAAGCTGTGACGGAAGAAGAGGCAGAAGAGTTTCTGAAAAAATGAAAGTACAAGATTATTCCATTGTTGAACAACTGAGAAAAACACCGGCCCAAATCTCGCTGTTGTCATTATTGATTCACTCTGATGAGGATTGCCGAGCTTTGATGAAGATATTGAATGAGGCTCATGTGCCTGACAAAATTTCCGTGAACCATCTAGAGACAATTGCCAACAAGATCTTTGAAGTGAACAGGGTAGCATGTTCTGATGATGAATTGCCTGTGGAAGGTACAGAACACAACAAGGCTCTTTATTTGACGGTCAAATGTGAAGGTTCAATGGTTACTCGGGCACTGATCGATAACGAGTCGAGCTCTAATATTTGCACGTTGTCCACGTTGAACAAGTTAAAGATCGATGAGGACAGAGTCCGAAAGAATAACATTTGTGTTCGAGGATTCGACGGAGGGGGAACAAACACAATAGGGGATATTGTACTCGAATTGACTATTGGCCCAGTCGAATTCACTATGGAATTTCAGGTGTTGGATGCTGCAGTATCCTATAATCTTTTGTTGGGTCAACCATGGATTCACGCGGCCAAAGTCGTGCCTTCCACGCTGCACCAAATGGTCAAATTCGAGTGGGACATACAAGAAATTGTGTTACATGGGGAAGATCCCACATGCGCCATGAATGATGCTATTGTGCCCTTTATAGAAACCGAAGATGCTAAAGGACCATGGGTTTATCAGGTCTTCGACACGGTCCCGGTAAGCAGAGTGCCTGAAGGTAAAAGCATGCCATGTCCTAGGGTAGCAGCTGCGACTGTCATGGTAGTATCAGAAATGCTAAATAACGGGTTCGTGCTAGGGAAAGGTCTGGGTGCTGAACTCCAGGGCATTATTCAACCTGTTTCTCTGCCCAAAAATTTAGACACCTTCGGACTAGGGTTCAAACCAACATCGGCAGATATTAGAAGGGCCCGTAAATCGAAAAAGAAAGCTTGGGTTCTTCCTAAACCTATTCCACGTTTGTCCAGGTCTTTCGTCAGGCCGGGTAGTAAGAAACAGTCATTGGCAAAGATGTCGGGTTCGTTGATTGGGGCAGAAGGGAATTTGGATAAGGTGTTCGAGAGAGTATTTGCTGAAGTAAACATGGTTGAGGTCGGGGAAGGGTCAAGCGGAGCAGACATACAGTACATCGGACCACATGCTAACATCAACAATTGGGAAGCTACTCCTTTTCCAATCCTGAGGGAGTCGTGGTAGTGGGTTTTGTTTTCCTTTTGTCACCTGGATTATTCCAGGGTTTGTAATCCAGTTGCTATGTTCCGTCTGTTTGGATGAGTTAAAACCTTGTTGTCTTTACATTTAATGAAATGCAATTTTCTTCGTCCCTAATTCTCTTTCCATTTTTCTTTTCTTTTCTTTTTGTATAGTTCTTTTTATGCTGATATCAATGATATGACATGCATGGGGAATCTTCGGCCCAGTTTTAAAAGCCAATATAGCTCAGAAGTAATAATACAAGAGATCGAGTGTGATGATGGGGTGGATTGTAACAATGATGAAGCTTATGAGGAAATTAGTAAAGAATTAAGTCATTTTGAAGAAAAACCCAAACCTAACCTAAATGACACAGAAGCAGTTAATCTAGGGGACCAAGACAATGTGCGGGAAACTAAAATAAGTGTTCATCTGGAGCCACAACTCAAGGAGGAGATAATTAAAGTATTGCATGAGTACAAAGATGTTTTCGCATGGTCATATGATGATATGCCAGGTCTAAGCACCGATTTGGTGGTTCATAAATTACCCACTGATCCGACACTCCTTCCTATCAAACAGAAGTTGAGAAAGTTCAAAACGGACATAAGTGTAAAGATCAAAGAAGAGATTACCAAGCAGTTTGAGGTGAAGGTCATTCAGGTTACACGGTACCCCACTTGGTTAGCTAATGTCGTGCCTGTGCCAAAGAAAGATGGCAAGACCAGGATGTGCGTCGATTATCGAGACCTTAACAAGGCAAGCCCAAAAGATAATTTCCCACTGCCCAACATCCATATACTGATCGACAATTGTGCCAAACATGATATTGGCTCTTTTGTGGATTGTTATGCGGGTTATCATCAGATTCTAATGGACAAGGAAGATGCAGAAAAGACGGCATTTATCACGCCGTGGGGAACATATTGTTATCGGGTCATGCCGTTTGGTTTGAAAAATGCTGGGGCAACTTATATGAGGGCCATGAAAACCATTTTCCATGATATGATACATAAGGAAATCGAGGTATACGTGGATGATGTGATCGTGAAGTCTAGACAGCAATCCGACCATGTCAGAGATTTGAGAAAGTTCTTTCAAAGGCTTCGCAGGTACAATCTTAAGCTCAATCCTGCAAAGTGTGCTTTCGGGGTGCCGTCCGGGAAGTTGTTGGGGTTTATAGTCAGCCGGCGGGGTATTGAATTAGACCCGTCAAAGATCAAAGCTATTCAGGAGTTGCCGCCTCCAAGAAACAAAACCGAGCTGATGATTTTGTTGGGAAGATTGAACTATATCAGCAGGTTCATTGCTCAGCTCACGGCAACATGTGAACCAATTTTCAAGTTATTAAAGAAAGATGCCGCGGTCAGTTGGACTGATGAATGTCAGGAGGCTTTTGATAAGATAAAGGGGTATTTGTCAAACCCACCCGTGTTGGTTCCGCCAAAACCAAGGAGGCCTTTGATTTTATATCTGACAGTTGTGGACAGTTCATTCGGCTGTGTGTTGGGGCAGCACGATGTTACGGGCAGAAAGGAGCAGGCTATCTACTATCTCAGCAAGAAGTTCACATCTATATGGTTAAGTATACTCATCTGGAAAGGACATGTTGCGCCCTAACTTGGGTGGCACAGAAGTTGAAACATTATTTGTCATCTTACACTACTTACCTTATATCTCGCTTGGACCCATTGAAGTATATTTTCAGAAACCCATACCCACAGGAAGGCTTGCAAAGTGGCAGATCTTGCTTACAGAGTTCGACATTATATATGTGACACGGACTACCATGAAAGCACAGGCATTAGCCGATCATTTGGCTGAGAACCCCGTCGATGAAGATTATGAGCCTTTGAAAACCTATTTCCCTGATGAAGAGGTTATGCACATTGATGAATTGGAACAAGCTGAGAAGTCGGGATGGAAACTTTTCTTTGATGGGGCTTCAAATATGAAAGGCGTGGGAATAGGAGCAGTACTTATTTCGGAAATAGGTCAGCATTACCATGTTACAGCTCGGCTTCGTTTCTATTGTACAAACAACATGGCAGAATATGAGGCGTGTATATTGAGATTGAGATTAGCTATGGATATGGGTGTACGGGAAGTCTTGGTCATGGGTGACTCGGACTTACTGGTACACTAGATTCAAGGAGAATGGGAAACACGGGACTTGAAGCTTATACCGTATCGGCAGTGTCTGCATGAGCTTTGCCAGCATTTTCAGGCCATAGAATTCAGGCACATTCCAAGGATTCATAATGAGGTTGCTGACGCTTTGGCGACTTTGGCGTCAATGTTGCATCATCCAGATAAGGCTTATGTTGATCCATTGCAGATTCAGGTACGTGATCGGCATGCTTACTGTAATGTGATAGAAGAGGAAATCGATGGAGAGCCGTGGTTCCATGATATCAAAGAGTACATTAGAGCGGGAGTATATCCAATACAGGCCACCGGTGATCAGAAAAGAACGATTCGACGATTGGCAAGCGGGTTTTTCCTTATTGGAGGAGTTCTATACAAAAGAACTCCAGATCTCGGGTTGTTGAGATGTATAGATGCAAGGCAGGCCACAACTATTATGACTGAGGTACATTCCGGAGTTTGTGGACCGCATATGAGTGGGTATGTTCTAGCAAAAAAGATTCTCCGAGCGGGTTATTATTGGCTCACGATGGAGTGGGATTGTATCAATTTTGTGCGTAAGTGTCATCAATGCCAAGTACATGGAGATTTGATTCATTCTCCACCATCAGAATTACATACGATGTCCGCACCATGGCCTTTTGTTGCGTGGGGCATGGATGTTATTGGGCCAATTGATCCAGCAGCATCAAATGGGCACAGGTTTATCTTGGTAGCTATAGATTATTTTACCAAATGGGTGGAAGCTAAGACGTTCAAGTCTGTGACTAAGAAAGCTGTAGTCGACTTCGTGCATTCAAATATCATCTGTCGGTTTGGGATTCCAAAGGTAATCATCACAGATAATGGGGCTAATCTTAATAGTCATTTGATGAAGGAGACATGCGAGCAGTTTAAGATTACTCATAGGCATTCTACTCCGTACCGTCCCAAGGCAAATGGTGCGGTTGAAGCAGCCAATAAGAATATAAAGAAAATACTCCGGAAGATGGTTGAGGGATCTAGACAGTGGCACGAGAAATTGCCTTTTGCATTGTTAGGATATCGCACCACCGTTCGTACCTCGGTGGGGGCGACTCCTTACTCACTGGTATATGGTACTGAGGCAGTAATACCCGCAGAAGTGGAAATCCCATCCCTGCGAATCATTGCAGAGGCTAAGATCGATGATGATGAATGGGTGAAAAGCCGTCTTGAGCAGTTGAGTTTGATTGACGAGAAGAGATTGGCATCAGTGTGTCATGGCCAACTGTACCAACGAAGAATGGCAAGAGCATACAACAAGAAAGTACGTCCAAGGAAGTTCGAAGTCGGGCAATTAGTACTGAGGCGGATTTTGCCTCATTGGGCTGAAGCAAAAGGAAAGTTTGCCCCAAACTGGCAGGGACCATTTGTAATAACCAGAGTGTTGTCTAACAGAGCATTGTATTTGACAGATGTGGAAGGAAAATGTATAGAAATGGCCATCAATTCCGATGCGGTCAAGAGATACTATGTATGATTTCTTTATTTTCTGAATGTATCTGTTTGTATTTAGCATATCTTAAAGATTGAAATGATGAAGGCATTTTGTCCTATTATCCCTTGTTATCCCCTTTGAGCCTCACTTATTTTTCATACCCCTCTTTCGGAATCAACGGCACTATCGGGGAATACACGTACCGAACATAAAAGAAAGAAGAGAAAAACAAAAACAAAAACAAAGGAAAAGAAAAACAAAGGAAAGGGAAAAGAAAGAAAAGAAAAGAAAAGAAGAAAAGGAAAGAAAGAAAAGCAAAAGGCAAAGAAAGAAGAGAAAAACAAAAGAAAAGGAAAAGAAAGAAAAGGAAAAGAAAAAAAGAAAGAGAAAGAAAAGGAAAGAAAGAAAAACACAACGACAAAAGTTAAATACAGTGAACTACGTTTGACTTGATCCCGAAAGGGTACGTAAGCAGTCTTACTCCAAGGTTCAGTCATACCAAAATAGAAATCCAAAAATTCCCAAGCAAGAAACTGAGGCAGAAGTTGTGATTTTTGTGAAAATTGGATTCCGAAAGTTGTAATTTAAACTCATTCGAATTGTTTTGAGCCTTTTATACCTTTCTTTCTAACCCAATCCAAAAGCCTACATTACGGTCCAAAGAAAGACCTTTTGATCAATTTCTAAGATATGCCAGGTCGAGCAGGTGACGGTAATTCATATCAGTGGCGACACTCTGGTTCAAGCAAGAAAGAACGAAAGTAAAATGATAGAGCCTTATTGGTGAAAACCTTCACGGGCACCGTAAGGCGACGGGAGCTGAGAGAAAATAAATGAGAGAGTCTTATTGGTGAAAACCCTCGCGGGCACCTTGAGGCAAAAGTGAGTTGGAAAATGTTTGAATGGCAAAAGGTATGTGAGTGGAAAATGTTTCGAGGTACCGTAGTAAAGCAAAGTTAAGATCTAGGTAATCTAAACAAGTGATGGAAGTTTTGGGCAACAAAGTATGGCGATTGAAAGCAGGTTATTTGGACAGATTGGGCCGATCAATTCAAAACGCATGTCATGACCATTGGTACCAGCTGTCTCGCTCAGATAAGTTTCTTTGACTTCTCTTTTTGAAATAACCATCTGGTTTTGGATTCTTCTTATCCTTGACTCAAACATCATCGCATTTCATTTTCTTTTGAGGGTTTTATCTAGTTGAGATGTTTCAGTACTAGTCTTGGTCAATGAAAGCAGAAAGGACTGCAAAGCTCACTATCGTTTCCAGAATTGTAAAGAACAACGTGGTCAGAGCATGTCAAAATAACTTGATGTCAAGTGGAACACAGGAAATTAACGGAAGTTTCATCGGTGAAATGATTGGGGAATGTCGTGGGAAAGGCAAAAGCTTAAACAAAGGTCAGAAAATGAAATAATATCATGGATGTAAAACATTTAGGTCACCGGATGTTGGGAAATTTAAAAAGTGGGTCAGAAAGCCAGGCAGTTCAGGGACAGTGCGTGGAAGGCAGTCAACATAAAGCAAGGCAGTGGAAGGATTTTTCAGCAAGAAGGCCATCAACTTACCACCATTTTAAACTGACGAAATTTTCTTTGATTGTAACAGGGGCAAAAAGTTAGCCGTTGAAAAGGAATTCTCCAAGAAGGAAAACAAGCAGTAATCAGGTTTGATCGCAAAGTGCGGTTTGATTAAATACAAGATAATCTTGAAGTGGATAAGGGGAATGGAATTTGATTGCAAAGTTGGCATGATTAGAATAAGTGCAAGTTGTCAGGACCTTCCTGGATAATAGGATGTAGTTCATATACCCAAAAGTCAGGATCCCGCCTGGAGAACAGAGGCATACATTTCAAGTTTCAGAAATCAGGAGCCCGCCTGGAGAACAGAGGCATACATTTCAAGTTTCAGAAATCAGGAACCCGCCTGGAGAACATAGGAATACATTTCAAGTTTCAGAAATCAGGAGCCCGCCTGGAGAACAGAGGAATACATTTCAAGTTTCAGAAGTCAGGAGCCCGCCTGAAGAGCAGGGAATACATTTCAAGTTTCAGAAGTCAGGAGCCCGCCTGTATAACAGAGGAATACATACAGTTCAAGTTTCAGAAGTCAAGAGCCCGCCTGTATAACAGAGGAATACATACAGTTCAAGTTTCAGAAGTTGGGAGTCCGCCTAAGGGAATAGCAATATGGATTTTATCGAGAAAGAACAAGAAAACAAGGCAACAAGGAAGTACAAGAGCAAGTTTGAAGAATTTAGATAGGATTTTTATGATTCATAGAGCATAGTTAGTTTAGCTTCTTTTATCTTTGACATGGTGTAATAAGGGAGGTCAGCAAGCAGTAACGGCAACAGTAACAACAACAAGCGTAGTACAATCACAGTTCTTGGTAGTCCCAGCTACCAGACATTCCCAAACTACACTGACCTGATTCCTGTTTAGCCTAGGATATGTAGGCAACCTCCGAAGCAGGATGCGGTCAAACTTTTCAAAAGTGCTTCACACGGAATTTTCAAACGGGCAAAAATCGCTCGTATTTGCTCACTTATCTTTGCCCGAAAACCCTTCGTGTTTTCGAGCAAAGAGGGGCAGCTGTGAGCACGTGATTTTTGCCCTAAAATATGATTATTTCCAAAATCCCAAACAAAATAATTTTCCTTTATTTTTACAATTTTTGTACAATTTTGGCGTCATTTTCTGATAATTATTGCATTCTATTTGTGCATGTTAATTCTATAAAGTACAAAAATATGCATTTTTGCGTTTAGGTTTTAGTATCAATTAAGGGTTAATTGTTTAAAAAAAAACAAAACAAAACATGAAAATCACAAAAATTAGTCACTTTCACATTTTAATGATTTTACTATGAACTTGTCATAAAATAGCTTTTGAACAATTTTAGTAATTAATTAGTCTTTGTTTTGAAATAGCTAGGATTTCATGTTAGTTTTACATTTCCATAAAAATTAGAAAAATTATAAAAATTGTAAAAGTGGAAAAAGAAAACAAAAAGGAAATAAGAATAGAAATTGGGTCTTAATAAAAGACCCAAATTTGGGCCAAATCAGAAGATTTGTTCAGGCCCAAACGTCTCAACCCAGTGTAAATCAGCCCCAGCCCAAGCCCCAACCCGGTCCGTCCCCCTTTCTAATCGAAACGACGTCGTTTCGTGGCCTCCAAATCAGGACCGCTGGATCTCATCAATCCAACGGTCCGGAACTAACGAGGTTCTTAATATAAAAGGGTCCGAAACTCTCCCCCTACCCCCATTTGCCTCATCGTCCTCACCCTACCCCTCCTCAACAAACCCTAATCCGCGCCGCCATCAAACCCCTTGCCGGCGGTGAACACAACCTACGCCGTTCACTCTGAGATTAACACCACAGATCCCCCTCACTCTCCTCTTTCCATTGCACCCACTGGTTCACCTCGAACAAGTCCGGAACTTGTCGAATCTTAGTTTGAAGTTTTCCGGCCAAGTGACGAGTTCATCCAAATCAGTCCAAAATCACACCACACAACCCCCGGCCCTTCCTCAACACTAATCCATGGTTATTTTCCTTCAAATCACTGTGAAACGTCCCGAATCTTAGATCTAAGAATTTCTGGCCAAACCCTAAAACCAAATCCTTTTAATTTCGAACCGTAGTATCCTTAACCATGTGTTCTCTTGTAAGAACACATGGTTAGGGATGTTACACGTCAAAAATCTGAAAGGATTCAGACGTTTCTGACTGGCCGGAGTCCCTTGTGCCTCTGTGAGTTTTTACTGCTTCCTTTTACTCGCATGTTTGAAGTGTTATTTACTGTTGTTGTTTCGTTAAATTTTTCTGTTAATTTTATGATTTATTCGTATTAGTTTAAGTTCTGCCAATTGTTGATTAGTTCTGAATTGATATTTGTTTGAATGATTATGAGTTTACGGTTTAAGAATTAGCTTTAGTTCATTTAATGTTGTTCATGTTAGTTTAAGTTTAGTTTGATATCATTTAGTTTGATTGAATTAATATAATTAAACATTTGGTTTTGATTAGTTGATTAATTGTTTTTTGAGTGCTAGTTAATCATTCCCAGTTAGTTTTAGATTGGGTTAGGGTATTGGTTATAGCTGTTAAGGATGAGGGTAGGTTCAGTAACTTTGAGGGGCTTTCAGGGGTAATCTGGGTATGGAAAAGGGTAGTTTCTGATAGGAATAGTAATATCAAGGTATATGGAAGGGCAGTATAGGTATTGTATGGGTAGAGGAATACCCTAGGGCCTTCTAGAATGGGGTACAAGTGTAGATTTTAATAATTGTAAGGTATTTACTTGTTTAGCAAGTTAAGAATAGAGGGACCAAACTGAAAATAGGGAGGGACTGATTGGAAAATCAGAATCTGATCTATTCCCTTTTGGGGTTGCCTATAAAAGGGCATGAAATGCCTTGGGAAAGGGGGTTCTTTTTTGGCTTCTGCCTTCAGCTCTGAGTTTCAATTTCAACTTTCTTTCCTGCTTTTGATTCCAGTTGGCATTTTAATTCCAAGTTTATTCAGAAAACAAAACATCAAAAAAATGAAGCAATCAAAAACAATCTTATAGTTTCATTATTAGTTGGATTTCAGCTGGGTTTTGGGTCTAGCAGTATCGCAGAGCTTCTTGGGTGCAGCTGTGTGGGTTAGGAGTATATTTGAAGTATGTGTTGAATTAATCTGTGGAGACTGCCTGTATTTCTGATTTTCAAAAGTGTTTTCTGGCCTGTCTTGTGGTATATATTGCTGAGTTTGCTGCTGTTGCTGTTACAAGTAGCTGACTCCTCTCCTTCTCTCTACTTACATTTCAATTTCCAGGTACTTGTTCTGTAGCTCTCAAGTCTATGGAGTTGAAGTAAACATGCTGTCTAAAGTTAATCTTTGAATTCTCCATGTTTTTGTCTAACTTAATGTATAAAACAATTAGCCTACTCATGTCATTTGGGTACTATACTAATCCTGGTTTGTATAAATTGGACTGATAAACTGTCAAGCATGAGTTTGTTCATTTCGATTAGTAAGTGGGCATTTGGGTATTTAGATTCATGTATGTAATCAAGGCTGTGGACTGTTTTGACTGTGCATTTCATGTTTATGCCATTGTAGTTTTCAATTTGTTTAAGTTCCACGGTTTGCTGAAGTTAAATCTGCAAAGTTGTAATTGATTTTGAGTTCAATACACATGGCTGCTTTTAATGTTGGTCTAATATGAATTGTACATCTAACAGCTTCATACTGGGCCAGTTTTGGGCCTGGCGTATTAACAGTTGGCCCAGACTTTGGTTAGGTGATGAATCGAATTAGGGTCTAGGTGCATTAAGGTTTAAGAATTTAGTTAAATAAAAGGGTGCCCCAAGGGTTCGATCCCTGGGCTGTGCAATGGCTGTCAACACATTACAAGTTTGGCCTGTGTTAGGCCTGATTCTTAGAGCTCTAAGAGCCTGCGCCTGCAGCGTGTGTAATGACAATGATTTGGACCTTATGGGCTTAAAGCCCATTTTCTCAGCATTTCTGCCCAAATGTTCAAAATTCAAATTTAACGAAATGTTGGCCTTAACCAATTAGGATCTTTAAGTAACTAATAGCATAATTGTCTCGCTGTTTAGATTTGGAAAGGTTGTTTAGAGAATTTCACTACCTTCCTCAAAATAGCAATACGTTAGAATCTTTAGGCACGATTTTAATTAAAGTACCTTCTTAAACTCGGGTGCGCATTGATGCTACCCAAATCCAAATCTCGATGAAGTCGAAATGTGTTGACAATCGCAGGCGCATTGATTGCGACGGGGTTCGAAACGCGTTTTCACGACATCGTAATTCTTAAAAAATAAATAATGATAGAAAAGAGGTTCACAAATTGAGACGAGCCTCACCGCACAAAAATAAATAAATGTGGGGCCCTCAATAAATAATTATCGAAATAATTAGAATTTGGGATAGCCGTTTAGCGAACTTCATGGCTTTTCCCCAAAATAATACTACGTTAGCATCTTTAGGTACGATTTAATTAAATTACTTTCTTAAACTCGGGTGCGCATTGATGCGACCCAAATCCAAATCTCGATGAAGTCAAAAATGTGTCAACAACCACTGGTGTATCGATTGCGACGTGGCTCGAAATGCATTTTCACGACGTCGCAATTCTTTTAAAATAAATAATGATAAAAAGCGGTTTACGAATAAACGGCACATAAGCTGGCATGTATTAAAATCAGATAAAATTCAATACAACAATTAAGCGACCGTGCTAGAACCACAGAGCCCGGAAATGCCTAACACCTTCTCCTGGGTTAACAGAATTCCTTACTCGGATTTCTGGTTCGCGGACTGTTAACAGAGTCATAGATTTCCTCGGTTCGGGATTCAACCGGTGACTTGGGACACCATTAATATCCCAAGTGGCGACTCTGAATAATTAATAATTAAATCCCGTTCCGATTGTCCTTTAAATGGAAAAACTCCTTTACGCCCGTACCGGTGTAGGTGGTGTAAAAAGGAGGTGTGACAGTCGCCTTATGGTGCCCCGGAGGGTTTTCACTGATAAGACTCTCTCATTTTATCATTTTCTCTCGTTGTGCTGAGAAGAACGGTATTACCCATGATGCAGGAAGATCATACTTTCACCACACACTTGATTTGGCATCCTCAAAGATTGGTCAGAAGATATTTCTTTGGATCGTAATGTAGGCTTTTGGACAGGATTGGAAAGAATGGATGGTATAAAGGCTCAAAATAATTTAATATGAAAAGGGTTCAAAATTACAACCTTTGGAATCAGGTCATTTTCAAACCTAAAATTTCTGCCCCAGTTTCTTTGGATCTGGGAATTTTGGATTTTTATTTTGATGGGATTTCTAAGAAAAATCGTCCCACTTTTGACTTTGGGGATTATGAAACATTTTATTTGGTGCGACCGAACCGTAAGACTGCCTATGTATCTTGAGGTGACAAGAATCAGGTCGAGCGTAGTTCAAACACAAAGTAAGTTTTTTTTTCTTTTCTTTTCTTTTTTTTCCCTTTTTTTTCTTTTTTTTTTCTTTTTTTCTTTTTTTTTCTTCTTTTTTTCCTTTTTCTCTTTTCCTTTTTTTCTTCTTTTCCTCTTTTCTTTTCCTTTTCTAGTTCCTAGCTCTATTTCGAATTCCAAAAGAGGGGTATAGAACAAAACACATTAAGGCTCAAAGGGGGAAGCAAAAGATAAAAGTATTTGGGGTAGCAGAATAAAATGCCTCCGTCATACCAAACTTTAAAGATACCAAGTACAAATGTGCAATTGAAGATAAGCAAAGAAATCATGCACAGTATCTATTGATGGAATCATCACAAACAGAAACCGCCGACGGGCAATACCTTTGTCCCAATGTATGATCCTTGCCAGTTCGAAACAGACTTGATTCAACCTTATCTTGATGTGGAAGAATGCATTTCAGCACTGACTGATTTACCTCATTCTGCTTGAGAGACATTTTCTTGTTGTATGCTCTTATCAACCTTTTGATTTTCCAGACTACTGCCTCAGTTTCACTCAATTCAAGCTTCAGGTCATCTCAGAATGCGTGAATCTCTACTTGTTTCCTAAAATGCCTCTTTTATCATATTCAAAACCGTGTCATTCCTTCATGATTAAACTAACTTTCAAGACCAGGCTGAGAATTATGCGTGCATTCCATGTCACTAGAGTCAGGCTAAAAAGGACTATAAAAGGAAAAGTAACCTAAACAGAAACTGACCAGAACCAATAGAAAACAGAAAATTGCATTAGACAGATGGTGAAAAGGGTTTGAACAAAACAAGCAAAATAGTCATGGGTTGCAACCCTGGAACAATCCTAGATAACACTAGACGAGTTACTACCACTAAACGAACTAGGAAAATAAGAAGCAGAAGGGTTTGGGCCAACAAGACAATGTCTGGAATACAACCCCAAAATAACCTGGACAATAGAAATGACAACAAAGTAAACCACCAAAACGCCTCCCTGGCTAGCCAAGAAAGGAGTGTCTTTCCAATTACCAAGCTCGACATCTTAGCCACTGGGTTGCACATTAAATTTACTGGGACCTTCACCAATTTCGATATCATTAACTTCAGTCGGAAAGTTCTCAAGAGGATTCTCATATTCCCTGTCACCACGCACTTTCCCACAAAGTGTGCATCATCATGTGCATGTAAAGGATTATGTGCAATGTTCTGGGTGTTACTGCCTTGGACCACAATTATCCCTTTTTGAATCATTCTTTTTATCTCCCTTTTCAAAGCACGACAATCTTCAATGTTATGCCCTTGTACATTAGAGTTATACATACACCGTCTAGTAGGATCAAAACCTTTTGCATATGGGTCTGGAGTATAGTGGATGAGTGGCTCAATCAGGCCAGACTATCAAACAAGCTTGTGCAGGATTCTCCGATTTGAGTGAAAGACTTTTCTCTTTGCTGTTGCCTTCTCATCTTGTACTCCGGCCTTGGTTGGAACCTCTTTCGGGTAGGAGGTTGATATGATTGTAGAGGCGGGTAAGACATTTGTGGATGTGTTGCAAGTCGTTGCGGGTTTGGTGAGTGTGGAGCATATGACGGTGTATTGTAGATAGAGTACTGGGGAGGTAAGGTATGACTTTTGGGAATTCTGTGGAAGAAAGTACATTGGGGAGGATTATTTGGAGTACGAGGATATTCATAGGGTCGGTATTGAGGCTGAAAGCGTTTAGCAGGAATGCCCACTGGATCAGGTCATTGGCGAGGCTCAGCAACATCTTTTCTATCAATCGGAGAACTAACCCGAGCAACTTGTTCGTTCCATCTGATCCAAAACTCCCTAAAACTTTCCTTGGGTCTCTTTCCTTGGGCATCGGGGACTTTGAACACAGTCTCACTAGAGGATCGAATAAGAGTAGCTGGTAAATGATCTACAAAAATAGGAGCAGATGTCGGAGCAGGATATGAGGTTGTTTTGGCTGGTGGAGCATGGAAAATTTGGGAGGAAGTGCCAAGGTAATTGTGGTGAGGGGTAAAGTACGGTGCAGGTTGAGGGGAAAGGTCGACGGTTGTGGGAACCTGGGCTTGTTAAAGTGGTGGGATAGTTGCAGGGTTTTTAGTGTAGCTAGTGGGGAATGAAGGTGGAGGATGCCCCCTGACCCAAGACTGATATATTTCTGCCATCTGTTGTTTCAACCACCGGACCTCCTCTTTTAGTTCTGATTCTGATTCTACAATCTCTCTTGGTGGGTGTACAACCTCAGTGTCTGTTTCTTTGCTAGCCATGACTGACTTATGCTCTGGTGTTGTATGGACGAATCACCAAGCGCCACAAACTAACCACCCTCTGTTATAATAACAATGCAAGTAACAAAGAGGAGCAAAACAAAGCCAACATGTTAGCGTTAGAGCATTTATCAAATAAAAATATCACATTCCGTGCAATGCCCCTAGCAACAATTAACGGTTCTAGAATGACTTCGAGGGTACGAAGGTCATATGGCATCATCCCAATTTCACTCTTCTTGCCCCTTGTCACACCTCCTTTTTCACTACACCCCGCAAAGGACGTAAAGGAGTTTTCCCAATTAAAGGACAATCGGAACGAGATTTAATTATTAATTATTCAGAGTCGCCACTTGAGAGATTAATGGTGTCCCAAGTCACCGATTGAATCCCGAACCGAGGAAATTTATGACTCTGTTAACAGTCCGCGAACCAGAAATCCGTATAAGGAATTCTGTTAACCCGGGAGAAGGTGTTAGACATTCCAGGGCTCCGTGATTCTAGCACGGTCGCTTAACTGTTGTATTTGATTTTATCTGACTTTAATACATGCTAGCTTATGTGCCTTTTAATTCGTAAACCACTTTTTATCATTATTTATTTTAAAAGAATGGCGACGTCGTGAAAACACGTTTCAAACCACGTCGCCATCAATGCACCCATGGTCGTCAACACATTTTGACTTCGCCGAGATTTGGATTTGGGTCGCATCAATGCGCACCCGAGTTTAAAGAAGTAATTTAATTAAATCGTGCCTAAAGGTTCTAACGTAATATTATTTTGGGGAAGGCCGTGAAGTTAGCTAAACGGCCCTCCCAAGCTCCAATCAGTTTTAACAACCATTTATTGAGGGCCCCACATTTATTTATTTTTGTTTGGTGAGGCTCGTCTCTATTTGTGAACCTCTTTTCTATCATTATTTATTTTATAAGAATTACGATGTCGTGAAAACACGTTTCGAACCCCGTCGCAATCAATGCGCCCGTGATTGTCAACACATTTCGATTTCATCGAGATTTGGATTTGGGTCGCATCAATGCGCACCCGAGTTTAGGAAGGTAATTTTTTTAAGAGTGCGTCTAAAGCAACTACGCGTTTTCACTTTGCGAGGGCCGTGGAATTTGCTAAACGGCACGCCTCAAATTTTAAGGATCAATTCCTGCTTAAAATGAGGGCCACGCAATTTGTCATTTTTGTTTGGCATGGCGCACCTCGAATTAATTTTAAAGGAAAACTTTATTATTCCTATTTATGTATCAAAAAAAATACTAAGCATCACAATCACGTCACAGGAACCATACCCGTAATTGTAATAGTCCTATTGCGCGCCTACAGGTCCGCCCATCTATGAAATACCAACAATTTAGACTAAGCTTGCTTCCAGTAGTCTTATAAGAATCCATATGGCCCAATTCCAAAAGAATGGTCCAATTGATCATAGTAGTTCATTCCTTCATAAGTCAAAATCAGAAACACACACCGAATTCACTTGCCTAGCGTCGAACTTGATAGCCCCCAAAATGTTACCAAATCAATACTTAACATGAAGTAAAGAGGAAAAAATGAAAAATCAGCAAACGAAAATCTACCCAGGCTCGAAACAGTATATGCATACGAGCGATCGCAATCTCATGTGGGAATTTCTTTCTCAAAGGAATCAGCGAGGCAATATTAATCTAAGGAACATTGTACACTCCAATAGAATAGCAACAGACCAAGTTAGAAAGCAGATGAAAATTGACAGAGACATAGAAATAAGGGAATGGAACGTTAGCAATGATAGAGGGAGGCAATCGTATAAAGAAAAACCAAGCAGCAAGAACTCGACGAAATTCAGTTTACGAACGCCCCGAAATCAGCTGGAAACTGCGGCTGAAACTGACCCAGAACCAATCCGACAATAGCCTCCAATATTTGACAGTATTTTGCCTAGAAAATTACTTTAACAAAACAGATTTCGGATCGTTTTTGAACCATATGAATCGAGCTTGAAGCTAACAAATCAACAACAACCAATCGAGCACTTAACTCTGCTTTGACAAACGTCACTTCTAGACTTATTCTGACCTCTTTAAACCATTGAAACACATGATACATAAAGGATCCTACCAACATGATGAATCGATAAAATGAACTTGTTCAGGAGTAGTTCATGCATAACTTATATGCGAGAAAACTTGAACAAAATAGAAATCCCTATTGGAAGCCATGCTGGACGACAGTAGGTATGTATGCAAACTGAATTTGTGACATGCCATTAAAGCATTTGGACGATTTCAACTTAAAACTCCAGCTGTGAACTCATGACAAAAATCAACATCATTTAGGCTCGCATGTACAGTTCCTCCAGAATCACAATGCTAAGTCGAAGCAACTGCCATATATAGAACTAAACTCATGGACTAATCAAGCACGCATACGGAAGCTTAATCAGACAGAGATGATAACCACAATTACCCTACTGTTTCATACAAATCAACCCACAATCACTGACAATATGCAAGTCGAAGTATTTTTCACCCTTAGCCATTTCAAACAGTCAACCAAAAGAAAACAAGGCGTGGGCGACTTCAACTTCTCAACACATACTCAATCTTGATTATAATAGTTTTGTGATTTCACAGAATACTTTAACAATCTGAATCTCAAGACAACATTCCTGAATCTTAAAAGTGATGATTGTTTCTATTGACCGTAGAGCCTAGGATTTACACCACGCAAGCTAACAAATACTACATATAGTCCCATTACAACTTTACTATAAGACCCCAGAATAACCTGAGAAAGCAACATGTTGGAATAAGGCTCGAAGAAACAAACTAAGAAAAAGAAGAGTCAGTGTCTAACAACTGTCGCATTAAAAAAAAAACAAAAAACTAGGATTCAGTTACATCAACTGCTGAACTTCAACCCCAGAACACCCTATTTTCCTTTCAAATATGATAAACCATAAGGGTACACAGTATCAAAGATAACTTTGGCAATTTCAAACTAACAGAATGTGCAAAATGGTCGTGAAATCAGGGAACATGGCACCTTAATGATTCATGACTCGAACATGCTAAGATAAAACAATTGAAACTGGTCCGTATTATGAAACTGGAACCAATGAACACAGTCATTTAGACTTAAAATCAATCGATTTCAACTAAAAGCGGTAAAACACCTTCAAGAGTTCATACCATCTCAAAGCTGAAAGCAAACGTTCATTTGAAAACGATGAAATATGACTCAAACGAAAACTCGATGCTAGAATAACAGTCAGATCATATAAGCATACAGGTCAACCCCACAAAATCGACTCTCGTTAGCTGAACATAGTTAAATGCATCACACATGGAGAGGAGATTTATCAGCAAGACATCAGATTATAGGACAAAACCATTCCGAACAAAATCTCACAGCTCAAGACGCTCTGAAACAGAGATGCAGAAGAGAAAAGAAATTGAACCTGAGATTTCAAATTTCCTTTAATAATAATAGGATCGACAAAACACTTTTCGACTCCAAATCCTAGCGAGGTTCAGCAAACAACTCAGCAAGATAACCGTGAAACCCAGTTTGAACTTCAATTTTATCTCCTTATAATTCCAATCCGGATTCAGAAAAATCAGAAGAAGAAATTGTATCTATGTTTCTCTTAAGCTTAATGACTTCGTCAAAGAAAATAGCCTCCGAAAAACCATTTGTTCACCAGAAAACCTTTTAATTTTTCTCTGAAATTTTTTCCACCCCCCTTTGAAATCCCAAAATTCCTCTAGTTATTAGGCAGACACCTGATGAATGAAGGGCTGGGATTTATCGGAATCCATCCACGCTCTCCATTAATCCAGCATATGCCTTCTAGAGGATTCCAATCACGTGAGAAGGGAATGGGTATGAGAGAATCTGTCAGAGGTCGTTATAAAGATGGTGACGAGAAGGGAGGGGGAACGCATGAGGTGGGATGAGAGCTCACTCGCGCGGATTTTGGGCTGGAAAAGGGTTGGGTTTGGGCGTGTTGGAGAAGAAGAACAGTAAGCATATCTGATTTAGGGATTTTGGTTTTGGCTCTTTGTATCATGCATGTAGTAGAGACGGATTGGGTTTGGAGGGTTTCTGGGCCGGATGGGGCGGGTTCTGGGTGAAATTCGTTTGGGCTGGGGAGAATAAATTGGATATGGCCCAAAATGAGTCTCTTATTAAGAGGACCAAGATTCTTCTTAATTTCTTTTCTTTTCTTTTCAAATAAAAAAACATAAAAACCTAAATTAACTCTTAAAAACTAAATTGACTTATCAAATTATATTAAGCTCTAATTAAGAATCGACACAATCAATTAAATACTAAATTAGAAGAAAATTAACGAAACTCAAAGCTAAGAATTAAGCGATGCACAAATAAATTATTTTTTTGTGATTTTTCTAATTTGTAAAAACCCTAATTATTAAGTAATCTAAAAATATGTGAAACTAAGTCCTAACTACAGATGCAATGTATATTTTGGTATTTTCATTAGTTAAAAGAAAAATGCAAAGACAAAAATGCAGACAATTAACGGAAAATGTCACAAAAATTCGCAAAATTGCAAACATTGAAAGAAGTTATTTTGTTTTGAATTTCTGGGAGTAATTCATATAGGGCAAAAATCACGTGCTCACAGTTTTGACCGCACTCTGCTTCAGAAGTTGCCTACATATCCTGGGCTAAACAGGAATTAGGTCAGTGTAGTTCGGGAATGTCTGGTAGCTGGGATTACCAGGAGCTGTGATTTCACTGCGATTGTTGTTGCTGTTGCTTGCTGACTTCCCTTATTACACCGTGTAAAAATAAAAGAAGTTAGACTAAGCTATGAACTATGAATTACAAAAGCCCTATCTTGATTCTTCAAACTTGCTCTTGTACTTCCTTGTTGCCTTGTTGTCTTGTGTTGTCTTGTTGCCTCATTGTCTTGTGTTTTCTCGATAAAATTCCCTGTTGCTATTTCACCTGGTTAACTGAGATGTTATTCCCTCTCTCCTAACTGCTGAACTTGAGTAATCTTGAACTCGAATGTATTCCTTTGTTATCTAGGTGGGCTCCTGATTGCTGAACTCGAACTTGAAAGTACTCCTCTATTATCCAGGCGGGCTCCTGACTTCACCTACTTAAAAATTTAACAATTCCATTCTCAAGGAGGGCTCCTGACTTTGACTACTTAAAAATTTAACACCTCCATTCTCCAGGCGGGCTTCTAACTTTGACTACTTGAAAATTTAACACCTTCATTCTCCAGGCAGGCTCCTGACTTTGACTACTTAAAAATTTAACACCTCCATTCTCCAAGCGGGCTCTTGACTTTGACTACTTGAAAATTTAACACCTCCATTCTCCAGGCGGGCTCCTGACTTTGAATACACAAAGAAATTGATTGAAAACTAAAATCTGAATTGTGTCACCTCTGTTCTTCAGGCGGGCTCCTGACTTCTGAATTTTGAAAATTGTATGCCTCTGTTCTCCAGGCGGACTCCTGACTTTCTGAAACTTGAAATTGTATGCCTCTGTTCTCCAGGCGGGCTCCTGACTTTCTGAAACTTGAAATTGTATGCCTCTGTTCTCTAGGCGGGCTCCTGACTTCAAAATTAGAAATGTATGCCTCTGTTCTCCAGGCGGGCTCCTGATTTAAAAAATAGACGAACCAAGAAAACTTCCTGCCCCAGTTTGGGAAAATTGGGGCTCATTATCATATAATAATAAGGGTTGAAAACTAAACTTGCATGCTTTGAAATTTACAGACAGAAACGTATTCCTCTGTTATAGGGGCGGGTTCCCCACTTCAACACTTTACCACTACTCTAAAATGCAGTCCTGGAACAACTTACGTCTCTCTATGCTACTCTTCATTTTCTTGTATTTTAACCATGCCATACTTGTGATTAAACTGGGTTAATACCTGCTCTTCCCTCACGGAGATCCTTTCGCCAAACAATTCCTGCCCCTGTTTTGATCAAAGAAAATTCTGTTAGTTTAAAAATGGTGGTTAGCTGATGGGACTCCTGCTGCATCGTCCTTCCCTTGCCTTGCTTTGTGTTGACTAACTTCCTCTGAACTGCCTGAGTTTCCAACCGACTTCCACACTCCCCAATTTCTGACCACCTGAATGCTTTTGTACCCATACTGTTGTCTCATATTTCCGACCCTTTTTGCCTGGACCTTCACACTTCTCACAACATTTCCCAAATATTCTGCCGGTGCAACTTCCGACGACCTCCCCTATCACATTATACTTTACTATTTTCTGAATTTGGCAGTGGGCTTTGAGATCCTTTCCCCTTTTCTTTAAACAAAACTGACATTGAAACATTTAGATAAACAAAACCCCTAAACGAGAATGAAATGTAATGGCTTTTACGGGTTAAGGATAAGAAGAATCCAAAACTGGATGACTATTTTAAAAAGAGAAGGAAAAGAAACTTATCTGAGCGAGACAACTGGTACCAATGGTCATGACATGCATTTTGGATTAATCGGCCCAATCTGTCCAACTAACCAGCTTTCAATTGCCATACTTTGTTGCTCAATACTTCCATCAATTGTTTGAATTACCCAGACCTTAACCTTGTTTTCCTGCAGTACCACGCAACGGTTTCCATCAACAGACCTTTTTTACTTTCGCCTTGAGGTGCCCGTGAAGGTTTTCACCACTAAGACTCTCTCATTTTATTTTTTCTCAGCTCTCGTCGCCTTATGGTGCCCGTGAAGGTTTTCACCAATAAGACTCTCTCATTTTTACTTTTGTTCTTTCTTGCTTTAACCAGAGTGTTGCCACTGCTACGAATTACCGCTACCTGCTCGACCTGGCATTTCTTAGAAATTGATCAGAAGGTCTTTCTTTGGACCGTAGTGTAGGCTTTTGGATTGGGTTAGAAAGAAAGGTATAAAAAGCTCAAAACAATTCAAATGGGTTTAAATTACAACTTTCGGAATCCAATTTTTCACAAAAAATCACAACTTCTGTCCCAATTTCTTGCTTGGGGATTTTTTGGATTTTTATTTTGGTATGACTGAACCTCGGAGTAAGGCTGCCTACGTACCCTTTCAGGATCAAGTCAAACGTAGTTCATTGTATCATAGTTACCTTTGTTGTTGTGTGTTTATTTCCTTTTCTTTTCTTTCTTTGCTTCTTCTTTTCCTTCTCTTTCTCTTTTCCTTCACTTTCATTTTTCTTCTATTTTTTTTTCTTCTTCTTTCTTTTTCTTTTCTTTTCTTTTTCCTTTGCTTTTTTTTTTTTATATATGTTCGGCACCTGTGTTCCTTGATAGTGTCATTGATTCCGAAAGAGGGGTATGAAAAATAAGTAAGGCTCAAAGGGGATGACAAGGGATAAAAGTGTTTGGATAGCAGGACAAAAAGCCTTCGTCATTTCAATCTTTAAGATATGCCAAATACAAACAGATACATTCAGAAATAAAGAAATCATACATAATATCTCTTGACCGCATCGGAATTGATGGCCATTTCTATACATTTTCCTTCTACATCTGTCAAATACAATGCTCCGTTAGACAATACTCTGGTTACTACAAATGGTCCCTGCCAGTTTGGGGCAAATTTTCCTTTTGCTTCAGTCCAATGAGGCAAAACCCGCCTCAGTACTAACTGTCCGACTTCGAATTTCCTTGGACGCACTTTCTTGTTGTATGCTCTTGCCATTCGTCTTTGGTATAGTTGACCATGACACACTGATGCCAATCTCTTCTCGTCAATCAAACTCAACTGCTCAAGACGGCTTTTTACCCATTCATCATCATCGATCTCAGCCTCCGCAACGATTCGCAGAGACGGGATTTCCACCTCTGCAGGTATTACTGCCTCGGTGCCATACACCAATGAATAAGGAGTCGCCCCCACCGAGGTACGAATGGTGGTGCGGTACCCTAACAATGCAAAAGGTAATTTCTCATGCCATTGTCTAGACCCTTCAACCATCTTCCGGAGTATTTTCTTTATACTCTTATTGGCTGCTTCAACCGCACCATTTGCCTTGGGACAGTATGGAGTAGAATGCCTATGGGTAATCTTAAACTGCTCACATGTCTCCTTCATCAAATGACTATTAAGATTAGCCCCATTATCCGTGATGATTACCTTCGGAATCCCAAACTGACAGATGATATTTGAGTGCACGAAGTCGACCACAGCTTTCTTAGTCACAGACTTGAACGTCTTAGCTTCCACCCATTTGGTAAAATAGTCTATAGCTAGCAGAATATACCTATGCCCATTTGACGCTGCTAGATCAATTGGCCCAATAACATCCATGCCCCATGCAACAAAAGGCCATGGCGCGGACATCGTATGTAGTTCTGATAGTGGAGAATGAATCAAATCTCCATGCACTTGGCACTGATGACATTTACGCACAAAACGGATACAATCCCGCTCCATAGTGAGCCAATAATAACCTGCTCGGAGAATCTTCTTTGCTAGAACGTACCCACTCATATGCGGTCCACAAACTCCGGAATATACCTCAGTTATGATAGATGTGGCCTGTCTTGCATCCATGCATCTCAACAACCCGAGGTCTGGAGTTCTTTTGTACAACACTCCTCCACTAAAGAAAAACCCGCTTGCCAATCGCCGAATCGTTCTTTTCTGATCACCAGTGGCCTGTATCGGATATACTCCCATCCCGATGTTCTCTTTGATATCATGGAACCACGGCTCGCCGTCGATTTCCTCTTCTATCATATTATAGTAAGCATGCTGATCACGGACCTGAATCTGCAACGGATCAACATAAGTCTTGTCTGGATGATGCAACATCGGCGCCAAAGTAGCCAAAGCGTCGGCAACCTCATTGTGAATCCTTGGAATGTTCCTGAACTCTATAGCCTGAAATCGCTGACAAAGCTCATGCAGACATTGCCGGCACGGTATAAGTTTTAAATCCCGTGTTTCCCATTCTCCTTGAATTTGGTGTACTAGTAGGTCCGAGTCACCCATGACCAAGACTTCCCGTACACCCATATCTATAGCTAATCTCAATCCCAATATACACGCCTCATATTCTGCCATGTTGTTCGTACAGTAAAAACGAAGCCGAGCTGTAACATGGTAATGTTGACCTGTTTCAGAAATAAGTACCGCACCTATTCCCACGCCTTTCATATTTACAGCCCCATCAAAGAAAAGTTTCCATCCCGGCTTCTCAGCTTGTTCCAATTCATCAATGTGCATCACCTCTTCATCAGGGAAATAAGTTTTCAAAGGTTCGTAATCTTCATCGATGGGGTTCTCAGCCAAATGATCGGCTAGTGCCTGTGCTTTCATCGCAGTCCGTGTCACATAGATAATGTCAAACTCTGTAAGCAGGATCTGCCACTTTGCAAGCCTCCCTGTAGGCATAGGCTTCTGAAAAATATACTTCAATGGGTCCAAGCGAGATATGAGGTAAGTAGTGTAGGATGACAAATAATGTTTCAATTTCTGTGCCACCCAAGTTAGAGCGCAACATGTCCTCTCCAGATGAGTATACTTAACCTCGTAAGATGTGAACTTCTTGCTGAGATAGTAGATAGCCTGCTCCTTTCTACCCGTGACATCATGCTGCCCCAGTACACAACCGAATGAATTATCCAAAACCGTCAGATATAGGATCAAAGGCCTCCCTGGTTCTAGCGGGACCAACACGGGTGGGTTCGACAAATACCCCTTTATCTTATCAAAAGCCTCCTGATATTCATCAGTCCATTTGACCGCAGCGTCCTTCTTCAACAATTTGAAAATCGGCTCACAAGTTGTCATGAGCTGAACAATGAACCTGCTGATATAGTTCAATCTTCCCAACAAACTCATCACCTCGGTTTTGTTTCTTGGAGGTGACAATTCCTGAATAGCTTTGATCTTCGACGGGTCTAATTCAATACCCCGCCGGCTAACTATAAACCCCAACAACTTCCCAGATGGCACCCCAAAAGCACACTTTGCAGGATTGAGCTTAAGATTGTACCTGCGAAGCCTTTGAAAGAACTTTCTCAAATCTCTGACATGGTCGGATTGCTGTCTAGATTTCACGATCACATCATCCACATACACCTCGATTTCTTTGTGTATCATATCATGGAATATGGTTGTCATGGCCCTCATATAAGTTGCCCCAGCGTTTTTTAAACCAAACGGCATGACCCGATAACAATACGTTCCCCACGGCGTGATGAATGCCGTCTTTTTTGCATCTTCCTCGTCCATTAGAATTTGATGATAACCCGCGTAACAATCCACAAAAGAACCAATATCATGCTTGGCACAATTGTCAATCAGTATATGGATGTTGTGCAGTGGGAAATTGTCTTTTGGACTTGCATTGTTAAGATCCCGATAATCGACACACAACCTGGTCTTACCATCTTTCTTCGGCATAGGCACAACATTAGCTAGCCAAATGGGACACCGTGTAACCTGAATGACCTTTGCGTCAAATTGCTTGGTAATTTCCTCTTTGATCTTCACATTTATGTCCGTTTTGAACTTTCTGAACTTCTGCTTGATAGGAGGGAATGCCGGATCAGTGGGCAATTTGTGAACCACCAAATTCGGTGCTTAGACCTGGCATATCATCATACGACCATGCAAAAACATCTTTGTACTCATGCAATACTCTAATTATCTCCTTCTTGAGTTGTGGCTCCAAATGAACACTTACTTTAGTTTCCCGCGCATTGTCTTGGTCCCCTAGATTAACTGCTTCTGTGTCATTTAGGTTAGGTTTGGGTTTTTCTTTAAAGTGACTTAATTCTTTACTAATTTCCTCATAAGCCTCATCGTTGCTACAATCCACCCCATCATCACACTCGATTTCTTGTATTATTATTTTTGAGCTAGATTAGCTTTTAAAACTGGGCCGAAGATTCCTTATGCATGTCATATCATTGATATCAGCATAAAAAGAACTGTACAAAAGAAAAAAAATGGAAACAAAATTAGGAACGAAGAAAATTTCATTTCATTGAATGTAAAGATAACAGGGTTTTAACTCATCCAAACAGACGGAACATAGCAAATGGATTACAAACCCTGGAATAATCCAGGTGACAAAAGGAAAACAAAACCCACTACCATGACTCCCTCCGAATTGGAAGAGGAGTAGCTTCCCAATTGTTGATGTTAACATGTGGTCCGATGTACTGTATATCTGCTCCGCTTGACCCTTCCCCGGCCTCAACCATGTTCGCTTCAGCAAATACTCTCTCGAACACCTTATCCAAGTTCCCCTCTTCCCCAATCAGTGGACTTAACACCTTTGCCAATGACTGCTTCTTGCTACCCGGCCTGACGAAGGACCTGGACAAGCGTGGAATCGGTTTGGGAAGAACCCAAGCTTTCTTTTTCAACTTACGAGCCCTTCTAATATCTGCCGATGTTGGTTTGAACCCTAGTCCGAAGGTGTCTAAATTTTTGGGCAGAGAAACAGGTTGAATAATGCCCTGAAGTTCAGGCCCCAGACCTTTTCCTGGCACGAACCCATTACTCAGCATTTCTGATACTACCATGACGGTGGCAGCTGCCACCCTGGGACATGGAATACTTTTACCCTCGGGCACTCTGCTCACCGGGACCGTGTCGAAGACCTGATAAACCCATGGTCCCTTATCATCTTCAGTTTCTATAAAGGGCACAATGTCATCATTCATGGCGCATGTGGGATCTTCCCCATATAACACAATTTCTTATCTGTCCCACTCGAACTTGACCATTTGGTGCAGTGTGGAAGGTACTGCTTTGGCTGCGTGGATCCACGGTCGACCCAACAAAACATTATAGGACACTGCGGCATCCAACACCTGAAATTCCATAGTGAACTCGACTGGGCCAATAGTCAATTCGAGTACAATATCCCCTACTGTGTCTGTTCCCCCTCCGTCGAACCCTCGAACAAAAATGTTATTTTTGCGGATTCTATCATCATCAATCTTCAACTTGTTCAATGTGGACAACGTACAAATATTAGCACTTGACCCTTTATCGATCAGTGCCCGAGTAACCATTGAACCTTCACACTTGACCGTCAAGTAGAGAGCTTTATTGTGTTCTGTGCCTTCCACAGGCAATTCATCATCAGAAAATGCTACCCTGTTTACCTCAAAGATCTTGTTGGCAATTGTCTCCAGATGGTTCACTGAAATTTTGTCGGGCACATGAGCTTCATTCAATATCTTCATCAAAGCTCGGCAATGCTCGTCAGAATGGATCAACAATGACAACAACGAGATCTGGGCCGGTGTTTTTCTCAATTGTTCAACAATGGAATAATCTTGCATTTTCATCTTTTTTAGAAACTCTTCTGCCTCTTCTTCCATCACAGCCTTTTTGACTAGCACTGGATTGTCTTTAGCGCCCCTAGCCTTTCTCAATTCTTCGGGAGCAAAATAACGTCCCGACCGAGTTAGTCTTTGCGCTTCACAACTCTCTTCCTCAATTTCCTTTCCTTTGTATGTCACCACTACCTTGTCATATTTCCACGGCACGGCTTTGCTATCAACCACGAGTAATTGGACTACCGGTTTTATGACAACTAGTTCTATGTAGGCCCCTTTCACAACAACCACGGGTGCAGATGATGACCCTGGTACCACTAACTTGACTGACTCTGGCTTTTTTGCAGCAACAAATGGTCCTTTTCCCATTACCAACACTGGCTTATCTTTTATTGCTTTTAGCTGAACCACTGGCCTTGCGCTCATTGTCTTTTCTTTGACCTTAGCTTCCGTAGAACGAATCACCATAACCGCCTGCGAGGGTTTTTTAGGCTTTGTCCCCTTATGTATCAGTTCGATCATATTGGCTTCATAATGCACTGGTAACAGATTTTGATTGATGTTTGGGGCCTCTGCAGCCTGTACTTCAATACGGCGATTATCAATGAGTTCTTGTATCGCGTTTTTCAACTTCCAACATTTTTCAGTATCGTGCCCCGGCATCCCTGAGCAATACTCGCAGCTAACAGAATGATCCAGGTTTCTGGGAAGGGGGTTTGGTGCTTTGGACTCAATTGGGGTCAACATTCCCAACTGTTTCAATCTATGGAAGAAAGCGGTGTAAGATTCTCCCAGCGGAGTAAATGTTTTTCTGTTTGGAGCCTTCTCACTTCTAAAAGCTTGGTTTGGGCGGAAGCTGGTTCCTGGTCTGTTTGCCCTGGGAGGTGGATAAGTGTTTTATGGGGGGGTGGATGTGTGTTTTGGGGATTCCGTGCACGCCATTGCGAGTGCACTGGAGGCTGAGTGTAGGTCTGGGCGTGGTGGATAGAAAAGTGTGGTTCTGGTGGTAGATAGTAGTGTTGTGGTGGGCCATATGGGGTATATTGGTAATTTGGGTAGTGGGGTCTGGGTTGGTTGCAGTAAAGTGGAGGGTTATTGGGCCTGGACCAAACACTAGCTTCCACCGTAGCAACGTTTCCTTCTTCTTCTTTCCAAGCACACCACCAGTACCGCTTTGGATGGCCTGGGTGGTTGCTTTCAATGCCGAGTAGCTCAAGATCTTGTTAGATTTCAATCTCTCTTCAATCATGGCTCCCATATTTACCACTTCATTAAACGACTTTCCGACAGATGTCACCAGATGACCAAAATAGGTAGGCTCCAATGTTTGCAAGAAGTAATCTACCATTTCACTTTCCCTCATTGGAGGATCAACCCTTGCTGCTTGTTCCCTCCAGCAGAAACCAAACTCTCTAAAACTTTCCCCAGGCTTCTTTTCCAGCTTCAACAATGACAGACGGTCGGGGACTATCTCAAGGTTATACTGAAAATGGCCAATGAATGCCTGTGCCAAATCATCCCATGTATATCATCGGTCGGGGTCCCATCTCATGTACCATTCTAGTACGGATCAGCTCAGGCTTTGATCGAAATATGCTATCAACAATTCATCCTTCCCCCCAGCACCTCTCATTTTGCTACAAAAACCACGCAGATGGGCTACTGGGTCACCGTGCCCCTTATAAAAGTCAAACTTTGGCATTTTAAACCCCGCAGACAACTGAACATCAGGGAAAGGGCAGAAATCTTTGTATGCGACGCTGACTTGGTTACCTAAACCATGCATGTTCCTGAAGGATTGCTCCAGGCTTTTGACTTTACGAATCACTTCCTCCTGTTCTGTATTCTTAACCGGTTTCTCAACCTCTCCCGGGATTTCAAAATGAGGAGAATAGGTATATGGCTCAGGCGCTTTGAAAGTGGATTCGGGAGGGTAATATTGGGTGTCATGAGCTTGGAATAGCGGCTCACTGGACGATCTATGTAATGGGGCTGGGGGAGGTGCCACAAAGACTGGAACCCTGGGTGGGGAAGGGTTCTGTTTGGGGGGTGGGGAAGGGGGAGCGTATGAAGTGGTACCATAGCCCTGGGCATGATAGGGGAAGGCTGAAGATGCGTGGGGAGTGGTGGGCTCCTGATCCTGAGCCAGGGGTGGGATGTAAGATGGATTAGCGGGATATAGTGGTGCCGGATGTCCCTAAGACCATGCCCGATGCATTTCAGCCATTTGTGCTTTTAGTTTCCTCGTCTCTTCTTTCATAGCACCCACATATGTTACCTCAACTTCATTCGAAGGGTCTACGATGCTGATTTCCGAATCCTGCCCGGTCATTTTTACTTTATCTTTCGACCGAGTGTTGTATGGGTGAGTTGCCAGAATTGCCAATCAACTAACCACTTGCCTGAACTCACACATTTAGACAACCACTTTGTTAGCGATTAAGTCTTAACAGATTTGACAACCGCATGTTGACATGAATGCCCCTATACAGTTAATCATTTCTATTATGCGTTTGCTCGATTGCATGCGTCATCCCGGCATTTGGTTCCTTATTTCTTTTTACCTTGCTTTCATATTTTTTGTGCTATTTTCTTTTTCCCTATTTCTTTCTTTTTTGTGTTTTCGCTCATTTCTTTCTTTCTCTTTTTTTCGATCCCTTCTTTTTATCACTCTTTCATTCTTACATTATGATTACGGTCGAATCCTATGGAGATTGCCTACGTATCGTGACCCCGCACGAATCAGACCAAGCGTAGTTCGTGAAAAATAAATGCAAAAAATAAAGGGTGGAAATAAGAATTATTTTTTGAAAATTTATTTTTTCATTACTAAAACAAACTATTACAAACTAAACACTTTCCGGAATGAAACTAACAGACGCAAATTAAAAGCAAACAACAAACTCTAAGACTGCAAACATACTTGACCTGAAAAGATAAAGGACATACGAAAGACAGACTCAAAAGGTAGAAAACTACAGACATGGCCTATGCATACTCTAGTGCTTCAAACTTAGGTGTCTGCGAGGCGTCGTTCGGCCTCGCCGCGGACCTAGGATCCAAATCCCTTTCAAGCTGCTCTAATTCATTCATGGTTCGTTTTACATAGATCATCACTGCGGAGACAAAAGTAATAGGGGTCATGTCTTCACAAACCCGGCATCTCCTGAAAATGGCATGAGCAATGGCTCTAATCCTGTCTTTTGTTTGCTTCTTTTCTATAAGCAATCGTCTTATCTGATAACTGCATGTCTTTAAAGCTCGAGAGTCCTGCAGGTGTTGATCTTGCAGCTGCTGTACTTCTACCTCCATTTGTGCCAACAAGTCGTAACAATGTCCACTTTCAATTCCAAAATCTCTAGCCTGCCTAACCATTTTACCTTCAAGAGAGACCACTTTTCTCTTTAAATCGGCGACAATTTTCTCATGGTCCCTTTTCAACTGATTCAAGTACTGACGACGCTCCTCTATTCTGGTAGCCCACTGTGCTTTAAGCTCTGCCATGATATTTTCGGATTTATCTAATTCATCCCGCCATTCCCTGACTTCCTTTTCCAATCTTTTTATCAATTGCTCATCGGATCGGCTCCTCGGTTGCTTATCGACGGTTATCTTCAATTGCCGGATTTGGGCCCTAAGCGCTTCGTTTTCTCGAGCCAGTCTGTTCTTTTCACCTTGATCCGCGGCAACCTGTACACTGTTCTCGAATTTCATACTCTCAACTTGCTGCTTCAGTTTACCAATCTCAACTCGATAGCCTTCTTCCTTGGCTAACCAGTCCCACTGCTCTTGGGACGACTTGGCGAAATCTTCGAGATGAGGTCGTTTAGCCGGTCTCCCACATGCCACGTCACCTCTGAACCAATCATGATACCCTGGGGCAACTTCCTTTTTAACCCTATCAGACACATAAGTGTTCGCCATCAAATGTTGACACTCACTCCAGATTTGGCGAACCTCTTCCTCGGGGAACCGACCGTCAGGACTAATTTCGACCACTTGGGTACTCAGATCTTCATCTCTCGGTACTACTTGATACCTCCCGAGTTGCCTCAGAACCCGATATGGTGCATAGGGCTGGATGCTTTTGAGTCCCATCAACAGAAAATGCGGCCGGGCTGCTGGCATATATATGACTTCTTCGACAGGCAACCATCCAAGCACCCACTGTATCTGGCTGGCAGTGAGGTTCTAAAATAATGATGTCCAGGCCGTGACTCCTTCAGATAGACTAGCCCCTTTGATTCTTGTGTAAAATTCTCCTATACAAGTTTTCCCGAATGAACCATAACTCAATAGCTGAGAGCGAGGGCACAAATGCTCAGTCATCCACATTTGTAACAACAGGTTACATCCCTCAAAAAATTTGCCCCCAGCTTTGCACGCAGTGAGAGCCCGGAAGATATCAGCCACGATCATAGGTGCTAAATTGCTTTTCCCCATGGTTTGCAAGGTACTGACAACCCCCGCTACTTTCAAATCAATATTACCATCTTTCCTTGGGAATATTATGAGGCCCAAAAAGGCTATCATAAAAGCAACCCGTCTGTGTTCCTCCCATTTTTGTAGGTTACTTCTACTGCATAGCTTAAAGTCTGGATTATTGAACCTGCCCACGTGGCCATATCTATCATATATGAAGCGGAAACTGCAGAAATCCTTTGCAAAATCTGGATGATGAACTGTTCGGGGTATTTTCAAGGAATCCAAGAACCGGTGTATGGTAATGGCCTTGAGAGCAATTAAGTATTTGAACCTCAATGGAGTTTGATCACTTCCGATATACCCCGCTATTTCTTCCAATGTTGGGGTGAGCTCAAAGTCCGAGAAATAAAATACATTATGTGCCGAATCCCAATAAGCGACCAATGCCCTGATAATATCCCCCCGAGGCTGAATGTCGAATAAATCCAGAAGATCTTTCAAATATTTTTCACTTCGTCTTGCCCTTCTTTGCCTAAATCATTCCACCATAATTGCAACTCAAAAGGGATTTTGGTCATTATTGAAAAGGGTTCATTTAGCATCGTGATCATCCTGCACATTTATTAAGGCGATTAAGCAAAAGAAAAACTTTTATTCGACTCAAAATAAAAACTATCTATATTTTTTCGACTCAAAAAAAAATAAAACTATCTATATTTTTTTCAAATTTTAAAAAAATGAAAGACTCGATTCTCAAACGCGGCCTTTCGGTACTTCGGAAACAAAGATTTTAAGGCTGCAAGAGTCAACCGGTCAACAATCAAAATTGACCAAGATGGCCGTTTTGCAAAGTCAGCCTTCCGGCGTTCCGTTTGGGAACATTTGGCTATTTTTGACAAAACGGCATCACCAAACTTATTTACGACGAAAATAAAAATTTTGACATTTTTTGGCTATTTTTGCAAAGGAAGGTTGGACCCGATGAGGGTTGCCTACGTATCTCACGCCCTATGATAATCAAACCTGCGTAGTTCGGGCGAATTAACTAACTATATTTTAAACACAAGGCCCTTTTTTCATTTTCCATGGCAAGACAAACTATTTTTCCTTTTCTATATTTTCTTTTTGAAATCAAGACGAAGTAACGACTCTTTTTTTTTTCATTTTCAATAAACAACCTATTTTTCCCAGACTAAAATAAAGACTCTTTTTCTTTTTCTTTTCAACAAACAATTTTCCAAAAATAAAAGACTCTTTTTTTTCTATTTTCTTTTGCCTTTAGTAAAACAGACTGTTAAAATAAAGCGTTTTTCTTTTTTCGTTTTCTCAAAATTTCGGCAGAGTTTCGACAGTGTCTGGGCATTGGGTTTTTCTAAAATAATCAATTAACCCCCCAACTTTTATTTCTCTCTTTTTCTATTTTTTTTTTCAATTTTCCAACGTTCCCGAGATTCAGAAACCGGTCAACATGCAGGTTCAGAACAAATAAATGCACAGCACAAGAGAATGCATCAGGATGGTCTTTTCATTTCAGGTTGCTAGTCCTAGACGGACCCAACCCCTGTGTTGAGTCCCCTAAGTCAAATGCAACGTGATGCAAATAAGCGTTCCTACTAGGGATCCGGCATGAAGTCACATTATTCTATGTTCAAAACCTGGGTCGGTGTTCTAGACTGTGTACCCGAGCGGACAACTCGAGTCGAGGAGGGGGCAACTTACCGGGAACCAAAAGGCCATCCGGCTTCGTAACTTGTCCGGCCCTTTCTTATTTCAAGGTATGACACTAACAGAATAAGGAGTCTCAACCAGTAAGCACATCCCCGGAGGTGAAGAGAGAAGGGTGTCGGCACAGTTTATATACAGTTCAGATAATATCAAAGCGGTAACATTTAGCACATTCAGCACAAAACATGTAGGAAAATCAAATACAATCAAATACAACAATTTATCTAAGCTCGAATTCTGAACCCTGAACCAGAGATTCTGGGTTTGATCCCCAGCGGAGTCGCCAGAGCTGTCACACCTCCTTTTTCACTACACCCCGCAAAGGACGTAAAGGAGTTTTCCCAGTTAAAGGACAATTGGAACGGGATTTAATTATTAATTATTCAGAGTCGCCACTTGAGAGATTAATGGTGTCCCAAATCACCGATTGAATCCCGAACCGAGGAAATTTATGACTCTGTTAACAGTCCGCGAACCAGAAATCCGGGTAAGGAATTCTGTTAACCCGGGAGAAGGTGTTAGGCATTCCCGGGCTCTGTGGTTCTAGCACGGTCGCTTAACTGTTGTATTTGATTTTATCTGACTTTAATACATGCTAGCTTATGTGCCTTTTAATTCGTAAACCACTTTTTATCATTATTTATTTTAAAAGAATTGCGACGTCGTGAAAACACGTTTCAAACCACGTCGCCATCAATGCACCCATGGTCGTCAACACATTTCGACTTCGCCGAGATTTGGATTTGGGTCGCATCAATGCGCACCCGAGTTTAAAGAAGTAATTTAATTAAATCACGCCTAAAGGTTCTAACATAATATTATTTTAGGGAAAGACGTGAAGTTCGCTAAACGGCCCTCCCAAGTTCCAATCAGTTTTAACAACCATTTATTGAGGGCCCCACATTTATTTATTTTTGTTCGGTGAGGCTCGTCTCAATTTGTGAACCTCTTTTCTATCATTATTTATTTTATAAGAATTACGATGTCGTGAAAACGCGTTTTGAACCCCGTCACAATCAATGCGCCCGTGATTGTCAACACATTTCGACTTCATCGAGATTTGGATTTGGGTCGCATCAATGCGCACCCGAGTTTAGGAAGGTAATTTTTTAAGAGCGTGTCTAAAGCAACTACGCGTTTTCACTTTGCGAGGGCCGTGGAATTTGCTAAACGGCACGCCTCAAATTTTAAGGATCAATTCCTGCTTAAAATGAGGGCCACGCAATTTGTCATTTTTGTTTGGCATGGCGCACCTCGAATTAATTTTAAAGGAAAAGAAATGTGTTTAGCTAAGGCAAACTTTATTATTCCTACTTATGTATCAAAAAAAAAACTAAGCATCACAATCACATCACAGGAACCATACCCGTAATTGTAATAGTCCTATTGCGCGCCTACAGGTCCGACCATCTATGAAATGCCAACAATTTAGACTAAGCTTGCATCCAGTAGTCTTATAAGAATCCATAAGGCCCAATTCCAAAAGAATGGGCCAATTGATCATAGTAGTCCATTCCTTCACAAGTCAAAATCAGAAATACACACTGAATTCACTTGCCTAGTGTCGAACTTGATAGCCCCCAAAATGTTACCAAATCAATATTTAACATGAAGTAAAGAGGAAAAAATGAAAAATCAGCAAACGAAAATCTACCCAGGCTCGAAACAGCATATGCATATGAGCGATCGCAATCTCATGTGGGAATTTCTTTCTCAAAGGAATCAGCGAGGCAATATTAATCTAAGGAACATTGTACACTCCAACAGAATAGCAACAGACCAAGTTAGAAAGCAGATGAAAATTGACAGAGACATAGAAATAAGGGAATGGAACGTTAGCAATGATAGAGGGAGGCAATCGTATAAAGAAAAACCAAGCAGCAAGAACTCGACGAAATTCAGTTTACGAACGCCCCGAAATCAGCTGGAAACTGCGGCTGAAACTGACCCAGAACCAATCCGACAATAGCCTCCAATATTTGACAGTATTTTGCCTAGAAAATTACTTTAACAAAACAGATTTCGGATCGTTTTTGAACCATATGAATCGAGCTTGAAGCTAACAAATCAACAACAACCAATCGAGCACTTAACTCTGCTTTGACAAACGTCACTTCTAGACCTATTCTGACCTCTTTAAACCATTGAAACACATGATACATAAAGGATCCTACCAACATGATGAATCGATAAAATGAACTTGTTCAGGAGTAGTTCATGCATAACTTATATGCGAGAAAACTTGAACAAAATAGAAATCCCTATTGGAAGCCATGCTGGACGACAGTAGGTATGTATGCAAACTGAATTTGTGACATGCCATTAAAGCATTTGGACGATTTCAACTTAAAACTCCAGCTGTGAACTCATGACAAAAATCAACATCATTTAGGCTCGCATGTACAGTTCCTCCAGAATCACAATGCTAAGTCGAAGCAACTGCCATATATAGAACTAAACTCATGGACTAATCAAGCACGCATACGGAAGCTTAATCAGACAGAGATGATAACCACAATTACCCTACTGTTTCATACAAATCAACCCACAATCACTGACAATATACAAGTCGAAGTATTTTTCACCCTTAGCCATTTCAAACAGTCAACCAAAAGAAAACAAGGCGTGGGCGACTTCAACTTCTCAACACATACTCAATCTTGATTATAATAGTTTTGTGATTTCACAGAATACTTTAACAATCTGAATCTCAAGACAACATTCCTGAATCTTAAAAGTGATGATTGTTTCTATTGACCGTAGAGCCTAGGATTTACACCACGCAAGCTAACAAATACTACATATAGTCCCATTACAACTTTACTATAAGACCCCAGAATAACCTGAGAAAGCAACATGTTGGAATAAGGCTCGAAGAAACAAACTAAGAAAAAGAAGAGTCCGTGTCTAACAACTGTCGCATTAACAAAAAAAACAAAAAACTAGGATTCAGTTACATCAACTGCTGAACTTCAACCCCAGAACACCCTATTTTCCTTTCAAATATGATAAACCATAAGGGTACACAGTATCAAAGATAACTTTGGCAATTTCAAACTAACAGAATGTGCAAAATGGTCGTGAAATCAGGGAACATGGAACCTTAATGATTCATGACTCGAACATGCTAAGATAAAACAATTGAAACTGGTCTGTATTATGAAATTGGAACCAATGAACACAGTCATTTAGACTTAAAATCAATCGATTTCGACTAAATGCGGTAAAACACCTTCAAGAGTTCATACCATCTCAAAGATGAAAGCAAACGTTCATTTGAAAACGACGAAATATGACTCAAACGAAAACTCGATGCCATAATAACAGTTAGATCATATAAGCATAGAGGTCAACCCCACAAAATCGACTCTCGTTAGCTGAACATAGTTAAATGCATCACACATGGAGAGGAGATTTATCAGCAAGACATCAGATTACAGGACAAAACCATTCCGAACAAAATCTCACAGCTCAAGACGCTGTGAAACAGAGATGCAGAAGAGAAAAGAAATTGAACCTGAGATTTCAAATTTCCTTTAATAATAATAGGCTCGACAAAACACTTTTCGACTCCAAATCCTAGCGAGGTTCAGCAAACAACTCAGCAAGATGACCGTGAAACCTAGTTTGAACTTCAATTTTATCTCCTTATAATTCCAATCCGGATTCAGAAAAATCAGAAGAAGAAATTGTATCTATGTTTCTCTTAAGCTTAATGACTTCGTCAAAGAAAATAGCCTCCGAAAAACCATTTGTTCACCAGAAAACCTTTCAATTTTTCTCTGAAATTTTTTCCACCCCCCTCTGAAATCCCAAAATTCCTCTAGTTATTAGGCAGACACCTGATGAATGAAGGGCTGGGATTTATCGGAATCCATCCCACGCTCTCCATTCATCCAGCATATGCCTTCTAGAGGCTTCCAATCACGTGAGAAAGGAATGGGGATGGGAGAATCTGTCAGAGGTCGTTATAAAGATGGTGACGAGAAGGGAGGGGGAACGCGTGAGGTGGGATGAGAGCTCACTCGCGCGGATTTTGGGCTGGAAAAGGGTTGGTTTTTGGGCGTGTTGGAGAAGAAGAACAGTATGCATATCTGATTTAGGGATTTTGGTTTTGGCTCTTTGTATCATGCGTGTAGTAGAGACAGATTGGGTTTGGAGGGTATCTGGGCCGGATGGGGCGGGTTCTGGGTGAAATTCGTTTGGGCTGGGGAGAGTAAATTGGATATGGCCCAAAATGAGTATCTTATTAAGAGGACCAAGATTCTTCTTAATTTCTTTTCTTTTCTTTTCAAATAAAAAAACATAAAAACCTAAATTAACTCTTAAAAACTAAATTGACTTATCAAATTATATTAAGCTCTAATTAATAATCGACACAATCAATTAAATACCAAATTAGAAGAAAATTAATGAAACTCAAAGCTAAGAATTAAACGATGCACAAATAAATTATTTTTTTGTGATTTTTCTAATTTGTAAAAACCCTAATTATTAAGTAATCTAAAAATATGTGAAACTAAGTCCTAACTGCGGATGCAATGTATATTTTAGTATTTTTATTAGTTAAAAGAAAAATGCAAAGACAAAAATGCAGACAATTAACAGAAAATGTCACAAAAATTCGCATAATTGCAAACACTGAAAGAAGTTATTTTGTTTTGAATTTCTGGGAGTAATTAATATAGGGCAAAATTCACGTGCTCACACCCTTTTTCCTCTTCATCTTCCTTTCTAACACTGCTTGGTTTTTCATTTCTTTTCCCATCTTTTCTTTCTGATCATCGCTTTTTTCTTCCTCCTATTTCTCACGTCCCACAACTTCATTCTCTTTTTTTTCTTTTTTCTTGTTTATTTTTTTTTTAATGATTATTCGATCGAATCCTATGTAGGTTGCCTATGTATCATGTCCCTCATGAATCAGATCAAGCGTAGTTCTGAAAAAAAATGATGGATAAAATAAACTAAAACAAATCTTTTAGATTTTCCATTTATAACTTTTTTTGGTTTTTCAAATACAAAAAGGAAGTACTATAACAAAAGACTCGACAATCTTAACTAGACTGACAGACTTGATACTACTGTACAAGACTAATAATTAAAAGACAAAATAAAATAGACTAAAAAATAAAAAATTTCCTCAAGCAGCTCGTGCATGCAATGGTCTTGACTAGAATGGTCATGGGGTATTTGTCATGCTCGAGTCCTGGTAAATGAATCCATACCTTAGTGAAAAAAATAAAACCAAACAGATTAAATGATTCAAGACACTATGTGAGACCACACCTCCTATTAGACACATGCAAGACAAGCTTGGGCTATTTTTGAAAATTAAACTACATGGTTAAGAGTGGCTATTAATGCAAACTCAACAAGATTGGCCTCATGGACAAGGAAAATGCCTCACTAAGGCTTTTATGGATTCAAAGTCCGAACATCATGGCCCAAAATTAATTTGCGGAAATGCCCGATTTTGCAAAAATGATCGATATGGCCCGAAGTGGCTGAAGATGAAAGCTCAAAAGGACGGACCTTAAGGTAGTGGGACACTTAGTTGCGAACTCAGGATTCTGAGACATGGGTCATGAACCACTTTTGCGAAAAATGACCTATTTTGCAAGAATGACCGATGTGGCCAAAAGTGGCTAAAGATGCAAACTCAATAAGGACGTGCCTTAAAGTAATATGACTCCTAGTTGTGGACTCAAGATCCTAAGACATGGGTAATTGAACCACTTTTGCGAAAATGACCCCATTTTGCAACAATGGCCGATGTGGCCAAAAGTGGCTAGACATGCAAGATTTGGCTAAAACCCCGCGAAGCCAAGAACTTAAAACTCACTAGGAAGACCGGGCCCTATGTGGGTTGCCTACGCATCACGTCTCAAAAGGCGAGAATCAGGTTCACGTAGTTCGAGAAGATTAGATATGAGAGAAAGCTTAAGAAATGACACTAATTTGGAAAAATATTTTTTTTTTTGTCTTTTGTCTTCTTTTTTTGAAAAATGATGGAAAATGTAAAATCTTTTTGGATTTTCTTTTTCATTTTCATTTTTGAAAAATAGTGAAAAAGTGTAAAATCTTTTTTGGATTTTTCATTTTTCATTCTTTTTTGAATTTTTGGAAAATAATGGAAAAGTGTAAAATCTTTTTTTTTTGGATTTTCTATTTTCAATTTTTTTTGTCTTTTCTTGAAAAAGTCGTGAAAGAAAAATATAACAGCCCTACTTTTTTATTTTTCACCCTTTTTCCCAAACATCGATCCGCCAAATGACCTTTTTACCCTCACAGATGCAATATTTAGCACATAGGATGATTGAATATCTTTTTGGGCCACGGGCCCATTTTGACAAAATTTGGATAGGCTTCCTACAAAGGGACACGGTGCCTGGGGCCGAGCCCTACTAGGTCCAAATGACATGATGCAAATAAAAATGACCTAAAGGCTGACCTAAGTTTGGGGATCACTAACAAGGCAATTCGGGGGAGCGTATGATCGATGGTGGCTGCTCAAGCTTTCCACCCATTCCATACGTCCGACGGCCCCCCTCCTAAATTAAGGGTGACTTAACAAAGAGTCGTACACGCGATGCGTACTCCGAGACTTGTTGCAGAAAAAAGACCCATGGTTATGCAAATGATGACAGTTTATAAAGCAGTAACACATTAAGTAAAGCGATAAACAAATAACCAACAAAACAAGGAAATAAGGCAAACAAAGCAAATAAACAAAGCAAATAAAGAAAACAAAAACCTCAACCGAATATCCTAAAAGCCAACAAGATTAAGTACCAGCTCGAACCTACAAGGTCCCCAACAGAGTCGCTAGAGATGTCACACCCCCCTTTTTAACCAAACCTCCACTAACCCTCTTAAATAAATAAAAGAGATTTAGTAGAGCTTGAAAAAGGATTTTCCAGTTAGAGTCGCTACCTGACATTGATTTCGGTGTGCCAGGTCACCGTTTTTTTTAAAAATAATTTTCCTTTAGAATACTTTGAACTCCAAAACATAAGTCCGCACCAAAGATTCGGGTAAGGGGGTTCATTTGACTCGGGAAAAAAGTGTTAGGCACTCCCAAGTCCCGTAACTAGTACGGTTGCATACTTGATCTAGTCGGCTTTCAAAACATTCAAATTGAGGTAAAACACACAGAAATAAAATAAACACACAAGAATCAACTACACAGCTTCTTAAAATTCAATTTAGGCGAACAAGTCCCGCGACCTATTTGTTTCCTTACCTAATTTGTACAAGTTAAAAATCAACTACACAGCTTCTTAAAATTCAATTTAGGCGAACAATCTCTTAATCCAACTTAACAACTAACGTTACTTCTTTGATGCAAGTTAATAATCAAAGACAAGGAATCAAACACATTTAACATATTGAAAATGAAATACTCAAACCTAAAAATAAACAACAAAGAAGCATAAAAAACAAACATGTAATATTATCAAAAAGGGACGAACAAGATAGGAGATGGGATCTCATTGTAGAACCTGAGATTTACAAGCACTCGCACAAAACTGTGGAACGAGGCTAGACCGGAAAATCGAATGGACACCTTAAAGTCGGCCTCCACTGACTCGCTTCAAAACAAGCCTCGAATAGAAACTAACGAGCAAATCAAAAAATGGAAACATGAGCAATGACCTGCTGAGGATCTGTTTATGTTCTTTTTTTGTTTGGTTTTCTTGGTTTTTCGACCATATGTATATGTGTGGCGGATTTTCAAGGTGTTACTCAAAGATTGTTGCTTATGGCTGCTCAGGGGTGTTTATTTTTTTTGTGAAGTGAAGCAGCAGGTCAAGGATGGAGGTCAAGGGCCCGAGGGTGGTTTGGCAGAGCGTTTGGTTGGAGTTGCTGGCGGCGACGGCGTGGCTGGTGAGGACGAGCAGTTGTTGCTGCTTAGGGGTATGTGTGTGCGGCGGTTTTGGGTGGTGTCTAGGTTGTTCAGATTAAGGGGTCAATGGCGGCTAGGCTGGTGGTGTAGGGTCGGCTGAGTGGTGGAGATGGGTGGTCGTTGGCCGGGATGGTTGACGGCTGAAGGGGTTCCTATGGTATTCTGTCGATTTTTTTTCTTCAGGTTCTCCTAGGGTTTTTCATGGTGTAGGTTCTGTCTTGTATGTTTTTTTTTTGGCAATTAATATTGTCCATAGGATTAAATTCAAATAGAGGGCCAAGATTAAAAGGTTATGGGTTGGGTTAGTGGGTGAATTGGGTCAAGAAGATTGGGCTTTGTGAATTGGGTTATAAATTTTGTTTTTAATTCTATAATTCTTGCAATTTGGCTAAAATATTAATGCCTTTTCTAAAATAATACCATAAAATCGTAAAATTAATCTTAATTAACTAGAACAACTATATTATGACATGAAATTATTTTTTGATATTTTCAAAGATTATACTCAAAAATAAAAATGCGTTAAAAACAATATTTTTTCTAAAAATACCTAATACCTTAATTAAATTGAGAAAAATGAAATTATTTTTGTATTTTTCAATTTTATGATAAAAATAATATAAAAGAGTCAAAATTAGTTGAAATAAATATATTAGACCTAAATTAAGTATTTAAGTACTAAAATATGTAAAATCTTGAGGAGGGTCAAAAATCACATGTCTACAAATATAATTGATAGATGCTCTTTCCTCACTTGTTATATTTTCTTGCCCAATTGGCTTATAATTTTTCTTAACTAAATGAATCGGAAAAATTTCAAACTATCTTAATTTTTTTTTTTATATGAAACAACAACTTAGCAACCCAAATCGAGCTCAAATCAACCAAATTGACTGCATGTACGCTATGTTATTATGGTTAGTGGCATGTCTATATTAAAGAAAAGATGATGGCACCTATAATTTTAAAATTCTAAATCCGCCTCTGCGTCCTCCGTTCGTTTCCTTAATCCCCATTTGTAGTAGAAATTTTCTTTTCTTAAAAAAAATAAAGTAAAAATAATATGGCTTAAAACTCTATGCAAAACGAATCCACCCCCGTTTAAGCGTAACGGGTCGAATATCTGAAGGTCCCGAAAGTAGAATGGGCTAACGGATGTTTACAAGTGACACCAGGTAGTCACTTTTAAGCATGTTATTTAAAATATCCACAGTTTGTGATGTATTTAAAGATTAATCAATTTTGCTCAAACTTCCGGACACGATGTCCTAGAGTTTAAACCTCAAAGTTCAAACTTCGGGACATCGTATCCTAAAGTTGGAAAATTATGTCCAGAAGTTAGGATCTTATGTCCTGAATTTTAAATTAGTAGTTCAGAAATTCAGGACAGAGTGTCCTGAATTCAAATTAGCAGCTCAAAAATTTAGGATAATCAGTCATGAATCCAAATTTATGATATTTGGTCCTGAAGTTTGGGTGAATTGACTAATCTTTAAATACATTATAAACTGTGGATATATTTTAAATAGCGGGCTTAAAAATGTCTATTGCTTCACTTCGCGCAACGACTGATCTGTAAGGAAACATTAAGGCCCATTAAGCTCCTGTGTTATTTTCCATTTTTTCATTCCTTTCATAACAATTACTTCTATTCTCCAAATTTCAATATTTTAATTTCTTCGTAGAAATTTAAATATAATCTATTCTCGTATAAGAAAATGTTATTTCACGAAAATTGAATGCGCAAAGGAAAGCATTTTATGATAAATATCATGATAAGAAATACTTCTAATAGAAAATTAAGATTCAAGAGGGATTAAAAATATAGTTGATCAAATGATACTAACTATAGTTTATAGCCTGTTTGGCCAAGTTTTTTTTAATCAGAAGTGCAACATATTTTTTTTTTTGAGTCAAAAGTATTTTTTTCTAAAATTAAGGTGTTTGATCAAGCTTTTGAATAAAAAAGCAAGCAGCTTTTGAGAAGTAGAAAAAATAACGTCTATCAAAAAACACTTTTTTGAAAAGCACTTTTGAGAAAAAATACACATAGAAGCACTTTTTAAAAGTTTTGTCAAACACTAATTTCTGCTCAAAAGTACTTTTCAAATTAAATAGCCAAACACAAACTGTTTCTCACCAAAAGTATTTTTTTTAAAAGCACCTTTGAGAAAAGCACTTCTCAAAATAAGCTGATTTTAGAAGCTTGGTCAAACATGCTATAACACTATTTTAGAAGCTTGGTCAAAAACTATTTTTAAGGCCAGAACACTTTTAATTGTTTTGCCCAAATCCCGCGACCTATTTGTTTCATTACCTAATTTGTACAAGTTAAAAATCAACTACACAGCTTCTTAAGATTCAATTTAGGCAAACAATCTCTTAATCCAACTTAACAACTAACGTTACTTCTTTGATGCAAGTTAATAATCAAAGATAAGGAATCAAACACATTTAACATATTGAAAATGAAATACTCAAACCTAAAAAAAACAACAGAGAAGCATAAGAAACAAACATCTAATATTATCAAAAAGGGACGAACAAGATAGGAGATGGGATCTTATTGTAGAACCTAAGATTTACAAGCACTCGCACAAAACTGTGGAACGGGGCTGGACCGGAAAATCGAGGGGACACCTCAAAGTCGGCCTCCACTGACTCGCTTCAAAACAAGCCTCGAATAGAAACTAACGAGCAAATCAAAAAATGGAAACATGAGCAATGATCTGCTGAGGATCTATTTATGTTCTTTTTTTGTTTGGTTTTCTTGGTTTTTCGACCATATGTATATGTGTGGCGGATTTTCAAGGTGTTACTCAAAGGTTGTCGCTTATGGCTGCTCAGGGGTATATTTTTTTTGTGAAGTGAAGCAGCAGGTCAAGGCTGGAGGCCAGGGCCCCGAGGGTGGTTTGGCAGAGCGTTTGGTTGGAGTTGTTGGCGGCGATGGCGTGGCTGGTGAGGACGAGCAGTTGTTGATGCTTAGGGGTATGTGTGTGCGGCGGTTTTGGGTGGTGTCTAGGTTGTTCAGATTAAGGGGTCAATGGCGGCTAGGCTGGTGGTGTAGGGTCGGCTGAGTGGTGGAGATGGGTGGTCGTTGGCCGGGATGGTTGACGGCTGAAGGGGTTCCTATGGTATTCTGTCGATTTTTTTTCTTCAGGTTCTCCTAGGGTTTTTCATGGTGTAGGTTCTGTCTTGTATGTTTTTTTTTGTTTTTTTTTGGCAATTAATATTGGCCATAGGATTAAATTCAAATAGAGGGCCAGGATTAAAAGGTTATGGGTTGGGTTAGTGGGTGAATGGGTCAAGAAGATTGGGCTTTGTGAATTGGGTTATAAATTTGGCTTTTAATTCTATAATTCTTGCAATTTGGCTAAAATATTAATGTCTTTTCTAAAATAATACCATAAAATTGTAAAATTAATCTTAATTAACTAGAACAACTATATTATGACATGAAACTATTTTTTGATATTTTCAAGGATTATACTCAAAAATAAAATGCGTTAAAAATAATATTTTTTCTAAAATTACCTAATACCTTAATTAAATAGAGAAAATTGAAACTATTTTTGTATTTTTCAATTTTATGACAAAAATAATGTAAAAGAGTCAAAATTAGTTGAAATAACTATATTAGACCTAAACTAAGTATTTAAGTACTAAAATATGTAAAATCTTGGGGAGGGTCAAAAATCACATGTTTACAGTTGCCCCTCTTTGACTGGAAATACGAAGTATTTTCAGACAAAGAATGACTAGACATGTTTTTAGACCCGACCCTTATTTAGGAAGACAAAAACTAAGAGAAATGGGGATGTGACCGAGCCCTGGTATCTGAGCTGCCTACATATCCTTGGCTATAAAGGAATCAGATCACGTGTAGTTCAGAAGTGAATGACGAGATGGAGTATACCGTGGCGGAGAGACGATTGAAGTGTCGTTCCATTGAGGTTCTGGTCCGCGGTCCTGTTATTGCATCAAATCAAAATCTAAAAGAACTAATCAAACCTATCAGCTTTGAGTTACAAGATCCCTATCTACAAGTCTACTGAAGCTTGATCTTGAGTCTTGAATGGTTCTTCATGCAGACTTTTTGATTTGAACCGTGATGCTCGCTAGCTGCAGGTATTGGTTCATTCCTCCACGACTTCTTTGGATCAAGACCGGGCATGCAGCGCTGATAACTTCAACCATGTCTTGAGCAGTTCACATTTTGAATTGAATTATGAAATGACTTCCCTCGTTCTTCTGGTGGGCGCCTGCTACAGACTTGAAATTTGAAGTGACTCTGAAAAGAACTTGAAATTAATTCCCTCATTCTCCAGGTGGGTGCCTGCCAACGACTTGAACTCGAAATAAATTTCCTCGTTCTCCAGGTGGGTGCCTGATTACCAAAACTTGAATTGTATTCTCTCGTTATCCAGGTGGGCGCCTGATTACCCAAAATTTGAATTGTATTACCTCATTATCCAGGTGGGCGCCTGATTATTAACAACTTGAATTGTATTCCCTCGTTATCCAGGTGGGTGCCTGATTGTTAAAACTTGATTGTATTCCCTCGTTATCCAGATAGGTACCTGATTAGCAAAAACTTGAATTGTATTCCCTCGTTATCCAGGTGGGTTCCTGATTACCAAAAACTTGAATTGTATTCCCTTGTTATCCAGGTGGGCGCCTGATTACTAAAACTTGAATTGTATTCCCTCGTTATCCAGGTGGGCGTCTGATTACCAAAACTTGAATTGTATTCCCTTGTTATCCAGGTGGGCGCCTGATTACCAAAAACTTGAATTGTATTCCCTCATTATCCAGGTGGGCGCCTGAGTACCAAAACTTGAATTGTATTCCCTCGTTATCCAGGTGGCGCCTGATTACCAAAACTTGAATTTTATTCCCTCGTTATCCAGGTGGGCGCCTGATTACCAAAACTTGAATTGTATTCCCTTATTATCAGGTGGGCACCTGATTACCAAAACTTGAATTGTATTCTCTCGTTATCCAGGTGGGTGCCTGATTACCAAAAACTTGAATTGTTTTCCCTCGTTATCCAGGTGGGTGTCTGCTTACCAACAACTTGAATTGTATTCCCTCGTTATCCAGGTGGGCGCCTGATTACCAAAAACTTTAATTGTATTCCCTCGTTATCCAGGTGGGTGCCTGATTACCAAAAACTTAAATTGTATTCCCTCGTTATCCAGGTGGGCGCCTGATTACCAAAACTTAAATTGTATTCCCTCGTTATCCAAGTGGGCGCCTGATTACCAACAACTTGAATTGTATTCCCTCGTTATCCAGGTGGGTACCTGATTACCAACAACTTGAATTGTATTCCTTTGTTATCCAGGTGGGCGCCTGCCATTACAACAAAACAGACAAAACAAAAGAAATCTTTCTGTCCCAGTTTGGAATCTGGGCACATCTGTGAGTATTAAACAAATCATGTTACCTAAAAGAGCTCTAAGAATTTAAAAGCTAAATCCCATTATCCAGGAGAGCCCTGAAAACTTCAAATTAAATCTCATCTTAAGAGTGACAACTTTTAAAGCTAAATTATATTTCCTAAAGGTAGAACTTACGCTAAATCTTGTTATCTATGAAGGTCTTGAAATTTAACTAGGTCTCATTATCCAGGAGGGTCCTGAGAACTTTCTAAAATTAAATCCCATTATCCAAGAGGGCCCTGAACTTGAAATTAAATCTCATTATCCAGAAGGAACCTGAAAATTCAAAACTAAATCTCATTATCCAGAAGGGTCCTGAAAACTTAAAATTAGGTCCCATTATCCAGGAGGGTCCTGAAAACTTAAAATTTAGTCCCATTATCCAGGAGGGTCATGAAAACATAAAACTAAATCCCATTATCCAGGAAGTTCCTGAAAACTTAAAATTAAGTCTCATTATCCAGGAGGGTCCTGAAAACTTAAGGGTCTTGTAAACTTAAAATTTAGTCTCACTTAAATAAAATCTCATTATCTAGGAGGGTCCTGAAAATATTTTTTTTAAAAAAATTAAATCCCATTATCCAGGAGGGCCCTGAGAACTTTTAAAATTAAATCTCATTATCCAGGAGGGTCCTGAAAATTCAAAAATAAATCCCATTATCCAGGAGGGTCCTAAAAACTTAAAATTAAGTCCCATTATCCAGGAGGGTCCTGAAAACTTAAAATTTAGTTCCATTATCCAGGAGGGTCCTGAAAACTTAAAACTAAATCCCATTATCCAGGAGGGTCCTGAAAACTTAAAATTAAGTCTCATTATCCATGAGGGTCCTGAAAACTTAAAATTTAGTCCCATTATCCAGGAGGGTCCTGAAAACTTAAAACTAAATCCCATTATCCAGGAGGGTCCTTAAAACGTTTTTTTAAAAAAAAAAATTAAATCTCATTATCCAGGAGGGCCCTGAGAACTTTTAAAATTAAATCTCATTATCCAGGAGGGTCCTGAAAATTTAAAAACTAAATCCTATTATCCAGGAGGGTCCTAAAATTTTTTAATTAAATTCCATTATCCCGGAGGGTCCTGAGAATTCAAAACTAAATCTCATTATCCAGGAAGGTCCTAAAAACTTAAAATTAAGTCCCATTATCCAGGAGGGTCCTGAAAACTTAAAATTAAGTTTCATTATCCAGGAGGGTCCTGAAAAATTAAAATTAAATCCCATTATCTAGGAGGGTCCAGAAAATATTCTTTTTTTAAAATTAAATCCCATTATCCAGGAGGGCCCTGAGAACTTTTAAAATTAAATCTCATTATCTAGGAGGGTCCTGAAAATTTAAAAACTAAATCATATTATCCAGGAGTGTCCGAAATTTTTTAAATTAAATCCTATTATCCAGGAGGGTCCTGAAAGCTTTTAAATTAAATCCCATTATCCATGAGGGTCCTGAAAGCTTTTAAATTAAATCCGATTATCCAAGAGGGTCCTGAGAATGGACTTACCTGAGCCATGCTCTCATCTTGGAGGATTCTGAACAGAATTTCTTGCTCTCTGAACCATGCTTTTCCATGGGAAGTCCCTGTGGATTAAAAAAAAATTCTTGCCCCTGTTTCAGAAAAATCTTGTTAGTTTGAAAACGTGGTGGTTAGTTTGTGGCATCATTGTTGAGCGTCTGCTTTCGCCACTTGCCAAGATAACTTTGATTTTAACTTGGACGACCTTGACTGTTATCGACTACCAATTTTCTTTCAACCCTTATCACAGAAAACACCTCTGCTCCATTCGTTCCCAACATCCTCTATCTGTTGCCTTTTGCTCATGAATTGACATTTACTGAACCCTTGCATTTCACATAAATTCGAAAGCATGTTGATTGTTACCAACTCAATGCGCATACCACTTTGATGTACTAGCCAGACTCCGCTTTGTGCAATTGGAAAGCTCGTAGTAGATTTTGAAGTCATTTCTTTATTTGTTCTGACCAAACAGACTCAAGAAGGGACTCAATCAAAATGAGAGAAACAAAATAAGGGACAAGGGAAAGAGATGATACCTAACAACAAAATGATGAAGTAGAAACTTATCAGATGTGGATACCAACTCTAATGGCCATGATATGCACATTTGGATTAAGTGGACTAATCTCTCAAGCAAGTCTAATATTCAACTCTTGTTGTACCTCCTCACTGTGAAACTGGGCTTCAACGCTTCAATTGTCCCATTTGATCCACAATCCTCAGTCGACTTGTATTTCCCTGAAGGTTTTCACCATCAAGCTTATCTCATTTTGCTCTTTTCTCAACTCACCGTCGCCTTATGGTGCCCCTGAGGGTTTTCACCGATAAGACTCTCTCATTTTATCATTTTCTCTCGTTGTGCTGAGAAGAACGGTATTACCCATGATGCAGGAAGATCATACTTTCACCACACACTTGATTTGGCATCCTCAAAGATTGGTCAGAAGGTCTTTCTTTGGATCGTAATGTAGGCTTTTGGACAGGGTTGGAAAGAAAGGATGGTATAAAGGCTCAAAATAATTTAATATGAAAAGGGTTCAAAATTACAACCTTTGGAATTAGGTCATTTTCAAAACTAAAATTTCTGCCCCAGTTTCTTTGGATCTGGGAATTTTGGATTTTTATTTTGATGGGATTTCTAAGAAAAACCGTCCCACTTTTGACTTCGGGGATTATGAAACATTTTATTTGGTGCGACCGAACCGTAAGGCTGCCTACGTATCTTGAGGTGACAAGAATCAGGTCGAGCATAGTTCAAACACAAAGTTAGTTTTTTTTTCTTTTCCTTTTCTTTTTTTTTCCTTTTTTTTCCTTTTTTTTCCTTTTTTCTTCTTTTTTCTTTTTATTTTCTTTTTCTCTTTTCCTTTTTTTCTTCTTTTCCTCTTTTCTTTTCCTTTTCTAGTTCCTAGCTCTATTTCTAATTCCAAAAGAGGGGTATAGAACAAAACACATTAAGGCTCAAAAGGGGTAGCAAAAGATAAAAGTGTTTGGGGTAGCAGAATAAAATGCCTCCGTCATACCAAACTTTAAAGATGCCAAGTACAAATGTGCAATTGAAGATAAGCAAAGAAATCATGCACAGTATCTATTGATGGAATCATCACAAACAGAAAGCGCCGACGGGCAATACCTTTGTCCCAATGTATGATCCTTGCCAGTTCTAAACAGACTTGACTCAACCTTATCTTGATGTGGAAGAATGCATTTCAGCACTGACTGATTTACCTCATACTGCTTGAGAGACATTTTCTTGTTGTATGCTCTTATCAACCTTTTGATTTTCCAGACTACTGCCTTATTTTCACTCAATTTAAGCTTCAGGTCATCTCAAAATGTGTGAATCTCTACTTGTTTCCTCAAATGCCTCTTTTATTATGTTCAAAACTGTGTTATTGCTTCATGATTAAACTAACTTTCAAGACCAGACTGAGAATTATGCGTGCATTCCATGTCACTAGAGTCAGGCTAAAAAGGATTATAAAAGGAAAAGCAACCTAAACAAAAACTGACCAGAACTAATAGAAAACAGGAAATTGCATTAGACAGATGGTGAAAAGGGTTTGAACAAAACAAGCAAAATAGTCATGGGTTGCAACCCTGGAACAATCCTAGATAACACTAGACGAGTTACTACCACTAAACGAACTAGGAAAATAAGAAGCACAAGGGTTTGGGCCAACAAGACAATGTCTGGAATACAACCCCAAAATAACCTGGACAACAGAAATAACAACAAAGTAAACCACCAAAACTCCTCCCTGGCTAGCCAAGAAAGGAGTGTCTTTCCAATTACTAAGCTCGACATCTTAGCCACTGGGTTGCACATCAAAATTACTGGGACCTTCACCAATTTCGATATCATTAACTTCAGTCGGAAAGTTCTCAAGAGGATTATCATATTCCCTGTCACCACGCATCTTCCCCACAAAGTGTGCATCATCATGTGCAGGTAAAGGATTCTGTGCAATGTTCTGGGTGTCACTGCCTTGGATCACAATTATCCCTTTTTGAATCATTCTTTTTATCTCCCTTTTCAAAGCACGACAATCTTCAATGTTATGCCCTTGGACATTAGAGTGGTACATACACCGTGCAGTAGGATCACAACCTTTTGCATATGGGCCCGGAGTATAGCGGATGAGTGGCTCAATCAGGCCAGACTATTTTAACTTTTCAAACAAGCTTGTGTAGGATTCTCCGATTGGAGTGAAAGACTTTTCTCTTTGCTGCTGCCTTCTCATCTTGTACTCCGGCCTTGGTTGGAACCTATTTCGGGTAGGAGGTTGATATGCTTGTAGAGGCGGGTAAGACATTTGTGGATGCGTTGCAAGTCGTTGATGGTTTTGTGAGTGTGGAGCATATGACGGTGCATTGTAGATAGAGTACTGGGGAGGTAAGGTATGACTTTGGGGATTCTGTGGAAGAAAGTAGCATTGGGGAGAATTATTTGGAGTACGAGGATATTCATGGGGTCGGTATTGAGGCTGAAAGTGTTTAGCAGGAATGCCCATTGGATTAGGTCGTTGGTGAGGCTCAGCAACATCTTTTCTATCAATCGGAGAACTGACCCGAGTAACTTGTTCGTTCCATCTGAACCAAAACTCCCTAAAACTTTCCTTGGGTCTCTTTCCTTGGGCATCGGGGACTTTGAACACAGTCTCGCTAGAGGATCGAATAAGAGTAGCTGGTGAAGGATCTACAAAAATAGGAGTAGATGTCGGAGCAGGGTATGAGGTTGTTTTGGCTGGTGGAGCATGGAAAATTTGGGAGGAAGTACCAAGGTAATTGTGGTGAGGGGTAAAGTCCGGTGCAGGTTGAGGGGAAAGGTCGACGGTTGTGGGAACCTGGGCTTGTTATAGTGGTGGGATAGTTGCAGGGTTTTTAGTGTAGCTAGTGGGGAATGAAGGTGGAGGATGCCCCCTGACCCAAGACTGATATATTTCTGCCATATGTTGTTTCAACCTCCGGACCTCCTCTTTCAGTTCTGATTCTAATTCTACAATCTCTCTTGGTGGGTGTACAACCTCAGTGTCTGTTTCTTTGCCAGCCATGAATGACTTATGCTCTGGTGCTGTATGGACGAATCACCAAAGCGCCACAAACTAACCACCCTCTGTTATAATAACAATGCAAGTAACAAAGAGGAGCAAAACAAAGCCAACATGTTAGCGTTAGAGCATTTATCAAATAAAAATATCACATTCCGTGCAATGCCCCTAGCAACAATTAACGGTTCTAGAATGACTTTGAGGGTACGAAGGTCATATGGCATCATCCCAATTTCACTCTTCTTGCCCCTTTTCCTCTTCATCTTCCTTTCTAACACTGCTTGATTTTTCATTTCTTTTCCCCTCTTTTCTTTCTGACAGACTTGATACTACTGTACAAGACTAATAATTAAAAGACAAAATAAAATAGACTAAAAAATAAAAAATTTCCTCAAGCAGCTCGTGCATGCAATGGTCTTGACTAGAATGGTCCTGGGGTATTTGTCATGCTCGAGTCCTGGTAAATGAATCCATACCTTAGTGAAAAAAATAAGACCAAACAGATTAAATGACTCGAGACACTATGTGAGACCACACCTCCTATTAGACACATGCAAGACAAGCTTGGGCTATTTTTGAAAATTAAACTACATGGTTAAGAGTGGCTATTAATGCAAACTCAACAAGATTGGCCTCATGGACAAGGAAAATGCCTCACTAAGGCTTTTATGGATTCAAAGTCCGAACATCATGGCCCAAAATTAATTTGCGAAAATGCCCGATTTTGCAAAAATGATCGATATGGCTCGAAGTGGCTGAAGATGAAAGCTCAAAAGGACGGACCTTAAGGTAGTGTGACACTTAGTTGCGAACTCAGGATTCTGAGACATGGGTCATGAACCACTTTTGCGAAAAATGACCTATTTTGCAAGAATGACCGATGTGGCCAAAAGTGACTAAAGATGCAAACTCAATAAGGACGTGCCTTAAAGTAATATGACTCCTAGTTGTGGACTCAAGATCCTAAGACATGGGTAATTGAACCACTTTTGCGAAAATGACCCCATTTTGCAACAATGGCCGATGTGACCAAAATTCGCTAGACATGCAAGATTTGGCTAAAACCCCGCGAAGCCAAGAACCTAAAACTCACTAGGATGACCGGACCCTATGTGGGTTGCCTATGTATCACATCTCAAAAGGCGAGAATCAGGTTCGCGTAGTTCGAGAAGATTAGATATGAGAGAAAGCTTAAGAAATGACACTAATTTGGAAAATATTTTTTTTTGTCTTTTGTCTTTTTTTTTTGAAAAATGATGGAAAATGTAAAAAAAAATTTGGATTTTCTTTTTCATTTTCATTTTTGAAAAATAGTGAAAAAGTGTAAAATCTTTTTTGGATTTTTCATTTTTCATTTTTTTTTGAATTTTTGGAAAATAATGGAAAAGTGTAAAATCTTTTTTTGGGATTTTCTATTTTCAATTTTTTTGCCTTTTCTTGAAAAAGTCGTGAAAGAAAAATATAACTGAGCCCTACTTGTTTTTGTTTTTCACCCTTTTTTCCAAACATCGGTCCGCCAAATGACCTTTTACCCTCACAGATGCAATATTTAACACATAGGATGATTGAATGTCTTTTTGGACCACGGGCCCATTTTGACAAAATTTGGATAGGCTTCCTACAAAGGGACACGGTGCCTGGGGCCGAGCCCTACTAGGTCCAAATGACATGATGCAAATAAAAATGACCTAAAGGCTGACCTAAGTTTGGGGATCACTAACAAGGCAATTCGGGGGAGCGTATGGTCGATGGTGGCTGCTTAAGCTTTCCACCCATTCCATACGTCTGACGCCCCCCCCCCCCAAATTAAGGGTGACTCAACAAAGAGTCGTGCACGCGACGCGTACTCCGAGACTTGTTGCAGAAAGAAGTCCCATGGTTATGCAAATGATGACAGTTTATAAAGCAGTAACACATTAAGTAAAGCAATAAACAAATAACCAACAAAACAAGGAAATAAGGCAAACAAAGCAAATAAGAAAATAAAAACCTCAACCGAATATCCTAAAAGCCAACAAGATCAAGTACCAGCTCGAACCTGCAAGGTCCCCAGCAGAGTCGCCAGAGATGTCACACCCCCTTTTTTAACCAAACCTCTACTAACCCTCTTAAATAAATAAAAGAGATTTAGTAGATCTTGAAAAGGATTTTCCAGTTAGAAAGTGACAAAAATGTTGTGTTTAAAAGGAAATAACTCAGAGTCGCCACCTGACATTGATTTCGGTGTGCCAGATCACCGTTTTTTTAAAAATAATTTTCCTTTAAAACACTTTGAACTCCAAAACATAAGTCCGCACCAAAGATTCGGGTAAGGGGGTTCATTTTACTCGGAAAAAAGGTGTTAGGCACTCCCAAGTCCCGTAACTAGTACGGTTGCATACTTGATCTAGTCGGCTTTCAAAACATTCAAATTGAGGTAAAACACACAGAAATAAAATAAACACACAGAAATAAAATAAACACACAAGAGGCTCGAGGTCGTCCCCACCTAAATGAAAGAAAATGAAAAGGAAAAGAAAAGAAAAATAAGCTAACCTATACTACGACTTCTCCACCATGCTCGCCAAGGCTTCCAAAATATTTACATAGCTCTTCGGGGCATACCCCGGCTAATAATATATACAAACTTTACGGGGCATTCCCCGAATAAATTTAACTACGGGAACGATCTCTCGCCTCAAAATTAACAAATTCCTAAAGTTTGCCTACCCAGGTGTGATCGGCCTAAGCATGCTCCTAGTGATTTTAAAATAAATGAAGATAAAACAACAACAAAAACTATTTTTAAGGCCAGAACACTTTTAATTTGTTTGCCCAAATCTCGCGACCTATTTGTTTCATTACCTAATTTGTACAAGTTAAAAATCAACTACACAGCTTCTTAAGATTCAATTTAGGCGAACAATATCTTAATCCAACTTAACAACTAACGTTACTTCTTTATTGCAAGTTAATAATCAAAGACAAGGAATCAAACACATTTAACATATTGAAAATGAAATACTCAAACCTAAAAAAACAACAGCAGAGAAGCATAAGAAACAAACATCTAATATTATCAAAAAGGGATGAACAAGATAGAAGATGGGATCTCATTGTAGAACCTGAGATTTACAAGCACTCGCACAAAACTGTGGAACGGGGCTAGACCGGAAAATCGAATGGACACCTTAAAGTCGGCCTCCACTGACTCGCTTCAAAACAAGCCTCGAATAGAAACTAACGAGCAAATCAAAAAATGGAAACATGAGCAATGATCTGCTGAGGATCTGTTTATGTTCTTTTTTTGTTTGGTTTTCTTGGTTTTTCGACCATATGTATATGTGTGGCGGATTTTCAAGGTGTTACTCAAAGGTTGTCGCTTATGGCTGCTCAGGGGTGTTTGTTTTTTTGTGAAGTGAAGCAGCATGTCAAGGCTGGAGGTCAGGGCCCCGTGGGTGGTTTGGCAGAGCATTTGGTTGGAGTTGCTGGCGGCGACGGCGTGGCTGGTGAGGACGAGCAGTTGTTGCTGCTTAGGGGTATGTGTGTGCGGCGGTTTTGGGTGGTGTCTAGGTTGTTCAGATTAAGGGGTCAATGGCGGCTAGGCTGGTGGTGTAGGGTCGGCTGAGTGGTGGAGATGGGTGGTCGTTGGCCGGGATGGTTGACGGCTGAAGGGGTTCCTATGGTATTCTGTCGATTTTTTTTCTTCAGGTTCTCCTAGGGTTTTTCATGGTGTAGGTTCTGTCTTGTATGTTTTTTTTTTGGCAATTAGTATTGGCCATAGGATTAAATTCAAATAGAGGGCCAAGATTAAAAGGTTATGGGTTGGGTTAGTGGGTGAATTGGTTCAAGAAGATTGAGCTTTGTGAATTGGGTTATAAATTTGGCTTTTAATTCTATAATTCTTGCAGTTTGGCTAAAATATTAATGTCTTTTCTAAAATAATACCATAAAATTGTAAAATTAATCTCAATTAACTAGAACAACTATATTATGACATGAAACTATTTTTTAATATTTTCAAAGATTATACTCAAAAATAAAAATGCGTTAAAAACAATATTTTTTCTAAAAATACCTAATACCTTAATTAAATTGAGAAAAATGAAACTATTTTTGTATTTTTCAATTTTATGATAAAAATAATGTAAAAGAGTCAAAATTAGTTGAAATAACTATATTAGACCTAAACTAAGTATTTAAGTACTACAATATGTAAAATCTTGGGGAGGGAAAAAAATCACATATCTACAAATATAATTGATAGATGCTCTTTCCTCACTTGTTATATTTTCATGCCCAATTTGCTTATAATTTTTCTTAACTAAATGAATCGGAAAAAATTCAAACTATCTTAATTTTTTTTTTTATATGAAACAACAACTTAGCAACCCAAATCGAGCTCAAATCAACCAAATTGACTGCATGTACGTTATGTTATTATGGTTAGTGGCATGTCTATATTAAAGAAAAGATGATGGCGCACCTATAATTTTAAAATTTTAAATCCGCCTATGTGTCCTCCGTTTGTTTCCTTAATCCCCATTTGTAGTAGAAATTTTCTTTTCTTAAAAAAAAATAAAGTAAAAATAATATGGCTTAAAACTCTATGCAAAACGAATCCACCCCCGTTTAAGCGTAACGGGTCGAATATCTGAAGGTCCCGAAAGTAGAATGGGCTAACGGATGTTTACAAGTGACACCAGGTAGTCACTTTTAAGCATGTTATTTAAAATATCCACAGTTTGTGATGTATTTAAAGATTAATCAATTTCGCTCAAACTTCAGGACACGATGTCCTAGAGTTTAAACCTCAAAGTTCAAACTTCAGGACATCGTATCCTAAAGTTGGAAAATTATGTCCAGAAGTTAGAATCTTATGTGCTAAATTTTAAATTAGTAGTTCAGAAATTCAGGACAGTGTCCTGAATTCAAATTAGCAGCTCAAAAATTCAGGATAATCAGTCATGAATCCAAATTTATGATATTTGATCCTGAAGTTTGGGTGAATTGACTAATCTTTAAATATATTATAAACTGTGAATATATTTTAAATAGCGGGCTTAAAAATATCTATTGCTTCACTTCGCGCAACGACTGATCTGTAAGGAAACATTAAGGCCCATTAAGCTCCTGTGTTATTTTTTCCATTTCTTCATTCCTTTCATAACAATTACTTCTATTCTCCAAATTTCAATATTTTAATTTCTTCGTAGAAATTTAAATATAATCTATTCTCGTATAAGAAAATGTTATTTCACGAAAATTGAATGCGCAAAGGAAAGCATTTTATGATAAATGTCATGATAAGAAATACTTCTAATAGAAAATTAAGATTCAAGAGGGCTTAAAAATATAGCTGATCAAATGAAACTAACTATAGTTTATAGCCTGTTTGGCCAAGCTTTTTTTAATTAGAAGTGCAACATATTTTTTTTTTGAGTCAAATTTTTTTTTTTTTTTAAAAATTAAGGTGTTTGATCAAGCTTTTGAATAAAAAAGCAAGCAGCTTTTGAGAAGTAGAAAAAATAGCGTCTATCAAAAAACACTTTTTTGAAAAGCACTTTTGAGAAAAAATACACATAGAAGCAATTTTTAAAAGTTTTATCAAACACTAATTTCTGCTTAAAAGTACTTTTCAAATTAAATAGCCAAACACAAACTGTTTCTCACCAAAAATACTTTTTTTAAAAGCACCTTTGAGAAAAGCACTTCTTAAAATAAGCTGATTTTAGAAGCTTGGTCAAACATGCTATAACTCTTGCTAATATTCCAAGCAAAAGTCAAATTCAGAATATTACTGCCAGTGGCCAGAGGTGGAGTCAGGATTTGAAACTTATGAGTTCGGGATTCTATTTCTTTTAATTTACTGGATTCTAAAATAATAATTTATTCATATTTCATGAATTTTACAAGACAAAATATAGAGTATGCACAAAAATCACTGGGCTCGGTTGAACCCATAAGCATAGGGCTAGCTCCGCCCCTATCAGTGATATAAGAATTTTAACTAAGGGGTGTCAAAATATAAAGAAATAAACACATAAAATATAAAGTGATTCAACATATAGTATATATACATATATAAAAAAATTTCCCTACCTATATAGTATATTTTTCCCGTGTAGTGGACACCACCATCACTGGTAGCACTCATGATTTCTTCTATATAATGATTATGAACTTAATAAAATTTAAATTTAAATAATGTTGGATATTGGGTTTGGGTCGCGGGTCGCCCATATGGACTGACCTGCCTATTTAAAGGAGATAAAACCTAAAGAGGTTACCTAGGGAGGTTAAAAGACAGATAAAATAAAAAACCGCTGCATGTTAGAGAGAGTAGGGGAACGTGGGATTGAATGTGAGCGGACAATTTTTTCCTCTCTTGAAACTCCTCTCTCTCCTTTATATATATCTTTCTTCTTCAACAGAGAAAGATAGAAGTCCTGAAGTAATTCTCCCTCAAGAAAACACACTGCGAAAAAGGTATTTAGATCGTGAATAAAAATTCGGTTTCTTGGAGATTTAGAATACGATTTGGGGCAATTCCTTTGGTGGTGAGTTCAACAGTTTTCGTTGCGTCAATAAGGTACACAATTTGTTGTTCTAGCCCCGCGATTATTAATCTAACAATGGTATCAGAGCCATTATTGTGTAATCTATGCACATAAATATGGATACACAATGAAATTTCTTTCTTCTGGGGAAATAGAAAACTTTTTTCTTCCATTAACAGAGTATGAGAGAAATATCAATAGAGCACTTACAATATATAACAAAGAGTTGATTTTGTATAATTGTATATTACCAATATGTATAACGTTCAGTAACCTCGAGGAGTCAATCCATAGCTTCACACTAGTTTAGAAGAAAAATACAATTCTACTACTCAAAGTGACGTTTAAGCAATTCTAATCACTCATAGTGGTGGAACTTTATACATGAAGTATTTATCTTACTTCCAGATTTTGTTTCTTCATATTACTTATATATGTGATAATTTAAGACTAGACTCTAAACATGTTCTGCTAGGAGTGGTATAAATATAGGTACAATGAAAATACCATCATACTGACTTGTTCATCCTCTTGGTTAACTGGTGAAATCAGTGAATTCTTGTGTTAAGTACCTAGAATATATTGTTATACTTTCCCTGTTAAGTTATCCACAATTATTGTCAAAATATTTTTTGGAAGGAAGTATTGATTCTAATGGTACTTCATCTTTTTTTGTTGTATATTTCATCACCCGATGTTGTTCACTACTGTGAGCACGTGATTTTTGCCCTAAGCCAATTATTCCCAAAAATTCAAACAAAATAATTTTTCTTTATTTTTACAATTTTTGTGCATTTTGGTGTCATTTTCTGATAATTGTTGCATTTTATTTGTGCATGTTATTCATATAAAATACAAAAATATACATTTGCATTTAGGTTTTAATTTCATATGTTAGTATTAATTAGGGATTAATTTTTTTTAGAATAAGATATGAAGAAAATGACAAAAATAGTTCACTTTAGCATTTTTATTGTTTTAATTGTGGAATTGTCGCAAAATAGTTTTTAAAGTAATTTTAGGCATTAATTAGTTTAGTGTAATTGTTATTTTAATTTTTTCATCCCTTTATAAAATCAGAAAATAATACAAAAAAAATACAAAATGGAAAAACAAACAAAAAATAGGAAATAAAAATAAATAAAAAGAAAAGCTTTTAATTAAAAGAGGTGGTCTTGCAAAAGACCAATGTTGGGTTGGTTTGTGAGATCGAAATTTGCCTTGGCCCAAATCAAATTCGTCCATACCCAGGCCCAATTAGTTCCCCCAACCCGGTCCGTTCTTTAAGCCACTAAAACGACGCTGTTTCTCAGTGCACCAGATCTCAGCCGTCGAGGTTGTTAGATCGAACGGTCCAGAAGCCCCCACTCTTAACTATATAAATGTCCGAACGCCCCCCCCCACCCATATCTCGTCTTTCAGACCCCCATCCATCCTAACCCTAAAAACAAGCCGCCCCCATATCCTTCGCCGGAACCCTACCGCCGGCGAACACAACCTACGCCAATCTGTCCCAAATTCACACCACAGATTCCCCGTGAATCTCTCTTTCTAGCCATGCCGTTGGTGTCCCTCGAATCTTTCCCCATCTTCTCGAATCTTCGACAGAAGAATCTCCGGTCATGATGAGACCTACCCCAAATAACACCAAATTAACACCATGTGACCGCCTAAGCCTCCTCTACCCAACCCCCATGGCCTTGTTTCTCGAATCTGTCTGGAAAAGCTCGAATCTCAGATCGAGGGTTTCTGACCAAAAAACCTAAGGCAGGATCTCCATGATTTCGGACCCTAACAACCCTAACCAGGTGTTTTCTTATGAGAACACATGGTTAGGGATGTTAAGGGTCAGAAATTTCGGGGATGTGTGAAAGCACTGGCCGGAGCTTTTCGTGGTTAGTGGGTTCGTATTGGTATTTTTCTTTCATCTTCAATTTCTTTTTCCTTTTCTGATTTTCTGCAGGTGTGAATTCTTTGTTTAAATGTTTAGTTAGTTTACGTTTTAATTTCTGTCAATATTGCTGTAATCTTGTATCCCGATTTGATTAAGTCTAGTTGTTTGTTTGAATAAGTTCCAATTCCTGATACTAGTTCGATTTATAATTTGTTAATTAGTTTATTAAGTTTTGCTTGAATTAGTTCCTGTTTTTCTTTTAGTTAAATAATAATTAGTTCATGATTGGTTTCAGTGGATTAGTCGTCTAGTTAGTTCTAATTAGTTTAATTTGTTTGGGTCCGTTTAAGGCTAACAAAGGGTTTGAGTTAGTTAGTTAGAGGTTTGAAGCTTAGTTTGTTTAGGTAGAAATTTCAGGGAGGGAATAAGGGTAATTTAGGCATGGAAAAGGGTAGTTGTATTAAAAGTAGTAATTTCAAAACCAAGATAAGGATAGTATAGGTATTATATAGGTAAAAGAACACCTTAGGGGCTTCTAAAATGGGGTACAAGTGTAGATTTCAGTAATTGTGATGCATTTACTTGTTTAGCAAATCAAAAATAGAGGGACTAAACTGAAAATAAGGGAGGGACTAAAAAGAAAACCTAAAATCTGATTTACCCTCTTTTGGTCACCTATAAAAGGGGATCAAATGCCTTGAGGAAGGGGTCTTCTTTTCAGCCCAAAAATTCCCACCAAAAGCCTTTCTCCTTTTCTCTAAAAAATTTCAGATTAGCATTTGAATTGAAACATACAAAAATACAAAAAAAAATCAAAAGCAGAAAATTCAAAAAAAATGATTACTGTTTCATTCATTTAGTTCCACAGTCAAGCTTCTGAACTTCAAAGGAATTTTGGATCAAAATTAATTGGATTTGGGTCTTAACGAGTGGCTGGTAGTATATTTTGATTATCGGAGTGTTCTGGATCAGGCTGGTTTGTTATTGAGTAGTTTTGGATAAATTGAACTGGGTTTTGTTTGAGTTTGATGCTTGCTGATGTCCCTGGATGCCATTTGAGTTCATTTAGCTTACTTTGGTGCTAGTTTGGTCAATTTCTCCATTCTGTTTGGCGTCTGGACTTTTGATCTATTTTCTGGAATTGAAATTACTGCTGTAGTTCAATTACTTCTGCTGCATGCTGCTGATCCTTCTTTCTTCTTCATTGTTTCACACCTCCAGGTATATGTTCTCAGCCTGTGTTGATGTAATTTGAACATGGAATACAATTGAAGTTCATGGTTGTCCTGGAATTGCAATACAAAACGGATTAAGTTTAGATATTTCCACATTTGTTTGATATTCATAGTCGTACTAATTGAATTGTATATTCAAGACATCTAACTGGACTGTATAACTGTATAGTTGATATATGGCGTATAGGCATCGAAACAGTAGTATTTTTACACAATGTCTCTGTTGCAATTGTTAATTTTAACAGGTGTTTGTTAATAATTAGTTTGTGAGTTTTAGTGCTTTAATGACATAATTTGAATCAGTATGATAAGTCCAGGATTACATTTGGCTTAACTTATCATTTTAATAATGCTCAAGGTGACTCAATGGTTGAATAGTTAAATGGTGTCTGCATTTCGTCATTTGTAGTATAATAGCCTGTTAGTTCACTGGGGGTATGTAATATGGATTTAATTAAGAAATGAGTCCAAATTGGTGGGTCTGTTAATCCAGGGGATCGATCCCCAGACCTCCGCAAGCTCAATTGCTATGGGCCACCCCAGGCCCAACGCCTGCATTCACGAGAGTCTTAGTCCCAATTGTGCTGGGCCCTTTGAGGCCCAAGGCCGGTTGTCCGTTCCTTCTGTTTTGGATATTTGGATCCGGGTTTGAATTCGAAGCCCGAGTTTGGACAATAATCAATTAGGATTTTCTTTTATTTTAGAGACAAAACCAAAAATAGAAAATTGTAGTCACTTTTTAGGTTGGCCTTTTAATAAAAATGATGAAACGAGCCTCTCCGAATAAAACTACAAATGTGGGGCCCTCAATAAGTTGTTATTAAAATACTTAGAATTCGGGAAGGCCGTTTAGTGAATTTCACGGCCTTCCCTAAAATAATATTGCGTTAGACTCTTTAGACGCGATTTAATTAAAATTTACATTCCTAAACTCGGGTGCGCCTTGATGCGACCCAAATCCAAATCTCAACGGAGTCGGAATGTGTTGACAACCATGGGTGCATTGATTGCGACGTGGTTCGAAACGCATTTCCACAACGTTGCAATTCTTTTAAAATATAATGATAAAGGCAGTTTACGGATAAAAGGCACATAAGATAGCATGTATTAAAAGCAGATAAAATCAAATACAATAGTTGAGCGACCGTGCTAAAACCACGGAACCTGGGAATGCCTAACACCTTCTCCCGGGTTAACAGAATTCCTTATCCGGATTTCTTGTTCGCAGACTGTTAACAGAGTCATATTTTTCCTCGGTTCGGGATCAAAATTGGTGACTTGGGACATCTTTAATCTCCCAGGTGGCGACTCTGAACAATAATAATTAAATCCCGCTCCGATTGTCCTTTAACTGGAAAAACTCTTATATTCGTGCCCTTTACAGGGTATAGGTGAAAAAGGAGGTGTGACAGCTCTGGCGACTCTGCTGGGGAACGAACCCAGAATCTCTGGTTCAGGGTTCAGAATTCGAGCTTAGATAAATTGTTGTATTTGGTTATATCTGATTTTCCTACATGTTCTGTGCTGAATATGCTAAATGTTACCGCTTTGATATCATTTGAACTGTATATAAACTGTGCCGACACCCTTCTCCCTTCACCTCCGGGGATGTGCTTACTGGTTGAGACTCCCTATTCTGTTAGTGTCATACCCTGAAATAAAAAGGAGGCTCGGATAAGTTGCAAAGTCGGACGATCTCGCGGGTCCCCGGTACGCTGCCCCCTCCTCGACTCGAGTTGTCCGCTCGAGTGCACTGTCTAGAACACATACCCAGGTTCTGAACCTAGAATAACTTGACTTCATGCCGGATCCCTAGTAGGAGCACTTAATTGCGTCATGCTGCATTTGACTTAGGGGACTCAACACAGGGTTGGGTCCGTCTAAGGCTAGCAACCTAAAATGAAAAGACCATCCTAATGCATCCTATTTGTGTACATATATTTGTTTCAAACCAGCATGTTGACCGGCTTTTGAATCTCGGGAATGTTGGAAAATTGAGAAAAAAAGGAAAAGAGAAAAGAGAGAAATAACAGTTAGGGGGTTAATTGATTATTTTAGCAAAACCAATGACCAAATACTGTCGAAACTCTACCGAAATTTTGAGAAAATGGAAAAGGAAAATGTTTTATTTTTAATAGTTTGTTTTACTAAAAAGCAAAGGAAAAATAGAAAAAGAGTCTTTTATTTTTGGAAAGTTGTTTGTTGAAAAAGAAAAGAAAAGAGTCTTTGTTTTAGTTTGAAAAAATAGGTTGTTTATTGTTTGTTGAAAATAAAAAAGAAAAGGAGAGTCGTTATTATGTCTTGTTTTCAAAAATAGAAAAGGAAAAATAGTTTGTCTTGCCATGAAAAATGAAAAGAAAGAGCCTTGTTTTCAAAAATATAGTTAGTTTCTTTGCCCGAACTACGCAGGTTTGATTCTCACAGGGCGTGAGATACTTAGGCAACCCTCATCGGGTCCAACCTCCCTTTGCAAAAATAGCCAAAAATATTTAAAGTTTAATTTTTCTTTTGCATGAATAAGTCGGGTGATGCCGTTTTCGTCAAAAACAGCCGAATGTTCCCGAAAGGGACGCCGGAAGGCTGACTTCGCAAAGACGACCACTTTTGGTCATTTTTTGATTTTTGACCGGTTGACTCTCACAGCCTGAAAATCTTCGTTCTTGGGAGTGCTGAAAGGCCGTGTTTGAAAATTGAATCTTTCATTTTTTTATTTGAAAAAAAAGAAATAGTTAATTTTGTTTTGAGTCAAATAAAAGTTTTTGCTTAAATCACTTTAATAAATGTGCAGGATGAGCACGATGCAAAACGAACCTTTCTCAATAATGACTAAAATCCCTTTCGAATTGCGGCTTTGGTGGAATGATTTAGGCAAGGAAGGACAAGACGAAGTTAAGAAATATCTGAAAGGTCTTACGGGTTTGCTAGAAATCAAGCCTCGGGGTGATATTATAAGAGCGTTGGTCACTTGCTGGGACCCAGCACACAATGTCTTCCATTTCCCAGATTTTGAGCTAACCCCAACTCTGGAGGAAATCGCCGGGTACATCGGAAATGCTGAGGTTCTGTTAAGAGAAAAATATGTGATTGCTCCAAGAGCCATCACGGTGCATCGGTTTTTAGATTCATTAAAAATACCCAGGACAGTCCATAATCCAGACTTGGCAAAAGGCTTCTGTAACCTGCGCTTCATATACGACAAGTACGGCTACGTGGGAGGGTTTAACAAGACGGACATCAAGTTATGCAGTAAAAATAACCGTCGGAAATAGGATGAGCACAAACGGGTGGCTTTCATGATAACCTTTTTAGGCCTCCTAGTGTTCCCAAGGAAAGACGAGAATATTGATATAAAAATAGTCGGGGTCGTCAGTACCTTACTTGCTCAAAATGAAAGCACTCTTGCACCTATGATCGTGTCTGACATTTTCCGGGCTCTCACTGCCTGCAAAGCCGGAGGCAACTTTTTTGAGGGGTGTAACCTGTTGCTACAAATATGGATGATTGAGCATCTATGCTACCGTTCCCCGCTCTTGAGTTATGGCTCGTCTGACAAGACATGTATAGGAGAGTTTTACACAAGGATTGACGGGGTTAGTCTGCCTGAAGGAGTAACAGCATGGATACCATACTTTCGTACTCTCACGAATAGTCAGATACAGTGGACGTTGTGATGGTTTCCTATTGAAGAAATCATATACATGCCCGCAGCTAGGTCGCATTTTCTTTTGATGGGCCTTAAGAGCATCCAGCCTTATGCTCCGAGACGGGTTCTGAGACAACTCGGAAGATGCCAAACCATGCCATGGGAGGAAGATCTTAGTGTTCAAGTAATTGAGATTAGCCCTGACGGACAGTTTTCCGAAGCAAAAGTCCGCGAGATTTGGAATGAATGTCAATATCTACAAGCAGATACTTGTGTACAGGATCGGGCCAAAGGAGAAATGTTGCCAGAATACCTCGCATGGTACAGAAGATAGCTTGAGCATCAGAGGCTAGCTAAAAAACCCCACATCCAGGATTTCACTGAATCATCACAAAAACAATGGGGTTGGCTAGCAAAAGAAGAAGGCTATCAGGCCGAAATTAGCAAGCTGAAACAATAGATCGGAGCTCTGAAATTTGAGAACAGTGTGCAAGTTGCTGCTGATCAGGGAGAAAATAACAGGTTGGCCCAAGAAAACGAGGCGCTTAGGGCCCAAATCTAGCAAATGAGGATAGCTGCCAATAACCAACAAAGGAGCCTGTCGGATGAGCGGTTGATAAAGGGGGTAAAAAGGGAAATTGGTGATTGCCGGGATGAGCTAAAAAGGTACAAAGGCACCATAGCGGAACTCCAGGCACAGTGGGTAAAAAGAACGGAAGAACGCACCCATTACATGCAATAATTAAAGAAGGATTATGAAAAGACCATCGGTAGTCTGAAAAGGAAAGTGGTCACCCTTGAGGATAAAGCAGTTAAGCAAGCTAAAGCTTTTGAGACTGAAAGTGGACACTACTATGATTTATTGGCCCGAATGGAAGTAGAAATACAGCAGCTGCAGGATCAGCGTCTTCAGGATTCTCATGTGTTGGAGGCTCGCAATAATCAAGTAAGGCGATTGCTTATAGAAAAGGGTCGAACAAGAGACAGGATTGAGACCATTGCCCACGCTATCCTTAGGAGATGTCGGGCATGTGAAGACATGACCCGCACTACCTTCTTCTCGGCAGTGATGACTTACGTCAAGCGAACCATGTATGAGCTGGATCAACTTGAAAGGGATTTGGCACCTAAACCCGCGGTGAGGCCGAACGATGCCCCGTGGGCACCCACTTTTGAAGCACTAATGTATTCATAGATCGAGTCTGTATTTTCCATTTTTAGAGTTGGTTGTTTGTCAGTCTGTTTTCTTTTTGCGCCCAAATATGCTAGTATGTTGGGAGTCTGTATTTGAGTTTAGTAGGAGTCTGTTATTTTCCGGTTCAGAATGTTTAGTTTGTAATAGAATGTTGTGGTAATGAAAATTTGAAAATTCCCAAAAAAAAAATCTGGCACTTATTTTCACGAACTACGTCTGGTCTGATTCGTGCGGGGTCACGATACGTAGGTAATCTCCATAGGATTCGACCGTAACCAAATAAAGAGGGAAAGAAAGAAGAAAAACAAGAGGGACGGAAAAAGAATAAGAAAAGAAAAAAGTGGAAAGACAAGAAAGGAATAGAATGCAGAAAGAAAAGATGAAAAAGAGAAAAGGAAAGAGAAAAGAAAACAAAAAGAAAGGAGAAAGCTTACAGTTGGAACTAAGGAAATGCCGGGATGACGCATGCAGTTGAACAAATGCATAATAGAAATGATTAACTGTATAGGTGCATTCATGCCCAATGTGCGGTTATCCAATCTATTGAAGCCTAATCGCTAACGGAATTGTTGTCTACACCTATAGTCCAAGTAGGTGGTTAGTTGTTTGGCATTCTGGCAACTCACCCGTACAACACCCGGTCGAAAGATAAAGTAAACATGACAGGACAGGATTCGGATATCAGTATTGTGGATCCTTCAAATGAAGTTGAGGTAACAGATGTGGGTGCTATGAAAGAAGAGATGCGGAAATTGAAAGCGCAAATGGCTGAAATGCATCGGGCATGGTCTCAAGGGCATCTGACACCATTATACCCCGCTAATTCATCTTACATCCCACCTCAGGATCAGGCTCAGGAGACCACTACTCCCCACGCATCTTCAGCCTTCCCCTATCACACCCAGGGCTATGGTACTACTTCATACGCTCCTCCAGCTCCACCACCCAAACAGAACCCTCCCCCACCCATGGTTCCAGTCTTTGTGGCACCTCCCCCAGCCACATTACATAGATCGTCCAGTGAGCCGCTATTCCAAGCTTACGACACCCAATATTACCCTCCCGAACCCACTTTTAAAATGCCTGAGCCATATACGTATAACCCTATTTTGAGATCCCGGGAGAAGTTGAGAAACCGGTTAAGAATGCGAAACAGGAGGAAGTGATTTGTAAAGTCAAAAGCCTGGAGCAATCCTTCAGGAACATGCATGGTTTAGGCAAGCAAGTCAGTGTTGCGTACAAAGATTTGTGCCCTTTCCCGGATGTCCAGTTGCCCGCAGGTTTCAAAATGCCCAAGTTTGACTTGTACGAGGGACATGGCAACCCGATGTCCCACCTACGAGGTTTCTGCAGTAAAATGAGAGGAGCTGGGGGAAGGATGAATTATTGATAGCCTATTTCGGTCAAAGTCTGAGCGGCTCCGCATTGGAATGGTACACGAGACAGGACCCCGGTCGATGGTATGCATGGGATGATTTGGCACAAGCGTTCATTGGCCATTTTTAGTATAACCTTGAGATAGTCCCCGATCGTCTGTCATTGTTGAAGTTGGAGAAGAAGCCCACGAAGAGTTTTGGAGAATTTGGTTTCCGCTGGAGGGAACAAGAAGCAAGAGTTGATCCTCCGATGAGGGAGAGTGAGATGGTAGACTATTTCCTGCAGACATTGGAGCCGACCTATTTTGGTCATCTGGTGACGTCCGTTGGAAAATCATTCAATGAAGTGGTAAAAATAGGAGGCATGATTGAAGAGGGATTGAAGTCTAACAAAATCTTGAGTTATTCGGCATTGAAAGCAACTACCCAGGCCATCCAAAGCGGTACTGGTGGTGTACTCGGAAAGAAGAAGAAGCAAGAAGTTGCTACAGTTGAAGCTAGTACTTGGTCCAGGCTCAATAACCCTCCGCCCTACTACAACCAACCCAGACTCCACCACCCAAATTACCAGTATACCCCATATGGCCCACCACAACATTACTATCCACCATCAGAACCACATTTTTCTGTCCACCACGCCCAGATATACACTCAGCCTCCGGCGCACCCGCAATGGCATGCACCGGCTCCCCAAAACACATATTCACCCCCACAAAACACCTATCCACCTCCCAGGACAAATAGACCAAGAACCGGCTTCCGCCCAAGCCAAGCTTTTAGAAGTGAGAAGGCCCCAAACAAAAAAACATTTACTCCACTGGGAGAATCTTACACCACTCTCTTCCATAGATTAAACAGTTGGGAATGTTGACCCCAATTGAACCCAAAGCACCAAACCCTCCTCCCAGAAACCTGGACCATTCTGTTAGCTGTGAGTATTGCTCAAGAATTTCGGGGCACGACACTGAAAAATGTTGGAAATTGAAAAACGCGGTGCAAGAACTTATTGATAATCGCCGTATTGAAGTACAGGCTCTGGAGGCTCCAAATATCAATCAAAACCCGTTACCAGCGCATCATGAAGCCAATATGATCGAACTGATACATAAGGGGACAGAGCCTAAAAAGCCCTCGCAGACGGTCATGATGATCCGTTCTACTGAAGCCAAGGTCAAAGAAAAGACAGTTAGTGCAAAGCCAGCGGTTCAGCCGAAAGAGATAAAAGATAAGCCAGTGTTGGTAATGGGAAAAGGGCCATTTGTTGCTGCAAAGAAGCCAGAGCCAGTCAAGTTAGTGGTACCAGGGTCATCATCTACACCTGTGGTTGTTGTTAAAGGGGCCTACATAGAACCAGTTGTCATGAAGCCGGTAGTCCAATTACCCATGGTTGATAGCAAGGTCGTGTCGTGGAAATATGAAAAGGTAGTAGTGACATACAAAGGAAAGGAAATTAAGGAAGAGAGTTGTGAAGCACAGGGACTAACTCGGTCGGGACGTTGTTTTGCTCCCGAAGAGTTGAGAAAGGCTAGGGGTGCTAAAGACAATCCAGTGCTAGTCAAGAAGGCTGTGACGGAAGAAGAGGCAGAGGAATTTCTGAAAAAGATGAAAGTACAGGATTATTCCATTGTTGAACAACTGAGAAAAACACCGGCCCAGATCTCGTGGTTGTCATTATTGATCCACTCTGACGAGCATTGCCGAGCTTTGATGAAGATATTGAATGAAGCTCATGTGCCCGACAAAATTTCAGTGAACAATCTGGAGACAATTGCCAACAAGATCTTTGAGGTAAACAGGGTAACATTTTCTGATGATGAATTGCCTGTGGAAGGCACAGAACACAATAAAGCTCTCTACTTGACGGTCAAGTGTGAAGATTCAATGGTTACTCGGGTGTTGATCGATAACGGGTCAAGTGCTAATATTTGTACATTGTCTACACTGAACAAGTTGAAGATTGATGATGATAGAATCCACAAAAATAGTGTTTGTGTTCGAGGGTTCGACGGAGGGGGGAACAAACATAGTGGGGGATATTATACTTGAATTGACCATTGGCCCAGTCGAGTTCGCTATGGAATTTCAAGTGTTGGACGCTGCAGTATCTTACAATCTTTTGTTGGGTCGACCATGGATCCACGCAGCCAAAGCAGAGCCTTCCACACTGTACCAAATGGTCAAGTTCGAGTGGGACAGACAAGAAATCGTGTTACATGGGAAAGATCCCACATGCACTGTAAGTGATGCCATTGCGCCCTTTATAGGAACTAATGATGATAAGGGGCCATAGGTTTATCAGGTCTTCGACACGATCCCGGTGAACAGAGTGCCGGAGGGTAAAAGCATTCCACGTCCCAGGGTGGCAGCTGCGACCGTCATGGTAGTATCAGAAATGCTAAGTAATGGGTTCGTGCCAAGAAAAGGTCTGGGGGCTAAGCTTCAGGGCATTGATCAACCTGTTTCTTTGCCCAAAAATCTGGACACTTTCGGACCGGGGTTCAAGCCAACAACGACAGATGTTAGAAGAGTTCGTAAATTGAAAAAGAAAGCTTGGGTTCTTCCCAAATCGATTCCACGCTTGTCCAGGTCCTTCATCAGGCCGGGTGTCAAAAAGCAGTTATTGGCAAAGGTGTCGGGTACACTGATTGGTGCAGAGGGGAATTTGAATAAGGTGTTCGAGAAGGTATTTGCTGAAGTGAACATGGTTGGGGCCGGGGAAGGGTCAAGCAAAGCAGATATACAGTACATCGGACCACGTGCTAATGTCAACAATTGGGAAGCTACTCCTCTTCCAATTCGGAGGGAGTCGTGGTAGTGGGTTTTGTTTTCCTTTTGTTCATCTGGATTATTCCAGGGTTTGTAATTCAGTTGCTATGTTCCGTCCGTTTGGATGAGTTAAAACCCTGTTATCTTTATATTCAATGAAATGTACTTTTTCTTCTTTCTTCATTCCTAACTGTGCTTTCATTTTTCTTTTTTTTTTCTGTACAGTTCTTTTTATGCTGATATCAATGACATGACATGCATGAGGAATCTTCGGCACAGTTTTAAAAGCCAATCTAACTCAAAAATAATAATACAAGAAATCGAGTGTGATGATGAAGTGGAATGTGATGATGACGAGGCCTATGAGGAAATTAGTAAAGAATTAAGTCACTTTGAAGTAAAACCCAAACCTAACCTAAGTGACACAGAAGCAGTTAATCTAGGGGACCAAGACAATGTTCGCGAAACTAAAATAAGTGTTTATCTGGAGCCACGACTCAAGAGGAGATAATTAAAGCATTGTTCGAATACAAGGATGTTTTTGCATGGTCGTATGATGATATGTTGGGTCTAAGTACCGATTTAGTAGTTCATAAGTTACCCATTGATCCGGCACTCCCTCCGGTTAAGCAGAAACTGAGAAAGTTCAAAACGGACATAAGTGTAAAGATCAAGGAAGAGATTACCAAGAAGTTTGATGCAAAGGTCATTCGGGTTACACGGTATCCCACCTAGTTAGCTAATATTGTGCCTGTGCCGAAGAAAGATGGCAAGACAAGGGTGTGTGTCGATTATCGCGATCTTAACAAGGCAAGTCCAAAAGACAATTTTCCACTGCCAAACATCCACATACTGATTGACAATTGTGCCAAACATGAGAATGGTTCTTTTGTGGATTGTTAAGCGGGTTATCATCAGATTCTAATGGACGAGGAAGACGCAGAAAAGACGGCATTCATCATGCCTTGGGGAACGTATTGTTATCGGGTCATGCCGTTTGGTTTGAAAAATGCTGGGGAAACTTATATAAGGGCCATGACAACAATATTCCATGATATGATACATAAGGAAATCGAGGTGTACGTGGATGATGTGATCGTAAAGTCTAGACAGCAGGCCGACCATGTTAGGGATTTGAGAAAGTTCTTTCAAAGGCTTCGCAGGTACAACCTTAAGCTCAATCCTGCAAAATGCGCTTTCGGGGTGCCATCTAGGAAGTTGTTGGGATTTGTAGTCAGCCGTCGGGGTATTGAACTAGATCCATCGAAGATCAAAGCTATTCAAGAATTGCCGCCTCCAAGAAATAAAACTGAGGTGATGAGTTTATTGGGAAGATTGAATTACATCAGTAGGTTCATCGCTCAACTCACTACAACTTTTGAGTCGATTTTCAAATTGTTAAAAAAAGATGCTGCAGTTAAATGGACTGATGAATGTCAGGAGGATTTTGATAAAATAAAGGGGTATTTGTCGAACCCACCCGTGTTGGTCCCGCCAGAACCAGAGAGGCCTTTGATTCTATATCTGACGGTTTTGGATAATTCATTCGACTGTGTACTGGGGCAGCATGATGTTACGGGCAGGAAAGAGCAGCCTATCTATTATCTCAGCAAGAAGTTCACATCTTACGAGGTCAAGTACACTCATCTGGAGAGGACGTGTTGTGCCCTAACTTGGGTGGTATAGAAGTTGAAACATTATTTGTCATCATACACTACTTACCTCATATCTCGCTTGGACCCATTAAAGTATATTTTTCAGAAGCCTATACCCACAGGGAGACTTGCAAAGTGCCATATCCTGCTTACAGAATTCGACATTATCTATGTGACACGGACTGCGATGAAAGCACAGGCATTAGCTGATCACTTGGCTGAGAATCCAGTCGATAAAGATTATGAACCTTTGAAAACTTATTTCCCTGATGAAGAGGTGATGCACATTGAAGAATTGGAACAAGTAGAGAAGTCGAGATGGAAACTCTTCTTTGATGGGGCTGCAAATATGAAAGGCGTGGGAATAGGAGCGGTACTCATTTCTGAAACAGGCCAGCACCACCCTGTTACAGCTCAGCTTCGTTTCTATTGTACGAACAACATGGCAGAATATGAGGCGTGTATCTTGGGACTGAGATTAGCTATAGATATGGGTGTCCAGGAAGCCTTGGTCATGGGTGACTCGGACCTACTGGTACACCAAATTCAAGGAGAATGGGAAATACGGGATTTAAAGCTTATACCGTACTGGCAATGTTTGTATGAGCTTTGTCAACGGTTCCAGTCTGTAGAGTTCAGGCACATTCCAAGGATTCATAATGAGGTCGCCGATGCTTTGGCTACTTTGGCGTCGATGTTACATCACCCGGACAAGGCTTATGTAGACCCTTTGCAGATTCAGGTCCGGGATCAGCATGCTTATTGTAATATGGTAGAGGAGGAGTTTGACGGCGAGCCGTGGTTTCACGACATCATAGAATATATCAGAATGGGGGTATACCCAGTGCAGGCCAACGACGATCAGAAAAGAGCGATTCAGCGATTGGCAAGCGGGCTTTTCCTTAGTGGAGGAGTGTTATATAAAAGAACCCCAGATCTCGGGCTGTTGAGGTGCATGGATGCAAGGCAAGACACATCTATCATGACTGAGGTACATTCGGGAGTCTGTGGACCGCATATTAGCGGATATGTTCTGGCAAAGAAGATCCTACGGGCAGGTTATTATTGGCTTACTATGGAGCGAGATTGTATCGGTTTTGTGCGTAAATGCCATCAGTGACAAGTGCATGGAGATTTGATTCATTCTTCGCCATCAGAACTATATACGATGTCCGCACCATGGCCTAATGTTTCATAGGGCATGTATGTTATTGGGCCAATCAAACCGGCAGCACCAAATGGGCACAGGTTCATTTTGGTAGCTATAGACTATTTTACCAAATGGGTAGAGGCTAAAACGTTCAAGTTTGTAACCAAGAAAGCTGTGGTGGATTTTTTGCATTCAAACATTATCTGTCGATTTGGGATACCAAAAGTGATCATTACAGACAATGGGGCAAACCTCAATAGTCATTTGATGAAGGAAACATGTGAGCAGTTCAAGATTACCCATAGGCATTCTATTCCGTACCGCCCTAAGGCCAATGGTGCGGTTGAGGCGGCCAATAAGAATATAATGAAAATATTGCGGAAGATGGAAGAAGGTTCGAGATAGTGGCATGAAAAGTTGCCTTTTGCATTGTTGGGGTATCGCACCACCGTTCGTACTTCGATGGGAGTGACTCCTTATTCATTGGTGTATGGCACTGAGGCAGTAATACCCGCAGAGGTGGAAATCCCGTGTCTACGAATCGTTGCGGAGGCTGAGATCGATGATGATGAATGGGTGAAAATCCGCTTTGAGCAGTTGAGTTTGAATGACGAGAAGAGGTTGGCATCAATGTGTCATGGTCAACTGTACCAACGAAGAATAACGAGAGCATACAACAAGAAAGTGCATCCGAGGAAGTTCGAAGTCGGACAGTTAGTACTGAGGCGGATTTTGCCTCATTGGGCTGAAGCAAAAGGAAAATTTGCCCCAAACTAGCAGGGGCCATTTGTTGTAACTAGATTATTGTCTAATGGTGCACTATATTTGACAGATGTAGAAGGAAAATGTGTAGAAATGGCCATTAATTCCGATGCGGTCAAGAGATATTATATATGATTTCTCTATTTCTGAATGTATCTGTTTGTATTTGGCATATCTTAAAGATTGAAATGACGAAGGCATTTTGTTCTGCTATCTAAACACTCTTATCTATTGTCATCCCCTTTGAACCTTACTTATTTTTCATACCCCTCTTTCGGAATCAACGACACGATAAAGAAACGCAGGTGCCGAACATAAAGAAAAAAAAGAAAAGGTCAGAAAAAGAAAAGAAAGAAAAGAAGGAAAAGAAAAGGAAAGAAAAGAAAGTGAAAAGAAAGAAAAGAAAGGAAAACAAAGAAAGGAGAAAAAGAATCACAACAAAGGTAATTACGATAAAGTGAACTACGTTTGACTTGATTCCGAAAGGGTACGTAGGCAGCCTCTCTGAGGTTCAGTCATACCAAAATAAAAATTCAAAAGTCCCCAAGCAAGAAACTGGGGCAGAAGTTGTGATTGTTAAAAGAAATTGGATTCCGAAAGTTGTAGTTTTAACCCATTTTGAAATTGTTTTGAGCTTTTTATACCCTTCTTTCTAAACCATCCAAAAGCCTACATTACGGTCCAAAGAAAGACCTTCTGATCAATTTTTAAGAAAATGCCAAGTCGAGCAGGTAACGGTAATTCGTGGCAGTGGAAACACCCTGGTTCAAAAAAAATAAATGAGAGAGTCTTATTGGTGAAAACCTTCACAGGCACCATAAGGCGACGGGAGCTGAGAGAAAAATAAATGAGAGAGTCTTGTTGATGAAAACCCTCGCAGGCACCTTGAGGCAAAAGTGAGTTGAGAAGTGGTTAATTGGCAAAAGGTTTGTGGGTGGAAAACTGTTTCAAGGCATCGCAGGAATGAACAAAGTTAAGGTTTGGATAAAGTAATCAAGTGATAGAAATTCTGGGGCAACAAAGTATGGCGATTGAAAGCTGGCTAGTTGGACAGATTGGGCTGATTAGTCCGAAATGCATGTCATGACCATTGGTGCCAGCTGTTCCGGTCAGATAGGTTCTCTTCTTTTCCTTTTTAACAGTCATCTGGTTTTGGATTCTTCTTATCCGTAACTCATAAAATCATTGCATTTCATTCTTTTTGGAAGTTTGTTTGTCTAAAATGTTCCAATGTCAGTTTTGTTCAATGCAAAAGGAAAAGGATTTCAAAGCCTACTACCAGCTTCCGAAAATGGTAAAGCATAATGTGGTCAAAGCATGTTAACAATAGTGTGATGTAAAATGGAATAGGGGAAGTCTTCGGAAGTTTCACCGGTAGAATATTTGGGAAATGTTGTGGGAAATGTGAAGGTTCAGGCAAAAAGGGCCGGAAAGGTAAAACAACAGTATGGGTACAAAAGCATTCAAGTTGTCAGAAATTGGGGAACGTGGAAGTCTGTCAGAAAGTCAGGCAGTTCAGAGGAAGTCAGGCAATACAAAGAAAGACAATGGAAAGACAATGCAGCAAAAATGCCATCAACTAATCACCATTTTTAAACTAACAAATTTTCGGTGATTGAAACAGGGGCAGAAAAATTGTTTGTCAGGAGTCCGTCTGGAGAATAGAGACATGCAATTCAAGTTGTAGTCGAAGTCAGGAGCCCGCCTGGAGAATGGAGGTTGTTATATTTTAAGTTGTAGTTGAAGTCAGGATCCCGCCTGGAGAATGGAGGTTGTTATATTTTAAATTGTAGTTGAAGTCAGGAGCCCGCCTGGAGAATGGAGGTTGTTATATTTTAAGTTGTAGTTGAAGTCAGGAGCCCGCCTGGAGAACGGGGGTTGTTATATTTTAAGTTGTAGTTGAAGTCAGGAGTCCGCTTGGAGAACAGACACATTCAATTTCAAAATTCAGAAGTCAGGAGTCTGCCGGGAGAATAGAGACATACAATTCAAGTTTCAGCAATCAGGAGCCCGCCTGAAGAACAGAGGTGATACAATTCAAATTTTTAGTTTTTAATCGATTTCTTTGTCTTTTGAAGTCAGGGGCCCGCCTAAAGAACAGAGGTATACAATGCAAGTTTCGGAAATCAGGAGCCCGCATGTATAACAGAGTTCAGCAGTCAAGAGCCCGCCTGGATAACAGAGGAATACATTCAAGTTCAAGTTTATTCAAGTTCAGCAATTTAGAGAGAAGGAACAACATCTCAGTTAGCAATTGGAAGTAACCATAATGGATTCCACCAGGAGAACACAAGGCAACAAGGCAACAGGAAAACGCAAGATAACAAGACAACAAGGAAGTACAAGAACAAGGTTGAAGAATTTAGATAGGATTTTGTAATTCGTAGCTCGTAGCTTATGCTATCTTTTTTTATTTTCGACATGGTGTAATAAGGAAGGTCAGCGAGCAGTAGCAGCAGCAACAACCGCAGTAAAATCGTGCCAGGCAATCCTGAACTACACTGACCTGATTCCTGTTTAGCCCAGGATATGTAGGCAACCTCTGAAGCAAGGTGCGGTCAAATTTTTCAAAAATATTTCACACGGAATATGTGAACGGGCAAAAATCCCTCATTTCCGCTCACTTGTCTTTGCACGAAAACTCTTCGTGTTTTCGGGCAAAGAGGGACAGCTGTGAGCACGTGATTTTTGCCCTAAGCCAATTATTCCCAAAAATTCAAACAAAATGATTTTTCTTTATTTTTACAATTTTTGTGCATTTTGGTGCCATTTTCTGATAATTGTTGCATTTTATTTGTGCATGTTAATTCATATAAAATATAAAAATACACATTTGTATTTAGGTTTTAATTTCATATGTTAGTATTAATTAGGGATTAATTTGTTTTAGAATAAGATATGAAGAAAATGACAAAAATAGTTTACTTTAGCATTTTTATTGTTTTAATTATGGAATTGTCGCAAAATAGTTTTTAAAGTAATTTTAGGCATTAATTAGTTTAGTGTAATTGTTATTTTAATTTTTTCGTCCCTTTATAAAATCATAAAATAATACAAAAAATATACAAAATGGAAAAACAAACAAAAAATAGGAAATAAAAAGAAATAAAAAGAAAAGCTTTTAATTAAAAGAGTTGGTCTTGCAAAAGACCAATCTTGGGCTAGTTTGTGAGATCGAAATTTGCCTTGGCCCAAATACAATTCGTCCATACCCAGGCCCAATTAGTTCCCCCAACCTGGTGCGTTCTTTAAGCTACTAAAACGACGCCGTTTCTTAGTGCACCAGATCTCAGTCGTCGAGGTTGTTAGATCGAACGGTCCAGAAGCCCCCACTCTTAATTATATAAATGTCTGAACGGCCCCCCACCCCTATCTCGTCTTTCAGACCCCCGTCCATCCCTAACCCTAAAAACAAGCCACCCCCATATCCTTCGCCGGAACCCTACCGCCGGCGAACACAACCTACGCCAATCTGTCCCAAATTCACACCATAGATTCCCCATGAATCCCTCTTTCTAGCCATGTCGTTGGTGTCCCTTGAATCTTTCCCCATCTCCTCGAATCTTCGACAAAAGATTCTTCGGTCACTACGAGACCTACCCCAAATAACACCAAATTAACACCATGTGACCGCCTGAGCCTCCTCTACCCAACCCCCATGGCCTTGTCTCTCGAATCTGTCTGGAAAAGCTCGAATCTCAGATCGAGGGTTTCTAACCAAAAAACCTAAGGCAGGATCTCCATGATTTCGGACCCTAACAACCCTAACCAGGTGTTTTCTTATGAGAACACATGGTTAGGGATGTTAAGGGTCAGAAATTTCGGGGATGTGTGAAAGCATTGGCCGGAGCTTTTCGTGGTTAGTGGGTTCGTATTGGTATTTTTCTTTCATATTCAATTTCTTTTTCCTTTTCTGATTTTCTGCATGTGTGAATTCTTTGTTTAAATGTTTAGTTAGTTTACGTTTTAATTTCTGTCAATATTGCTCTAATCTTGTATCCCGATTTGATTAAGTCTAGTTGTTTGTTTGAATATGTTCCAATTCCTGATACTAGTTCGATTTATAATTTGTTAATTAGTTTATTAAGTTTTGCTTGAATTAGTTCCTGTTTTTCTTTTAGTTAAATAATAATTAGTTCATGATTGGTTTCAGTGAATTAGTCGTCTAGTTAGTTCTAATTAGTTTAATTTGTTTGGGTTCGTTTAAGGCTAACAGAGGGTTTGAGTTAGTTAGTTAGAGGTTTGAAGCTTAGTTTGTTTAGGTAGTAATTTCAGGGAGGGAATAAGGGTAATTTAGGCATGAAAAAGGGTAGTTGTATTAAAAGTAGTAATTTCAAAACCAAGATAAGGATAGTATAGGTATTGTATAGGTAAAAGAACACCTTAGGGCCTTCTAAAATGGGGTACAAGTGTAGATTTCAGTAATTGTGATGCATTTACTTGTTTAGCAAGTCAAAAATAGAGGGACTAAACTAAAAATAATGGAGGGACTAAAAAGAAAACCTAAAATCTGATTTACCCTCTTTTGGTCACCTATAAAAGGGGATCAAATGCCTTGAGGAAGGGGTCTTCTTTTCAGCCCAAAAATTCCCACCAAAAGCCTTTCTCCTTTTCTCTAAAAAATTTCAGATTAGCATTTGAATTGAAACATACAAAAATACAAACAAAAAAATCAAAAGCAGAAAATTCAAAAAAATAATTAATGTTTCATTCATTTAGTTCCACAGTCAAGCTTCTGAACTTCAAAGGAATTTTGGATCGAAATTAATTGGATTTGGGTCTTAACGAGTGGCTGGTAAGTATATTTTGATTATCAGAGTGTTCTAGATTAGGCTGGTTTGTTATTGAGCAGTTTTGGATGAATTGAAATGGGTTTTGTTTGAGTTTGATGCTTGTTGATGTCCCTGGATGCCATTTGAGTTAATTTAGCTTGCTTTGGTGCTAATTTGGTCAATTTCTCCATTATGTTTGGCGTCTGGACTTTTGATCTGTTTTCTGGGATTGAAATTACTGCAATAGTTCAATTACTTCTGCTGCATGCTACTGGTCCTTCTTTCTTCTTCATTGTTTCACACCTCCAGGTACATGTTCTCAGCCTGTGTTGATGTAATTTGAACATGGAATACAATTGAAGTTCATGGTTGTCCTGGAATTGCAATACAAAACGGATTAAGTTTAGATATTTCCACATTTGTTTGATATTCACAGTCGTACTAATTGAATTGTATATTCAAGACATCTAACTGGACTGTATAACTGTATAGCTGATATATGGTGTATAGGCATCGAAACAATAGTATTTTTACACAATGTCTCTGTTGCAATTGTTAATTTTAACAAGTGTTTGTTATTAATTAGTTTGTGAGTTTTAGTGCTTTAGTGACATAATTTGAATCAGTATGATAAGTCCAGGATTGCATTTGGCTTAACTTATCATTTTAATAATGCTCAAGGTGACTCAATGGTTGAATAGTTAAATGGTTGTCTGCATTTCGTCATTTGTAGTATAATAGCCTGTTAGTTCACTGGGGGTATGTAATATGGATTTAATTAAGAAATGAGTCCAAATTGGTGGGTCTGTTAATCCAGGGGATCGATCCCCAGACCTCCGCAAGCTCAACTGCTATGGGCCACCCTAGGCCCAATACCTGCATTCACGAGAGTCTTAGTCCCAATTGTGCTGGGCCCTTTGAGGCCCAAGGCCGGTTGTTCGTTCCTTCTGTTTTGGATATTTGGATCCGGGTTTGAATTCGAAGCCCGAGTTTGGACAATAATCAATTAGGATTTTCTTTTCTTTTAGAGACAAAACCAAAAATAGAAAATTGTAGTCACTTTTTAGGTTGGCCTTTTAATAAAAATGATGAGAGGAGCCTCTCCGAATAAAACTACAAATGTGGGGCCCTCAATAAGTTGTTATTAAAATACTTAGAATTCGGGAAGGTCGTTTAGTGAATTTCACGGCCTTCCCTAAAATAATATTGCGTTAGACTCTTTAGACGTGATTTAATTAAAATATACATTCCTAAACTCGGGTGCACCTTGATGCGACCCAAATCCAAATCTCAACGGAATCGGAATGTGCTGACAACCATGAGTGCATTGATTGCGACGTGGTTCGAAACGCATTTCCACAACGTTGCAATTCTTTTAAAATATAATGAGAAAGGCGGTTTACGGATAAAAGGCACATAAGATAGCATTTATTAAAAGCAGATAAAATCAAATACAATAGTTGAGCGACCGTGTTAAAACCACGGAACGTGAGAATGCCTAACACCTTCTCCCGGGTTAACAAAATTCCTTATCCGGATTTCTTGTTCGCAGACTGTTAACATAGTCATATTTTTCCTCGGTTCGGGATCAAAACCGCTGACTTGGGACGCCTTTAATCTCCCAAGTGGCGACTTCTGAACAATAATAATTAAATCCCGCTCCGATTATCCTTTAACTGAAAAAACTCCTATATTCGTGCCCTTTATAGGGTATAAGTGAAAAAGGAGGTGTGACAACTACCTTTTGGGGCATACTGCTGATATATATAACAAAAAAGTTTCATATTGATCAAAAGATGTCTGCATAACAGAGACTTAAAAGAATTTAGAAAATTCAAATCTTGAAAATATGGATTGTATACAACAATAGAAACTTGCCTGAAAAGAATTTTTTCTTTATGTGAACCATAAACTGATATAAATTGGCCCTAATATATCTTAATATATTCTTAATAAAGGAAATTAGTTTAGCATACTTCTACGAGTTATTGTGACATATGTTGTTACATTGGATGGTTGTAGCCATTCTTATTATTTCCTTGGTCCTATTTCAGATATGGATGAACAAGGACAAGTTCAAATTACTCCAAGTGGGAGTTCTCGAAGACAAGGAAGAGGACAACGTAGAAAGGTACGTTGTCGCCGGACTTATTTCTATAATGATTCATACTCGGAGCCTGAAGTCATCAGGAATGTCCCAAGGGCGAGACAAAATGCGTTAAGGGATCGAAGGGCTGAACGAAGGGAAAGAGAAAAGAAATTTACGGAGTTTAAGGAATTTAAGATGGGCCCTAATGTTTCCGTTCCTGAACATGTACACCTTTTTAAGATAAAAAGAGCTGAATTGGCTAATTACATAGAAATTACTGATTGGGAAGTATTAGCTATTTTAGCGGACTCTCTTCAAGAGCCTTGGGGTGAAATTTTAACTAAGATTTATTATGATGTTTGGCCTAGTGCACCTTTTAGCGTATATGATCAAGAGTTAGTGTTTGATTGGTTTATGAATGTCCTAGCAAACATGTAAATTGTTATTATGTGTTTTATTTTAATAAAATTTATATTATATTTTTTTTGTCTCACTAGTTACATACATTGTTTATTATATCTTTTTGTAATGAATTGAGACTTAAAATATGTACACACCAAGAAGTGATTTTAATGTTAATTAAAAATATTTAGATATAAATGATGAATGGAAATGTAGTGACCGTTCGATTCTATACTAAATGTAAAATTAATATTATAATTAATTTTCTTGAGCGTGTAATCACATGCATAAATTAACTGAAGTATATATTGATGAGTTAAACTTGTAATATTGTCTCTAATAACAGACATGCCATCAAAAAGTATCATTGCTGACTTGAACAAGGGTGACAACCTGAATGGTGAAAATTACGATATTTGGAGTCGTAAGATATGGTATGTACTTGAAGAGCAAGATGCTCTTGAAAGTATTAACCATGTAATTAGTCACCTAGAGGAGGGTAACACTGCCCAACACAGGAGGGATCTGGAAACTTACAATGTTTGGAAAAAGAAAGATTCCACTGCACGTGGAATCATTGTAAGTTTAGTTGTTGATGATCTCATCCACGAATGTGAGTAATATCCTAAATCTCAATCCATGTGGGAACATTTAAGGGAGGCATATGAGGGTACGACTGTGACTCGCCTTCGACAATTGACAATCAAATTTTACACGTACAAAAAGCGTCATAATGACGGTGTCAAGTAACATCTAAAGGTGATGTCAAATATTATTGCTCAACTGAAAAATGCTGGCCATGTTCTCTCTGATGAGCAGTGTGAGCACGTGATTTTTGCCTCACGAAAAAACTACTCCAAAATAAATAAAAAATAAAATAAATTTCTTTTACTGTGCAATTTTTGAATTTTTGCGTGATGTTTGTTAAAAATTTGTCTTATATCCGTAAATGTTTACGTTGTCATAATAAAATGAAAAATAAAATAAAATACATGTTGCATGCATATCTAGGATTTAATTATGCACTGATTCAAAATAAAAACAAAAAAATATGCATTTTTGTTCTATTTTAAATATTCCACTGTGTGATTAATGTTTTGTCTGTATGTTGAACAATTGTTATAAAGTGATTAATATTGTCTAGAAGTTAAAATTGTTTTATAATTAAATTTAGGAATTTAAATTAGAAAATTGAAATAAAAAAATAATAAAATAAAATAAAATAAAATAGAATGTGAAATCAGACCTGGATTAAAATCCAGGCCCAAAACCAAATTACCCCCCCCCCTAGCCCAATCCAGGCAGCCCAAGTCCGGTCCAATCCAGACGAGCCAAAACGACAGCGTTTGGTCGTAGCTTCTCAGGGACCGTTGGATCAAATCCAACCAACGGTTAAGATCTTACCCCTTACCCATAACCCGTAACCCGACCCTTTGACCCGATCCAGGATGACCCTGAACTTAGACCAAACGACAACGTTTGGTTAAGTGGATTGATCTCAACCGTGCATCTTAATTGATCCAACGGATGAGATCAATCCACCCCACCCCCATATAAGGACCGAACCCCTACCCCGGCCCCTAACTTAACACCCCCCTCCTCTCACTATTCATCATCGTTCCCAAACCAAACCCCTAACCCTAGCCGCCCTTATTCCCCACTGCCTGAAACCCGGCGGCAACAACGCCGCCGGTCACCAAAATAACACCCCAGAACCCCCTGAACATCCTCTATCCAGATATGCTAGCCACTTGGCTCGAATCTTCTTGAAGGTTCTCGAATCTTCATTTGAAGATTCGAGCCAAGCTCAGATCTAAACCAAACAACCCCTAGTTAACACCATAGCACCCCCTAGCATGCCTCGTAATGGATCTGGTGTTGGTTTGGTTCAAATCCCCTCAGAACTCTTCGAATCTTCTTTTGAAGGTTCGGACCAAACAAGAACAAACTCAGATCTGTTCTAAACTGACACCAAATGACCCCTAGGCTACCCTCACCCGTGTGTCGTATTTGGTCCCCCTCGAATCTTACCAGAAATGGTTAAGTCCCAAATCGAACCTTCAGGAACCCTAGAAATACCAGACTTTTGGATTCTGCCCAAATTAAATAAAGATTGAGGTTTAATCGACCTTAGTCGAAGTATTTTCAGTGGAAAATACTTCGACTAAGGTCTGTTTGATTTCAAACAAAGTCCAAATCCAAGTTGAGTTCGAGTCCGGTTGAATTTAAAGATTAGAGGTACTTTCCTTATTTCTTTTTTTTTTTGTTTCTTACATGAATAATTGTTTGTTTAATAACCTGTTAATTTTTCATGTTTTATTTGGTTAATTCTATCATCTTTGTCTCATGCCCGTATGATTAGTCAAATAAATGAATTGTTTCTGTTGGTTGTGATTAATTACAATGTGTGTGATCGACTCGATTAAGTTCATCGATCAGTTGTGTTATAAATCTTGTTTCTGAAAATGCTGATTGAAACAGTCTGTTTCTTTTGTTTTAGACTGATTATGGACAAATGTTGTAAATAGTCAACTGATTAATACTCGTCAATTAAATCATGTTTGTTTGCAAATCAGTAAATTCAAATAAATGTTGTGTATATATTGTTTTTTCAACAGGGCATTGTCAGTATATTGACAATGCTCCTGTGTGTGTTTGATCTTGGTTCAATATTGAAGTCCAGTCTGAATTGTTATAATAATTTCAGTGGTATGTTGTTATGATGTTAGTTCTGAATTCAAGTTTACAAAGGTTGGGTAAATACAATTGCATTAGGAGGTTAATCATTAGGAATTGGTTGTAGCTGCTAGACAAGTTTAGATTCAGATAACTTGTTAAAATTTGAGACAGTAATACCAGTAGAAAACAGTAAATCTGGGACATTTTGGGACAGAATAGTAAGGGTAATATGATAGCATAATGGGCTAAAAGTGGAAAGTTAGTGGCTATTATTTAAAGTGATAATGGGAAACAAAGGGTAATGGGGCTGCTTAAAATCAGGATAGGATCATTTAAAGTATTAAAAAGTAGTTTGTAATGAAACTTTCTGATTTTAAAAGAAGAAAGGGGTCCAAGAAGCACTAGAAGGGTATAGGACAGCCCTGTATAAATAGAGGGAGATGGACAGGGATTGGAGGAGAAGAAAAAATCAGATTTTAAGAGGAGAGTTCAGAAGAAAAAATAGGAAGAGATTGAGAGATTTGAGGATCAGATTTTAAAGCAGATTTTAAGAGAGAATTTAAGAAAAATACACCTAGAGTGAGATAAAAGAAAAAATCAAGCAGCAAATCAGATTCCTCTTGGAATCTGAAGAGGAAGAAGAAACAGAAAAGAAACCAAAAGAGAGTATTCGCACACACACACACACAGTGAAGCTGAAACAGAAAAAATAGAAAAGAAAAGAAAAATCCGAAACCTTGTTGTTCTTTTGGAATCTGTCCGGGTCTGTGTATTGATACTATTTGGTTTTAAAATCTGAAATTCTTTAAGAAGCTTTGCTCTTGTGAATCTGGGTTTCTCGGGTCTTATTATTGCTCAAATCTGTGGAAATACTGATATTCTGACAGTATTTTGTTACTGTTGCAACTGCTGAAAACTTACTTCTTCTACCTTCATTTCCAGGTACTTATCTTCTAAATTCTATGTTGGAAAGAGATTCAGCATGACAAATCAATGAAGTTTGATTTGCAGTTTTATTTTTCCATTTATCTAAGTTTGTTATTATAAATTTCAGTTTTTGTTTCATGTTGTTTCATATAGAAGTATGCTTGACATGTTAATTATCAGTTGATCATTCTCTTTTGAAATTCATATAAGTGTTGTAATAATATTACCTATTCCAGAATTTCATTAAAGCATAGTTATGGTTGAATTGTTAAGATAGGGAATATGGCATGAAGTTGGCTATTAATTAAGTCTTACGACATTGTTAGACAGGTATAAAGTATTCTGGGAATATCAAGAAAATGCGTTGGTTAGTGTATTTCGATTGTTTGGTTGTAGATTAAGGCTAGATGATGATTGGTTGCCTTTTATTCATATAGGGCGTAATAATGATTATGGTTAACATCAATAGTCGGAAGTTGCATTAGTATCCTCCGCTATGTTTTCAAACATCAAAAATAGGGCGAAGAATGTTGGATGCAATATCACTTTATTAAGTCAATTAGGTAGATTTGTTCTTCCTCTTAAAATAACAAATGGCCTAGGAATGTTATAATGTGAAAGTTAGTAACAAGGGTTCACATAAATTGAGAATCCAATCGGTTTGATTATATATATATCTTACATTTAATCATAAGCATAATTAATTAAAATAATTTCGCCTATTAGATTAAAAACGAGTATATGAGAATAAGTTGAGATGTACATGCACAGATTGCAACACTTTAAATCAATGGTAAGTAAAAAATAGAATTTGCACTAAATAAAAATAATGAAAATTCTTGGAAAATATTTCTTCCCTTTATGAATCATTTTTTTTAGTTTCGTATGCAATTCACTCTTTGGTAGATATATAATGTTGTATTTGCCGAAAATAGTGTTAATCATATTTTTATTCTTTTTTGAATAGTCTGGATAAATATAATTTATACGCGGGAATTATAATCGACGGGCAACATTTAATAAATTGTGAATTCTTTTCAAGAGTTCAAGGGTATCTTAAATGGATATTTCTCATGATATAATAAACAATTTGGGGAAAGTCTATAATATTATTAACAAAGATTTTGCGCAATCAGGGATGCGTTCGCGCACCCTGATTATATTTTTAAAAGCAAAAAATTCGGATTATGCGTACGCGCAATTTCAAGTGAATATTTAATAAATAAAAAAAACGAATTTCTTTGGAAAATATTAAATTTATTTCATAAAACCCGAGATGTGCGGTTCACTATTTAAGAAAGACGAATATTCTTGATTCGACACAATTTCGAAAAAATCATTGTTTTTTAATAAATATATTATCAAGATTATCGTGCACACGTGCGCGTGACACAATTCCGCAATTTTTTATTTATAACACGAATATACGTACGCGTGATTCGATTCAAAGAAGGGCCCTTAATCACAAGCAGTATAAATAAAAGCGGTAGTAAAAATCATGCAATAAGGACGCATTTAGTAAAAGTCAAGATAATTAAGCCAATAGTAAAAACAGTTGAGCGACCGTGCTAGAACCACGAAATTCGGAAATGCCTAACACCTTCTTCCGGATTAACAGAATTCCTTACTCAGGATTTCTGGTTCGCAGAATAATAAACAGAGTCATATTCTCCTCGATTCAGGGATTAAAAATTGGTGACTTGGGACGCCTTAAAATTCCCAGGTGGCGACTCTGAAATAGTTAAATAAATCCCGTTTCGACTGTCCTTAAATTGGAGAAAACTCCCCAAGCGCCCCGCGGGCGCGGTAAAAAGGAGGTGCGACAGCTCTGGCGACTCTGCTGGGGACTGCACAACTGTAACCCAGAACCACTGGTTCAGGGTTTAAAGAATTCGAGCTTAAAATAACTGCGACAATTGGCTTTATTTACTATATGATTTTCAACTGTTTATATGCTTAACATGCTAAATGTTTTTTTTACCGCTTTAATATTATTTGAATTGTGAATATATACAACTGCTACGAAAACCCCCTTCTTTCTGAGTCTTCTAAATTTATGGTGCACACGTGCGCGTGGCCCACCTTTCTGTTAAAGTCATACCAAGTAAGACGGAGTTGGGACAAGTAACTAGGCCGGGTAGACTTTCGTGCTCCCGGTACGTTGCCCCCACTTCGGCTCAAACTGTCCGTTTGGGTGAGCCAGGTTTAGAACAATCAACCTCAGGTTTTGCACTTAGAATAACTCAGCCATGTACCGGATCCCTAGTAGGAACGTCTATTTGCATCATGTACATTTGGCCTTGGAGACTCAAAACAGGGGTTGGGTCTGTCTAGGACAGGTGAACCCGAAACAAAAAGACCATCCTGATGCATCCTACTTGCTATTTGTGAATTCATTTGCCTCGAACATGCTTGTTGACCAGCTTAAAAGAAATCATGGTGAGCACCGAGGAATAAAGTGGGTTGTTTTAAAAATTTCAAAAAAAAATAGTTTTAAATATTGAAATAAAGGTATTTAATAAATAAAATGATTTTTTTAGTGTATATTTTCAAAATGAGTCTTGACTTTATTAAATTAAATTTCAGATACAAAATGAGCACCACACAAAACCCCCCATCCACGAATACAGAAGAGTTTCAATTTCAGCTTCAAATGTGGTGGTATGATTTAGGCGAAGATGGTCAAAAATGGGTCGTCAAGCATTTGGGAAATCTCACGGACATTATGAAAGTTAAACCCCGTGATGATCTGATTGCGGCATTAGTAACTTTTTGGGACCCTGTTCACAATGTCTTTCGTTTCTCTGACTTCGAGCTTACTCCTACATTAGAGGAGATAGCTGGATATGCTGGTTTTGACGGAAGTCTAAGAAATCAAAGCCTGATATTCATAAAGGCTCCTTCGGTACATCGATTTTTCGGTCTTTTGAACATCAGCAGTCAAATCAGGAAAAACAATGTCATCAATGGATGTTGTTCCTTCAACTTTTTGTATTCAAGGTTCGGAAAGTCAGATGGGTTTGAAATTCATGAGAAAGGCCTTACTAACAAGCAAAACAAAGACACTTGGCAGATTCACCGTCGCTTTGCCTTCATGGTGGCTTTTCTAGGAGTCATGATCTTCCCAAACAAAGAGCGAACAATTGATATTCGCACCGCAAAAGTTGTGCAAATCCTCACCACCAAAGAAAATCACACCTTGTCCCCATCATTCTATCAGATATTTATCGGGCTTTGACTTTATGTAAATCAGGAGCAAAAGTCTTCGAAGGATGCAAAATTTTGTTGCAAATGTGGGTGATTGAACATCTCCAACCACAGCCCAAGATTATACAGTATGGGTCAAACAATGATAATTGCATCGAGAGTTATGAGGAAAGGATAAAAAATTATCAGGCTCCAGAAGGGATAGAAACATGGGTATCTCATCTAAAAGCTTTAACGGCAAATCAGATTGAATGGACTTTGGGATGGCTCCCGATGAGGGAAGTGATACACATGTCAACCTCAAATAGTTATCTGCTACTATTGGGATTGAGAAGCATCCAGCCGTATGCGCCACTAAGAGTTCTAAGACAACTAGGGAGATATCAAGTAGTTCCTGATGATGAAGATTTGAGTATGCAAGTAATCGAATTACACCCAGAAGCCACCATTCCCGAGGCTCTACTTCAGCAGATGTGGAATGGATGTCGATACTTGAAAAGTGATACTCAAGTCCCAGACACTACAAAGGGTGAGATAAATCCTGGATATGCAAGGTGGTTTGAAAAACGGTCTCGCGTGGATGATGTACCAGAGCCTGAGCTAAGAAGGCCAACAAAAAGACCCCATGTTCAAAACTTCAATGATAAAATCCAAGAGCGGTTGATCAGGGGAGAAAAGGAAAAAGGGTACAAAGCAACAATCCATGCCCTAAAAGAAAATCTGAGAAGCCTCAGTTTGGAGAAAGATTTGCAAGCACAAGAAGCTGAAGGAGAGAAGAAGAGTCTAGCTTGTGAGAATGAAAATCTTCATGCTCGATTCCAAAGAATGAAAAGAGTTTCTGAGACACCAAAGAGGAGATGGAAGGATCAAAAAACCATCGCCAATCTTTTTGAAAGAATGCAAGATTATGATTCCATTCTTGCGAAAAACGAAAGGGCGTTGAGCAAAGCAAAAGAAAGGATCCAACAATTAAACGAAGAAGCCAGATCTAATAAGGAACGCCAAGTAAGGCAATCCGAAGAAGACAGGGCACAATTCAAGAAGGAAAAAGACCATTGGATACGATCAGAAAACCAGCTTCGTGCACAACTAGAAGAGGCAAGAAGATGCAACAGAGAACATCAACAAGCAGACCTCGACAGGGAAAGAGCGCAAGCAAGATTAGAGCAGGCCAGACTCCGAGCTCTATTAGAATCAGCTCTAGATCGTGAAAACCGTGTCAGAGATATAGCCACCACTCGTCAGCAGCAATTGCAGAACCAAGACCAACGTCTCCAAGATTTCAGGGCACAAATCCACGACCTGGCAGTCTACACTTCTCAAAGTTACGTAAACTGCCAAGGAATGGATTATGAAAGGTTTACAGAGCATGCACCCATTTTTGCTCGTCATCTAGCAATGGAGTTGGAAAGGATGTATCGTACGCTGGGAGGTCATCCAGGTCAAGCCCCACATTGAGCAAATAATCTAATAATCTACAACACAAGTGGAAAGTGGGACACGTTGTGAGATGTTAAGAATTGTATCTTTTATTTTGATTTAAGTGTGTGTGTTTCAAGCCATTTTCTTACAAAGTTTTCAAATGTAATGTCTGTTCATCTTTGTATAATGAATAAAAATGTTTGCCTCATGTCCGAACTACGCAAGGTCTGATTCATGCGGGGGCATGATACGTAGGCAATCTCTATAAGATTCGACCACCACAATAAAAGATATATATAATAAATAAAATTAAAAATGAATAACAATAAAAATTTCAAGAAAGCTGGGACGACACAAGCAGCCGAGCAAATGCATAATAGAAAGGGATTATTTGTCTAGGAGCATTGCATCTCAACATGTGATTATATATGTGTTAAACTCTCAAAACTAACAAGTTTGTTCATTTCCAGAATTCAAGCAGTTAGTTTCTCTAAAGAGTATACTGGCATATTATCATGATCACACAAGATCAAAAGGACCAATACCCGAAAGTATGTCTGTCCCAGATGTTGGCACAGGTATGGAGCTAGAGGAGATGGATGTCGGGAAAATGAAAGAAGAGATGTTTAAACTCAAGCAGCAAATGGCTGAGATGTACCAAGCCTGGTCTACAGGAAAGTTACCCCCATCTTACCCAAATAACCCTGCTCCATCAATGACCCAAACTCAGGATAATATTACCACTGAATTATCCCCAAATTTCCCCATTTACCAGCACTACCGAGGGACCACCTCTCAGACACCGCAGTCTCCACCTCCGAAACCAGTTCCATATTTTCCTCCACCTATGACTCCTGTTTTCGTAGCACCCCCCTGATACATTCCACAAATCTCCTAGTGAGCCTACATTCCAGGCCCAGGACAACCAATATTACCCCCCGGAGCCCACCCTCAAAGCCTTCGAAATCCATTCAACTGCTCCTCGTTTTGATCTCCCAACCGAAATTGACAAGCCAGCCAAAAATGCTGAACAAGAAGAGATGTTCAGGAAGGTCAAGAGTCTAGAACAATCGTTCAGAGACATGCGAGGATTAGGTGGGCAAGTCAGTGTAGTATACAAAGATTTGTGCTTATTCCCCAATGTACAATTACCAGTTGGCTTCAAGATGCCCAAATTTAACCTGTACAACGGGCACGACGACCCAGTAGCCCACTTAAGGGGTTTCTGTAGCAAGATGCGAGGAGCTGGGGGAAAGGATGAATTATTGATGGCTTACTTCAGTCAAAGTTTAAGCGGATCAGCTTTGGAGTGGTATACACGCCAGGACCATGGGAGATGGTACACCTGGGATGACCTAGCACAGGCATTCGCATACCATTTCCAATACAATTTGGAAATCATCCCAGATCGACTATCTTTGACAAAATTTGAGAAGAAACACAATGAAAGTTTCAGAGAGTACGGTTTTCGGTGGAGAGAACATGCAGCAAGAGTGGATCCTCCTATGAAGGAGAGTGAAATGGTAGACTACTTCCTCCAAGCCTTGGAACCAACTTACTATGCCCACTTGGTTTCAGCGGTTGGGAAATCATTCAACGAAGTAGTAAAGATGGGAGGTATGGTGGAAGAAGGCCTCAAGACAAATAAAATCATGAGCTATTCAGCGATTAAGGCAACTACTCAAGCCATTCAAGGCGGGGTAGGAGGAATCGGAAGAAAGAAGAGGGAGGAAGCAGCGGTAGTTGATTCAGGAATTTGGTCAGGACCCAGAGGTTCACCACCTTACTATAATCAACAACGACCTCGTCAATCAACTTACCACCACGATTCATCCCAACATTACTATCACCCTTCGGTGCCTCATTTTTCCATTAACCATGCTCAAGCATACAATCAGCCACATGTTCACGCCAACTGGCGTGCTCCTGCCATACCAAGTACTTACCCACGAGCCTATCCCGGACGAGGTTTCAGGCCTAGGCCAGCATTCAGGGGAGAAAGGGAACAGAAAAAGAAAACTTACACTCCATTGGGAGAGTCTTACACTAGTCTGTTCCACAGGCTGAGATAGCTAGACATGCTAAGACCAATACAATCCAAGCTACCCAATCCTCCTCCAAAGAATCTGGATTACACCATTAGCTGTGAGTATTGCTCCGGTACACCAGGCCATGATACGGAGAAATGCTGGCATTTGAAAAATGCAATACAAGAGCTGATTGATACTAATAAAATCGAGGTTCAAACCCCCGAAGCTCCCAATATCAATAGAAATCCAATGCCAGCCCATCAAGAGGCCAATATGATAGAAATCATACAAGCTGATGGGGAGACAAAGAAGCCGTCACAAACTATCATGTTGATCAAGTCTCATGAAGCATTTGGTTTGGGGTTCATACCCACTGTAAATGACGTGATAAAGGCCAGAAAGTTGAAACACAAGGCATGGGTTCTTCCAAAACCAGTCCCACATCTGTCAAAGTCTTTTGTCAAGACCGGTGCTAAAAATCGCCCGATAACAACAATTCCTAAATCCCGGGTCAATCCTGAGGAGGAATTAATTGAAAGATTCGAGAAATTGTTTAATGATGTGAATATGTTGGAAAGCGGAGAAGGGTGTAGCAACGCAGAAGTTCAATTCGTTGGGCCAGAAACAAAGCTTAATAATTGGAAAGCTACTCCTCTCCCCATTCGAAAGGAGTCTTGGTAGTTTATTTTGATTTTCTTTCAAGTTTGTTTGGGTTGCTTCAGGGTTGTAATCCCAAAGCTTATCTTACAGTTTGTTTGAAGTGTGCAAAACCTTGTTATCTTTCATCATCCAATAAAAAGCAGTTTCCTTTTTATTATCATTCCTGATAGTTTTCTTTTCTTTTTCTTCTTTCCTGTACAGTTCTTTTTACGCTGGCTCTAGTGATATGGCATGCATGAGGAATCCTCAGCCTAGTCTTAAAAATCAATCTGGTTCCAAAGTAATAATTCAAGAAATATATTGTGATTATGAATCAGAATATGATGAAGATGAGGTTTTTGAAGAGATTAGTAAAGAGTTAATTCACTTTGAGGAAAAAATCAAACCTAACTTGAGTGATACAGAGGACATCAATATAGGGGACACGAGTAATGTCCGGGAAACTAAAATAAGTGTCCATCTCGAACCAAAGATCCGAGAGGAGTTAATTAAAGCACTCATAGAATTCAAAGATGTTTTTGCATGGTCGTATGACAACATGCCGGGCCTGAGCACTGATTTAGTGGTTCACAAATTGCCCACCGATCCAACGGTGCCTCCTGTCAAGCAAAGGCTGAGAAAATTCAAGCCTGATATGAGTGTGAGAATTAAGGAAGAAATCACCAAACAATTGGAAGCAAAGGTCATTCAAGTCACTCAATATCATGTTTGGTTAGCTAATATCGTTCCTGTACCAAAGAAAGATGGCAAAATTAGAGTATGCGTCGACTACCGCAATCTCAACAAAGCCAGTCCGAAGGACAATTTCCCATTACCCAATATCCATATTTTGATCGACAATTGTGCCAAGCATGATATAGGGTCTTTCGTGGATTGTTATGCCGGGTATCATCAAATTCTAATGGATGAAGAAGATGCAAAAAAGACGGCATTCATCACACCATGGGGAACTTATTGCTACCGGGTAATGCCATTCGGTTTGAAGAACGTCGGAGCAACCTACATGAGAGCGATGACCACAGTGTTTCATGATATGATACACAAGGAGATTGAGGTATACGTGGACGATGTGATCATAAAATCAAAGCATCAGGCCAACCACGTTGGGGATTTGAGGAAGTTCTTCTTAAGACTTCGCAGGTACAACCTCAAGCTTAACCCTGCCAAATGCGCATTTGGAGTTCCATCTGGAAAGTTGCTGGGATTCATAGTCAGTCGACGAGGCGTCGAGCTAGACCCATCAAAAATCAAAGCCATCCAAGAATTGCCACCTCCAAGGAACAAAACTGAAGTAATGAGTTTGTTGGGAAGGTTAAATTACATCAGCAGGTTTATTGCTCAGCTCACAACAACCTGTGAGCCAATTTTCAAATTGTTGAAAAAGGATGCTGCGGTCAAATGGACCAATGAGTGTCAAGAAGCGTTCGATAAAATAAAAGGGTACTTGTCGAACCCACCCGTGTTGGTCCCGCCAGAGCCAGGAAGACCTTTGATTCTTTACTTGACGGTCTTGGAAAATTCATTTGGTTGTGTATTGGGGCAACATGACCTCACCGGCAGAAAAGAACAGGCCATCTATTACCTTAGCAAGAAATTCACAGCCTATGAGGTTAAGTATACTCATCTGGAAAAGACATGTTGTGCCTTAACATGGGTAGCACAGAAGTTGAAATACTATTTGTCGTCCTACACTACTTACCTCATTTATCGTCTGGATCCATTGAAATATATTTTTCAAAAGCCTATGCCCACGGGAAGACTTGCAAAGTGGCAGATATTGCTCACAGAATTTGACATCATCTATGTGACTCGAACTGCAATGAAGGCTCAAGCACGGGCCGATCATTTAGCCGAAAACCCGGTCGATGAGGAATACGAACCATTGAAAACCTATTTTCCTGATGAAGAAATAATGCACATCGACGAGGTGGAGCGAATTGAAAAACCTGGCTGGAAACTTTTCTTTGATGGAGCCGCTAACATGAAAGGAGTCGGGATAGGAGCTGTAATCATTTCTGAAACAGGGCATCACTATTCTGTTACGGCTCAATTGCGATTTTATTGCACCAATAATATGGCTGAATATGAAGCTTGCATTTTGGGGTTAAGGCTAGCCGCAGACATGGGTATACGAGAAATCTTAGTCATGGGAGATTCGGATCTTTTGGTACATCAAATTCAAGGAGAATGGGAAACCCGAGACTTAAAGCTCATACCCTACCGACAATGTCTACATGATCTTTGTCAGCGGTTTCAATCAGTGGAATTCCGGCATATTCCAAGGATTCATAATGAGGTTGCCGATGCATTGGCTACTTTGGCATCAATGTTGCACCATACAGACAAAGCTTATATGGATCCCCTACATATTCGAGTCCACGATCGGCACGCTTATTGCAATATGGTTGAAGAAGAATTTGATGGTGAATCATGGTTCCACGACATCAAGGAGTACATCAGGATGGGGATATATCCCGCACAAGACACAGGAGATCAAAAGAGGACCATTAGGCGATTGGCAAATGGATTCTTCTTAAGAGGAGGAGTTTTGTATAAAAGAACACCAGATCTTGGATTATTAAGATGCATAGATGCCGGACAAGCTACAACTGTCATGTCTGAAGTACATTCTGGAGTTTGCGGACCCCACATGAGTGGATATGTGTTGGCAAAGAAAATCCTCCGAGCTGGTTACTATTGGCTTACCATGGAGCGAGATTGTATCAGTTTTGTGCGCAAGTGTCATCAATGTCAGATACACGGAGATTTGATTCATTCCCCACCATCCGAGTTGCACACAATGTCGGCACCATGGCCCTTCGTTGCCTGGGGCATAGATGTAATTGGACCAATTGAGCCGGCAACATCCAATGGGCACAGGTTCATTCTGGTAGCCATTGATTATTTTACCAAATGGGTTGAGGCCAAGACATTCAAATCGGTAACCAAGAAAGCTGTGGTAGATTTTGTCCACTCAAATATCATATGTCGATTCGGAATCCCAAAGGTGATCATCACAGATAACGGGGCTAATCTTAACAGCAACTTAATGAAGGAAGTATGTCAACAGTTTAAGATTACACATCGCAACTCTACCCCATATCGGCCCAAGGCGAATGGAGCAGTCGAGGCAGCCAACAAAAACATAAAGAAGATACTTCGGAAAATGGTAGAAGGGTCAAGACAATGGCATGAAAAATTACCATTTGCATTATTGGGATACCGCACTACTGTTCGCACTTCAGTAGGAGCAACTCCTTATTTGTTGGTGTATGGCACTGAAGCAGTAATTCCTGCAGAAGTTGAGATTCCTTCCCTTCGGATCATCGCCGAAGCAAAGATTGATGATGATGAATGGGTCAAAACCCGTCTGGAACAGTTAAATTTGATTGATGAAAAACGATTGGCCGCAGTATGTCATGGTCAATTATATCAAAGAAGAATAGCAAGAGCATACAACAAAAAAGTGCGTCCACGGAAGTTCGAAGTGGGTCAACATGTGCTGAAACGTATTCTTCCACATCAGGTTGAGGCAAAAGGCAAATTTGCCCCGAATTGGCAAGGACCATTCATTGTGACCAGAGTATTATCAAACGGTGCACTATGCTTAATAGACATTGAAGGCAAGTGCATAGACGTGGCGATCAATTCTGACGAGGTAAAGAGATATTATGCATAATTCTTTGAATGTTTGTATTTAGCATTATTTCGAAGATTGGAATGACAAAGGCAATTTATTCTGCTATCCAAACACTATACCCTTTGCTTTCCCTTTTGAGCCATATTTGTTTCTTTCCTACCCTCTCTTGGAATCAATAAAAATCAAATATGAAATAATTTAAAAAAAATACTATTATTTAGTGAACTACGCTTGACCTGATTCCTCAAAAAAGGATACGTAGGCGCCTCACGGCTCGGCCATAGGGTGCACAATATACATAATGTGCACAAAAAGAAACATCAAGAGACCCCAATCAAGAAAACTGGGGCAGGAGTTGTATTGGAAATAAGAAAAAGATTCCAAGAATTGTAATTTTAAACCCATACCAAAACTGTTTAGTTTTTGATACTTTTCCATTTCCCACCACATACCAAAAAGACCTTTCGACCAATCTTAGAAAAATGCTGAGTCAAGCAAATGAAGATGGATCATAACACTCTGGTACAAACAAGAAAAGAAAGTAAAAATGAGAGAGTCTTATAGGTGAAAACCCACACGGGCACCATAAGGCGACGGAAGTTGAGAGAAAGTAAAATGAGAGAGTCTTATTGGTGAAAACTTTCGTAGGCACCATAAGGCGAAAAGGAAGTAAGAAATGAACAAATGAGGAAGGTTTATCGGTGAAAACTCTTTGAGATATTGCAAGTCCAACAGTTCTGAAAAAAGAAGTTGGATTACGGAAATTTTGGGGAAAACAAAAATGAGACAATTGAAAGGAGATTGATTAAAAGACTGGGTTGATTAATCCAAAATGCATACCCTGATCATTGGCTCCAGTGACTCCAATCAGATAAGTTTATTCCTTTTCCAACATTCATCCAAATTTGGATTTTTTTCGTTTCATTCTATAATTGTCGAAATCAGCGTGTTTCGTCACTAATAATCTTACTTTTCTAAAGCTTTGAGATAAGTTTTATTCCAAACAAATAAGAAGGAATGTCAAGGTATACTACCAAGATTCAAGGTTACATGATGCAAAATAAGGCCATGAAAGGCGGGAGATAAAAATAATAAGATATGGGAGGAAGAAAAGTGAAATCAAAAGTGGATCGACAATGTCAGGAGAGACATATGATTACGGTTAAAAGGGTTTGAAGGAAAACATACAGAGGGGAATCCTATAGTCAAGGATCAATTACAAGGACAAAACAGTCTTTTCAACCATTCCAAGGCAAAAAAAAAGAGACGAAGAGAAGCCTCACCATCGGCAAGAATACCCCAGTTAACCACCCTGCTTTAAACTAACGAAGTTTTCTTTGATTTAAAATAGGGGCAAAGACAATATTTGTGTCAGGAAATACCTGATAAAGAAAAGAAGTCAGGCGTCCACCTGGAGAATGAGGATGAGAAAAGAAGGAATCAGGCGTCCACCTGGAGAATGAGGATGAGAATCAAAGAAATCAGGCGTCCACCTGGAGAACGAGGATGAGAGTTAAAGAAGTCAGGCGTCCACCTGGAGAATGAGGATGAAAAAAGAAGAAATCAGGCGTCCACCTGGAGAATGAGGATGAGAAAAGAAGAAATCAGGGATCCACCTGGAGAATAAGGATGAATTGAAGAAGAAGTCAGGCGTCCACTTGGAGAATGAGGACAATGAGAATTAAAGAAGTCAGGCGTCCACCTGGAGAATGAGGATGAAAAAAGAAGAAATCAGGCGTCCACCTGGAGAATGAGGATGAAAAAAGAAGAAATCAGGCGTCCACCTGGAGAATGAGGATGAATTGAAGAAGAAGTCAGGCGTCCACCTGGAGAATGAGGATAAAAATTAAGAGAAGTCAGGCGTCCACCTGGAGAATGAGGACAATGAATTAAAGAAGTCAGGCGTCCACCTGGAGAATGAGGACAATGAGAATTAAAGAAGTCAGGCATCCACCTGGAGAATGAGGATGAGAATTAAAGAAATCAGGCGTCCACCTGGAGAATGAGGATAAGAATTGAAGAAGTTAGGCGACCACCTGGAGAATGAGGATAAGAATTAAAGAAGTCAGGCGTCCACCTGGAGAATGAGGATGAGAAAAGAAGGAATCAGGCGTCCACCTGGAGAACGAGGATGAAGAATTAAAGAAGTCAGACATCTACCTGGAGAATGAGGATGAGAAAAGAAGAAGTCAGGCGTCCACCTGGAGAACGAGGATGAGAATTAAAGAAGTCAGGCGTCCACCTGGAGAATGAGGATGAAGAAGTTAAAAAGAAGTCAGGCGTCCACCTGGAGAATGAGGATGAGAATTGAAGAAGTCAGTCATCCACCTGGAGAATGAGGATGAGAATTGAAGAAGTCAGGCGTCCACCTGGAGAATGAGGACAAAGAATTGAAGAAATCAGGCGTCCACCTGGAGAATGAGGACAAAGAAAAGAAGCAGTCAGGCGCCCACCTGGAGAACAAGGGAATACAATTAAAGCAGACAGAAGTCAGGCACCCACCTGGAGAACAAGGGAATACAATTGAAGTGTTGAAATCAAAAGCCCGCTCATATGAGAAAGGAGCACATTTAGAGTCAATAAAGCAGAGGAGTCCAACAAAGTCCCCAGCAGGAAACAACAAGAATCACAAACAAATAAAGAAAATACGGGACACAATGAAAAGGAAAACGGAATAAGCCAAATGCCCAAGAGTCACCAAGATATCAAGACAACAAGAAACACAAGGGCATGATCTAGATAAGATTTTTATAATTCCTGTACCATAATCTAGTTTAGTTTTTTGTATTACCTTTGAAGTAAGGTGTAATAAGGAGGTCAGCAAGCAGTAAAAACAGCACGAAGCAGCAGTAACATCACAGTCCCACGGTAGTCCCAGCTACCAAAAACTTCCCGAACTACATTGACCTGATTCCTTTATAGCCAAGGATATGTAGGAAACCTTTGAAGCAGAGGTTCGGTCAAATCTTTCAAAAAATGCTTCCCACGGAGTATTTGAACGGGCAAAAATCGCTCGTATCCGCTCACTTTATCTTTGCACGAAAACTATTCGAGTTTCCGCACAAAGAGGGGCAGCTGTGAGCACGTGATTTTTGCCTCACGAAAAAACTACTCCAAAATAAATCAAAAATAAAATAAATTTCTTTTACTGTGCAATTTTTGAATTTTTGCGTGATGTTTGTTAAAAATTTGTCTTATATCCGTAAATGTTTACGTTGTTATAATAAAATGAAAAATAAAATAAAATACATGTTGCATGCATATCTAGGATTTAATTATGCATTGATTCAAAATAAAAACACAAAAATATGCATTTTTGTTCTATTTTAAATATTCCACTGTGTGATTAATGTTTTGTCTGTATGTTGAACAATTGTTATAAAGTGATTAATATTGTCTAGAAGTTAAAATTGTTTTATAATTAAATTTAGGAATTTAAATTAGAAAATTGAAATAAAAAAATAATAAAATAAAATAAAATAGAATGTGAAATCAGACCTGGATTAAAATCCAGGCCCAAAACCAAATTACCCCCCCCCCTAGCCCAATCCAGGCAGCCCAAGTCCGGTCCAATCCAGACGAGCCAAAACGACAGCGTTTGGTCGTAGCTTCTCAGGGACCGTTGGATCAAATCCAACCAACGGTTAAGATCTTACCCCTTACCCATAACCCGTAACCCGACCCTTTGACCCGATCCAGGATGACCCTGAACTTAGACCAAACGACAACGTTTGGTTAAGTGGATTGATCTCAACCGTGCATCTTAATTGATCCAACGGATGAGATCAATCCACCCTACCCCTATATAAGGACCGAACCCCTACCCCAGCCCCTAACTTAACACCCCCCTCCTCTCACTGTTCATCATCGTTCCCAAACCAAACCCCTAACCCTAGCCGCCCTTATTCCCCACCGCCTGAAACCCGGCGGCAACAACGCCGCCGGTCACCAAAATAACACCCCAGAACCCCCTGAACATCCTCTATCCAGATATGCTAGCCACTTGGCTCGAATCTTCCTGAAGGTTCTCGAATCTTCATTTGAAGATTCGAGCCAAGCTCAGATCTAAACCAAACAACCCCTAGTTAACACCATAGCACCCCCTAGCATGCCTCGTTATGGATCTGGTGTTGGTTTGGTTCGAATCCCCTCAGAACTCTTCGAATCTTCTTTTGAAGGTTCGGACCAAACAAGAACAAACTCAGATCTATTCTAAACTGACACCAAATGACCCCTAGGCTACCCTCACCCGTGTGTCGTATTTGGTCCCCCTCGAATCTTACCAGAAATGGTTAAGTCCCAAATCGAACCTTCAGGAACCCTAGAAATACCAGACTTTTGGATTCTGCCCAAATTAAATAAAGATTGAGGTTTAATCGACCTTAGTCGAAGTATTTTCAGTGGAAAATACTTCGACTAAGGTCTGTTTGATTTCAAACAAAGTCCAAATCCAAGTTGCGTTCGAGTCCGGTTGAATTTAAAGATTAGAGGTACTTTCCTTATTTCTTTTTTTTTGTTCTTACATGAATAATTGTTTGTTTAATAACCTGTTAATTTTTCATGTTTTATTTGGTTAATTCTGTCATCTTTGTCTCATGCCCGTATGATTAGTCAAATAAATGAATTGTTTCTGTTGGTTGTGATTAATTACAATGTGTGTGATCGACTCGATTAAGTTCGTCGATCAGTTGTGTTATAAATCTTGTTTCTGAAAATGCTGATTGAAACAGTCTGTTTCTTTTGTTTTAGACTGATTATGGACAAATGTTGTCCTGTGTGTGTTTGATCTTGGTTCAATGTTGAAGTCCAGTCTGAATTGTTATAATAATTTCAGTGGTATGTTGTTATGATGTTAGTTCTGAATTCAAGTTTACAAAGGTTGGGTAAATACAATTGTATTAGGAGGTTAATCATTAGGAATTGGTTGTAGCTGCTAGACAAGTTTAGATTCAGATAACTTGTTAAAATTTGAGACAGTAATACCAGTAGAAAACAGTAAATCTGGGACATTTTGGGACAGAACAGTAAGGGTAATATGATAGCATAATGGGCTGAAAGTGGAAAGTTAGTGGCTATTATTTAAAGTGATAATGGGAAACAAAGGGTAATGGGGCTGCTTAAAATCAGGATAGGATCATTTAAAGTATTAAAAAGTAGTTTGTAATGAAACTTTCTGATTTTAAAAGAAGAAAGGGGTCCAAGAAGCACTAGAAGGGTATAGGACAGCCGTGTATAAATAGAGGGAGCTGGACATGGATTGGAGGAGAAGAAAAAATCAGATTTTAAGAGGAGAGTTCAGAAGAAAAAATAGGAAGAGATTGAGAGATTTGAGGATCAGATTTTAAAGCAGATTTTAAGAGAGAATTTAAGAAAAATACACCTAGAGTGAGATAAAAGAAAAAATCAAGCAGAAAATCAGATTACTCTTGGAATCTGAAGAGGAAGAAGAAACAGAAAAGAAACCAAAAGAGAGTATTCGCACACACACACAGTGAAGCTGAAACAGAAAAAATAGAAAAGAAAAGAAAAATCCGAAACCTTGTTGTTCTTTTGGAATCTGTCCGGGTCTGTGTATTGATACTATTTGGTTTTAAAATCTGAAATTCTTTAAGAAGCTTTGCTCTTGTGAATCTGGGTTTCTCGGGTCTTATTATTGCTCAAATCTGTGGAAATACTGATATTCTGCCAGTATTTTGTTACTGTTGCAACTGTTGAAAACTTACTTCTTCTACCTTCATTTCCAGGTACTTATCTTCTAAATTCTATGTTGGAAAGAGATTCAGCATGACAAATCAATGAAGTTTGATTTGCAGTTTTATTTTTCCATTTATCTAAGTTTGTTATTATAAATTTCAGTTTTTGTTTCATGTTGTTTCATATAGAAGTATGCTTGACATGTTAATTATCAGTTGATCATTCTCTTTTGAAATTCATATAAGTGTTGTAATAATATTACCTATTCCAGAATTTCATTAAAGCATAGTTATGGTTGAATTGTTAAGATAGGGAATATGGCATGAAGTTGGCTATTAATTAAGTCTTACGACATTGTTAGACAGGTATAAAGTATTCTGGGAATATCAAGAAAATGCGTGGTTAGTGTATTTCGATTGTTTGGTTGTAGATTAAGGCTAGATGATGATTGGTTGCCTTTTATTCATATAGGGAGTAATAATGATTATGGTTAACATCAATAGTCGGAAGTTGCATTAGTATCCTCCGCTATGTTTGCAAACGTCAAAAATAGGGCGAATAATGTTGGATGCAATATCACTTTATTAAGTCAATTAGGTAGATTTGTTCTTCCTCTTAAAATAACAAATGGCCTAGGAATGTTATAATGTGAAAGTTAGTAACAAGGGTTCACATAAATTGAGAATCCAATCGGTTTGATTATATATATATCTTACATTTAATCATAAGCATAATTAATTAAAATAATTTCGCCTATTAGATTAAAAACGAGTATATGAGAATAAGTTGAGATGTACATGCACAGATTGCAACACTTTAAATCAATGGTAAGTAAAAAATAGAATTTGCACTAAATAAAAATAATGAAAATTCTTGGAAAATATTTCTTCCCTTTATGAATCATTTTTTTTAGTTTCATATGCAATTCACTCTTTGGTAGATATATAATGTTGTATTTGCCGAAAATAGTGTTAATCATATTTTTATTCTTTTCTTTGAATAGTCTGGATAAATATAATTTATACGTGGGAATTATAATCGACGGGCAACATTTAATAAATTGTGAATACTTTTCAAGAGTTCAAGGGTATCTTAAATGGATATTTCTCATGATATAATAAACAATTTGGGGAAAGTCCATAATATTATTAACAAAGATTTTGCGCAATCAGGGATGCGTTCGCGCACCCTGATTATATTTTTAAAAGCAAAAAATTCGGATTATGCGTACGCGCAATTTCAAGCGAATATTTAATAAAAAAACGAATTTCTTTGGAAAATATTAAATTTATTTCATAAAACCCGAGATGTGCGGTTCACTATTTAAGAAAGACGAATATTCTTGATTCGACACAATTTCGAAAAAATCATTGTTTTTTAATAAATATATTATCAAGATTATCGTGTACACGTGCGCGTGACACAATTCCGCAATTTTTTATTTATAACACGAATATACGTACGCGTGATTCGATTCAAAGAAGGGCCCTTAATCACAAGCAGTATAAATAAAAGCGGTAGTAAAAATCATGCAATAAGGACGCATTTAGTAAAAGTCAAGATAATTAAGCCAATAGTAAAAACAGTTGAGCGACCGTGCTAGAACCACGAAATTCGGAAATGCCTAACACCTTCTTCCGGATTAACAGAATTCCTTACTCAGGATTTCTGGTTCGCAGAATAATAAACAGATTCATATTCTCCTCGATTCAGGGATTAAAAATTGGTGACTTGGGACGCCTTAAAATTCCCAGGTGGCGACTCTTAAATAATTAAATAAATCCCGTTTCGACTGTCCTTAAATTGGAGAAAACTCCCCAAGCGCCCCGCGGGCGCGGTAAAAAGGAGGTGCGACAGCTCTGGCGACTTCTGCTGGGGACTGCACAACTGTAACCCAGAACCACTGGTTCAGGGTTTAAAGAATTCGAGCTTAAAATAACTGCGACAATTGGCTTTATTTACTATATGATTTTCAACTGTTTATATGCTTAACATGCTAAATGTTTTTTTTACCGCTTTAATATTATTTGAATTGTGAATATATACAACTGCTACGAAAACCCCCTTCTTTATGAGTCTTCAAAATTTATGGTGCACACGTGCGCGTGGTCCACCTTTCTGTTAAAGTCATACCAAGTAAGACGGAGTTGGGACAAGTAACTAGACCGGGTAGACTTTCGTGCTCCCGGTACGTTGCCCCCACTTCGGCTCAAACTGTCCGTTTGGGTGAGCCAGGTTTAGAACAATCAACCTCAGGTTTTGCACTTAGAATAACTCAGCCATGTACCAGATCCCTAGTAGGAGTCTATTTGCATCATGTACATTTGGCCTTGGAGACTCAACACAGGGGTTGGGTTTGTCTAGGACAGGTGAACCCGAAACAAAAAGACCATCCTGATGCATCCTACTTGCTATTTGTGCATTCATTTGCCTCGAACATGCTTGTTGACCAGCTTAAAAGAAATCATGGTGAGCACCGAGGAATAAAGTGGGTTGTTTTAAAAATTTCAAAAAAAATAGTTTTAAATCTTGAAATAAAGGTATTTACTAAATAAAATGATTTTTTTAGTGTATATTTTCAAAATGAGTCTTGACTTTATTAAATTAAATTTCAGATACAAAATGAGCACCACACAAAACCCCCCATCCACGAATACAGAAGAGTTTCAATTTCAGCTTCAAATGTGGTGGTATGATTTAGGCGAAGATGGTCAAAAATGGGTCGTCAAGCATTTGGGAAATCTCACGGACATTATGAAAGTTAAACCCCGTGATGATCTGATTGCGGCGTTAGTAACTTTTTGGGACCCTGTTCACAATGTCTTTCGTTTCTCTGACTTCGAGCTTACTCCTACATTAGAGGAGATAGCTGGATATGCTGGTTTTGACGGAAGTCTAAGAAATCAAATCCTGATATTCACAAAGGCTCCTTCGGTACATCGATTCTTCGGTCTTCTGAACATCAGCAGTCAAAAGGAAAAGCAATGTCATCAATGGATGTTGTTCCTTCAACTTTTTGTATTCAAGGTTCGGAAAGTCAGATGGGTTTGAAATTCATGAGAAAGGCCTTACTAACAAGCAAAACAAAGACACTTGGAAGATTCACCGTCGCTTTGCCTTCATGGTGGCTTTTCTAGGAGTCATGATCTTCCCAAACAAAGAGCGAACAATTGATATTCGCACCGCAAAAGTTGTGCAAATCCTCACCACCAAAGAAAATCACACCCTTGTCCCCATCATTCTATCAGACATTTATCGGGCTTTGACTTTATGTAAATCAGGAGCAAAAGTCTTCGAAGGATGCAAAATTTTGTTGCAAATGTGGGTGATTGAACATCTCCAACAACAGCCCAAGATTATACAGTATGGGTCAAACAATGATAATTGTATCGAGAGTTATGAGGAAAGGATAAAAAATTATCAGGCTCCAGAAGGGATAGAAACATGGGTATCTCATCTAAAAGCTTTAACGGCAAATCAGATTGAATGGACTTTGGGATGGCTCCCGATGAGGGAAGTGATACACATGTCAACCTCAAATAGTTATCTGCTACTATTGGGATTGAGAAGCATCCAGCCGTATGCGCCACTAAGAGTTCTAAGACAACTAGGGAGATATCAAGTAGTTCCTGATGATGAAGATTTGAGTATGCAAGTAATCGAATTACACCCAGAAGCCACCATTCCCGAGGCTCTACTTCAGCAGATGTGGAATGGATGTCGATACTTGAAAAGTGATACTCAAGTCCCAGACACTACAAAGGGTGAGATAAATCCTGGATATGCAAGGTGGTTTGAAAAACGGTCTCGCGTGGATGATGTACCAGAGCCTGAGCTAAGAAGGCCAACAAAAAGACCCCATGTTCAAAACTTCAATGATAAAATCCAAGAGCGGTTGATCAGGGGAGAAAAGGAAAAAGGGTACAAAGCAACAATCCATGCCCTAAAAGAAAATCTGAGAAGCCTCAGTTTGGAGAAAGATTTGCAAGCACAAGAAGCTGAAGGAGAGAAGAAGAGTCTAGCTTGTGAGAATGAAAATCTTCATGCTCGATTCCAAAGAATGAAAAGAGTTTTTGAGACACCAAAGAGGAGCTGGAAGGATCAAAAAACCATCGCCAATCTTTTTGAAAGAATGCAAGATTATGATTCCATTCTTGCGGAAAACGAAAGGGCGTTGAGCAAAGCAAAAGAAAGGATCCAACAATTAAACGAAGAAGCCAGATCTAATAAGGAACGCCAAGTAAGGCAATCCGAAGAAGACAGGGCACAATTCAAGAAGGAAAAAGACCATTGGATACGATCAGAAAACCAGCTTCGTGCACAACTAGAAGAGGCAAGAAGATGCAACAGAGAACATCAACAAGCAGACCTCGACAGGGAAAGAGCGCAAGAAAGATTAGAGCAGGCCAGACTCCAAGCTCTATTAGAATCAGCTCTAGATCGTGAAAACCATGTCAGAGATATAGCCACCACTCGTCAGCAGCAATTGCAGAACCAAGACCAACGTCTCCAAGATTTCAGGGCACAAATCCACGACCTGGCAGTCTACACTTCTCAAAGTTACGTAAACTGCCAAGGAATGGATTATGAAAGGTTTACAGAGCATGCACCCATTTTTGCCCGTCATCTAGCAATGGAGTCGGAAAGGATGTATCGTACGCTGGGAGGTCATCCAGGTCAAGCCCCACATTGAGCAAATAATCTAATAATCTACAACACAAGTGGAAAGTGGGGCACGTTGTGAGATGTTAAGAATTGTATCTTTTATTTTTATTTAAGTGTGTGTGTTTCAAGCCATTTTCTTACAAAGTTTTCAAATGCAATGTCTGTTCATCTTTGTATAATGAATAAAAATGTTTGCCTCATGTCCGAACTACGCAAGGTCTGATTCATGCGGGGGCATGATACGTAGGCAATCACTATAAGATTCGACCACCACAATAAAAGATATATATAATAAATAAAATTAAAAATGAATAACAATGAAAATTTCAAGAAAGCTGGGACGACACAAGCAGCTGAGCAAATGCATAATAGAAAGGGATTATTTGTCTAGGAGCATTGCATCTCAACGTGTGATTATATATGTGTTAAACTCTCAAAACTAACAAGTTTGTTCATTTCCAGAATTCAAGCAGTTAGTTTCTCTAAAGAGTATACTGGCATATTATCATTATCACACAAGATCAAAAGGACCAATACCCGAAAGTATGTCTGTCCCAGATGTTGACACAGGTATGGAGCTAGAGGAGATGGATGTCGGGAAAATGAAAGAAGAGATGTTTAAACTCAAGCAGCAAATGGCTGAGATGTACCAAGCCTGGTCTACAGGACAGTTACCCCCATCTTACCCAAATAACCCTGCTCCATCAATGACCCAAACTCAGGATAATATTACCACTGAATTATCCCCAAATTTCCCCATTTACCAGCACTACCGAGGGACCACCTCTCAGACACCGCAGTCTCCACCTCCGAAACCAGTTCCATATTTTCCTCCACCTATGACTCATGTTTTCTTAGCACCCCCCCTGCTACATTCCACAAATCTCCTAGTGAGCCTACATTCCAGGCCCAGGACAACCAATATTACCCCCCGGAGCCTACCCTCAAAGCCTCCGAAATCCATTCAACTGCTCCTCGTTTTGATCTCCCAACCGAAATTGACAAGCTAGCCAAAAATGCTGAACAAGAAGAGATGTTCAGGAAGGTCAAGAGTCTAGAACAATCGTTCAGAGACATGCGAGGATTAGGTGGGCAAGTCAGTGTAGCATACAAAGATTTGTGCTTATTCCCCAATGTACAATTACCAGTTGGCTTCAAGATGCCCAAATTTGACCTGTACAACGGGCACGACGACCCAGTAGCCCACTTAAGGGGTTTCTGTAGCAAGATGCGAGGATCTGGGGGAAAGGATGAATTATTGATGGCTTACTTCAGTCAAAGTTTAAGCGGATCAGCTTTGGAGTGGTATACACGCCAGGACCATGGGAGATGGTACACCTGGGATGACCTAGCACAGGCATTCGCATACCATTTCCAATACAATTTGGAAATCATCCCAGATCGACTATCTTTGACAAAATTTGAGAAGAAACACAATGAAAGTTTCAGAGAGTACGGTTTTCGGTGGAGAGAACATGCAGCAAGAGTGGATCCTCCTATGAAGGAGAGTGAAATGGTAGACTACTTCCTCCAAGCCTTGGAACCAACTTACTATGCCCACTTGGTTTCAGCGGTTGGGAAATCATTCAACGAAGTAGTAAAGATGGGAGGTATGGTGGAAGAAGGCCTCAAGACAAATAAAATCATGAGCTATTCAGCGATTAAGGCAACTACTCAAGCCATTCAAGGCGGGGTAGGAGGAATCGGAAGAAAGAAGAGGGAGGAAGCAGCGGTAGTTGATTCAGGAATTTGGTCAGGACCCAGAGGTTCACCGCCTTACTATAATCAACAACGACCTCGCCAATCAACTTACCACCACGATTCATCCCAACATTACTATCACCCTTCGGAGCCTCATTTTTCCATTAACCATGCTCAAGCATACAATCATCCACCTGTTCACGCCAATTGGCGTGCTCCTGCCATACCAAGTACTTACCCACGAGCCTATCCCGGACGAGGTTTCAGGCCTAGGCCAGCATTCAGGGGAGAAAGGGAACAGAAAAAGAAAACTTACACTCCATTGGGAGAGTCTTACACTAGTCTGTTCCACAGGCTGAGACAGCTAGACATGCTAAGACCAATACAATCCAAGCTACCCAATCCTCCGCCAAAGAATCTGGATTACACCATTAGCTGTGAGTATTGCTCCGGTACACCAGGCCATGATACGGAGAAATGCTGGCATTTGAAAAATGCAATACAAGAGCTGATTGATACTAATAAAATCGAGGTTCAAACCCCCGAAGCTCCCAATATCAATAGAAATCCAATGCCAGCCCATCAAGAGGCCAATATGATAGAAATCATACAAGCTGATGGGGAGACAAAGAAGCCGTCACAAACTGTCATGATGATCAAGTCTCATGAAGCCAAGCCAGATAAGCAATTAACAGAGAAGAAGCCAGTACCTAAGCAGAACAGAAATGGTGATAAGCCATCTATGATAGTCGAGGAGGGATCATCGAGCAAAGTTGCCACAAAACAAGAAAGGCCGAAAGTGATAGTACCAGGAGTAGCCAACAAACCCATTGTATTCGTGGAAGGAGCTCGTACAGATCGGGTTATTATCACACCTATAACCCAGCTGCCAGTGATCAACAACAAAGCCATCCCATGGAACTATGAACGGGTGACTGTAATGTACAAGGGAAAAGAAGTCAAGGAAGAAGTGTGTGAGGTGCAAGGCTTGACTCGTTCGGGAAGATGTTTTATGCCCGAAGAGTTAAGAAAAACTAAAAATAATCCAATACCAATAAAGAGAGCTGTGACGGAAGAAGAGGCGGAAGAGTTTTTAAGAAAGATGAAACTCCATGATTATTCATTTATGGATCAATTGAAGAAGACGCCCGCTCAAATTTCATTGTTGTCATTACTGATCCATTCAGAGGAGCACCGTCTGGCTTTGATGAAAATCCTGAATGAGGCTCATGTTCCTGAAAAAATCTCTGTAAACCAGTTGGGAAGAATAGCCAACAGAATCTTTGAGACAAACAGAATTACATTTGCTGATGATGAATTGCCTGTGGAAGGTACCGAGCACAACAGAGCTCTTTACCTCACCGTGAAATGTGAAAACTCTGTGGTCACCCGGGTATTGGTTGACAATGGGTCAAGTGCAAACATCTGCCCTCTCTCCACTTTAAGCAAATTAAAAATTAAAAAGGAGAGGATCCAGAAGAATAGTATCTGCGTACGGGGGTTTGACGGTGGAAGCAAAGATTCATTTGGCGACATAGTGTTGGAACTAACAATAGGGCCAGTTGAATTCACAATGGAATTTCAAGTGTTGGACATAACTGTTTCTTACAACTTGTTGTTGGGTCGACCATGGATCCATACTGCTAAAGCAGTCCCGTCAACACTACATCAGGCTGTCAAGTTTGAATGGGATCATCAAGAAATAGTTGTGCATGGGGAAGAAAGTTTAAATGCTCACAGCAGTACCATTGTACCGATCGAAGGAACAGAAAATGATCAGGGACCATGGGTATATCAAGTGTCCGACACAGTGACGGTAGAGAAAATTCCAGAGGGGAAATACCTTCCGAATCCAAAGATATCCTCTGCATCAGTCATGATAGCCTATGAAATGTTAAAAAATGGTTTTATACCCAGCAAGGGTCTGGACTTATCTTTGCAAGGAATTATACAACCAGTATCTCTCCCCGAGAACTGGGGAACATTTGGTTTGGGATTTATACCCACTATCACCGATATGAAAAAGGGCAGAAAGTTGAAACACAAGGCATGGGTTCTTCCAAAACCAGTCCCACATCTGTCAAAATATTTTGTCAAGACCGGTGCTAAAAATCGCCCGATAACAACAATTCTTAAATCCCGGGTCAATCCTGAGGAGGAATTAATTGAAAGATTCGAGAAATTATTTAATGATGTGAATATGTTGGAAAGCGGAGAAGGGTGTAGCAACGCATAAGTTCAATTCGTTGGGCCAGAAACAAAGCTTAATAATTGGAAAGCTACTCCTCTCCCCATTCGAAAGGAGTCTTGGTAGTTTATTTTGATTTTCTTTCAAGTTTGTTTGGGTTGCTTCAGGGTTGTAATCCCAAAGCTTATCTTACAGTTTGTTTGAAGTGTGCAAAACCTTGTTATCTTTCATCATCCAATAAAAAGCAGTTTCCTTTTTATTATCATTCCTGATAGTTTTCTTTTCTTTTTCTTCTTTCCTGTACAGTTCTTTTTACGCTGGCTCTAGTGATATGGCATGCATGAGGAATCCTCAGCCCAGTCTTAAAAATCAATCTGGTTCCAAAGTAATAATTCAAGAAATATATTGTGATTATGAATCAGAATATGATGAAGATGAGGTTTTTGAAGAGATTAGTAAAGAGTTAATTCACTTTGAGGAAAAAATCAAACCTAACTTGAGTGATACAGAGGACATCAATATAGGGGACACGAGTAATGTCCGGGAAACTAAAATAAGTGTCCATCTCGAACCAAAGATCCGAGAGGAGTTAATTAAAGCACTCATAGAATTCAAAGATGTTTTTGCATGGTCGTATGACGACATGCCGGGCCTGAGCACTGATTTAGTGGTTCACAAATTGCCCACCGATCCAACGGTGCCTCCTGTCAAGCAAAGGCTGAGAAAATTCAAGCCTGATATGAGTGTGAGAATTAAGGAAGAAATCACCAAACAATTGGAAGCAAAGGTCATTCAAGTCACTCGATATCCTGTTTGGTTAGCTAATATCGTTCATGTACCAAAGAAAGATGGCAAAATTAGAGTATGCGTCGACTACCGCAATCTCAACAAAGCCAGTCCGAAGGACAATTTCCCATTACCCAATATCCATATTTTGATCGACAATTATGCCAAGCATGATATAGGGTCTTTCGTGGATTGTTATGCCGGGTATCATCAAATTCTAATGGATGAAGAAGATGCAGAAAAGATAGCATTCATCACACCATGGGGAACTTATTGCTACCGGGTAATGCCATTCGGTTTGAAGAACGTCGGAGCAACCTACATGAGAGCGATGACCACAGTGTTTCATGATATGATACACAAGGAGATTGAGGTATACGTGGACGATGTGATCATAAAATCAAAGCATCAGGTCAACCACGTTGGGGATTTGAGGAAGTTCTTCTTAAGACTTCGCAGGTACAACCTCAAGCTTAACCCTGCCAAATGCGCATTTGGAGTTCCATCTGGAAAGTTGCTGGGATTCATAGTCAGTCGGCGAGGCGTCGAGCTAGACCCATCAAAAATCAAAGCCATCCAAGAATTGCCACCTCCAAGGAACAAAACTGAAGTAATGAGTTTGTTGGGAAGGTTAAATTACATCAGCAGGTTTATTGCTCAGCTCACAACAACCTGTGAGCCAATTTTCAAATTGTTGAAAAAGGATGTTGCGGTCAAATGGACCGATGAGTGTCAAGAAGCGTTCGATAAAATAAAAGGGTACTTGTCGAACCCACCCGTGTTGGTCCCGCCAGAGCCAGGAAGACCTTTGATTCTTTACTTAACAGTTTTGGAAAATTCATTTGGTTGTGTATTGGGGCAACATGACCTCACTGGCAGAAAAGAACAGGCCATCTACTACCTTAGCAAGAAGTTCACAGCTTATGAGGTTAAGTATACTCATCTGGAAAAGACATGTTGCGCCCTAACATGGGTAGCTCAAAAGTTGAAACACTATTTGTCGTCCTACACTACTTACCTCATTTCTCGTCTGGATCCATTGAAATATATTTTTCAAAAGCCTATGCCCACGAGAATTTGACATCATCTATGTGACTCGAACTGCAATGAAGGCTCAAGCACTGGCCGATCATTTAGCCGAAAACCCGGTCGATGAGGAATACGAACCATTGAAAACCTATTTTCCTGATGAAGAAATAATGCACATCGACGAGGTGGAGCGAATTGAAAAACCTGGCTGGAAACTTTTCTTTGATGGAGCCGCTAACATGAAAGGAGTCGGGATAGGAGCTGTAATCATTTCTGAAACAGGGCATCACTATCCTGTTACGGCTCAATTGCGATTTATTGCACCAATAATATGGCTGAATATGAAGCTTGCATTTTGGGGTTAAGGCTAGCCGCAGACATGGGTATCCGAGAAATCTTAGTCATGGGAGATTCGGATCTTCTGGTACATCAAATTCAAGGAGAATGGGAAACCCGAGACTTAAAGCTCATACCCTACCGACAATGTCTACATGATCTTTGTCAGCGGTTTCAATCAGTGGAATTCCGGCATATTCCAAGGATTCATAATGAGGTTGCCGATGCATTGGCTACTTTGGCATCAATGTTGCACCATCCAGACAAAGCTTATGTGGATCCCCTACATATTCGAGTCCACGATCGGCACGCTTATTGCAATATGGTTGAAGAAGAATTTGATGGTGAACCATGGTTCCACGACATCAAGGAGTACATCAGGATGGGGATATATCCCGCACAAGCCACATGAGATCAAAAGAGGACCATTAGGCGATTGGCAAATGGATTCTTCTTAAGCGGAGGAGTTTTGTATAAAAAAACACCATATCTTGGATTATTAAGATGCATAGATGCCAGACAAGCTATAGCTGTCATGTCTGAAGTACATTCTGGAGTTTGCGGACCCCACATGAGTGGATATGTGTTGGCAAAGAAAATCCTCCGAGCTGGTTACTATTGGCTTACCATAGAGCGAGATTGTATCAGTTTTGTGCGCAAGTGTCATCAATGCCAAATACACGGAGATTTGATTCATTCTCCACCATCCGAGTTGCACACAATGTCGGCACCATGGACCTTCGTTGCCTGGGGCATGGATGTGATTGGACCAATTGAGCCGGCAGCATCCAATGGGCACAGGTTCATTCTGGTAGCCATTGATTATTTTACCAAATGGGTTGAGGCCAAGACATTCAAATCGGTAACCAAGAAAGCTGTGGTAGATTTTGTCCACTCAAATATCATATGTCGATTCGGAATCCCAAAGGTGATCATCACAGATAACGGGGCTAATCTTAACAGCAACTTAATGAAGGAAGTATGTCAACAGTTTAAGATTACACATCGCAACTCTACCCCATATCGGCCCAAGGCGAATGGAGCAGTCGAGGCAGCCAACAAAAACATAAAGAAGATACTTCGGAAAATGGTAGAAGGGTCAAGACAATGGCATGAAAAATTACCATTTGCATTATTGGGATACCGCACTACTGTTCGCACTTCAGTAGGAGCAACTCCTTATTTGTTGGTGTATGGCACTGAAGCAGTAATTCCTGCAGAAGTTGAGATTCCTTCCCTTCGGATCATCGCCGAAGCAAAGATTGATGATGATGAATGGGTCAAAACCCGTCTGGAACAGTTAAATTTGATTGATGAAAAACGATTGGCCGCAGTATGTCATGGTCAATTATATCAAAGAAGAATAGCAAGAGCATACAACAAAAAAGTGCGTCCACGGAAGTTCGAAGTGGGTCAACATGTGCTGAAACGTATTCTTCCACATCAGGTTGAGGCAAAAGACAAATTTGCCCCGAATTGGCAAGGACCATTCATGGTGACCAGAGTATTATCAAATGGTGCACTATGCTTAACAGACATTGAAGGCAAGTGCATAGACATGGCGATCAATTCTGACGCGGTAAAGAGATATTATGCATAATTCTTTGAATGTTTGTATTTAGCATTATTTCAAAGATTGGAATGACAAAGGCAATTTATTCTGCTATCCAAACACTATACCCTTTGCTTTCCCTTTTGAGCCATATTTGTTTCTTTCCTACCCTCTCTTGGAATCAATGAAAATCAAATATGAAATAATTTTAAAAAAAAATACTATTATTTAGTGAACTACGCTTGACCTGATTCCTCAAAAAAGGATACGTAGGCGCCTCACGGCTCGGTCATAGGGTGCACAATATACATAATGTGCACAAAAAGAAACATCAAGAGACCCCAATCAAGAAAACTGGGGCAGGAGTTGTATTGGAAATAAGAAAAAGATTCCAAGAATTGTAATTTTAAACCCATACCAAAACTGTTTAGTTTTTGATACTTTTCCATTTCCCACCACATACCAAAAAGACCTTTCGACCAATCTTAGAAAAATGATGAGTCAAGCAAATGAAGATGGTTCATAACACTCTGGTACAAACAAGAAAAGAAAGTAAAAATGAGAGAGTCTTATAGGTGAAAACCCACACGGGCACCATAAGGCGACGGAAGTTGAGAGAAAGTAAAATGAGAGAGTATTATTGGTGAAAACCTTCGTAGGCACCATAAGGCGAAAAGGAAGTAAGAAATGAACAAATGAGGAAGGTTTATCGGTGAAAACTCTTTGAGATATTGCAAGTCCAACAGTTCTGAAAAAAGAAGTTGGATTACGGAAATTTTGGGGAAAACAAAAATGAGACAATTGAAAGGAGATTGATTAAAAGACTGGGTTGATTAATCTAAAATGCTTACCCTGATCATTGGCTCCAGTGACTCCAATCAGATAAGTTTATTCCTTTTCCAACAGTCATCCAAATTTGGATTTTTTTCTTTTCATTCTATAATTGTCGAAATCAGCGTGTTTCGTCACTAATAATCTTACTTTTCTAAAGCTTTGAGATAAGTTTTATTCCAAACAAATAAGAAGGAATGTCAAGGTATACTACCAAGATTCAAGGTTACATGATGCAAAATAAGGCCATGAAAGGCGGGAGATAAAAATAATAAGATATGGGAGGAAGAAAAGTGAAATCAAAAGTGGATCAACAATGTCAGGAGAGACATATGATTACGGTTAAAAGGGTTTGAAGGAAAACATACAGAGGGGAATCCTATAGTCAAGGATCAATTACAAGGTCAAAACAGTCTTTTTCAACCATTCCAAGGCAAAAAAAAAGAGACGAAGAGAAGCCTCACCATCGGCAAGAATACCCCAGTTAACCACCCTGCTTTAAACTAACGAAGTTTTCTTTGATTTAAAACAGGGGCAAAGACAATATTTGTGTTAGGAAATACCTGATAAAGAAAAGAAGTCAGGCGTCCACCTGGAGAATGAGGATGAGAAAAGAAGGAATCAGGCGTCCACCTGAAGAATGAGGATAAGAATTATAGAAATCAGGCGTCCACCTAGAGAATGAAGATGAGAATCAAAGAAATCAGGCGTCCACCTGGAGAACGAGGATGAGAGTTAAAGAAGTCAGGCGTCCACCTGGAGAATGAGGATGAAAAAAGAAGAAATCAGGCGTCCACCTGGAGAATGAGGATGAGAAAAGAAGAAATCAGGCGTCCACCTGGAGAATAAGGATGAATTGAAGAAGAAGTCAGGTGTCCACCTGGAGAATGAGGACAATGAGAATTAAAGAAGTCAGGCGTCCACCTGGAGAATGAGGATGAAAAAGAAGAAATCAGGCGTCCACCTGGAGAATGAGGATGAGAAAAGAAGAAATCAGGCGTCCACCTGGAGAATGAGGATGAATTGAAGAAGAAGTCAGGCGTCCACCTGGAGAATGAGGATAAAAATTAAGAGAAGTCAGCCGTCCACCTGGAGAATGAGGACAATGAATTAAAGAAGTTAGGCGTCCACCTGGAGATCGAGGACAATGAGAATTAAAGAAGTCAGGCGTCCACCTGGAGAATGAGGATGAGAATTAAAGAAATCAGGCGTCCACCTGGAGAATGAGGATAAGAATTGAAGAAGTCAGGCGTCCACCTGGAGAATAAGGATGAATTGAAGAAGAAGTCAGGCGTCCACCTGGAGAATGAGGATGCGAAAAGAAGGAATCAGACGTCCACCTGGAGAACGAGGATGAAGAATTAAAGAAGTCAGGCATCCACCTGGAGAATGAGGATGAGAAAAGAAGAAGTCAGGCGTCCACCTGGAGAACGAGGATGAGAATTAAAGAAGTTAGGCGTCCACCTGGAGAATGAGGATGAAGAAGTTAAAAAGAAGTCAGGCGTCCACCTGGAGAATGAGGATGAGAATTGAAGAAGTCAGTCGTCCACCTGGAGAATGAGGAAGAGAATTGAAGAAGTCAGGCGTCCACCTGGAGAATGAGGACAAAGAATTGAAGAAATCAGGCGTCCACCTGGAGAATGAGGACAAAGAAAAGAAGCAGTCAGGCGCCCACCTGGAGAACAAGGGAATACAATTAAAGCAGACAGAAGTCAGGCACCCACCTGGAGAACAAGGGAATACAATTGAAGTGTTGAAATCAAAAGCCCGCTCATATGAGAAAGGAGCACATTTAGAGTCAATAAAGCAGAGGAGTCCAACAAAGTCCCCAGCAAGAAACAACAAGAATCACAAACAAATAAAGAAAATACGGGACACAATGAAAAGGAAAACGGAATAAGTCAAATGCCCAAGAGTCACCAAGATATCAAGACAACAAGAAACGCAAGGGCATGATCTAGATAAGATTTTTATAATTCATGTACCATAGCCTAATTTAGCTTTTTGTATTACCTTTGATGTAAGGTGTAATAAGAAGGTCAGCAAGCAGTAAAAACAGCACGAAGCAGCAGTAACATCACAGTCCCACGGTAGTCCCAGCTACCAAAAACTTCCCGAACTACATTGACCTGATTCCTTTATAGCCAAGGATATATAGGAAACCTTTGAAGCAGAGGTTCGGTCAAATCTTTCAAAAAATGCTTCCCACGGAGTATTTGAACGGGCAAAAATCGCTCGTATCCGCTCACTTTATCTTTGCACGAAAACTATTCGAGTTTCCGCACAAAGAGGGGCAGCTGTGAGCACGTGATTTTTGCCTCACGAAAAAACTACTCCAAAATAAATCAAAAATAAAATAAATTTCTTTTACTGTGCAATTTTTGAATTTTTGCGTGATGTTTGTTAAAAAATTGTCTTATATCCGTAAATGTTTACGTTGTCATAATAAAATGAAAAATAAAATAAAATACATGTTGCATGCATATCTAGGATTTAATTATGCATTGATTCAAAATAAAAACACAAAAATATGCATTTTTGTTCTATTTTAAATATTCCACTGTGTGATTAATATTTTGTCTGTATGTTGAACAATTGTTATAAAGTGATTAATATTGTCTAGAAGTTAAAATTGTTTTATAATTAAATTTAGGAATTTAAATTAGAAAATTGAAATAAAAAAATAATAAAATAAAATAGAATGTGAAATCAGACCTGGATTAAAATCCAGGCCCAAAACCAAATTACCCCCCCCCTAGCCCAATCCAGGCAGCCCAAGTCCGGTCCAATCCAGACGAGCCAAAACGACAGCGTTTGATCGTAGCTTCTCAGGGACCGTTGGATCAAATCCAACCAACGGTTAAGATCTTACCCCTTACCCGTAACCCGTAACCCGACCCTTTGACCCGATCCAGGATGACCCTGAACTTAGACCAAACGACAACGTTTGGTTAAGTGGATTGATCTCAACCGTGCATCTTAATTGATCCAACGGATGAGATCAATCCACCCCACCCCTATATAAGGACCAAACCCCTACCCCGGCCCCTAACTTAACACCCCCCTCCTCTCACTGTTCATCATCGTTCCCAAACCAAACCCCTAACCCTAGCCGCCCTTATTCCCCACCGCCTGAAACCCGGCGGCAACAACGCCGCCGGTCACCAAAATAACACCCCAGAACCCCCTGAACATCCTCTATCCAGATATGCTAGCCACTTGGCTCGAATCTTCCTGAAGGTTCTCGAATCTTCATTTGAAAATTCGAGCCAAGCTCAGATCTAAACCAAACAACCCCTAGTTAACACCATAGCACCCCCTAGCATGCCTCGTTATGGATCTGGTGTTGGTTTGGTTCAAATCCCCTCAGAACTCTTCGAATCTTCTTTTGAAGGTTCGGACCAAACAAGAACAAACTCAGATCTGTTCTAAACTGACACCAAATGACCCCTAGGCTACCCTCACCCGTGTGTCGTATTTGGTCCCCCTCGAATCTGACCAGAAATTGTTAAGTCCCAAATCGAACCTTCAGGAACCCTAGAAATACCAGACTTTTGGATTCTGCCCAAATTAAATAAAGATTGAGGTTTAATCGACCTTAGTCGAAGTATTTTCAGTGGAAAATACTTCGACTAAGGTCTGTTTGATTTCAAACAAAGTCCAAATCCAAGTTGAGTTCGAGTCCGGTTGAATTTAAAGATTAGAGGTACTTTCCTTATTTCTTTTTTTTGTTTCTTACATGAATAATTGTTTGTTTAATAAACTGTTAATTTTTCATGTTTTATTTGGTTAATTCTGTCATCTTTGTCTCATGCCCGTATGATTAGTCAAATAAATGAATTGTTTATGTTGGTTGTGATTAATTACAATGTGTGTGATCGACTCGATTAAGTTCGTCGATCAGTTGTGTTATAAATCTTGTTTCTGAAAATGCTGATTGAAACAGTCTGTTTCTTTTGTTTTAGACTGATTATGGACAAATGTTGTAAATAGTCAACTGATTAATACTCGTCAATTAAATCATGTTTGTTTGCAAATCAGTAAATTCAAATAAATGTTGTGTATATATTGTTTTCTGAACAGGGCATTGTCAGTATATTGACAATGCTCCTGTGTGTGTTTGATCTTGGTTCAATGTTGAAGTCCAGTCTGAATTGTTATAATAATTTCAGTGGTATGTTGTTATGATGTTAGTTCTGAATTCAAGTTTACAAAGGTTGGGTAAATACAATTGTATTAGGAGGTTAATCATTAGGAATTGGTTGTAGCTGCTAGCAAGTTTAGATTCAGATAACTTGTTAAAATTTGAGACAGTAATACCAGTAGAAAACAGTAAATCTGGGACATTTTGGGACATAACAGTAAGGATAATATGATAGCATAATGGGCTGAAATTGGAAAGTTAGTGGCTATTATTTAAAGTGATAATGGGAAACAAAGGATAATGGGGCTGCTTAAAATCAGGATAGGATCATTTAAAGTATTAAAAAGTAGTTTGTAATGAAACTTTCTGATTTTAAAAGAAGAAAGGGGTCCAAGAAGCACTAGAAGGGTATAGGACAGCCCTGTATAAATAGAGGGAGCTGGACAGGGATTGGAGGAGAAGAAAAAATCAGATTTTAAGAGGAGAGTTCAGAAGAAAAAATAGGAAGAGATTGAGAGATTTGAGGATCAGATTTTAAAGCAGATTTTAAGAGAGAATTTAAGAAAAATACACCTAGAGTGAGATAAAAGAAAATCAAGCAGCAAATCAGATTCCTCTTGGAATCTGAAGAGGAATAAGAAACAGAAAAGAAACCAAAAGAGAGTATTCGCACACACACACACAGTGAAGCTGAAACAGAAAAAATAGAAAAGAAAAGAAAAATCCGAAACCTTGTTGTTCTTTTGGAATCTGTCCGGGTCTGTGTATTGATACTATTTGGTTTTAAAATCTGAAATTCTTTAAGAAACTTTGCTCTTGTGAATCTGGGTTTCTCGGGTCTTATTATTGCTCAAATCTGTGGAAATACTGATATTCTGCCAGTATTTTGTTACTGTTGCAACTGCTGAAAACTTACTTCTTCTACCTTCATTTCCAGGTACTTATCTTCTAAATTTTATGTTGGAAAGAGATTCAGCATGACAAATCAATGAAGTTTGATTTGCAGTTTTATTTTTCCATTTATCTAAGTTTGTTATTATAAATTTCAGTTTTTGTTTCATGTTGTTTCATATAGAAGTATGCTTGACATGTTAATTATCAGTTGATCATTCTCTTTTGAAATTCATATAAGTGTTGTAATAATATTACCTATTCCAGAATTTCATTAAAGCATAGTTATGGTTGAATTGTTAAGATAGGGAATATGGCATGAAGTTGGCTATTAATTAAGTCTTACGACATTGTTAGACAGGTATAAAGTATTCTGGGAATATCAAGAAAATGCGTGGTTAGTGTATTTCGATTGTTTGGTTGTAGATTAAGGCTAGATGATGATTGGTTGCCTTTTATTCATATAGGGCGTAATAATGATTATGGTTAACATCAATAGTCGGAAGTTGCATTAGTATCCTCCGCTATGTTTGCAAACGTCAAAAACAGGGCGAATAATGTTGGATGCAATATCACTTTATTAAGTCAATTAGGTAGATTTGTTCTTCTTCTTAAAATAACAAATGGCCTAGGAATGTTATAATGTGAAAGTTAGTAACAAGGGTTCACATAAATTGAGAATCCAATCAGTTTGATTATATATATATCTTACATTTAATCATAAGCATAATTAATTAAAATAATTTCGCCTATTAGATTAAAAACGAGTATATGAGAATAAGTTGAGATGTACATGCACAGATTGCAACACTTTAAATCAATGGTAAGTAAAAAATAGAATTTGCACTAAATAAAAATAATAAAAATTCTTGGAAAATATTTCTTCCCTTTATGAATCATTTTTTTTAGTTTCATATGCAATTCACTCTTTGGTAGATATATAATGTTGTATTTGCCGAAAATAGTGTTAATCATATTTTTATTCTTTTTTGAATAGTCTGGATAAATATAATTTATACGCGGGAATTATAATCGACGGGCAACATTTAATAAATTGTGAATTCTTTTCAAGAGTTCAAGGGTATCTTAAATGGATATTTCTCATGATATAATAAACAATTTGGGGAAAGTCCATAATATTATTAACAAAGATTTTGCGCAATCAGGGATGCGTTCGCGCACCCTGATTATATTTTTAAAAGCAAAAAATTCGGATTATGCGTACGCGCAATTTCGAGCGAATATTTAATAATAATAAAAAAAAACGAATTTCTTTGGAAAATATTAAATTTATTTCATAAAACCCGAGATGTGCGGTTCACTATTTAAGAAAGACGAATATTCTTGATTCGACACAATTTCGAAAAAATCATTGTTTTTTAATAAATATATTATCAAGATTATCGTGTACACGTGCGCGTGACACAATTCCGCAATTTTTTATTTATAACACGAATATACGTACGCGTGATTCGATTCAAAGAAGGGCTCTTAATCACAAGCAGTATAAATAAAAGCGGTAGTAAAAATCATGCAATAAGGACGCATTTAGTAAAAGTCAAGATAATTAAGCCAATAGTAAAAACAGTTGAGCGACCGTGCTAGAACCACGGAATTCGGAAATGCCTAACACCTTCTTCCGGATTAACAGAATTTCTTACTCAGGATTTCTGGTTCGCAGAATAATAAACAGAGTCATATTCTCCTCGATTCAGGGATTAAAAATTGGTGACTTGGGACGCCTTAAAATTCCCAGGTGGCGACTCTAAAATAATTAAATAAATCCCGTTTCGACTGTCCTTAAATTGGAGAAAACTCCCCAGGCGCCCCGCGGGCGCGGTAAAAAGGAGGTGCGACAAGCAGCAGGTTCAGGCAGTGATTCGAGCTCTTAACTTGACCCACAATGATAGCATCAAAACTTTTGTTGATGTTTCCCATCATGTGGAGCTTGAAGACGAGCGACTTGGTGCTGCTAAAGTTGTACCTAATGCCTTTCTGGCAGAATCAAGTGGTACAAAGAGATCAAGCTTCAAGCGCAAGAGAAACGGGAAAAATGATGGAAAGGGTAAGGAGACCGGAGAAGGACCCTCCAAGAAAAGAAACAAGCCAAATTCCAAGAAAGGAAAATGATTCTACAAGAAGAAAGACAAGAGCAAGATGAAGTGTTACAATTGCCAAGTTCCAGGGCATTTTGCTCGTTAGTGCACTGAGCCGAAAAAGGTAGCATTTCAAAATGCATCTCTTAGTGCTTTATATGTTTCTAGCACTATTTTACTAACTGAATCTTATCATGTGTAGATTGTAGACTCAGGGGTCACCGACCATGTGAGCCGCGATAGAGAAACGTTTATAGAGTTTCGTCGAGTTTCACTTAGATCAAAGCATGTATATGTGGGAAATAATGCTAAGCTTTAAGTCAAAGGTATAAGCACTTGCAAAATGGACATGCGTGGTGGCCGATATTTGATGTTGCATTACGTCCTATATGTTCCAGAGATTCGACGAAACTTAGTATCTGTATATGTTCTTCTAGATTTAGATTTCAATTTGAACTTTAGTCAAAGTGGTCTTAGAATTACTCAAGACAATGTTTTTTATGGTTTTGGACATCGTTATGATGGTTTTATTGTGTTAGATTGTAATCATTCTACGTATAACTGTTATGTTGACCGTTGTGTTATGGCATGTTATTCTAGTAACAATGATGTTGATGTTATTACATGGCATGCAAGATTATGTCATATAGGGCAGGATCGAATGAATAGATTGACTAAGGAAGGACATCTAGGTCCTTTCTCTAAAATTGAAATGCCAACTTGTAAAAATTGTCTTGCCGGAAAGATAACACGTAAATCATTTGGAAAGGTTAAGAGAGCTCATTTTCCATTGCAATTAATCCATTCTGATATTTGTGGTCCAATGAATGTGAGGGCTAGGTCTGGTGCTTTATATTTCATTACGTTCATTAATGATTTCACACGATTTGGTTATGTATATCTGATCTCTCATAAATCTAAAGCACTTGAATGTTTTAAGAAATATGTGAATGAAGTTGAGAATCAATTAGATAAAAGGATTAAGACCTTAAGAACCGATAGAGGGCATGAATATCTTTCAAAAGAATTTGAAGAATTGTGCAATGAAAAGGGAATCATCAGACAGTTAATTATTCCATACACACCTCAACAAAATGGTGTAGCAGAAAGAAGGAATAAAACACTACTGGATATGATAAAGTCTATGATGGCGCAGGTAAATTTACCTATCTCCTTTTGGGGAGATGCGTTATTGACTGCAACTTATATATTGAACAAAGTGCATTCTAAATCAGTTTCCTCCACGTCTTATGAGTTGTGGACTGGTCATAAACCAAACTTAAGGGATTTACGACCTTGGGGTTGTGCTGCATATGTAAAAGATTCTTTTAGAAAGTTTGGTAAATTAGGTCCAAAAGGCAAGAAATGTATCTTTATAAGATATTCAGAACACTCTAAAGGGTATGTGTTCATTGGTGAATTAAAGGATGGAAGTGTTACTGAGATTGAATCACGAGATGTCACTTTTTTGGAAAATAATTTTCCAAAGAAGGGTGAGGTAAATAATGGAGAGTCTCTTTATAAAATATTGAACTCAGATAGTCAGCAAGTGTCTTCTGACATAGTTGATAATCAAGTTGATCAAGATCTTATTCTTGATCCGAGAGGGAGTGGGAACTCTCAATCCCGAAATCCTTTTGACGAACCTGAATTTTAATTACGAAAGAGTGCCAGAAAAAATATACCCAAACGTACTTATGAAATTAAAGATTATATTTTCTTGGTATCTCCCACAGAAATAGATGAGCCAAAGTCTGTGACTGAGTCTTTATCGAGCCCTGGAAAAGATGAGTGCATGAAAGCAATGAAAGAAGAATTAGAGTTCATGAAAACCAATAAAGTCTGGGATCTAGTTGATCTTCCGCCTGGGCATAGAGCCATTGGGAACAAATGGGTTCTCAAAGTTAAACACAAAGAGGATGGGTCAATAGAAAGATACAAGGCACGATTGGTGGCAAAAAGCTTTACTCAAGAAGCTGGAATAAATTATGAGGAAACATTTTCACCAATTGTGAAGTTTACCTAAATTCACTTACTTTTGGCTGTTGTTGCACGTTTGGATTTGGAATTACATCAAATGGACGTGAAGATATCTTTTCTCAATGGAGAACTAAACAAAGAGATCTACATGGAACAACCTGTAGGCTTCATCATTAAAGGCCAAGAAAAGAAGGTTTGTAAATTGAAAATATCTATTTATGGCTTGAAGCAATCTTCCAGGCAACGATATTTGAGATTTCACAAGGAGGTGATCTCATATGATTTCACCATGATCAATGAAGACCATTGCATTTATGTAAAGAAGTCCAATGGGATGTTTGTAATTCTTTCTCTTTATGTGGACGATATTTTATTGCCCGTAAATAATTTAGAGTATTTGAAAACTATCAAGCCATGACTTTCAAAGTCATTTGACATGAAAGATATAGACGAGGCAGACTATATCCTTGGAGTTAAGATCCAAAGAGATCGTTCCAAAAGATTATTGAGTCTATCTCAAGAAACTTATATAAAGAAAATTTTGGAGCGTTTTTGCATGAATGGTTGCAAATCAATGTATACTCCTATAGCGAGAGGTGAAACTTTAAGCCTTGAAATGTGTCCCAAGACTGAAAATGAAAAGGAAGACATGTATCGAGTTCCGTATTCAAGTGCTGTCGGGAGCTTGATGTACGCTATGATATGTACTCGCCCAGACATTTGTTATGTCGTAGGTCTGGTTAGCAGGTATCAATAAATCTCTCGATCATTGGAAAGTTGTGAAGAGAATTTTTAGATACCTGAAGGGAACTGCAGATTATTCACTATATTATAGTAGAAATGATTTATACTTGAGAGGATATACAGATGCTGATTGGGCTGGTGATCGGAATGATAGAAAGTCAACATCCGATTATGCCTTCTTACTTAATGGTGGTGCTATATCATGGAAAAGTAAGAAACAAACCTGTAAAACCCTTTCAACAATGGAAGCTGAGTTCGTGGCTTGTGTATCTGCAGTACAAGAAGTTGTTTGGTTGAAGAGATTCTTTGAGCATTTGGATATTACAAAGAACTCTCAGGGTCCCATGACTCTATATTGTGATAGTCAAGCGGCTATTGCATATACAAAAGATCCTAAGTATCACAGCAAGACCAAACACATTGACATCAAGTATAACTTTGTAAGAGACATGGTAGCAAGTGTAGAGATAAATATACAGTACATTCGTATGCGAAGCATGATAGCTGATCCTTTTACAAAGGCGATATCTAGAGACCTGTTTGAGAAACATGTTATGGCTCTAGGTTTGTGAAGGATATGAACATATTTATGTATTGTAAAATGACTTAAATATTATAATATGCTCATCAATATTTGACTCTTGAATTATGCTTATATCTCGTATGTATGTGATGATATTTTGTTGATAAAGTGTGTCGAAAAAGTCACGAGATTGGCTCTCTCACATGAGCAATCACATCTTACGTTAAGAATCGTGAAGAGATGAGACCTTATGGAACCTTGGATAATGTGAGGTTATATTTACTTGTAGAGGTCGGTCTTGACAACTAATCAGACTTACAAATTTCACTATTCGATTATGACTTGTTTTGTAAGCCAGATGGATGTTTCTCTAAGAAGATGGTTTGGGGATTATTGAAGTGAGAAACTCGGGTTATACATTTGGAGGTGTCTAGACCAAGATCTGTATGGTGTTGAACGATTAAAAGAATTAGGCACGCGCGCCAATATAAGGTGAGAACACCGACATGTGTTTCATACCACGTGTGCTATCGACCATGGGATAATGGAAGAATGAATCTCTGCTTCTTCATTGTGTGAGATCCCAAAGAAGTTATATCAACTTTTATTAGAATACCCTTTGACCTTTTACTGTATCTTGAAGTGCCAATCAGTGTTGTTACTTTAGCATGTCACTAATAGCCATGAGTGATTTGGCAATGTAGTGCATGTCTAGGAAAACAGTTGATTTGGAATGGAAAGATTCGAGTAGAAAGGGAAGACGATTAAAATTTAGTAATTTAACCTGTATTCATAGGTTGACCATTACACTTACCATGAGAGTGTTGGATGTAATTGTGGATACAAAGTTAAACATGAACTCGAGTTCGCCTCCTTTTAGAGGATGAGAGATCGGATAACTAGCTACTAGAATAGCCAACAATGTGTGGGGTATTGCGAGTAATAATAAGATCCCCATGGTAGTAGTAAATCCTTTTTGCATGTGACTGGATTTCTACATAGAGCTATTAAACAACCTTAAAGGGTGTAAGAATATTGTAGCTCTTAATGCTTGCAGGTCGCACGATCTATTTACCAGTATGAATTAAGTGTGTTATACACATGGCACTAGTTTGGGTCTAGCCCATTATGTGCGAAGTGGGAGATGTTGGATACTGGGTTTGGGTCACGGATCGCCCATATGGACTGACCATACCAATTTAAAGGAGATAAAACCTAAAAAGGTTACCTAGGGACGTTAAAACACAGATAAAATAAAAAACCGCTGCATGTTAGAGAGGGAAGGGGAACGTGGGATTGAATGTGAGCGGGCAGCTTTTTCCTCTCTTGAAACTCCTCTCTCTCCTTTATATATATCTTTCTTCTTCAACGGAGAAAGATAGAAGTCCTGAAGTAATTCTCCCTCAAGAAACACTCTGTGAAAAAGGTATTTAGATCGTGAACAAAAACTCTGTTTCCTGGAGATTCAGAATATGATTTGGGGCAATTTCTTTGGTGGTGAGTTTAACAGTTTTCGTTGCGTCAATGAGGTACACAACTTGTTGTTCTCGTCCCGCGATTATTAATCTAACAAATAAAATTAATAAATTTTATAAATAATTTGAGTCGAAGATGATACATGTCTTTGCAACTGCTGTCGATGTCATCTTTGTAAGATCCGACTAAGATAAAGATCAGCTTGCATCATCTTTTCCTTGTCCTCTTTCTTCAATTTTTTTTTTATTTTTTTTTTTTTTTTTTTACAGTGTAACAATCTTGACGTCACTTTGTTCGAATAATTACACAATCCTCGTATAGAAAATAGAGTTTAACTTCTATTTGATATTCATTTGAGAATTTTTATATTATTATATTATCCAAAAACAATCACAAGTAGTTCATATAATAGTAAGATTTATAACCTAGGAACATAAACTAAATTATCTGCTATAATATATTAAGATACATTTATAGCGTAAAAATTCTTTACCGTATCAGTATTCATAAAAGTAATCTCATCGGTGAAAAAACATTGCATTAACAAATAAAGAACCTACCATAAAGAGTTATGATTGAATGGATAGGATTCTTTTACCTTAACCATAAGTTTCGGATTTGAATTATGAAAATAACTAAATCCTTATAAAGAACGTTTTCCTCCTTAAAAACCTTATGCGATATAAATTTAAAACAAATATCAAATATCGAATAAGAACAGAAAAACAAACGAAAAACCTTAGTCCGGGTCGGCTCTAATGTGTTGAGTAATAACTAGTAAGGCTTGTGCTTTAGGCCCCAAAGCCCCATTTTTAAAAAGAATAGGTTTATAGGTATTTAAAAAAATAATATTTAGTACTTTTAATACAAAAGTAAAGTTTTTAATATAAAAGGAAAAAAAACTCTTTAGATATATAAATAAAGTAATAATTTGACTTACTTAAACATGGATAGATGAGTTTTCCCAACATTTCAATTTTTCACTTCTTACTACTTCATTAGATAACGTGTAAAAAATTTACTCTCCTTTTCTTAATTTGTCCAAGTCGATCTTTCTTTTCCCGATCTCTTCATATTTTAGAAACCCCTAAATATTTCATGTCTTTCTCTTTAATATTCTTACTCACCTTCTTTCTCCAAGAAATTTAAGCTTCCAATAATTTTATACTTCTGTTGCTCTATAAAATCTTATCTAACATTAACAATATCTCGAGAAAGATTAAATGAGTTGGCTATATTATCAATTAAAAATGAATTATTAGGGAAATGGATGATAAAAAGATTATTAATACTTTGTATCTCAAAAGCTAGAAAAATAAACTTTAAATAAAAATATATCGTATAATTTTTTTAAAAAATTTTAAGCTATCATATTAAACTTTAGTTTTAAGCCCCGCATATATTTGAGCCGCCCTAACTTTAACTACTGGAAATGTGCCATGTTTAAATTGTTCTTTTCTAATGGAAATCAATTTCCTCCCCTCCCCCCCCCCCCCCAAGGATAATAACAAAAGACATATTCATACATTTGACTTAACATGCAACTGGTTGGCCAAAGGACGCATAGGTGACTCACTTCTCACAAAAGAGTGTCATCAGCTTACTAAGCATACACACGATTTTCGAATATCTTTTGCAAAAGCAATCCCTTTTCTAGAAGATCTTATCTTTATAAGAGGGCGTTTGGATTGTCTTTTAAGTTGGCCAAATCAATTTTTAAGTTTTTAAAGTTTTTTTTAGTGTTTGATAAAGTTAAAAAATGCTTAAAATAGGTTAAAAATTGCATAAAACAAGCCAAAAGCAATAAGTTGGTGTGATGACTCAAAAGGTTATCACTTGTTTTAAAAATAAATTCTGTATTCCGAGGCCTTAAAAACCTCTTTTTGTCTCACCTCGATTTGTGTGCGCAGTCCGGGCACGTAGCCGGAAAGCCATTTTGTGAAAATCTTTGGAAAATGATGAATTTTGCCTTTAAAATGAGTTTAAGTTGACTTCGGTCAATATCTTGGATAAACAGACCCGGACCCGTGATTAGACGATCCCGGAGGGTCCGTAGGAAAATATGGGACTTAGGCGTATGCCCGGAATCGAATTCCAAGGTCCCAGCCCGAGAAATAAATTTTTAAAGAAAATTTTTCTGGATTATTTATGAGTTTTTGGAAATGAAATGTGTTTAAAATTTTATGGTATCGGGCCTGTATTCTGGTTCCAAAGCTCGATACAGGTCTTATATATGATTTAAGTTGAGTCTGTGAAATTTGGTAAGAAACGGATTTGAAATGACGTGAATCGGACCGTATTTGAGAAAATTGAAAAATTTGAGGTTCTTAAGTGATTTCATGATTTTGATGCTAAATTCATAGTTGTTGATGTTATTTTGGCGATTTCATCACACGAGTAAGTTCATATGATGCTTTTGAGTTAGTATGCATGTTTGGTTTGGAGCCCCGAGGGCTCCGGTGAGCTTCGGATAGGTTTCAAAAGGCTTTAAACTTAGAAAAAGTTGCAGGTTTTCAGTTTCTGGTGCACAAGGATTTTGTGCTTCGCGTTCGCGTGGCTTCACTCGCGAACGCGGAGGGCAATCTCCCTCAGGTGAAAATTTGTTCTTCGCGAACGCGGAGCTTTGGACGCCAACGCGAGGCTGTGGGGGGAATACCCTACGCGAACGCGTTCAGGCCTTCGCGAACGCGTAAGGTTAGTGGCCTGGGGGAGAGATTTCACACTTTACCTTACGTGAACGCGGCCACCTGACCGCGAACGCGATGAATCTGGGAGCTAAAGCTTCACGAACGCGAGCTTCTGATCGCGAACGCGATGGTCAGCTGGGCCTGACCCATCGCGAACGCGATGAAGGCCTGCCTAGTGATTTTAAAACAGAAGCAAAAACGGGCAGAGCCCATTTACTTCATATTTTTGAAATTTGGGAGCATTGAGGCGATTTTCAAAGAACAATTTCTTCCCCGAAACATTGGTAAATGATTCTAAAACTTTTTCTTTCGATTTCCCATTGCATTTCATCAATTTTCATCCTAAAATCTAGGGTTTTTATGGTAGAAATTAGGAATTTGGGTAGAGTTAGGGTTTTTTGATTAATTGGGATTTAGACCTCGTTTTGGGATCGGATTTCGAAACTAATTATATATTTGGGCTCGTGGGTGAATGAGTGATCGGGTTTTGGTCCGAACCTCGAGTTTTGACCAAGCGGGCCCGGGGTCATTTTTTGACTTTTTGGGAAAAATGATAGAAAACTTATAATTAAGCTTTGAGTATGAATTCTTTAGCATTTATTGATGTTGTTAAATCAATTTGGACTAGATACGAGTTGTTTGGAGGCGAATTCTAAAGGAAAAGCGGTGTCTGAGGCTTGAGTTGGCCGTGGAAGTTCGAGGTAAGTGTTTGGTCTAACCTTAGCTTGAGGGATTAGGAGTTGTATCCTATTTGCTACGTGTTACTTGTTGAGTACGACGTATAGGCATGGTGACGAGTATCTATACGTTGGTGTCAAGCATGATCGTGAGTCTTAAATTGAAATTGTTGTGTTCTTCGTAAGTACTACGAATGCCGAAGTTATTGATTTTCTGTGTTGAGCAAGGATTATGATTGTTCTCATGGAAATTGCTTATGGTTGGGTATTGGTGCTAATTGAGATTTCTTTTGTGAAGTTAGATGTTGGAACAAGTTTGGTTATAGCTGATTTTCCCTTGCCGGGATATATTTACTTATATCGTCGATTACCTTGCCGAAATAGTGTTGTTTTCTTTATTGTTCCCTTGCTGGGACTCTCTTTGTGATTGATGTTGAACTGTATATGTGGATCGGGTTTCACGCCGCAACAATATTATATTTGGATCGGGTTGCATGCCGCAACAATACTATGTTTGGATCGGGTTGCACGCCGCAATAATAATATAATTGGATCGGGTTGCACGCCGCAACAGTGATAAATGATATGGATCGGGTTGCATGCCATAACAATATTTTTATGATTTGGATCGGGTTGCGCTCCGCAACAATAGATAATAAAAGTGTTTATTGATTGATAACGATTCCTTTATTCTTTGCTGTGAATTTTAAATTGTTCTTTATGCTTTTCTCTTAAATTACTGTTGGTAAATGATATTCCCCGCAGCATATCCCCCTCCTATCTTTAATTGTCTATTTCTGTTTATTTTCCGTTGTATATGATATAACTGCACAGGTTTATTTGGTAGTCTGGTCCTAGCCTCGTCACTACTTCGCCGGGGTTAGGCCAGACACTTACCAGCACATGAGGTTGGTTGTGCTGATACTACACTCTGCACTGTGTGCAGATTCCGGAGCGGCAACTTTTGGATCGTAGCTTTGGGTGGCTGCCTTCAGTCCAGTCGGAGATTCCGAGGTAGTCCTGCAGGCGTCCGCAGGCCCCGACATTCTCCTCTATCTTTATATTCTGTTTTCATTTACTTCAGAGACAGATTGTATCTTTCTTTCCAGACAATTGTTTGTAGTATTCGTAGATGGTTCGTGATATTATGACACCAGTTCCGGGTAGAGATATACTTGGTATTGTCGTACTTGTTTTTGGCTAAGTTTTTAGATTACATCTTCCGCATGTCTTTATTTATTGTTAGTATTTCACTGTTGATCGTATGTTGCTTTAAATTGTTAAAAAGGGCTAAATAAAAGAGTTAGTGAATCTATAATCCGGACCGTGACAGTTGGACAACCCCAACTTATTACTTTTTAACTAAAAAACTATTTCTGCTGAAAACCCACCTTTTTTTAATCAATCCAAGCGAGCCCTATGTTCTTTATGCCCAAACTATACTTATAGCTTGTTTTTGCCAAGTTTCTAAACAGTTTGTATTTGAGTAATTAATTTAAAAAATACTTTTTAGCAGCAATTAGTATCTGCCCAAACTTTTAAAAGTGTTTTTCAAAAAAATATTTTTAGAAAGAAGCTATTTTTTCAACTTCTCAAAAATGCTTCTGCTTCTACTCAAAAGTATTTTTTTTCCTTTCTAAAAAGTTGTGCAAATACCTTAATTTTGAAAAAAAAAAATGACAAAAAGATAAAAAAAAGAAAAAAAAAAAACTTGGCCAAATATTCTATTTGCCACCCTCCTAAAATCCTTTCCAAATGTCCTAATCATTCACAAGTTAGAAGAATAGACAGAGAAAAGCAGAAGAAAAACAAGATATAAAGTTTATTTCCAGGTTATTTTTACAGTTAATTAATAAATATTTTTTTCTACAAATTTATATCGATGTGAAGAAATAGGAAGACGATTATCCTCAAGAAATTCAACTCTTGAGAATATAGGTAATCCAAAGTCAAACGCTAACCAAATGGTCCCGTTCTCTCTCAAAGAATTCCCTATTCTCAAATATACAAAAACTCATGATAAAAATGAGCACTAACTCAATTTATACTTACAATAACACCAATAAATTCATTCAAATTTTATAAGTGGAGCCTGGAAAGGATAGTGTGTACGCAGACCTTATCTCGTACCTTGTAAAAGTAGAGAGATTGTTTCCGATAGATAATCGGCATAAAGAAAGATGCAAACTCTATTTATACTTGATAAGAAAAAACCAATAGAAACACAAAAATTGTCCCTAAAATTCTCTTTCAATTCACCACGACTTAGATCATTGATGAGGAACCAGATCAATAATTTGGAATTCAAGTAACTTTACAAACACCTTCTAGTTAATTATTAAAGATTATGCATTTCCCGAACGTGCAATCCTTGAATTTTCTTGGACTTGAAACAAGTTATACAGGATTATATCATTTTGAAATTAAAAACTTATTACTAAATATATAAAACAACATTAGTTTTAATAAAAAAAACTAAAATAAAAGTAAAACACATAAAAGATAATTTTTTTCTAGCTAAATGGAGTATTTAGAGTAGAACCTCTGTAAATTAATATTGTCGGTACCGAAAATTATTTTTATTTTGCAGAGGTATTATTTAATCGATAAATTAATATTTATTAATTTAAAGAGTGTTTTCGAGATTCAATGAAGGTTAATTTTGATTACATCAAAATCATTTTATCTTATTAATTTATGTATCATATTTATTGAATTAGTATAAAAAATAAATTCATTATACACAAAGTACAATGTATGATGTATGATTCATTGTAATTTGTAATGTTTATTGTTTATTCATTGTAATTAATAAATCATTTTAATGTTCATTGTTTCTTAATAATCAAATATTATTCTTTGTATTTTTATTAATAACATTCAATGTATGATGGTAAGAAAATAAACTATATAAGCAACATAGAAAATTTCTTCAAACCGTACCCAACAATGGCTTCTCATCTAAAAGGTATCATAAAATCAACAATGACAGATCAAATATGTAAAGCATTATGTAAATACAAAGCAGATCATTCCACATGCACTCAAAAAGACTTGCAGTTGTGGCTTGACGAAAATTTTCATTTGAAAGTTAGTTAAGGTATAATATCAAACACACTCAAACGATCAGCTGAGTATCTTTCTGCTAACTTAGAGAAAGGAAGAGATATCAAGCAGCACAAGCCAGCAAATTTTCAGACATGAAAAACATTGTTTAGGAGTGGTTTCTCCAATACCAAGACTGTGTGAATATAATCAGATAGCTAATTTTGGAGGAGGCAAGAGATACAATAAAACTTTTATATCCTCAACAATATTTTGAGCACAACTTTTCTCAAGGTTGGCTTGAGAAATTCAAGCTAAGACTCATTTCATCGTTTCAGAGAGAGTGGTTCGGTTGATATACAAGGCATGTAGACGAAATTGGAATCTACAGAGGAAAAAATAGACCAGTGCTCTATGAAAGATATTTTTAACATGGATGAAACTAGTATATTTTACAGGTTACAAGTTGATCATTCTCTTGCTATGAAACAACTTGAAGGAAGAAAGCAGGATAAAGAAAGGCTCACAGTTATTATTTGTTGCAATGAGTATGGATCTGAAAAAATTTCTTTATGGAATATTGAAAAACTGTGCAAAGCCACGTTGCTTCAAGAATATCAACATGAACAACTTATATTATCGCTATCGTGCAAACAATAGAGCATGGATGCCAAATGTACTTTTTGATGAATATATTCATTGGTTTGACCACAAAATATATGGTAGACAAATTTTGCTTGTGGTAGATATTTGTCCACTACATCCACGAAATATTAAAGGACTACAAAATGTTGAATTGCTTTTCTTGCCACCCAACATGACATCAAAAATTCAACCTTGTGATGCTGGGATAATAAGAGCTTTCAAGATGCATTAGCGCAGTAGATTTTACTATAGGATATTAGAAGGCTATGAGCTGGGGCAAACTGATCCAAAAAAGATTAATGTTTTGAATGCTATCAATCTTGCGATAACGGCTTGGACGACAAATGTTCAGCAAGAGACAATAGCAAATTATTTTCGACATTGCAAAGGGGATGAAGCCTCAAGGAATTTAAATGAACCCACTTGTAAAAATGACATTCATCAACTTGAGGTCATGATTAATGATCTCAGTTACCGCAATAAAATGGATGCCAATAACCTGTTGGATTACCCGGATAAAAATGATACATGCATGTTCAGAGGTCCAGAGCTTAGAAGAAATTGTGGATGTCATCGGAGAAAACAATGTTGATGATGAAGTTGAAGACGATATAATACCTTTGGAACCAGTTACGCGTAAGAAAGCACTTATCGCGTCTAGAACTCTTCATAATTTTTTGTGCATTCGAGAAGACAATACCGGAACTTTTGGATGCAATAAGAAAAGTTAAAGATGAGCTTTAACTAGATTTAAATTTAATAAAAACAAAAAAACACTATAATCATATTTCACTAAATTGCCTTTTATATTTTTGTAATTTTAAAGAATTATTAATTTATAATATTAATAGGATCATATATTTATATAGGGGTCTTCCGAAAATATATTATTTTATCGAAATTGATGATTTTTTTCACGATCCATGTTGAGACCGGAGAAATATTATCTTAGATAATTTATTAATTTACCGAGTATTAATTTAGAAAAATTCTAATGTAGTTGATGGGTGATTTGGGTGCACATCCTTCTCCTACTTTGATGCTGATTTTTCTTCCCATAAGTCATTATCAAGAAATGGAGCATCTTTTGGCTCTAGTAGATATCTGTTAATTAAGTGACGCACTTCATTTTCTTTTCAATTTTAAATTTCCCTTTTTCTTCTTCTTTTTACTAAAATAATATATCTACCAAACGAATTGGTCATTAAAAATCCATCACAAAAATAATTGTTCCATTATCCACTTGAACATTGGAGATAATTTGAAATATATCCCTCTCCTTCCATTTGCGTGATAGTTAAAGAAAAAAGAGATTCCCACGTCTTTAATAATTGGTCCCATACTATAATATCTCCTAAGGTTCTATTCAGTTGGTCTAGAATTGATGTCATTCCTTACCCACCCTACCCCACACTCCAAATAAATGGATTCCAGAAAATCATAATAGGTTAATAATAAATTTTAAGTTCTACATACTAGTAATTAATAATCCAAAGATTATCTATGCAGTTCTAGCATGGTTGGCTAAGTTTTCAAAATCATTTTATATAAAAATAATTGTGAAAATATTTTACAAAAAAATATTTTTGGAGAATAACAGTATGTGTTTGCTCATCCAACCTACCCACCCTCCAACTAAACGAAATCTAGAACATAATAACATGTTAACTATCGAGTTTATGTTACGAAAAATATCTACTAAATAAAATCACTTAATAATTAATAGCGAACTATAACTCTATATCATAAGTATTTGACTAGTAATTTGAAAATTAGCTAATACTGATTACTTGCCGGCTATGACCAGGGGCGGATGATAGTTACGGGTTCAACTGAACCCGTAACTTTTGACACGAAATAAAAATTTTGGTATAACAATTCATTAAAATTATAAAAATAATAATTATGAACCCATAAATTTAAAAATAAAACTGGATTAATATAAAAAAAAATTAAATTTGAACCCATAAAGTTTAAATACTGAATCCACCTCTGACTTAAATTATGCTGATAGTAAAAATTTAATGTTATTATCGTATGTAACTTAAATTCTAAAAAAATTGACAATAAAAACAATAATAATTGTAAGTTAGTAACAAATATTAACTATGTCAACATAAGCAAAAACAGAAATTGTTGTTTGGAGGATTCTTTGTGTTTATCTTATCCACTGCTAATATCTAGTCTAATGCTTAGCCTTTAAATGTAAATCCTCATAATTTGCAACCTCTAAGCATATGGCTAACAAAAATTTGAGAGTTATATAGTATTTGACAAAATAACAATTGAGAAAAAAAATTCACTTGTGAAAAGTAAATTACTGATCCTCTATTATTTTCATCAAATAATATCACTAATTAAACATCAAGTAACCTCAAACCATCAAGAGTTGTGATATAATCGATAAAATTATTCCACCGAATTGAAACAAAATAATATCGAGCTAACTGCAATATTATCAGTGGTATTGAAGAATCAATGGTGTTAAAGACATAATTAAGTAAATAAAAATGTGTTCTCTCTGACAACATAAGTTTTTAGATGAGATGGTCACATACTTCAATATTGTAGCAGAGCAAGTTGAAATCTTGAATTTGAGTCTCCCCGCCACCGAATATTTTTTAAAAAAAAAGGTTCACGTGCTTGGCTCATAAAAAAGAATTAAACTCGCACGCGCGGCATAATAATATGAGTTTGCAACTTTGAGGCATAATAATCCGATCCAAAATCCGAAAATTTGATCCGATCCAAACTTTAAAATTCGATCCATTATTAATTCGGATCGGATTGCATTTTCTAGAATTCGAAATTCGAAATGTGCTAAATCCGATCCGGTCCGATCCAAGTAGAACCCTACGCGCGGGTGTGTTGAGACATAATTAAGTTAAACATTTCTTTTTGGAGGTCACGTTAATTATTGTTTATCTTATCCATTACTAATTTCTGGTGCATGATAATTGATACGTGGTGAGTAAGCAATGCCTATTACAATAAGTGGAGAGCTATGAAAACAACATTAAAGTAAAGATAAAGGCCACTTATAAAAACTACTTTAAAATTACACAAATGTTTAAGTCATTTTAAAGCTACATTATTTATTTCTTACTCTTTTAAATAATGGAAGGAGAAAAACGATATCTTAGCATTAAAATATCATAATATATCATGAGTAGTAAAGCTAAAGAAAAATAGGATAAAACATTTTCAGTACATAGGTCGGGTTGCTTCGGATTTTATAATTACCAAACCAAACCAATTATATCGGGTTATTAAATCTAAAGACCAAACCAAACCAATAAAACTCGGGTTTTTTCGGGTTTTCGGGTTATTCAGGTTTTTTCGGGGGTTTTTTTCCGGTAAAATCTCCGTAGAACAAAACATACAAATTGTGCTCAAAATATTTCTTTAATCTTAGTAAGATACAACTATATAAAGTATTTTTCAGAAAATAATATAAAATATGAGATGTGTCATGGCATTATCCTAAAATATTCAAGAATAAAGACAATAAAATTATGTAATATAAATATTGCTAATTAAAAAATTATAATAAAAATAAACATAATCTAAAAGTACTAAGTCATGCTAAAATAAGTAGACTAATAAGGGAGTATTAATTACATGACTAAACGCTAAAGAAAAAATAAAAATAGGTTTTGCATTTTTATCTAAATTATTGCAAACAAAAAATAGATATTCAATACATTCCCGCTCGTAGTATTGAATTGAATGTCTTTTGTTAGCATTAGTATTGATTTGATTTGGTTTGAGCTTTTGTTAGCATTATTTAATTTACTAATGTTAATGACTATAAAACTTATTGGAACATTCAAAAGTTCTAAGTCCAACTTTGAAATAATATCTTAAAAATAAAATTATAAAAAAATTTAAAGAAATATTTATAAATTAAGTCACAATAAGTATATTTATATATTAAATATATCTAAAATTTCTATATATGTAATGTCGGGTTGATTTGGCTTCTGTTTGACTTTTTTTAGTAAAAACCAAACCAAATCAATTATGGTCAGATTTTATTTCCAACACCAAACCAAATCAAACCAAACCATAATCGAATTTTTTTTCTCAATTTGACTCGGATTATCGGGTTGGTACGATTTATCGATTTCCTTTGTACACCCCTATTCAAAACCATTGCATAACGATTTTACTTGACTTTCCAATTTCTCATTGCTAACGAAAAAAAAAAAAAGAGTTTAAGCATTTGGACATAAGAATTTTGATATTCAGGAAAAAAGTTAAAAAAAAAAATTCAAGTAAAAATAATATTAAAAATTAGAGTTATATTTAAATATAAAAATAATTTAAAGCTATTTTGAATTTTTTGAGTAATTTGAATTGAAATTTTGAAAAGAAACTTTTTCAGAATTTTTTAAAATTCTGAAATTCAACTTTAAGTGAAATTTAAAAATTTTATAGTCAAATAGTAATTCTGTAAATACAAATAAATAAAGTAAAAAAAAATTTATGGCCAAACGAGCCTTTACAATTATTACCCTTGGTACGTGCCCTTTTCCTACTTAATAGTAAAAAATAGTAGAACATTCCTTTTCCGAGGTCATTGAATTATTTTGCCGAATTCCTACGACATAAAAGGTAGCAACAAAGGATTCCTCACTTACGCAAGGTCCAATAAAGACTGCACCCCAAGTGTTTATGATATAAATCGTTTATCCTATTAAAATATTAATAATTACTTCTATAATTCGAACATATAGCTTATAAGGTCACACGGAGATATTTTATCATTTCGAGTTCCTTCGACATGATTCTCAATAATTTTTTATATTATCAATTATTTTAACTTGTTATAACATAAACAAATTAACGACTAATTAGTTAAGCTCGTATCTTGTACGATGTAATTAGTGAAGAGAAGAGAAGAGAGAAAGTTCCTTGCAATATCAAAAACTATACATATTTTAAGAGGGGAAAAAGAGAAAACCATATATTCTTCCATTTATCCACTCAAAATTACAATATTTTAAGTAGATTCAACTGATTTGGGAGATATATTATTGTGCTTATTAACAGGCATGGATTTTGATCTCTTGAACCATTCACTTGCTGTGTTACCAGAAGTTGGAGTACGGTGATACCTGCACCTGATATTAAGAAATTCAATATATATATCTCATATTAGAAATTTCATATGGGAAAAAGTTTAAAAGAAAAAAAAAACAGAAGAAAGCTCGAGACGTGATATTATCACTGTCTCATATTAATTACTCCCTCAATTTCATTTTATATAATCTTATTTGACTTAATACGAGATTCTTTTAAAAAAGAATTTTTTAAGACTTCTGATTTTAAACGTGACTTAATATTTGCGTGGTTATAAAATTTTGCACTATTAAAAAGTATGAATTAGCTATGGACAAATTATATAGCTAAATGAAAAATTTGTCGCTAATTCTATTTAGTAGCAGATTAGCAGCAGACTATCAAGAGATTTTGTTAGGTACGAGTGATTTAGCAACAGATTAGCGATAAAGTTTGACTGTATTCAATTTTTTTAGTGTTTAAAACTTATGATATTAAACGTGTCATAGTACAATCAAACCTCTTTATAAGAGCCTCGTTTTTTGATAATAAAGTGCTATGATAGTAAAGTATTGTTATAGATGAAATATATTATAACATAATATAAAAATCAATTTCCGAAAAAAATTAACTTTTACAGTGAATATCTGCTATATAAGGATATTATTATAGAATTGTTTGACTGAATAACTATAACCTATAAGTCATTAAAAGTAAGATAAACAATACCTGAACGATCCTTTATGGTTCGTCGGCGAGCACAGGCACTGGCCTTTCGGCGAGTTCGCCGGCAATGAATCGCCGTTGGCGCAGTTATCAGAAGTGGAGACGGTGATAGTCTTATGGGAAGCCATATTTTTCTCTGAGAAAAAAGAAGAAGAAAGAAGAGGAGAAAATTAAAAGGTTCTCTGGTTGAAGAAAGACAGATGTCAAGAGTTCACAGTATTTATAGGACAATAATTGGAGATTTATCCTCAAGCAAGTGTGATTATGTGAGGTAGGAAAGTAATCAGCATTATCAAGTAGTTTATTTATGTTTGAATTAAAACAACAATAATATACACAATTTAGTTTAATTTTACGAGTGAGATCCGGAAAGAGTAGTATGTACATAGACTTTATCTCTATCTGGTAAATAGAGGCGAAAATATATGTGGTCAAGGGTAATCAACTGAACACCTTTCGTTGAAAAATTATACCCTGTATAGGATAAATATTACTTGTTATTGGACAAAAATAGACTTTGAACACTCTTGTTGGTTGAACACCCTTATTGAATTTTCTGATTTTGCTACTGCTTGTGAATGTAGAGAGATTGTTTTTTATATAGCCTCAACTCAAAAAAAGCATAATTACAGCAGTTTAGAAAAGAAGTACGATAGTAAAGAAGCTATGTAAACAGTAATAATAACAAGATAATAAGAAATCGAACAAAAATAAATATTAGGTAGTACTAAAAATCTAAAAATGATGAAATATAAGAAAGGAAACACGCTCAATTACCTGCTAACTTTTTACCCTAATTTTCGACCTTCATACCTTTCTATGAAGAGTTATATACATTAATTATGATTTATATACTTTAATTAATTGTGGATTTTTTTTTTGTATACAGTGAGCGTAAATTAATCTGTTTAAGGTTAAATATCTTATTTTTTAAGTTGCTATTTTACAAATCATGAGTAGTTATCTATTTATTCTTAGACCACTTGATACTGTCTAAAAGTTAGGCACTTCATTTAATTTTTGTATATCTTTTTTCTTTTCCTTTTCCTTTTCCATACGAGTACGATTTTTTTTTTTCTTTCTTCACTTTTTTGTCATCACTAGTTTTTAGACTAAAAATCAAAATAAGTGAAACATGCCGTCCCCACTTTCAGATACTTTGAATATTAGACAAGGCATGGAATTAATCATTACAAACGTTTCATAGTTGTATTATTTTTTTTTAGGTTTGGTTTTTGGCATGGTTTTAAGTTTACATAGGTTTGTATCTCCATCATTATTTGATTTGAAAGAAATGGTGTAGCATAATTATTTCAATAGAATAAAATGGTCCTACAAAATTATTTACTTATCGTTTATATATTATCAATCTCTTATGTTTTAATATTTCATGTGAATAAAATAGTTTATAATTCGAAAAATATTTGTAATGAATCGTAAAACTAATGAACACATTTGTTAGTTGAAATTTTAAAATCAAACAAATGAACTGGACTCGAATGTAGGTGTTCGATCGCGTAATGTATATATACATCTATTCTCTTTAAAGTTTAAACTTTTAAACTAGATAAATACTTAAATCAATATGGTATTAGAACAGCGGGTTGATATTTTTAAAATAATCTTGCTTGTTATAAAAAAAATCCCCCTGACACAAATTTAAAATATATAAATAACAAATATATTTTCTGTATAATCGTGACATAATTATAAAAATTTAATATTCCCTTATATTTGGGGGAGTTGGACGATCGTTCCGCTCTTTATGACTTTCTTTATTTTTTTCGTTAAAATAAATACAACTTAAAAAAGCTGTTAGAAATTTAAACTGACTGTGTTCTTGCTAGATCCCAAGTCTCTAAGTGGGCCCTCTTGGCCACCTATGACCTTGGCTTTTTAAAGAATCCCACACCTATATCGTAGGACTTTCCTCACTGGATGAGTTTGTTTCTTCTTTCAGTTTCGAGTGTCTTCTTGGATAATTATAACGGCCGATCCTTCATTATTTTGAATTGAGACTCAGCCCGGCTTGTGTTATTCCAACAACCGGCGGGAAGCACCTCAGTATGTGATAGAAATTGGTAAATCAGAGGAATGGACAGATGGCAGAGGGTCCTTATCTGGACCATTTTCCTACCTAGATGGTCGTGACTTTTTGGTTATGGGCTCTATTTTCAATGAAGAATATGGACGATTGGGCCACAGGCCCATACTCATCTACTGTTGCCACGTCCTGCAACTCTGCTACTCTAAAAAAGTAAAGACAATTTAATGCTCTTATCCAAATCAATCTGCTAAGTTTATCCTCACAAAACCAAGAAAACATTATGTGCAAATTCATATTTTCATTATCACTATACTGTACAGGCGTTAGCCAATATTAAAGTTAAAAATATACAAAAAAAAAGTATAAAATATATATATTATACATTAATATACAAATAATATATACTTTGCCAACTATTATTTATGAGAACGGCTATATTCTGTAGTTTACTTTTGCTTCAACTATACGAACAGCGTTAGACCAATAAAGCCATCAAACTAAAAATTTAGAATCATCACACTTCCGGAAGAATAGTGGGTAACTAAAAGATTTAGCACATGACGATCGTTATAAATTTATGGAGGGGCGACCCAATAAATTTTGTGACCTAAAGCCAAATTTTATAAGAGGCTTTAATTTTTTTTTAATTTTTTATTATTATTTATTTGAAGTCTTCTTTTTTTGATACAAAGTTATTAATAATTTTCTTAGAATCAATAACTCCTAATAAGTATTTTTCAATTGACAATATAGCTAATCCATTTAACCTTTCTTGTGATACTGTTGTTCTTAGCTAAGATTTTATCAATTTTAATTTTGCAAACTACTTTCGTTGAAGCAACGGTAACATGAGTTACTAACATTATTACATAATTAATTTAGGCATTTGGAAAAGAATTAAATCTTTTTATTTGATCAAATATATCAATTAAACTGCTATCTTCTAATTGTACTATTTTTCTTAATACTTTTAATTAATAAAATAAATCTAAACCATCAATATCGAATTGATTATTATACTTTAAGGAACATTCAAGATTAAGACAATATTTTTTTAAAATTTCAACATCTAGTGAACTTAGCTTTTACTGCCAAATAAAAAATCAAAAATATTTTCATATGCTTCAAATTGTTCAAATCTATTTTGAAGGGGAAAAATAGCCTTGTCTATTATATATAAAAGTAATCAACTCTAAAGGACTCTTCGAAAGATTTTGAGATTTCATTATCAACATTCGCATCAAATTGTTACTTCTTATATATCACATGTTTCTTACGAAATTCGGGTTCGATATTCATTTCAAGTGCAATTTCCTTGGTAGAAATCATAGCAGTTGCAAATCCTTTTTCTCTATATTTGTTAAAGAAAGAAATTAAACTTTTTTTTTTACATAACTCTTTTTTAAACTTATACATAATATATTAGGTGTAACAAAAAATATAACCCCCATAAATATGGGGCCTAAAACGGTTATTTTATTTGCTTTATGTCAGGGCCGCCCCTCAATTCACGAATAGAAAAGGTAATAATGTACCCTATCTCATAACGAATAATTAGCTAAGTGAATACTTTTGCATCTTGTTTTAGTCTTTTAGACGTACCTTTTTGCAAAACCTTATGGCACTCTTTAACTTTCAGATTTATTTTAAAGTTTCTCCATTTTTTGTTCCCGTTTGGATGTGGATCTCTGAGTTCTGCGTAGTCTTGCTCTATTTGTTTCTTGATGAGCATGTAATTGTCTGATTCTATTTTTAGCCAGAGATTATTTATTTAGAATATTAGATTATAATTTACAATCTTCATTCTGGATACCAGGAAGCCACTTTTAGGGTTGCTGTATAAAGCATATATAAGCAGTGTTTGCAAACTACTACTTCTTCTTCAAAGAGCAAATAAAGCTCTATTATTTAATATAGGGGTGTCAAATGGGCGGGTTGGGTCAATTTTGGGCGGGTTAAAATGGGTTGAGTTAATAATTGGGCGGGACTTGAGCTAAGATGGGTTGGGTCAAGATGGGTTAAAATTCGGGTCATAACCCAACCCGTCCTACTCTTATTAAACTTTAATTAATATGTGTTATTATCTTATAAATTGTATAATTACTAAATAGGGCTTTTTGCTTTTGTTATGGTCATATTTAAAATATTAAACAAAAAATAAAATTATTTCTAAGATATTTTGAAAAACTTGTTCATGGATCAATTTGGACTAAAAATTAGCCCAACTTTAATTGGGTTGAGATGAGTTGGATTAAGATGGGCTAAGTTCAATAAATGGGCGGGTCAATAACCAACCCAACCTTGGGCGAGTTGGGCGTGTCATTTGGGCTCGGGCCAAATTTGACAGCGCTAGTAAAACACCTCTTTGAAATTTTCTGTTCGATGCCCTAACTGCTACAACACTGGCCACAGGGAGTTGCTGATGAAACAAAAATATTGATACCAAGGGAAGAACAACTGCTATAACACTAGCCACAAGGAGTTGCCGCTGAAACAAAAATATTGATAGCAAGGGAAGAACATTGATGTAACTAGTGTGTTTGATGGAAATTCCTCAGTGAAAAAAAGATAGTTCCAGTAAGTTTGTTAATGTCTCGACCCAAAATGTCTCCGAAGAAGTCGTGATGACACCTAATCTCTAAAACTAGATAAGCCTAACATTAACAGGAATAACGATAATATTTACTAACTTCAAACAATTTCGAAATAGAAATTTTTGTACAATTTACAAACCCAAAATCGATAGTACAAGTCATAAGCCTTTTTAAGAGTAGTTATACATAATGAATATATCACTGTTCCAGAACAAAAGAAAACAATGTAAATAAATACAATAGAAGGCGATTCTGAGACCTGCGAACGTAGCAGCAGGTTTACCTTGAGTCTCCACAGCCACTAACGATCAAATACCTGGATCTGTACAAAAATATACAGAAGTGTAGAATGAGCACACCACAACGGTGCCCAGTAAATATTAAAGCTAATCTCGGTGGAGTAGTGACGAGGAATAGTCAAGACACCTACTGGTCTAACAATCTGAATAGGATATGACATAAAGCTAACAAAATAGGGATATCAAAGTAATGCTAATAGCAGGAAGAATTCAAATTTAAAAACAGTAATGAAGATAAGGGGAAAATAATATTTTCAAATAAAATTCAACACCGATTAGCTACTATATTTAATATAGAATTTATTAAGTTAAAACATAATAACAATTCTTTTTAAGTAAAATAAAAACCTCAGACCGGTTAAGAAAATTAAGTTGGGGAAGCAATTGAAATAAAATATAACGATTATTAGAAATAGTAGATACTGAATTATACGGTGAGTTCTAACTTAAAGTTATACAAGGTAGCATGATATTAGTTCTTTCATTTTAAATCACTATATTACTAACGATTCAGCAAGATAAGAGGAAATGACTCAACGTAGTAAGTTTACTTTGAAAATTAATTCATCAGAATAATAGTACTAGGAAAAGAGCTCAGAAAATGACGGCGAAGCAATAAGTCAATGACAATAACTCGATCCTCAAAACTCAGTGAAAATCAGTAATACTGCCACGACCCGGATTTCTCACCCTCGGGAGTCGTGATGGCGCCTACTAATGGGAGCTAGGCAAGTCGCTGCACTTTCATTTTTGCTTCTTTTAACAAACATAAGCCAATAATATGATAAAAGCGGAATTTAAAATAAATAAGCAGAAGTTAATAATTATATATCTTAAGGCTACGTCCATTACAACATTTAAAAAAAGAATCTCAAATACCCCAACCTGGTGTCACAGATTGTCTAAGAGTTATACATACAAGGTCTGAAGAAAGTACAATAAACTGTTTCTGAACAAAGGAAATGAAACATGAACTAGAGATAGAGGGAGACGCCAGGGCTTGCGGACGCCTGCAGGTCTACCTTTGGTCTCCGAGTGGACTGAAGGAAGCCCTCCAACTACTGTCCGAAAGCTGCTCCTGGATCTGCACACAGTGCAGAGTATAGTATCAGCACAACCGACTTCATGTGCTGGTAAGTGTCTAGCCTAACCTCGACGAAGTAGTGACGAGGCTAGGACCAGACTACTACATAAACTTGTGTAATTTAACTAAATACAGCAGGAAAGAAGTACAGAAAGAAACGGTCATGTACAGTCAAGTATGGGAGGGGGGGACATGCTGCGGGGAAACAACAAGTATCAATAGGAAATCAGCAATTTAGTGTAGATAAAATCGTAACACATTTATCAATAAAAATTTAGGAATCAAAACAAGTGCACGGCATCACCCTTCGTGCTTTTACTCTCTCTCACCAAAACAATACACGGCATCACCCTTAGTGCTTTATGCTCTTCCTCACCCAAACAACAATCACATGGTAATTAGGGTAAGGGAATCTATAACCTCGAAGTAAATCAAATACAACAAGTAATGAAAGAAACAATATAACTCGGATATCAACAAAGAATTAGAAATTAACAAATGCACGGCATCACCCTTCGTGCTTTTACTCTCGTCCTACCATAGCAATCATGTAATAAAAATATGCACGGCATCACCCTTCGTACTTTTATTCTCTTTTCTCACCAAATAATCAATAAAATTGGCACGGAATGGTACATCATGCGGCACGACATCACCCTTCATGCTTTACACTCTTTCCTCACAATAACAAACAATGCACGACATCACCCTTCGTGTTTTAACTCTCTTCCTCACCCAAACAATAATCACAATAATAGGGTAAGGAAATAAATAAAAATGTAATAGAGATCCCGACAATGGAACAACAGTTAAATAATTAAATTCCGGCAAGGGAGCAACAATTAGACAATTAAATCCCGGCAAGGGAACAACAAATAAATCAACAATAGCCCGACAAGGGTGACAATATAACGATCTCTTCTCTTTCTCAATTTTACTTCACAATTCACTTCACAACTCGAGCCAATGCTCTAGAGGTACGGTTATCACTTATATTTTCACAACTCATTTCACAACTCGAGCCAATGCTCTAAAAGTTCAATTGTCACTTATACTTTCACAATTTCGCTATACAACTTGAGCCAACGCTCCTCAATGTTCATAGATCACAATTCTTTCCACAAACTTTATACAACAATTAGAAATCTACACCAAGTCATGAATAATACCACGAAATCATGAAAAATCACATATAAGACTCACGGTCATGCTTGACACCAACGTATAGATACTTGTCACCATGCCTATACGTCGTACTCGACAAGAAACAAATAACAAATAGGACACAACTCTTAATCCCTCAAGCTAAGGTTAGACCAAACACTTACCTCGATGCAACGAACATAATTCAAGCCTCAATTACCACTTTACCTTTTGTTTCCACCACCAACTCGCTTATATCTAGCCACAATTTGCTTAACGATATAAATAAATGCTAAATGAATCAATTATAATGCATGAAAATAGGTTTTATAAAGATTTCCCCAAAAAGTCAAAAATTGACCCTGGGCCCACTTGATCCTAACCCGAAATTCGGACCAAAACCCGATTACCCATTCCTCCACGAGCTCAAATATGTAATTTGTTTTGAAATCGGACCTCTAATCGAGGTCCAAATCCCCATTTTTGTGAAAACCTAGTTCTACCCAAAACACCCAATTTTCCCATGAAAATAATTGATTTGAAATTGAAATAATGTTAAAAGATGTTAATGATTGAAGAAAACTAGTTAAAAATGACTTACAATTGATTTGGAGAAGAAATGTTATTTAAAAAATCGCCTCTTATGTTTTTGGAGTTTTGAAAAGTGAAAAATAACTGAAAAGTCCATTTAAATATACTCATCTCAGACCCTCTCCGCAGACCGCATAAAAAGGATCGCGGTCGCGGAGCTCCACTGCGAACCGCATAAAAAGGACTGCGGCCGCGGAGCTCCACCGCGGACGGCAAGAAATCGAGCGCGGCCGTAGAGGCTTGGCCTTACTCACCGTGGACCGCACAAATCCCACCGCGGTCGCGGAGTCCCCACCGCAGCTGCGAAGTTTCCACCGCGAACCGCGAGACCTGGCTTCAGAGACCTACAACTTCTATGAATCTGCAACTTTTTCCTAAGTTCAAAACGTGCTGAAACACTTCCGAAACACACTCGAGCCCTCGGGGCTCCTAACCAAACACGCTCGAGCCCTCAGGGCTCCTAACCAAACACATATACTAACTAAACAACATCATACGAACTTATCCGTGTGATCAAATCGCCAAAATAACCTCAATAACAATAAATCAAAGCTCAAAACCAAAAACCTTTTCTCAAACTTCATCAAGTATCAAATTTAGCAATTTAGGTCCAAATCACGTCAAACGGCGTCCGTTTTCAACCAAACTTTACCGAAATGACTTAAACCATATATAAGACTTGTACCGGGCGCCGGAACCAAAATACGGGCCCGATACCATCTCTTTCTAATCAAACTTCATTTTAAATTTCCTTAAAAATTTCATAAAACAATTTCCTTTAAAAAATCATTTCTCAGGCTCGGGACCTCGGAATTCGATTCCGGTCATATGCCCAAGTCCCATATTTTCCTACGGACCCTCCGGGATCGTCAGATCATGGATCCGGGTCCGTTTACCCAAAATGTTGACCGAAGTCAAATTTATTCATTTTACAGTCAAAACTTATCATTTTTCACTAAATTTCATATTTAAGCTTTCTGGCTATGAACTCGGACTGTGCACGCAAATCAAGGTGAATCTAAATGAGGTTTTCAAGGCCTCAAAACACGAAAGTTTCGTTTTAAAACAAGTGATGACCTTTTGGGTCATCACAAATACTGATTATCAAAGTCTCGCACAAAGGAACTAAAGTCAATACAGTATAATAGGGGATACCAAAATACAAAATATGTTGCGGCGCGCAACCCGTAATATCAATATCATAAGTCACCCTTATTCCACCATATCAATTCACCCTTATTTTGCATGTTGCGGCATGCAACCCGATCCCACCATACAATATCAATATCATAACAATAAATATAATATGTTGCGCGCGCAACCCGATCCCACCACATAATATCAATATCATAATTTACCTTCATTTCACCATAATAATTCATTTTTATTTCACCATAATAATTCACCCTTATTTTCACCTGTTGGGGCTGCAACCCGATCCCACCATGCAATATCAATATCACAATATTTATATCCTCCCTTATTCCACCACATCCCTTATTTTACCTATTGCGGTGTGCAACCCGATCCCTCTTACAATAATTTAAATCAACAACATAATTCAAGAACTCAATTATAAGAATTTCTACAACCAAGATTATGAGTACACGACAACAAGGGAACCACGTAAAAATTAAAGGAATACAACAACCTTTACAAAACAACAAGACATATAAGGCACGTGATAACTACGTAGGCAATCACAACAATTTGGACATGTAGCATATATGCACAAAGTCATAGAGAAACTCACAATTAGGAAGTAACAAAACAACAAGGAAGGCAATAACTTCAACTAAGAGAAATAAGGGTCAAACAACGAGCAAGAGGTAAATAAGTGCTAACAACATTATATAGAGCATATAAGAGTAGCCTAACAACAAGATATCACATATTATGATAATTTGATCAAAGGCATAAAAGGAGACTAGACAATCTAACTGGTCAATACCACATATAGACTATGTACATATTCGTCACCTTGCGTACACGGCTTTCACATATTAAGATAGCACAATTGACTTAATTCCTAAGGGGTAGTTTCCCTCACATAAATTTAGACAAGATACTTACCTCAATTTGGCCAACTCAATACTCAATTTAGCCTTTTCTTTACCAATTCACCATCACTTGGCCCAATCTAGCCAAAGACGACTTAAATACATCAAACAATGCAAGAGAAAACAATTTCAATTAACAAAGCTACGATCCTTATACAATTTGCAAAAAGTCAACAAAAGTCAACTCCTCGGGCCTGTATCTCGGAACCAAACAAAATTTATAAAGCCCAAACACCCATTCCGATACGAGTTAAACAATACCATATCAAGTTCCGATATTATTTGGTCCTTGAAATCATCATTTTACATTTTTGAAAGGTTTTACAATTTTTCCCCAAATTTTCCTTAGATTCTCATGAATTTGATGTTAAATCTAAGAAATAATCACAAAATATAATTGGAAATTCATTAGAGATACTAACCCAATGATTTGGTATGAAAATCTTCTCTCAAAATCGCCCACTCTCGGACCTAGGGTTCAAAATATGATAAAATGAAGCTAAGATTTGGAATGCCCAGCTTTTAGTAGGCTGCAAATGTCGCATTTGCGATACTGGGTTCGTAAATGCGAACTCGCAAAAGCGATGTTTGAAGAATCTTGTCTCGATCACATTTGCGACAAAATAGTTCGCAAATGCAAAGTAGGGCCTTCGCAAAAGCGGCCCAAATATTCGCAAATGTGAACTTCCCCTGCCCAGTTCATCATCGCATTTGCTAGACTGGCTTCGCATTTCCCCAGCCAAGATCTCAAATGCGAGTCCAAGTTCGCAAAAGCAATAATCGCAAATACGAACCATAACTTGCAATTGTGAGATCAGAATACCAGCAATTTTCTGACCTTCTTCCAAACATTCCGAAACGCGTACGAAAATAATTCGAGCCCTCAGGGCTCCAAACCAAACACCCACGCAGGTCTGAAAACATAACACAAACTCGCTCGCGTGATCGGAACACCAAAAGAATCTCTAGAACTACGAATCGGATACCAAAACACATGAAAATCACCATGACCTTGAAAAACTTTTAGAATTGCAACCAAGCGTCCGAACTATATCAAATCAACTCTAAACGATACCAAATTTTGCAGATAGGTCTCAAATGACATAACAGAACTGTTCCAACTCTCGGAATCGCATTCCGACCCTGATATCACCAAAGTCAACTCTCGGTCAAACCTCCCAATCTTCCAAATCTTCAACTTTCCAATTTTCGCCAAAATGCTTCAAATTACCCCACAGACCACTAAATCCAATTTCGGATGTATGCCTAAGTCCAAAATCACCACCGAGCCTATCGGATCATCAAAACTCCAATCTGAGGTCAAATACTTAAAAGTTAAATCTGAGCCAATTCTTTCAACTTCAAGCTTCTCAATTGAAAGTCACTTCTAAAAATGCTTTCCAAACTTCTCCAAAACCTGAACCAATGATGCACGCAAGTCATAATATACTGTGTGAAGCTACTCGTGACCTCAAACTGCCAAACCAGACGCAATTACTCAAAACTACTAGTCGGGTCGTTACAGTTAACCTCTTCTCTGCAATCAATCGGGATCTTCGCATAGCATTGGACAGTGATAACAGGTAGTTCTTTGCCATACTACTCTCAACATTACTATATGTAACGACCCGACCGGTCGTTTTGAGCTTTTGCACTTTGCTCGCCATTTCTCGGGCATGACTTGCCCCATGTGATTTATTATGACCTATGTAAATCGTTGGTTTTGGTTTTCAGGGTAATTGGAATGCATTTGGAAGAACAGTTCTCAGTTTGAAACTTGAAATTTGAAAAGTTTGACCAAGATTTGACTTATCGGTATATGATTTCGGATCAACATTTTTATGATTTTGTTAGCTCCTTTAGGTGATTTGGGACTTATGAGCGTGATCGGAATGCATTTTAGAAGTCCGTGGAGGCTTAGGCTTGAATTGGCGAAATTGAGATTTTGGTATTTTTCGGTTGATAGGTGAGATTTTGATATAGGGGTCGGAATGGAATTCCGAAAGTTGCAATAGTTCCATTGTTCCATTTGGGATGTGTGTACAAAATTTCAGGTCATTCGGACTGGTTTGGTTAGTTTTTTTTATCAAAAGCAAAATTTGGAAGATTTTAGAAAGTTTGGCTTGAATCCGATGTGTTTTGGTTGATTTGATGTTGTTTGAGGTGTTTTGAAGATTGGTACAAGTTCAAATAAAGTATTAGGATATGTTTGTATTTTTGGTTGAGGTCTCGGGGGCCTCGGGGGCCTCGGAGTGATTTCGGATGGTTGACGGGAAGTTTGAAACCTTGTTGCAAATGCTGGATTTGCTGCTTCTTGTCACACCTCCTTTTTCACCTACACCCCCGAAAAGGGTATATGTAAAGGGAGTTTTTCTAATTAAAGGACAATCAAAATGGGATTTATTTTAAGAAATTCAGAGTCGCTACTTGGGAGATTTATGGTGTCCCAAGTCACCGATTGAATCCCGAATCGAGGAAAATATGACTCTGTTTAACAGTCTGCGAACCAAAAATCCGAGTAAGGAATTCTGTTAACCCGGGAGAAGGTGTTAGGCATTCTCGGATTCCGTGGTTCTAGCACGGTCGCTCAACTGTCATATTCAGCTTATTTATCTGATTTTAATACATGTTGAACCTATGTGCCAATTTTAGCTTTCAACCGCTTTTATTCAATTATTTTTAGAGAAAATTGAACGTCGTTTAAAACGTATCTTTGGATTGCATCACATGAAATGCACCCGCACTCCTGAACACATTTTATTCAACGTTTTTGTGATTTGATTTGGGTCACATGAAATGCACACCCAAGTTTAAGAAAGTAAATTAGTAAAAGCGCACCTAAAGTGACTAATGCGTTATTATCTTTGGGGAGGGCTGTGAAATTCGTTAAACGGCACATCTCGAATTCTAAGTATTTTATTATAGACATGTAAGAGGACCCCACAATTTATGCATTTTTGTTTAGCAGGGCTTGCCTCATTTATTATTTAAAGGCCAACCTAAAGCAAACTACAATTTTCTACTTAGTTTGTCTCTAATAATAACAGAAAAAGCCCTAATTAATTAGTATTGTTCAAGAACTAATATACTTACGTCCTTGACTTTTATTCAAAATTTCAGTAATTCCCTTGGGCTTCAAGCTCAGCCCAGTAAGAATAAGACACAGTCAAAACTCAAGTTGGGCTTCGGACAGACTTCATTCAGGCCCACCCTTGACATTCAGGCTTATTAACTTGCAAATGATAGAGCTATTTCACATTTATTCAAATCAACACTTGACATACTCATATGCTCATCTCAATAAAATTCAAAACAGCCAGACATCTAAACCGACTGGATTGGATTTATATTCTAAAATTCAGATTTTTCTTATCTATTTACCTACTAGTGAACTTCTGGATATTACTAAAGGCAAAACAAATTGGGAAACGTGAATTGAATTTTAACAAAAATAGTCATGAATATAAACCTTAGATGAGCAGGCTAAGCAACTTAATTACGAGATTTTACTTACACTAACACGAACAGGTTAATAGCCTAACTTCACACTTTATTCACATCTAATCATCATACAACTAAACTAAACTACTTAATGAAACGCAGATGTTGATATGAGTAACTAATCTACTGATCTTAGCTACTGCAATACAAAGTTGTTTGAGACGTCTCTTCAGCTTGAAATTAAAATTAATGTGGATATCATACGCTGATCTCAAAATCAATTGCAACACCCAAACTATTTCTGATTTTTTTTATTTTTTAAAACAAAACCGTTAAACTAAAGCAAGTTCTAAGCTATACTAAGGCTACAATTGGATAACCACAAATTAACATTCCCAAACAGTCCAATTAGGTACAAATTACGCAGTCCGAGTTTCATGTGAATATAAATCCAATTAGACTACACTACACAGTTACATATCATTAATATCTACTTAACTACAGATGTATAGTCATCCAAACATGCATCATCCAGTAAACAAATGTCTGAGTACTTTCATTTCATGTTCATCTCAAAGCTATATCAATTTGAGTTCAAGTGTGCACTGGAAATGAAAGAAGGAAGCAGAAAAATGAGGTATCAGCAGTAACCAACAACAACAGCAGTATTCAACACCTGAAAATGAACCAGCAGACTAATTTTGAAACCAAGGGATGTGATACGATAGTCAGACCCTAATTTCAATCTTATTCAATCAGCAGACCTCAAACCCGACTCGACTTAAACCCTTTTTATTATCAGCTAACCAGGAATTACTTCCATACTAGAAGAAAACTTCAGAAAATACCAAATGACTCAATGAAATAGTGTATTTTTCTGAAATTCTGCAATCGTTTTTGATTTTTTTTTTCTGTATCTATTTTTGTGTATCTCTCTTCCTATATCTCTCTTAGAATCCCTTCTAAGTTTTCTTAGCTCTCTGCCCCTGTATATCCAATGTATCCAGAGTGTATATTGAGTGTATACCGCTCTCTCCGCCTCCTTTTTTTTCCTCTCCGAATTTCCTAGCCTTCTACCCTCATTGAATGTTCTCCCTCTCTCAGAATCTCTTCCAAATTTTCTTAGCTCTTTGCCCCTGGGTATCCAGTGTATCCAGCGTGCATATCGAGTGTATACCGCTCTCTCCGACCCCCTTTTTTTTTCTCTAATCTGATTTTCAGCTCCCTTAAATGGGCATTCAATTAGTGCATTTTCCACTACCAATTCAACTTTTCATTTTTTTAATCATCCACTTAATTGTCCACTCAATTAGTGCTTTTAGTTAATTTGATAATGCAAATACTACCCTACCACTATTAGAAGTTTCTCAATTAGTAAATTGGTCCAACCAGATTTTCCTCTTCTTATTCTCAATGGGTTTGGCTGAGTTTTGGTTTTGGGCCTGGCTAAATTGGCCAAACCAGATTTTCCTCTTCTTATTCTCTTTTCCTTTTCAATTTTTTTTCTTTTTTTTTTCAATAATTAAAACTAAAATCCTAATTAATTATAAAACACCAAATTAACTTAAAAATACTAATTAATTCTAACTAATAATTATCACAAATAATTAAATGTCAAATTAAAAGAAAATCACACAATTTGACTAAAATTACAAAAATATGTTATATTTTTTTTTGAATTTTCATTTTTGTAAAACATCTAATTATTAATTAATTCCAAAACATGTAAAAATCAAATCTCAAATGAAAATGCTATATTTTTGTATTTTTAATGCATTAACAAAATTAAACATGCACACAAATATATGCGAACAATTAGGGAAATCACACAATAATTCCATAAAAATAACACATAATTAAAGAAAAGACCTAATTTTGGAAATTCTTTTGGAGTAATTCGTATGAGGCAAAAATCGCGTGCTCACAGCTGCCCCTCTTTGTCCGGAAACATGAAGAGTTTTCGTGCAAAGATAAAGTGAGCGGATACGAGCGAGTTTTGCCTGTTTGAATACTCCGTGGGGAAGCATTTTTGAAAGATTTAACCGAACCTCTGCTTCAAAGGTTTTCTACATATCCTTGACTATAAAGGAATCATGTCAATGTAGTTCAAGAAGTTTGGTAGCTGGGACTACCATGAAGCTGCGGTTTTACTGTTACTGCTGTTGCTGCTGCTGATACTGCCTACTGACCTCCTTATTACACCATGACAAAAATGAAGAAGCTAGACTAAGCTATAATCTATGCTTTACAAAGATTTATTTCCAAACTTGATCTTGTGACTGATGTTGCCTTGTCGATTTGTGCTTCCTCCGCTGTTTTTCTTTACTTCTAGCTCGACTTGTGGTCTTCCTTCTGATTTCTGCTGGGGATTTTTGTTGTAACCCTCCGCTTTACTGACTTCAAACTTCAATGTATTCCTCTGTTATATGGGCGGGCTCCCAACTTCAAAACTTGAAAAATGTAAAGACTGAAATGTATTCCTTGCTCTCCAGGCGGGCTCCTGACTGCTAAACTTGAACTGCTTCTCCCTGTTCTCCAAGCGGGTACCTGATTGCTAGACTTGAAATGTATTCCTTGCTCTCCAGGTGGGCTCCTGACTGCTAACTTGAAATGTATTCCCTGCTCTTCAGGCGGGCTCCTGAATTCAACCAAAATAGACGAAAACAAAGGAAATTTTTATGCCCCAGTTTGGGTATCTGGGAACATATGTAAGTGTAAAACGAATCATTTTACCAAATATCAATAAGAACTTGAAAACTAAAACTTGAATTGTACTCCCTTGTTCTCCAGGCGGGCTCATGACTGCTGAACTTGAATATATTCCCTGCTCTCCAGGTGGGCTCCTGACTACTAACTTGAAATGTATTCCCTGCTCTTCAGGCGGGCTCCTGACTGCTAACTTGAAACGTATTCCCCGCTCTTCATGCGGGCTCCTGAATTCAACCAAAATAGACGAAAACAAAGGAAATTCTTCTGCCCCAGTTTGGATATCTGGGAACATATATAAGTGTAAAATGAATCACATTACCAAATATCAATAAGAACTTGAAAACTAAAACTTGAATTGTACTCCCTTGTTCTCCAGGCGGGCTCCTGACTACTGAACTTGAATGTATTCCCTGCTCTCCAGGCGGGCTCCTGACTGCTAACTTGAAATGTATTCTCTGCTCTTCAGGCAGGCTCCTGACTGCTGAACTTGAATATATTACCTACTCTCCAGGTGGGCTCCTGACTGCTGCGCTTGAAAGTATTCTCTTCTCTCCAGGTGGGCTCCTGACTTCAATGAGACAGATAAAACAAAGAAAACTTTCTGCCCCCGTTTGGAGGTTGGGCACATATGTGAGTGTTAAACTGAATCATATTACCAAATATTACTATCTAAGAGGGTCTTAAAGCTATCCCATTATCCAGGAGGGTCCTGAAAACTCCTAATTACATCCTATCTTAGACATGCAAACTTTGAAACTAACTTATATTCCCTAGGGTATATTCATGCTACTTATGATTGTTTTGATTTTTTTTAAACTAGGTCCCATTTTACAGGAGGGTCCTGAAAATTTCCGACTAAATTTGGAAAAGGTGGAAAAGATGGCGTTTCTGCTTGGGGAAAATGTTGAGGAAACAGAAAATCATAATCATTAATCTGGGAAAGAAGAGATGTCAGAATCTTTGTTCTCATGGGGTAATGTCCAAAGTGTATCTCAAACATACAAACTTCAAAGTTCCACTTATAATCTTCTAGGGTGCACTCATGCCAAATTCTACTACTCATGATTATTTTGAATTTTAAACTAAGTCCTATTTTCCAGGAGGGTCCTGAGAATTTCCGCGATCAATTCTGCCTAGTACTTACTCTTCCTACGGATGATTTCCCAAAACAAATGCCATTTTTGCCCCTGTTTCAAATCAAAGAAAATTTCGTCAGTTTAAAACGTGGTGGTTCATCGTGGCATTCTTGCTGGAGGTGGTTTTCTCTTTTCCATTCTTTGCTTCGTCCAACTGCCTTGAACTGATCGAAAAGATTGTTTTAACCTTCTGACTGATCCTTAACTGCAAGATCCCTAACTGCTATTTTCCCCTCCTGACCTTTCTGCCTGAAACCGTACATCTCCCACGACATTACTGAACCATTCCACAGTTTTAACTTTTGCTTACGCCATAGGTCCCATTTTTCATCATATCATCTTTGGCATGTTCTAGCTGTATTTTGCTTTGTGCAATTCCGAAACTGGTAGTAAGCTTTGAAATTCCTTCTTACAAGGCTAAACTTGGTAGAGATTTAGAGAAGTAAAGTTAACAGCAATGAAATGCAAGGATTTTGAGAATAAAGAAAAGAATCCAAATTTAGATGACTATTGGAGACAGGAAAATGGACTTATCTGAGCGGAATCACCGGCACCAATGATCATGATATGCATTTGGATTAAACAGCCCAGTCTATTTAACCAATCTCCTTTCCAATTGTTTTACTTTGTTCTCCAAGATTTCCACAACCCAATTTTACTTTCTGCCAACTTACGGATCTCGTTCGACTTGCAGTGCCCTGAAGGGTTTTCACCGATAAACCTCTCTCATTTGTTGATTCCTCAATTACTTGTCGCTTAATGGTGCTCGTGAAGATTTTCACCAATAAGACTCTCTCATTTTTATTTTCTCTCAGCTTTCATCGCCTCATGGTGCCCATGAGGGTTTTCACCAATAAGACTCTCTCATTTTTTTGATTTTCTTACTTAAATTGGAGTGTTGCCCCTAATATGAATTCTCTGGACATTGCTCGACTTGGCATCTCTTAGAGACTGATCGGAAGGTCTTTCTTTGGACCGTAGTGTGGGCTTTTGGATGGGGTTAGAAAGAAAGGGTATCAAAGGCTCAAAGCAATTTCGACACGGGTTTAAAATTACAACTCTTGGAATCACATTTCTTATTACAAGTACAACTTCTGCCCCAGTTTCTTGCTTGGGGATCTTTGGATATTTTATTTTACTATGACCGAGCCGAGAAGCTGCCTACGTATCCTTAACAGGAATCAGGTCAAACGTAGTTCACACGTGAATTTCCTTGTTGTTATACTTTTCACTTCTTTTCTCTTCTCTTTTTCTTTTCTTTCTTTTTCTCTCTTTCTCGTTATTGATTCCAAAATATGGGTATGAAAGAAATAAATAAGGCTCAAAAAGGGGGAACAAAGGGTGAATTGTTTAGATAGCAGAACAAATTGCCTTCGTCATTCCAATCTTCAAAATAATGCCAAATACAAACAATCAACAGTTATAACAAAGAAATCATACATAATATCTTTTTACTACATCAGAATTGATAGCCATGTCTATGCATTTTCCTTCGATATCTGTTAAACATAGAGCACCATCGGATAATACTATGGTCACAATGAATGGCCCTTGCCATTTCCGGGCGAGCTTGCCTTTTGCTTCAACTTGATGTGAAAGAATACGTTTCAGCACCTACTGACCCACTTCAAACTTCCTGGGACGTACCTTTTTGTTGTATTCTCTTGCCATTCTCTTTTGATACAACTGGCCATGACACACTGCTGCTAATCTTTTTTCATCAATAAAATTCAACTGCTCCAAACGGGTCTTGACCCACTCATTGTCACACCTCCTTTTTCCGCCCTCGTGAGGGGTGAAGGAGTTTTTTCCAATTAATGGACAATCGAAACGGGATTTGTTTGTTTATTTCAGAGTCACCACTTGGGAGATTTAGGGTGTCCCAAGTCACCAATTTAATCCCGAATCGAGGAAACGAATGACTCTGTATTACAGTCCGCGAACCAGAAATCCAGAGAAGGTGTTAGACATTCCCGAGTTCCGTGGTTCTAGAACGGTCGCTCAACTGTCATATTCGGCTTGATTATCTGAATTTATACAAATATGAACTTATGTGCAGATTTTAACTCTTTACCGCTTTCATTATTATTATTATTATTATTATTTTACAGGGAATTGCAACGTTGTGAAAATGTATCTCGAATTGCATCACAATCAATGTACCCGTGGTCGTCGACACGCTTTGACTCCGTTGAGATTTGGATTTGGGTCACATAAATGTGCACCCGAGTTTAAGAAAATTAAATTATTAAAGGCGCGCCTAAAGCGACTAGCGTATCATTTACTTTGGGTAGGGCCGTGAAATTTTGCTAAACGGTCCATCCCGAAGTGTAAGCAATTTTAAAGCAAATATTTACTGAGGGCCCCACAATTTTGTATTTTTATTCGGCGAGGCTCATCTCGTTCTTATTTTTAAAAGGAATTTGCGACATCTTGGACACGCATCTCGAACCACGTCATAATCAATGTACCCGTGATTAGAGACACATTTCGACTCCGCTGAGATTTGGATTTGGGTCACATAAATGTGCACCTGAGTTTAAGAAAGTAAGATTAATTAAGACGCGTCCTAAAGAAACTAGCGTGTTGTTATTTTGGGTAAGGCCGTGGAGTTCGTTAAGCGGCCTATTCCGAGTTCTAAGTACTTAACACATACATTTTTTGTGAGGTCCCCGCAATCTGTGCATTTTATCTGGCGAGGCTCGTCTCATTTTTATTTAAAAGGTCGTCCTATAGTGGCTATATTTTCTATTGAGTTTGTCTCTAATAATGAAAAAAAGAAGAACGGTCCAACTTTATTTACATGCTTACAAGTTAGTTATAGTCGAGTTCCGAATATGATTAGCAAAATCCGAACATGAACGCGTATATGGGTATTCGTTTAGATATTACGGGCCTAGGCCCAATGTGCATAACGTTAAACTCGGCCTGGGCCACCCTTATTCCAATTGGGCCTATTCAACTTATTTGATATATGTTTGACATTTATAAAGGGGGGGGGGATGAAATGCAATGTACTGCTTGTCTTAATCAAGCTATATTCCTACCAACTTAAAACATACCATTTGTTTAAGGAAGTAACTATTGGTCACCTGACATGCTTCTTGACAAAACAATAATGAACTAATAGAACATGGCTACTACAACATTAATCCCTTTTAATTATAAGCAACACATAGAGTTTTCCAACTAAATGATATGTATAAAGGTTCAATTACATCACAGCTAACTACATAGTTCTATTAGAGAAAGTAAATTATCATGCAGACAACCAATTTTCAGTACATTTCTAAAGCTAATTTGAAATAACTTCAACTCTTCCAATTTTTCTTTGTATTCATGCTTCAAATTTCAACTTATATTGACAGTGTATCAGTCGTGTACCTGGTATAGGAAAGCAAAAGAAGAAAAGGAATGATCAGTGGAAGCAGTAGCATACACAGCAACAACAGCAATAGAAAAACAGCAACACAACCCCAGTAGTCAGATTTTTGTTATCAACAACAAACCCAACCAAACAAAATCCAGGAATACTCAGTAGGAGAAACCAACAACAGATTTAAACCAAACAGAGGTCCAGTGAACTCAGAAAACCCAAAACACTCAACTGAAACAATGTTGAACCTGCGGAGAAACCAGGAAAGCTAAGCTGAAAACCCAGTAGTGTCCCAACAAATACAGGCTAAGCAGAGAAGGAAACAGATGCAAAAAACAATAGCCTCTGATTTGTTAAGTTCAAAAATCCAGCACACTCTTAACTCTCTATTACTCTGAATTTAGGCTGACCTATTCAAGGTTTGAAAGTCCAGCCTTGTTTTTGGCTTTTTCTTTTATCTCTCAACACTTAAAACTGTCCAGCTTTCAACTTAACTGTCCAGCCTTCTTAAAAAAACTGTTTTGCCTTAAACTTCTGTCCAGCCCTTAAACTTAACTCTCTGGCCCCTTTAACTCTAAAAATCAGCCTATTTATAAGCCAGAAAATGGCAAGCCCCCAGGCTGCCTTGATCCCTTCAGCCTTTTTCTGCCCATACCCCTTAATTCCCCATGCCTAAATGTCTTTTCTTGATCCCCACTATAATGTTCCCCATGCTTGTCCTATTTGTTTTAATCAAGAGTCATGGATGTATTATAATATTCACTTAATTCCCATGCTTGTTGTTTTGTTCCCCCTTGTCATTAAAATAAGTTTAACAAATGACCCCTAGGCAGTCCCCAGCTTTACAGCATGTTAACATGTTACTAAACTCCCAAAATTACCCTTAAACCTTGCATATTACTGTATTACCCTGACTCTTAATAGTCAGTATATAAACCCCTCTAAATTCAACTAATCACTGACTATTAGCTAATCAGCTTAAGCCTAACACTGATTCTTGTTAGGTTTCTACAGCTATATCCAATTCTTAAACTAAGTTCAACTCAAAATTAGATCACCAAGGGGTGTCAATCAAACCTAGATGAGTTGGTCATAGTGGGAGCCAATCCTGACCGACTCATAGCCAATGAATGCAAAAGACAACAGCCAACAGGCTAAGCTCGAAGCAGTGATGAATAATGAACAGGCTTTCTATGAAAATCATGAGGTTACTGAATGAATGAGTAGTCTAATTCACAGACAAAACTGAACATATTCCAAAGGTTCATTATAAGTTAGCATACAGATTTGGACGAGCTACTGTCCTGGCAAACATACATGGAGGGTATTAATGAGCTACTGTCCTGTTTTCCTCTAATTTCAAACAAATTAATTGACGACACTTATTTAAACGACTATACAAGCTATAATATATAGCAGGCAATCAATAAAACACCAAGACAAACTAAACACTATCTAAGGGTTCACAGAATTGACAGAAAATCAGAAACAAAACAAACTAAACATGAAAAATGAATAGAATTCATAGGAGAACAAAAGAAAAGGGAAAATTTACCTCAGGGATTTGAAAATCAGAACTGACCCAGGCTCGAACTTAGAATCGACCATTTTTGGGGTCGAATGGACCTTAATCGAGTGTTCTTAACTGAGAACACTTCGACTAAGGTCGATTAGACCCCATATCGTCTTTTAATTCGGACAAACCTCCACTTTTGGTCTTTTTAGGGTTCTTGGTGGTCTGCTTTGGGATTCGTTCAGTTCTGGTTAGATTCGAACGGAACCAACAGCGTTTAGGGTGTGAGGGAGGTCAGGAGGTGTTGTGGTATGAGTTTGGGGTCGGTGGGTGTAGATATGGTTTTTGCTCGAATCTTTGATTGAAGATTCGAGAAGCTGCAGGGTGATTCGAGGTAAATGGTTAACGGATTCGTGTTCAGGGTGGTTGGGTGCATCAGGGGTGTTATTTTGGTAGTCATCGGAGTCGTGGTTGCCGGGTTTACGGTGGGGGAATCCTAAGGCGGCTAGGGTTTGAGACGGGGGAGGGGGGGTTCTGGGATGAAGGTGAATAGTAGGCAAGTGGGGGTTTGGTTTGGGGCGTGGGGTGATGGATTGGGTCTTATATACGGGGTGGGTGGTTTAATCTTGGCCGCTGGATCAATCAAGATCGATGTCCAGGATTAGGGGAGCTTAACAACACGGTGTCGTTTGGTTAAGTAGGGGGGTCGGTTCGAACCAAGCAACGGGTCGGGTTCAGGGAATGGACAAGGGAGATGAGATCCTGGCCGTTGGATTGATTTAATCCAACGGCTCCGATTAAAAGGAACCAAAACGATGACGTTTGAGGCATCTGGAAGCTTGACCAAACTGGATCGGGTATGGGGTTGCTTTGGGCCTGTATTTGGGTCCACCTAGGGTGGCCCAATCCCGATTTCCTTCATTTTTCACCCATTTTCCTTCTTTTCTTTTAATTATCAAAATTAAACAAAAATCCTAAATAAATTATAAAATTACACACATATTATTTAACACCTATAATAATTAACACACAATATTAAAAAATAAAATCACACAATGACAAGAAACATACGTGCATATTTTTGTGATTTTCTCTTAACCAAATTATGGTTCATTAATTCGTAAATGCACCACTAATTCTTAAATGCATGTAACATGTATTTTTTGTATTTTTAACTATAGCAAAGCGAGCATTTACGAACAGAATAATTATCAAAACGTCACGCAAATTCTCAAAATTATACCCGAAGGTAACTTGTTTTATTTCTTCTTTCGATTTCTTTTGGAGTAGTTTCCGTGAAGCAAAATCCACGTGCTCACAGCTACCTCTCTTTGACCGAAAACACAAAAGAGCTTTCGTGCAAAGATGAAGTGAGCGGATACGAGCGATTTTTGCCCTGTTGGAGTACTCCGTGTGAAGCATTTTTTGAGAAGAAGATTTAACTGAACCTTTGCTTCAAAGGTTTCCTACATATCCCTGGCTAAAGGGGAATCAAGTTAATGTAGTTCGGGAAGTTTTGGTAGCTGGGACTACCATGGGACTGCAATTTGCTGTTACTGCTGTTGCACGCTGTTACTACTACTTACCGATCTCCTTATTACATCGTGCTTAAAAGAAAAATCAAGAAGCTAGGCTAGATAACGGATTGCAAGATCCCATCTATCCTCCATTTGTTCTTGACGCCTTGCTTTCTTGTCGGCTTGCGTCTATTCCAGTGTTTCTTTTCTTTCGAGAACTGACAGGGATGATACTGGCATTTTGCTTCTCTGAATACCAATTTTCACTGTCTGGTTCTGTCCGCTGGGGATACAGATTCCTTCATTAAGCTCTTTGCTATGCTGGGAATAATTTGATGTTCAAAAGCCGCTCTTCTCGAGATTTGTCTTATCTTCCTTTTAGCTCATGCGCTTGAATTTGCGCTGGGATCTCTTGTTGCAACCTTCTGTTTTCTGGTGAGTTGCTGGTCTCAAGACCTGAAAATGCAAAGACTGAAAAATATTCCTCTTGTTATACAGGTGGGCGCCTATCTATCTAAAACATGAAAATATTTCTCTCATTATACAGGTGGGCGCCTATTTAACTAAGACATGAAAATATTCCTCTCATTATACAGGTGGGCGCCTATTTAACTAAGACATGAAAATATTCCTCTCATTGTACAGGTGGGCGCCTATTTAACTAAGACATGAAAATATTCCTCTCATTGTACAGGTGGGCGCCTATTTAACTAAGACATGAAAATATTCCTCTCATTGTACAGGTGGGTGCCTATTTAACTAAGACATGAAAATATTCCTCTCATTATACAGGTGGGCGCCTATTTAACTAAGACATGAAAATATTCCTCTCATTATACAGGTGGGCGCCTATTTAACTAAGACATGAAAATATTCCTCTCATTATACATGTGGGCGCCTATTTAACTAAGACATGAAAATATTTGAGTTTATTTCCTCGTTCCTCCGAGAAATTTTTTGACAACGGCAGAAAATTTTCTGCCCCGGTTTTGGTGACCTTCCTTGTGGCGTGTCTTTCTGCCATCATCAACCTTTATTTTCCTGTAGCAATCAAAGAAAATTTTGTTAGTTTTAACATGGTGAGTGGCCGTGTCACTCCTGCTGGGGGATGATTTTTCCTTCCCTTTTCCCTTGCTTTGGGCTCCCAAAACTGGTCGGGGGATAAAGTTGCTTGCTGGGGATGATATGTCTGCTGGGGATGGTTTCCCATTTATCCCTTCCTCGCTCTTTTGTTTCAAAGCGTGTTGTGGGAGTCCTCTTCAACTCCAAAACTACTCCCTTAAAAGTTTATTTTCTCCCAGCACTGCAGGGCATAAAATGTTATCACCTGGGGATAACGTTAGTGAGGATAGGACTGTTGGGGTTATCTTGCTGCGGATTAATTCTCTCTTCCTCCTTCCCCCTTTCTGTGGTGTCTGACCACCTCGGACCTTGGTCTGTGATCTATCGAAGTTCTGCTGGGGATCTTCTTGGAGCTTGGTCCGTAAGTCCCTCAACCATCGTTTTCCGTTTTTCTTCATATCCCCCTTAACTTTCTGGGCCAGTTTGTCATTTGGTTTTGCAACAAATGCCTTTTGTCCTACTGCCTTGGCTTTGGCCTGTCCCATTCGCATTTGCTTTGTACCATTTTGGCCCCTAGTAGTAAACTCTGAAAAATCCTTTTCAAAACAAATTTCTGGAAAAAATCTTTTTAGACAAAGAAATGAAAAAGATAGAAAAAGAGAAAAATCTTTCTGAACAAATGTTGGGGGAGAAGAAAAGGAAAGAACTTATCTGTACGGTAGGACTGGTCCCAACTATCATGTCGTGCATTACGGATTAATCGACCCAGTCTATTTGTATCAATCAATCTTCCTGATGGCCTCACTTGCTGGGGATAAATAGGTGCCCACCTCTTCGCAAATGTGGAGCCTTTTTGCCAATCTATCTTGTCGCCTTATAGTGCCCTTCGAGGGGTTTTCACTAATAAGACTCTCCCCTTTCTCTCAGCTTCCGTCGCCTTATGGTGCCTGTGAAGGTTTTCACCGATAAGACTCTCTTATTTTATTTTTTCAGCGGGGGATTGGAGTGCTGCCGATATGACTCTCACTTCCGGAGATTCTTTTCGACTATCAATTCATTTCCAGTTTATGATCCTCTTCTTTGCTAGGGATCAGTGTATTATTCTCGGCTTTCATTTGCCTGACTTGGCACCTTTTGGATATTGATCGGGAGGTCTTTTTGGACATCGATGTTGGTTTTGTGTGGGTTTAAAGAAAGGCTATCAAAATTCAAAAATAACTTCGACGGATGAAACACTACAACTCTTGGAATCAACCCTTTTTTGAAGCTTCAAAAACATAACTCCTGCCCCAGTTTTCTTGCTTGGGGATTTTATATTTACACTATGTGGAGCTATGCACACTATGCACACTACGGTGCACTATGACCGAGCCGTGAGGCGCCTACGTATCCTCTTTTAGGAATCAGGTCAAACGTAGTTCCCACGGTTCCTCTTTTTTTCTTATGACCTTTATCTTATTTTCATTTTTCTGTTCTTTTTTTTTCATATATTTTTCCCATTAGTGATTCCAAAAGAGGGTTATGAAAGAATAAATAAGGCTCAAAGGGGGAAGCAAAGGTTAAAGGTGTTTGGATAGAAGAAAGAATTGCCTCCATCATTTCATTATCCAACAAGTACCAAGTACAAACAAACGAACCATTAACTATCATAATCAAAGAAATTACGCATAATATCTTTTGACTGCATCAGAATTGATAGCCATGTCGATGCATCTTCCTTCGATATCTGTTAGACATAAAGCACCGTTGGATAACACTCTGGTCACAACATAAGGCCCTTGCCAATTTGGGGCGAACTTGCCTTTTGCTTCGATCTGATGTGGGAGGATCCGTTTCAATACTTGTTGCCCTACTTCAAATTTTCTAGGGCGCACCTTCTTATTGTATGCCCTTGCCATTCTTTTCTGATACAACTGGCCATGACACACTGCTGCCAATCTTTTTTCATCTATTAAGTTCAACTGCTCCAGTCGAGCTTTGACCCATTCATCGTCGTCAATCCCGGCTTCAGCGACAATTCGGAGGGAAGGAATTTCGACCTCTGCTGGTATTACTGCTTCAGTTCTGTATACCAACAAATAAGGAGTTGCACCTATGGAAATCTGGACTGTAGTGCGATAACCCAACAAGACAACGGGTAATTTCTCATGCCATTGTCTAGATCCTTCTACCATCTTCCTCAGTATCTTCTTGATGTTCTTATTGGCTGCTTCAACTGCTCCATTCGCCTTGGGACAATATGGGGTGGAATTGCGGTGTGTAATCTTAAACTGTTGGCATACCTCTCTCATCAAATTGCTGTTAAGATTTGCTCCATTATCCGTGATGATCACTTTCGGGACCCCAAATCTGCAGATGATATGGGAGTGAACAAAATCCACCAATGCCTTCTTGGTTACCGACTTGAAAGTTTTAGCTTCCACCCACTTGGTGAAGTAGTCGATGGTCACCAGAATGAACCTACGGCCGTTGGTCCCTGCCGGCTCAATAGGCCCAATGAAATCTATGCCCCATGAGACAAATGGCCATGGCGCTGACATTGTATGCAATTCTGTCGGCGTAGAATGAATCAAATCTCCGTATATCTGACATTGGTGGCATTTCCGCACGAAATTGATACAATCATGCTCCATAGTGAGCCAATAGTACCCTGCTCGAAGAATCTTCTTTGCCAATACATATTCGCTCATATGCGGCCCACAAACTCCAGCATGCACCTCTGCCATAATTGTCGTGGCTTGACCGGCGTCTATACATCTTAGCAATCCCAAGTCTGGGGTTCTTTTGTACAATACTCCTCCACTGAGGAAGAAACCATTTGACAAATGCCGAATGGCTATTTTTTGGTCTCCGATGGCCTGCTCCGGGTATATCCCCATCTTGAGGTACTCCTTTATATCATAAAACCATGGCTCGCCATCCACTTCCTCCTCTACCACGTTGCAATAAGAATGCTGATCACGAACCTGAATGTTCAAGGGGTCAACATACATTTTGTCGGGGTGGTGTAACATTGATGCTAAGGTGGCCAATGCATCGACAACTTCATTATGAACTCTTAGGATGTGCCTGAATTCCACTGATCAAAATCGCTTGCTCAGATCGTGCAAACATTGTCGATATGGTATGAGTTTCAAATCTCGGGTTTTCCCACTCACCCTGAATCTGATGCACCAGGAGGTCCGAGTCTCCCAAGACCAAAACGTCCTGGACATCCATGTCTGCAGCTAGTCGTAGACCCAAAATGCATGCTTCATACTCGGCCATGTTGTTGGTACAATGGAAACGTAGCTGAGCTGTAACAGGATAGTGACGTCCTGTTTCAGAAATGAGTACCGCTCCTATTCCAACCCCTTTCGCGTTTGCGGCTCCATCAAAGAAAAGCTTCCAACTTGGTTCCTCGGGTAATTCCAGCTCACCTATAAGCATTACTTCCTCGTCCGGAAAATACGTCCTCAATGGCTCGTATTCTTTATCCATGGGATTCTCAGCCAAATGATCGGCTAGCGCTTGGGCTTTCATGGTCGTCCTCGTCACATAGACGATATCAAACTCTGTGAGCAAAATTTGCCATTTTGCTAACCTCCCGGTGGGCATAGGTTTCTGGAAAATGTACTTTAATGGATCCAAACGGGAAATGAGATAAGTAGTATATGAGGACAAATAGTGCTTCAACTTCTGATCCAACCAAGTTAGGGCGCAACATATCCTCTCGAGTTGAGTGTACTTGACCTCATATACTGTAAACTTCTTGCTAAGATAATAAATGGCCTGCTCCTTCCTTCTTATAATGTCGTGTTGCCCCAACACGCAGCCAAACGAAATATCCAGGACCGTCAGATAAAGAATTAATGGTCTCCCTGGCTCAGGTGGGACCAACACAGGTGGATTTGAGAGATACCCTTTGATCTGGTCGAAGGCTTCTTGACATTCCGCCACCCAGTCTACCGCAGCATCTTTCTTCAGCAGCCGAAATATGGGTTCACAAGTCGCCGTGAGTTGAGCGATAAACCTACTGATATAATTTAGTCTTCCTAACAGACTCATTACCTCCGTTTTATTCTTTGGTGGCGGCAAATCCTGGATGGATTTGATCTTGGATGGGTCCAACTCAATACCCCGTCGACTGACGATGAATCTTAACAGCTTTCCTTATGGAACCCCAAAGGCGCATTTGGCCGGGTTGTGCTTAATATTATACCTTCGCAGTCTTTGAAAGAACTTCCTTAGGTCTGCTACATGGTCTTCCTCCCGCCAAGACTTTATGATCACATCATCTACGTACACTTCAATTTCTTTGTGTATCATGTCATGAAACACATTAGTCATTGCTCGCATGTACGTTGCCCCAGCATTCTTCAATCAAAATGGCATTACCCGGTAGCAGTAAGTTCCCTATGGCGTAATGAAAACCGTCTTTTCCGCATCTTCCTCGTCCATTAAGATCTGATGATATCCTGCATAGCAGTCCACAAAGGATCCGATCTCGCGCCCAGCGCAATTATCGATCAAGATATGGATGTTGGGAAATGGAAAATTATCCTTAGGACTTGCCTTGTTGATATTGCGGTAGTCGACACATACCCTGATTTTCCCGTCCTTCTTCGGCACTGGTATCACATTGGCCAACCAATTGGGATATCGGGTGACCCGAATAACTTTTGCCTGCAGCTGCTTGGTCACTTCTTCTTTGATCTTCACACTCATATCCGTTATAAACTTCCTCAGTTTTTGCTTGACCGGAGGGTATGCCGGGTTAGTGGGCAATTTATGAACCACTAGATCGGTGCTTAATCCCGGCATATCATCATATGACCATGCAAAAACATCTTTGAACTCAATGAGGGCTTTGATTAATTCCTCCCTGATGTTTGGCTCAATGTGGATGCTGATTTTGGTTTCTCTGACATTATCTGCATCCCCTAGATTGACAGCTTCGGTGTCATTCAGATTAGGCTTGGGTTTCTCTTCGAATTGGCACAATTCTCGGTTTATTTCTTCGAAGACTTCAGCCCCGTCATATTCGGACTCATCATCATAACCGATCTCTTGTATAATTAATTCGGAGTCAGATTGATTTATTAGACTAGGTCGAAGATCCGTTATGCATGCCATGTCATTAGAACCAGTAAAAAGAGAACTGTTCAGAAAGAGAAAAGAACAAAACAAAATTAAAATGAGACAAGAAAAGAGAATTTATTAAAAATGCGGGATAACAGGGTTCACACTTTACAAAATAAAATGAGATTTGGATTACACCCTGGAATAATCCAAAAAACAAGAAAGAAAAAATCAAAGCCTACTACCAGGACTCCCCCCGGGTAGGAAGAGGAGTAACCGTCCAATTGTTGGTTTTGGCCTCAGGCCCCACAAACTGTATGTCTGCTCCGCTGGAACCCTCTCCAACTTCTACCATATTGACATCAGCAAACAGCCTTTCAAAGCTCTGATTCAAATCCCCGTCCATCCCAATCAATGGTGCGAGAAATATTTCGGGACCGGTGACCCCTTGGCACTTGCTCTAATAAAGGATCTGGAGAGACGCGGAATTGGTTTGGGAAGAACCCAAACTCTCTTCTTTATTTTCCGTGATCGCTTTACATCTGCCACAGTAGGTTTGAACCCCAATCCAATGGTCTCTAAATTCTTAGGCAAGGAGACAGGTTGAACAATCCCTTGAAGCTCAGCCCCCAGGCCTTTTCCTGGCAGAAACCCATTACCCAGCATCTCTGAAACCATCATGACGGTTGCGGAAGCTACTCTGGGGTGTGGAATGCTTTCACCCTCGGTAATCTTGTTTGTTGATGCTGACTCAAAAATCTAGTAAACCCAGGGACCTTTGTCACCGTTGGTTTCTATGAAGGGCACAATGGCGCCTCCCATGGTGCACGCAGTGTCTTCCCCATGCAGCACGACATCTTGTCTGTCCCATTCGAACTTGACCATTTGATGCAAGGTGGATGGCACCGCTTTGGCCGCGTGGATCCACGGTCGTCCCAACAAAAGGTTATAAGATACCGCGACATCCAATACTTGGAACTCCATGGTAAACTGGACCGGGTCGATGGTCAACTCAAGTATAATATCCCCCATGGTGGCCGTTCCACTTCCGTCAAATCCTCGGACGCAGATGCTGTTCTTGTGGATTCTACCATGGTCAATCTTCAACTGGTTCAGGGTGGATAATGGACAAATATTGGCACTCGAGCCGTTATCCACCAACGCCCGGGTAACTGCAGAATCTTCACATTTGACAATCAAGTAAAGAGCTTTATTATGTTTTGTGCCCTCCACTGGCAGATCATCATCAGAGAACGTTACCCTGTTTACCTCAAAAATTTTGTTGGCAATCATTTCAAGGTGGTTTACTGAAATTTCATTGGGCACATGAGCTTCATTCAGTATCTTCATCAGGGCCCGGCGATGTTCATTCGAATGGATCAATAGTGATAACAACGAGATCTGGGCCGGTGTTTTCTTCAATTGTTCGACCACGGAGTAATCCTGCACTTTCATCTTTTTCAAGAATTCCTCAGCCTCTTCTTCTGACACAGGTTTCTTTGCTACTGCTGGGTTGGACCTTCTGAACTCCACTGGAGCAAAACACCATCCTGATCGAGTCAGTCCCTGCGCCTCACAACTATCCTCCTCCACTTGCTTCCCCTTGTACATTACCACTGCCTTTTCGTACTTCCAAGGCACGGTCTTGCTATCAATCACTGGTAATTGGACTACCGGCTTTATGGTGACCAGTTCCCTGAAGACCCCTTTCACAATAACTACGGGTGTGGATGATGTCCCTGATACTACCAATTTGGCTGGCTTTGGCTTCTTTGTTGCGGTGGACGGATTCTTCCCTAATATCACCACTGGCTTGACATCTTCCCCCTTTAACTGCACCCCTGCTTTCCCACCGGTCAATTCTTCTTTCGGAGCGGCCTGGATCATCATCACTGCCTGTGAGGGTTTCCTCGACTCTCCTCTCTTGTACACCAACTCGATCATGTGAGCTTCGTGGTGTACTGGCAGTGGGTTCTGGTTGATGTTGGGTGCCTCTGATGCCTGGACCTAGATCTTGTTGGCATCAATAAGATCTTGTATTGCATGCCTCAACCTCCAACATTTTTCGGTATCATGCCCTAGCATTCCTGAGTAGTACTCACAGCTTATTGATCGGTCCAAATTTTGGGGTGGGGGGTTTGGACCTCTAGGCTCGACAGGACTCACCAAACCTAGCTGCCTCAATTTGTGGAACACGGCGGTATAGGTCTCTCCCAACTCAGTAAAAGCTCTATGTCTCTGTAGCCTATCATTCCTAGCAGCTTGACTTCCTTGAAAGCCTGTCCAAGGAGGGTTCCTGTATGCCCTTGGTGGAGGGTAGGCGTTTTGGGGTGGAGGGTATGTGCTCTGTGGAGGTGGATATGCGTTTTGGGGAGCCGGCACGCGCCATTGTGGGTGAACCGGAGGCTGAGTGTATGTTTGGACTTGGTGTACGGAGAAGTGTGGTTCTTGAGGTGGATAGTAGTGTTGTGGCGGGCTGTATGGATAATTTGGCCTGTGGGGTCTGGGTTGGTTGTAGTATGGTTTTCCAGACCGGGACCAACCGCCTGTCTCAACCGTGGCGACTTCTTCTTTCTTCTTGCTTCCTAGTGCACCTCCCGTGCCACTCTGAATAGCCTGGGTCATTGCCTTGAGCGCTGAGTAATTCAGGATTTTATCGGACCTCAGTCGCTCCTCTATCATGACCCCTATCTTTACTACTTCATTGAAGGATTTTCCAACCGTCGTCACCAAGTGACCAAAGTAAGTTGGATCCAGCGTTTGCAGGAAATAGTCCACCATTTCTCCCTCTCTCATGGGAGGATCAACCCTGGCTGCCTGTTCTCTCCAGCGGAAACCAAACTCGTGAAAGCTTTCCCCAGGCTTCTTTCCGGTCCTCAGTAATGTGAGACGGCCAGGGACTATCTCGAGATTGTATTGAAAGTGACCTGCGAAAGCCTGCGCTAGATCATCCCAAGTGTACCATCTGCTGGGATCTTGCCTGGTATACCATTCCAATGCCGATCCACTCAAGCTTTGACCAAAATAAGCTATCAGTAGCTCATCTTTGCTGCCTACTCCTCTCATTTTGCTACAAAAGCCCCGCAAATGTGCCATAGGATCACCGTGCCCTTCATATAAGTCAAACTTAGGCATCTTGAATCCTGCCGGGAGTTGGACGTCCGGGAAAGGGCATAGATCCTTGTAGGCCACGCTGACCTGGTTGCCCAATCCATGCATGCTCCTGAAGGATTTCTCCAGGCTTTTGAACTTCCTCATTACCTCATCTTGCTCTGGGACCTTAACCGGCTTTTCAATCTCCGTCGGGACCTCCAAGTGTGGATTATAGGTATGGGGTTCTGGTGCATTGAATGTGGGTTCAGGGGGATAGTACTGCGTATCGGGAGCCTGAAACAACGGCTCACTAGTTGATCTTTGCAGTGTGGCTGGTGTGGGTCCCGTAAAAGTGGGAACATTTGGTGTTGGGAGATGTTGATGGGGTGGTGGAGCTTGGGAATCATAGGGGCTTCTCCCCTGATAATAGTGGTGATTCAGGAGGCTTGTTGAAGGGCCAGAGTGAGGGTAGTCCGGCATATGCCCTAGTGGTTCAGGGCTCTTTTGTACTTTAGCCAAGGTTAATTGCATCGCATTCATCTCCAATCCAATCCTCTCTATCTTCTCCATTGCCTCTTTCAGCAACTGGCTTACTGGCCTTTCTTCCTCGGCACTATTTTCTGAAGTAGTCATGATTATCGGTACAGGTCCCTTGGATCTGGTTTGATAAGGATGTGTTTCCATAACGCTTTAACAACTAACTGGTATAGGAAAACAACAAACTTGTTAGCGTTAGAGTTTAACAGATTTGGTAATAGTACGTTGGGGATGCAATGCTCCTAAGCAGTTAATCGTTTCTAACATGTTTTTGCTTCAACCGCATGCGTCATCCTGACTTGCTTTATTTGTGCCTTTAAAGTGTTTTGGGAACCCCCCGTTTTTCTCTCTATTATTCTTTTCTTTTTCCTTTGCTCTTTTTTCCTTTTTTTTAGTGGCGGTCGAATCTTATGTGGATTGCCTACGTATCACGTCTCCGCGTGAATCAGACCAGGCGTAGTTCTGCCACAAAGTAAAGACGCAAAATTCTTTTTGGAATCATTCAATTCATCACCAAAATTCGCTATTACAAACTACTGATTTCAAACAAAGAACAGCAATAGTACAGATTCCAAAATTCTTAACCTGACTCGATAAAAGAGAGAAAAAAACAACATATGGGAAGATAACGGACCCATAAAGTCAACAAACAAGACTCGAACTAGGGATACATTAAGGATTTCAACTTAGGTGCTCGCGAGGCATCGTTCGGCCTTTCCGCGGGCTTTGGTGTGAGACCTCTTTGTAAGCTTTTCAACTCATTCATGATCCGGTGAACATAGCCCACGACGGAGGCGAGTAGGGTGTCACGAGGCATATGCTCACATGCCAAGCATCTCATGTAAATGTAGTGCCCAATCTCGTCAATCCTATCTCGGATGTTGTCCCTTTCCCTGAATAATTGCTCTATTCGCCGGTTTTTCAGTCCCAGTGCTTGAGCATTGTCGGCGAGTCGATCCTGAAACCTCTCCATTTGTTTTTCCATTCTGGCCATCATATCATAACACTGCCTTCTGTCAGCTTGGGCATCTCGGGCTTGTTTAAAGATCCGCTCCTGAAGAGTGGAGTTCGTTTTTCTTAGTAGTCCGATGCTTATTTCAGAATCCCTTATGACTTGTTGCAGATGTTTCCTCCGGGCCATTGTACCTTTTGCCCATCTAACCCGCATTCTCGCTATGCATGCTTCAGATCTCTCCAAGTCCTCTCGGCTTTTACTGACCTGACTCCTCAGCTCTACTATCAACCTCTCATTGGACCGATTTTTCCGTTGGTCACCAGCATTTTTTCTGTCTTGGCGGATTCGGGCTCTCAGGGCCTTGTTTTTTTGAGTCAACTTGATTTTCTCCCTTGTATCAACATCGATTTGCAAGTTGCTTTGGTATCTAAGCCCCTCAATTTGCCGTTTTAGTTTGCCAATCTCGACCCGATATTCTTTCTTTTTGGCTAGCCCAGCCCATTGTGCTTGCGATGACTCTACAAAGTCTTGGACGTGAGCTCTCTTAGCTGGTCTCTGGTGCTCAAGCTCTCGTCTGTACCATGTGAGGTATTTTGGCGACACTTCGCCTTTGGCCCTATCTTGTAAACAAGTATCCACTTTCAGGGTTTGACACTCGTTCCAGATTCTCCGAACGACTGCTTCAGGGAACTGCCCACCAGACCCGATTTCGACCACCTGGCTACTGAGATCCTCTTCCTTTGGGACTATTTGACATCTCCCCAACTGCCTCAATACTCTGTATGGCGCATAGGGCTGGATACTTTGGAGACCCATCAACAACAAGTGAGATTCTACGGCTGACATGTGTATGATCTCATCTAAGGGTAGCCACCCAAATGCCCATTCTATCTGGTTTGCTGAGACGGAACGCAGTAGAGTGACCCATTCAGCGATCCCTTCTGGCAGGCTGAACCCGTTGACCCTTGTGGAAAACTCTTTTGTGACGACCCATATTTCAGACACTGAGGGCGATGACATAGGTGATCTATCATCCACATTTGCAGTAGTATATTGCAACCCTCAAAGAAACCTCCTCCGATTTTGCAAACAGTGAGAGCACGGAAGATGTCTGCTATTATCATCGGTGCCAGAGTGTTGTTGTCTTGTTTGAACAAAGTGCTGACGACCCCAGCGATTTGTATGTTAATTTTCTCATCCTTTCTAGGGAATACCAGAAAACCCAGAAAGGCCACCATAAAAGCAATACACCTATGTCTTTCCCATTTCAGCCGGCTTTCCCCCTGCAGATCTTACTCTCGGGACTGTTGAACCCTCCCAGATGACCGTACATGTCGTACAGGAATGCCAAACTACAAAACCCTTCTGATAACTCTGGGTTGTGTACAGTTCTGCGGATCTTCACGGTGTCTAGGAATCTGTGTACGGTCACGGTCCTTGGTGCAATAAGATATTGTTCCCTCATAGGGATTTTAGGACATCCGATGTACCCTGCTAGTTCCTCTAGCATTGGTGTGAGCTCAAAGTCTGAGAAATGAAATACGTTGTGTGTTGGGTCCCAAAATGAAATTAAAGCCCTTATAATGTCCCCTCGCGAATCGATGTCCAGTAATCCAACCAAGTTTCCTAAGTGCATCTTGACTGTATCTCGCCCTGATTCTTCCAAGTCATTCCACCACATGCGTAAGCCCAAAGGGACTCTGTTTATAATGGCCCCAGATGAACTCTTACTCGTGCTCATTCTGCACATTTATTAAGGTGATTTAGACAAAAGCAAAAATCTTTATTTTGACTCCAAAACTATTTTTCCCGTTTTCCTTAATTTTGAGAAAAGAAAGACTGATTTTCCAAATACGGCCTTTCAGCTCTTCGGGGATGAATATTTTAAGGCTGTGGGATTTTAACCGGCCAAAAGGTAAGAAAAATGGCCAAAGGCGGCTGTTTGTACAAATACAGCCTTCCGGCGTCCCTTTTGGGAATATTCGGCAATTTTCGCAAAAAAATGGCATCACCTGACTCTTTTATGAAAGCAGCAATATTTTGTCATTTTTTTTATTATTATTATTTTTTTTGCAAAAATAGGAAGTTGGGCCCGATAAGGGTTGCCTACGTATCTCATATCCGGTGAGAATCAAACCGACGTAGTTCGGGTAAGACAAATTAATTAAATCACGACTCCAATTTTCTTTCTTCAAAATCAAAATTTTGGCAGAGTTCTCACATTACTTGGACATTGGTTTTTCTTAAATGAGCAACTCTCACTTTTTCAAAATCCCCGTTTTCACCCACCGGTCAACATGCAAATTTGAAGCAAATTAAATGCACCAACAAACAAGATGCAACAGGATGGTCTTTTGTTCCAGGTTGCTTTTCCTAGATGGGCCCAACCCCTGTGTTGAGCCCCCTAAGTCAAATGCAACGTTGTAAGCACGTGATTTTTGCTTCACGGACGATCACTCCCAAAGAAAATAAAAATAGGGACAAATGACTTCGCTGTACAATTTTTCGATTTTTCCGTGACATGTGTTGTTTGTGGGTCTGTCCATTTCGCATTTAATCATTATCAAACAAAATACAAAAAAAAAATATATGTGTCATTAAAAGAAAATGCAAAAAATATATATGTGCATCGTCCGTTCTAGGTTGTGATTTAACTTACTTAAACATTTTAATTTGGTGTGATAATTATGTTGAAGTGCTACATTGTTGTTGTTTTAATTTCATTTATTTTATTATTTATTTTGTTATTTTTTATTTTTTTAGAAAACAAAAAGAAAAGAGTTGAAAATCGGTTTGGGCCCAAAAATGAAACAAAAAACAGGCCCAAACCAAGCACTCAAGTCCAGTCCAAATCAGGCCTGCCCAGGCTCATCCCAAAACAGCGTCGTATAAGGCATCTGATCTGAGCCGTTCAACCACACTAATCCAACGGTCCACCTCAGCACCCGTAACCCGACCTGTTTAGCCGGTCCAACCCAACCCACCACTTAAACCCAAACGACCCCGTTTTAATATCAAACGACTGCGTCTCACCCCTCACCATCAGATCCAAGCCGTTGAGATCATATTATCTAACGGCTCAGATCCAATCCCCTACTCCGTATATAAACCCTCTATCACACCCCACGCCCCCTATCCGAACCCCCCTTCACTCGTCTCCTTCCCCAAGCTTTGAACCCCCAAACCCTAGTAGCCGCCCTGATATCCCATTCACCAGAACCCGGTGGCACGAACGCCGGTGACCACCCCCTTCACACCCCTGAAACATCCAACCACCCTGAGCACGAATCCACTAACCGTGTACCTCGAATCACCTCCCATCGTCTCGAATCTGGATTTGAAGATTCGAGACAAAACTCGATCTATACCAAACCTCACCATCTTCATACCAGACACTCCCCTGACCCCCCTCGTGACCAAACCAGGTGTGGTTTGGTCCGAATCTACCCACAACTTCTAAAAACCAGATCTGAAAATCCAGACCCTAGAACATATGAACCTGGGAAATCCGGCCGGTCTTGACCGGGGTTTGAGGTCTAATAGACCTTAATCAAGGTGTTCTCATGTGAGAACACCCTGATTAAAGTTTGTTCGGCCTCAAGGGTTCAAAGTTGAGTCAGATTTGGGTCATTTTGATTTCAAACTTTATCGGTAAGTTTTCCTTTCCCTTTGTTTTAGTTCTAATTAAGTTGTCAACATGTTTCGTTGTGTTTGTTTGTTATTTTGGTATTTTTTATTCGAATTTCTTCCATCTCCGTCAAAGGCTTTTTATTTGGTCAGTTGATTTTCTGTGTGTTCTGAATGTATTATGTGGTATACATGATCGTCACTTAGATTATTTGTCAAATGAGTTAATTCATATAGGCTCCCAGTAATTGAACAAAAGTTGTCCGATGCCCTTTAGGTCCCTGTATGTATTTGTTTATATGAACGATTGATTGTTACCTGTTATAATTAGTATAGTCGACTCGATAAACATCGTCGATTAGTTCTCTATAACTAATGGATCAAATGAGCTAATAATTTCACATGACTAAATGAACCATGTCACTGACTGAATGCTCGACATTGCCTGAAATTAGCCTATAAACTGCATTACAAAACAACTGAAAGATTCAGTCTAGGGCAGCTTCGATTTTAAATTTTTCAAAAGTTCAAAATGACCCATTATTGCAGAGGGTCAAGACAGTAATAACCAGGGATTAACAGGGGTAATTTGGCTGTTTAAAAAGAACAAAAATGATTAGTTTAAATGAGCTGACAAGTAGGGTACTAATTTGGGATTAAACTAATGCCAATGGGGAACAAGACAAAAGAGTATGGGGTTTAAAATGAATACTAAAATGAGCCCATAACTCTGGATTAAAGAATAATCCAGGCGTGGGGAACAAATGGCTGGCATCAAAAAGATGCTTAGGCATGGGATTTAAGAGGTGTGGGCAGTCTGCAAATTGGCAGAATCCAGGCAATCAAACTGCACTGGTTGTTTGGCTTATAAATAGGCCATTTCAGAACTTAAAAGGGGCTGGAAAATTTAGTCTTGAGAGAGGTCTTGTGAGTTTGAAGAAAACTGAAAAATATAAGGAAATTTCCAGAAACACTGTAACCAAACACTGTCTGAAAACTACAGAAGAATTCACATTGGTCAAGCTGTCTTGGCCAAGTTCTGTTTGTTTGCCCTGGTGGAGCTGCTTGTGATTGTTGAACTGCTGGTGTTGCTGCATTGAATACTCTGTTATTTCTGTTGCTTCACTACTCTTTTCTGGGATTGTTTGTTTGGGGCTCGACCATCTGTTGGTTCTCTTTGTTCTGGAAACTGTTGCTGTTTGTCTGTGGACTGTGGAGAACATTTGTGGTTGTTGGTTTGCTGCTGTGTTGTTGCTGTTTGGTTGTTGTTGTTGTTGCTTGTTGCATACTACTCAACTGATTACTCTCCTTCTTCCTTTCCTTTCCTTACCAGGTACACGATTAATACCACCAATGTAATTTGAAAGTTTGAGCATGAATGCAAAAGAGAAGACCTGCAGATTGTTTTTATATATACATGGACTGTTGTATTAAATGTCATGTAGTATATAATAGTTACATTTTCGTTTGGACAATAGAAGTAGCCTACATGCTTAGTATATCAATGTAGGTTAGTGAATGCTAGTTCATATATGTATGCTGTTAGATGAAAATATTCCCATTGCAATAAGTTGTATCTTAGACTTAGTTTGATTGTGTAGTATATTCTCTAATGTAGGCCAAGTATGAAAACTATCCACTATTAGTTAAATTCTTTCCCTTCTGTCAAATTATCGCATATAAATTGATAAATTCATTTTTAGAACAAAGAACGAGTTCAGGGCCTCAACCTCATGAAGGTCGAGCCCAGATCGAAACAGACCAAGCAGGCCCGTATCGGATAAACAGTGGCCCAAGTCTGGCCAATCTCGCATGAACTAGGTTTGGGCCCATAGTGTTCGATTAGTTGTCCATGGGCGTAATCACGTTTTTTTATTATTCTGTAAAAGCATTTTGAATCTTGCTATAAATAAGCCTGCAAGCATGTAATTAACTAGGGCTATCTACTGCTTTCAATTAGTAGAGACAAACGCGACAATAAACGTAGTTGTTATAGGATATCCTTTTAAAATAAGGACGAGATGAGCCTCGACAAAAATAAAGAAAAAACGCACAAGTTGCGGGGCCCTCATTAAATGTATATATATATTGAAGCACTCAGTCCCTAAGGTGGGTCGTTTAGCAAATCTCACGACCTCCCAGAATAATAACGCGATAGCCTCTTTAAGCGCGTATTTAATAATTTCACCTTCTTAAATTCGGGTGCGCATTTACGTGACCCAAATCCAATTCTCGGCGGATTCGAAATGTATTTCTAATCAGGGGCACATTGATTGTGACGTGGCTCGAGATGCATGTCCATGACGTCGCAAATTCCTTTTAAAAATAGAACGAGACGAGCCTCGACAGACAAAAAATGTATAAGCTGCGGGGCCCTCTGAATGCATATATATTAAAATACATAGAATCCGGGACAGGCCGCTTAGTAAATGTTACGTCCTTCCCCAAAATAACAATACGTTTAGTCGTTTTAGGCACGTATTTAATAATTGTATCTTCCTAAAGTCGGGTGCACATTTATGTGACCCAAATCTAAATATCAACGGAGTCAAAGTATGTCGACGATCACGGGTACATTGATTGTAACGCGGTCTGAGATACATTTTCACAACGTTGCAATCCTTGATAAAAATAATAGTAAATGATCAAAGCGGTTAAAAGATAAAAATTGCACATTGGTTCATAATTGTATATAATCAGATAATCAAGCCGAATATAACAGTTGAGCGACCGTGCTAGAACCACGGAACTCGGGAATGCCTAACACCTTCTCCCGGGTTAACAGTATTACTTATCCGGATTTTTGGTACGCAGACTGTAATATAGAGTCATTCTTTTCCTCGATCCGGGATTAAAATTGGTGACTTGGGACACCCTAAATCTCCCAAGTGGCGACTCTGAAATAAATAAACCAATCCCGTTTCGATTGTCCTTTAATTGGAAAAAACTCCCGTGCGCCCTCCCGGGTGCTGAAAAAGGAGGTGTGACAGCTCTGGCGACTCTGCTGGGGATCAAAACCCAGAATCTCTGGTTCAGGGTTAGAATTCGAGCTTAGATAAATTGTTATATTTGGTTCTATCTGATTTTACATATTTAAGCCTAATGTGCTAAATGTCGCTTTTACCGCTTTGATATTATTTGAACTGTATATAAACTGTGCCGAAACCTCTCTCTTCTTACCTCCGGGGAGAAGCTCGCTGATCGAGGCTCCCTATTCTGTTAGTGTCAATACCCAAAATAAGAAAGAGGACGGATAAGTTACGAAGCCGGACGGCCTTTTGGTTCCCGGTAAGTTGCCCCTCCTCGATTCGAGTTGTCCGCTCGGGTACACAGTCTAGAACATATACCCAGGTTATAAAGCTAGTATAACGAAACTCCATGCCGGATCCCTAGTAGGAACGCTTATTTGCATCACGTTGCATTTGACTTAGGGGGCTCAACACAGGGGTTGGGTCCGTCTAGGACTAGCAACCTGATATGAAAGGACCATCCTAATGCATCCTATTTGTTTTCCGTGCATTTATTTGTCTCGCGCCCGCATGCTGACCGGTGTTTGAAAATTATGAATAATGTGAAATTGGAAACAAAAAAGAAGAAGAAATAGCGGTTAAGGAGCTAATTGTTTATTTTTGAAAAAAAAACCAATGCCAAAATACTGTCAAAACTCTGCCGAAATTTTGAGAAAATGAAAAAAAAAAAACGTCTTATTAGTTTGTTTTATTAAAAGCAAAGGAAAAATAAAAAAAAAAGAAAAAAAGGGGTCGTTGTTCTATTTTGTTTTTCAAAAAATATATAGTGTGTCTTGTCGTAAAAATGAAGATGAAAAAAGAGTCTTATTATTTTTTATTTTTATTTTTTAAAAAAATGTTTTTTTATTATTTTTTATGAAAATCCGAGTAATAATAATAAAATATATATATATAAAATCCGAGTAATAATAATAAAATATATATATATATATGTCTTTATTTGTTGCAAAAATATTTGTCTTGCCAAAAAGTCTTGAAAAGTTTTTAGACCCCTAATTTTCAAAAAAAAAAAAGATAAAAAAAAAGTTTTTTTATTTTATTCACTTGGCATAATCACCCTAATAAATGTGCAGGATGAGCACGATACAAAACGAACCTTTTTCAGTAATGACCAAGATCCCTTTTGAGTTGCGGTTATGGTGGAACGACTTAGGCAAAGAAGGGCAAGACAAAGTAAGGAAATATCTGAAAGGTCTCCCGGACCTACTAAACGTTCAGCCTCGGGGTGATATTATCAGATCATTGGTCACTTGTTGGGATTCCGCACACAACGTGTTCCATTTTTCGGACTTCGAGCTCACCCCGACGTTGGAAGAAATAGCAGGGTACATCGGAAGTGATGAAGCCCCTTTTAGGTTCAAATACTTGATTGCACCTAGAGCTGTCACGGTACATCGGTTTCTGGATTTCCTAAAAATACCTCGAACATTCCACCATCCAGATCTTGCCAAAGGGTTCTGCAGTCTCCACCTCATATATTCTAGATACGGCCACGTGGGCGGGTTCAATAAGCCGGATTTCAAACTATGCAGTAGAGGCAACCGACAAAAGTGGGACGAACACAAGCTAGTGGCTTTTATGACAGCCTTTCTGGGTCTTATAGTGTTCCCTAGGAAAGATGGAAACATTGATCTAAAGGTAACCGGGGTCGTCAATACTTTTCTTACCCAAGATAAAAGTACTCTGGCGCCTATGATTATGGCTGACATTTTCCGGGCTCTCACTGCTTGTCGAGCTAGGGGAGACTTTTTCGAAGGATGTAACCTACTGTTGCAAATGTGGATGACCGATCATTTATGCCATCGCTCCTCGCTCTTGGGTTATGGTTCGCCCGAGAAAACTTGTATTGGAGAATTCTACACGAGAATCAAAGGGCTCAATTTACCTGAGGGAGTCACATCATGGACCTCATTTCTCCGAACTCTCACTGCCAGCCAAATCCAGTGGACGCTCGGATGGTCACCTATTGAGGAAATCATATACATGCCGGCAACCCGGCCTCACTTTCTATTGATGGGACTGAAAAGTATCCAACCCTATGCACCGTATCGGGTTTTGAGGCAACTTGGGAGATACTAAGTGGTACCGAAAGATGAAGATTTGAGTACCCAAGTGATTGAAATCAGTCCGAACGGTCATTTCCCTGAAGAAGAAGTTCGCCAAATCTGGAGTGAGTGCCAACATCTGACAGCAAACACTTGTGTGATTGATACGGCAAAAGGGGAAGTCGCCCCAGGATATCACGCTTGGTTTAGAGGTAGCCTGTCCTACAAAAGACCGGCTAAGAGACCACATCTCAAAGATTTCGTAGAATCATCCCAAGGGCAATGGAACTGGTTAGCAAAAGAGAAGGGTTATCGGACAGAGATTGGTGATTTGAAGCTACAAATGGACAGCCTGAAATTCGATAACAGCGTACAAATCGCGGCGGATCTAAGCGAAAAGAATAGATTGATCCAAGAGAATGAAGAACTTAAGGCCCAAATCCAAAAATTAAGATTGTCTCTTGAGGAGCAGCCCAGAAGTCGATCAGACCAGCAGTTGATAAAGGGTTTGAAAAGAGAAATCACGGAATGGCGAGTCGGGTTAGAAGAATCCGAAAAGGTCATGGCAGAGTTCAAGGCACAGTGGGGAACAAGAGTAGACAAGCATCGCCGATGCTTGAACCAATTGAAACGTGACCACGAGAAGACTGTTGCCAAAATAAAGAGAGAGATGGCTACACTTGAGTTTAAAGCAGTTAAGCAGGCCAGGGATTTCCAATTGGAGAGTAGATACTATTACGACTTGTTGGCCCAAATGAAGACAGAAGTGCGGCAGCTGAAGAATCAGCATATACAAGACTCACAGGTATTCAAGACGTGCAGTGATCAGATAAGACACCTACTCATAGAGAAGAAACAAACCAGAGATAAGATCAAGGCCATTGCCCACGCCATCATCAGACGGTGTCGGTGGTGTGAGAACATGACCAGCGTTACCGTTCTCTCAGCAGTGATGGGTTATGTCAAATAGACCATGCACGAGTTGGAGCAGCTCGAAAGGGATCTCGCACCTAGAACCGCGAAAAGGCCGAATGATGCCTCGCGGGTCCTTAAGTTGGAAAATTAACCTTTGGTCGAGTCTTGTTTGTTTAGGCTTTGATGTTTTCCCGTATGTTGTTTTCTATTTTTCCTTCAATCAAATAGGGTCAAAGAACCGTGGAGTCTGTATTGTTGCTATTCCTTGTTTGAAGTAATTTGTAATAGCAAAATTTTGAGAATGAATTTAATGATTTCACAAGAATTTTGTATTTCTTTACTTTAAGGCAGAACTACGCCTGGTCTGATTCGCGCGGGGACGTGATACGTAGGCAATCCCCATAAGATTCGACCGCTCTTAATAAAGAAAAGAAGATACAAAAATAAAATAAAATAACAGAAAAGGGGACAAATGAGCAAACCGGGATGACGCATGTTGTTCGAAGCAAAGCATGTAGAAACGGTTAACTACCTAGGAGCATTGCATCCTCTATGTGTTATGATCAAATCTGTTAAACTCTAACGCTAACAAAAGTTTGTTGTTGTCTGATTCAGACAAGTTAGTTGTTAAAGAACTCTGGCAACACACTCCTATCAAACCAGATCCAAAGGACCGATAGCAACAAGCATGACTACTTCAGAGAATAGTAATGAGGAAGAGAGGCCGATGAGCCAGTTGTCAAAAGAAGCGATGGAAAAGATTGAAAGGATGTGACTAGAGATGAATGCAATGCAGCTAGCCATAGCCAAAACACAAAAGAACCCTGAAACACTGGGACACATGCCAGAATACCTTCACTTCGGCCCTTCCACAAGCCGCCCAAATCCCCTTTATCATCAAGAAAGAAGCCCTCATGATTCCCAAGCTCCACCACCCCAACAACCTCTTCCAACACCCAATATTCCCATTTTTGTGGGACCAACATCAGCCCCTTTGCAAAGAACGACCAGTGAGCCATTGTTTCAGGCTCACGATACACAATACTATCCCCCCGAGCCTACGTTTCATGCTCCCGAGCCACAGGCTTACAATCCACATTTGGAAGTGCCGGCGGAGATTGAGAAGCCGGTCAAGGCCCCTGAACAGGATGAGGTATTGAGAAAGTTCAAAAGCCTGGAACAGTCCTTCAGGAACTTACATGGGCTGGGCAACCAAGTCAGCGTAGCATACAAAGATCTGTGCCCTTTCCCAGACGTCCAACTCCCGGCTGGTTTCAAGATGCCTAAGTTTGATTTATATGAAGGGCACGGTGATCCCATGGCATATTTGCGGGGATTCTGTAACAAGATGAGAGGGGCAGGCGGCAAGGATGAGCTGCTGATAGCTTATTTCGGCCAAAGTCTGAGCGGATCTGCACTAGAATGGTATACCAGGCAGGATTCCAGTAGGTGGTATACTTGGGATGATCTGGCCCAGGCTTTCGCAGGTCATTTCCAGTACAATCTCGAGATAGTCCCTGACCGTCTCACATTATTAAGAACTGGGAAGAAACCCGGGGAAAGTTTCCGCGAGTTCGGGTTCCGCTGGAGAGAACAAGCAGCTAGAGTCGATCCTCCCATGAGAGAGGGAGAGATGGTGGATTATTTCTTGCAAACATTGGATCCAACCTACTTTGGTCACTTGGTGACAACGGTTGGAAAATCTTTCAACGAGGTGGTCAAGATAGGGGTCATGATAGAAGAAGGTCTGAGGTCTGACAAAATCTTAAACTATTCAGCACTCAAGGCCACAACCCAGGCTATTCAAAGCGGCATGGGAGGTGCGCTGAGAAGAAAGAAAGAAGAGGTTGCCACGATCGAGGCAGTCAGTTGGTCCAGGGATAGCAGGCCGCACTACAACCAACCCAGACCTCACAGGTCAAACTACCCATACAACCCACCACAAAATTTCTATCCACCTCAAGAACCACATTGTTCCGTACACCAGGCCCAGGCATACACCCAGCCTCCGGTTCGCCCGCAATGGCGCGCGCCGGTTCCCCAGAACATATATACGCCACCACAAAACACCTACCTTCCACCAAGGGCGTATAGAAACCCTCCAGGGGCAGGCTTTCGGGGAAATCCAGATGCTAGGAATGACAGGTTGCGAAAACAGAGAACTTTCACGGAGTTGGGAGAAACCTACACCGCTTTGTTCCACAAGTTGAGGCAATTGGGTTTGGTTAGTCCTGTCCAGACTCGAGAACCAAATCCCCCACCTCAGAATTTGGATCGATCAATAAGTTGTGAATACTGCTCAGGGATGCTCGGGCACGATACCGAGAAGTGTTGGAAATTGAGGCATGCCATACAGGATCTTATTGACACCAATAAGATCGAGGTCCAGACACCGGAAGCTCCTAACATCAACCAAAACCCACTACCAGCGCACCACGAGACTCACATGATTGAGTTGGTGTATGAGGGAGGAGAGTTGAAAAAAACCTCCAAACAGTGATGATGATCCAAGCCGCCCCGAAGGAAGTCTCAACCAGTGGGGGAACGAGGGTACAGTCACAGGAAGAAAGCGTCAAGCCAGTAGTGATATTGGGAAAGAGCCCGTCCGCCATAACAAGCAAACCCGAGCCAAACAAGTTGGTAATATCAGGGGTTCCGCCCGCACCTGCTGTTGTGTTAAAGGGGGCATATAGAGAACTGGTCACCGTAAAGCCTGTAGTCCAGCTGCCGATGATTGATAGCAAGGTTGTGCCTTGGAAATATGAAAAGGCGGTGGTGATGTACAAAGGAAAACATGTAGAAGAAGTTAGTTGTGAAGCGCAAGGACTGACTCGATCAGGTCGATGTTTTGCTCTGGTGGAGCTAAGAAGAACCAACCCAGTTGCAACCAAGAAACCTGTGTCCGAAGAAGAGGCTGAGGAGTTCCTGAGGAAGATGAAAATGCAGGACTACTCCGTGGTCGAACAGCTGAGAAAAACACCGGCCCAGATCTCGTTGCTGTCATTACTGATCCATTCTGAGGAGCATCGACGGGCTTTGATGAAGATATTGAACGAAGATCATGTACCCAATGAGATTTCTGTAAACCACCTGGAAACCATTGCAAGCAAGATTTTCGAGGTAAACAGGGTAACATTCTCAGATGATGACCTGCCAATGGAAGGTACGGAGCATAATAAAGCTTTGTACCTAGCTGTCAAATGTAAAGACTCGGTGGTAACTCGAGTACTGGTGGATAACGGCTCAAGTGCCAATATTTGCCCACTATCTACCCTGAATCAACTAAAGATCGACCACGGAAGGATCCACAAGAACAGTATCTGTGTCCGAGGGTTTGACGGAAACGGAACAGCCACTGTGGGGGATGTTGTACTTGAACTGACCATCGGTCCAGTCCTGTTTACCATGGAATTCCAGGTGTTAGACGCCACAGTATCTTACAACCTGCTGTTAGGACGACCATGGATTCATGCAGCCAAAGCAGTGCCCTCCACCCTACATCAGATGGTGAAGTTCGAGTGGGAAAGACAAGAGGTCGTGTTACACGGTGAGGACACAACGTGCACCATGGGCGGAGCCATTGTACCTTTCATAGAGACCGCTGATGACAAAGGTCCTTGGGTCTACCAGATTTTCGATACAGGGTCGGCCAACAAAATTTCTGAAGGAGAAATCATCCCGCACCCTAGGGTAGCTGCCGCAACAGTCATGATGGTCTCAGAAATGCTGGGTAATGGATTTGTACCAGGAAAAGGCCTGGGAGTCGAACTTCAAGGGATTGTCCAACCTGTCACCTTACCTAAAAATCTGGAAACTTTCGGATTGGGGTTCAAACCAACCGCAGCAGATAGGAAACAAGCGCGAAAAATGAAGAAGAGGGTCTGGTTTCTGCCTAAGCCGGTGCCACGTTTCTCAAGGTCTTTCGTTAAAGCAAGTGCCAAGGGGTCACCGGTCCCAAAGATTCTAGGACCGTTGATCGGTATCAATGAGGACCTGAATCAGAGTTTTGAAAGGCTGTTCGCGGATGTCAGTATGGTGGAAGCTGGAGAAGGTTCCAGCGGAACAGAGATACAGTTTGTGGGGCCTGAGGCCAAGACCAACAATTGGACAGTTACTCCTCTTCCTGTCCGAGGGGAGTCTTGGTAGTAGGCTTTGATTTATGTTTTGTTTGTTTGTTTGTTCGGATTATTCAAGGGTGTAATCCAAATTTTACTTTCGTTTTTGTAAAAGTGTGAACCCTTTTATCCCGCAAGTTTAATACAGTTCTTTTCTTTTGTCCCATTTTAATTTTGTTTTGTTCTTTTTCTTTCTGAACAGCGGATCTTCGACCTAGTCTAATAAATCAATCTGAATCTGACTCAATGATGCAAGAGGTCGTTTGTGACGATGAATCTAAATGTGACGAAGGTGAAACCTTCGAAGAGATAAACCGAGAACTATGCCAATTTGAAGAGAAACCCAAGCCTAACCTAAATGACACTGAGGCTGTGAATCTAGGAGACGCTAATAACGTCCAAGAGACCAAAATTAGCATCCACATTGAGCCGAATGTCAGGGAAGAATTGATCAAAACCCTCATGGAATTCAAAGGTGTTTTTGCATGGTCATATGACGATATGCCTGGATTAAGCACCAATTTAGTGGTTCACAAATTGCCCACTGACCCGGTATACCCTCCGGTCAAGCAAAAACTAAGGAAATTTAAAACAGAAATGAGTGTAAAGATCAAAGAATAAGTGATTAAGCAGTTGCAGGCGAAGGTCATTCGGGTCACTCGATATCCCGAGTGGTTGGCCAATGTGGTACCAGTCCCGAAGAAGGATGGGAAAATCAGGGTGTGCGTCGACTACCGCAACCTCAACAAAGCAAGTCCCAAGGACAATTTTCCGTTACCCAACATTCATATCCTGATCGATAATTGCGCGGGGCGCGAGATCGGATCCTTTGTGGATTGCTATGCGGGTTATCATCAGATCCTAATGGGCAAGGAAGATGCGGAAAAGACAGCGTTTATTACGCCATGGGGAACCTACTGCTATCGGGTAATGCCGTTCGGATTGAAGAACGCCGGGGCAACATACATGCGAGCAATGACTGCTGTGTTTCATGACATGATACACAAAAAAATCGAGGTGTACGTCGATGATGTGATCATCAAATCTTGGCGTCAGGAGGACCATGTAGCAGACCTAAGGAGATTTTTCCAAAGACTCTGAAGGTATGATATCAAGCTCAACCCGGCCAAATGCTCATTCGGGGTTCCATCAGGAAAGCTGCTAGGATTCATCGTCAGTCGACGGGGGATTGAGTTAGACCCATCCAAAATTGAATCCATCCGAGATTTGCCACCGCCAAGGAACAAAACAGAGGTAATGAGTTTGCTGGGTAGACTCAATTACATCAGCAGGTTCATCGCCCAACTCACAGCAACTTGTGAGCCCATATTTCGGTTGCTGAGAAAGGATGTTGCGGTAGGTTGGACGGCAGAGTGTCAGGAGGCCTTCGACCAAATCAAAGGGTATCTGTCTAATCCACCCGTATTGGTCCCGCCGAAGCCTGGGAAGCCCTTAATATTTTACCTGACGGTCTTGGAAAATTCATTTGGTTGTGTATTGGGGCAACATGATGACATAGGAAGGAAGGAGAAGGCCATCTACTATCTTAGCAAGAAATTCACAGTACATGAGGTCAAGTACACTCAACTCGAGAAAACATGTTGCGCCCTAACTTGGGTAGCTCAGAAGTTGAAGCACTACCTGTCTTCATATACTACTTATCTCATATCCCGTTTGGACCCATTGAAGTATATCTTTCAGAAACCTATGCCTACGGGAAGATTTGCAAAATGGCAAATTCTGCTCACAGAGTTTGATATCGTCTATGTGACGAGGACGGCCATGAAAGCCCAGGTGCTAGCAGACCATTTGGCAGAGAATCCCGTTGATGAAAAATACGAGCCCTTAAGAACGTACTTTCTTGACGAAGAGGTAATCCATACAAATGAGTTGGAATTACCTGAGGAACCGGGTTGGAAGTTTTTCTTTGATGGAGCTGCAAACGCGAAAGGTGTTGGACTAGGAGCAGTACTCATTTCTGAAACAGGACGGCATTATCCTGTTACGGCTCAACTACGCTTCTATTGCACCAACAATATGGCCGAGTATGAGGCTTGCATTCTGGGTCTGCGCTTGGCTGCTGACATGGATGTCCAAGACGTCTTGGTCTTGGGAGACTCGGACCTCTTGGTACATCAAATTCAGGGTGAATGGGAAACACGAGATCTAAAACTCATACCATACCGACAATGCTTGCATGATCTGAGCAAGCAATTTCGATCGGTGAAGTTCAAACACATCCCGAGAGTTCACAATGAGGTTGCGGATGCCTTGGCCACCTTAGCATCAATGCTGCACCACCCTGACAAAATGTATGTTGATCCTCTGCACATCCAGGTCCGTGATCAGCACGCCTACTGCAATGCCATAGAAGAAGAAGCAGATGGCGAACCCTGGTTTCATGATATCAAGGAATACCTCAGAATGGGGATATATCCAGAACATGCCTCTGGAGACCAAAAAGAGCCCTTCGGCGTTTGTCGAATGGTTTCTTCCTCAGCAGAGGAGTATTTTACAAAAGAACCCCGGATTTGGGATTGTTGAGATGCATAGATGCCAGTCAAGCAACGATGGTTATGGCAGAGGTACATGCTGGAGTTTGTGGGCCACACATGAGCGGATATGTATTGGCAAGAAAGATCCTTCGAACAGGGTGTTATTGGCTCACCATGGAACACGACTGTATCACTTTCGTGAGGAAATGCCATCAGTGCCAGATACATGGAGATCTGATTCATTCTCCGCCAACAGAGTTACATACGATGTCAGCACCCTGGCCGTTTGTAGCATGGGGCATGGATGTCATTGGACCTATCGAACCAGCAGCATCCAACGGCCATAGATTCATTCTAGTGACCATTGATTACTTCACCAAATGGGTTGAGGCTAAAACCTTCAAATCAGTAACTAAAAAGGCAGTGGTGGATTTTGTGCATTCCCATATCATCTGCAGATTTGGGATCCCAAAAGTGATCATCACGGATAATGGTGCGAATCTTAATAGCAGCCTGATGAGAGAGGTATGCCAACAATTCAAGATTACATACCGCAATTCCACCCCATATCGTCCCAAGGCGAATGGAGCGGTCGAAGCAGCCAATAAGAATATCAAGAAGATACTGCGAAAGATGGTTGAAGGGTCCAGACAATGGCACGAGAGATTACCCTTTGCTTTGTTGGGTTACCGCACTACCGTCCGAACTTCCATAGGCACAACTCCTTATTTGTTGGTGTACGGAACTGAGGCCGTAATACCAGCGGAAGTCAAAATTCCGTCCCTCCGGATTGTCGCTGAAGCCGGGATTAATGATGATGAATGGGTCAAAGCTCGATTGGAACAGTTGAGCTTGATAGATGAGAAAAGATTGGCAGCAGTGTGCCATGGTCAGCTATACCAAAAGAGAATGGCGAGAACATATAATAAGAAGGTGCGCCCCAGGAAGTTTGAAGTAGGGCAGCAGGTATTGAAGAAGATCCTCCCACATCAGGTCGAGGCAAAAGGCAAATTCGCCCCAAATTGGCAAGGGCCTTATATCGTGACCAGAGTATTGTCCAACGGTGCTTTGTGTTTGACAGATGTCGAGGGTAGATGTGTCGACATGGCTATCAATTCAGATGCAGTCAAGAGATATTATGCGTAATTTCTTTAATTATGGCAATTTTTGGTTCATTTGTTTGTATTTGGCATTTATTGGATAATGAGATGACGGAGGCAATTCTTTCTTCTATCCAAACACTTTTAACCCTTGCTTCCCCCTTTGAGCCTTAAGTTATTCTTTCACACCCCTCTTTTGGAATCACTAATGGAAAAGACATGAAAAAAAAGAGAGAAAAGAAAAGAAAAAGAAAAATGAAAAGAAGGAAAAAGAAAAAAGGAAGATAAAATCATAAGAAATACAAAACCGTTGGGAACTACGTTTGACCTGATTCCTCAAAGAGGATACGTAGGCGCCTCACGGCTCGGTCATAAAATGCATCATAGTGAATATAGGATGCATAATGTGCATAGTGTGCATAATAAGCACAGTGTGCGTAACGCACGTAGCTCAACACAAGTATAAAAAATAAAATTCCCCAAGCAAGAAAACTAGGGCAGAGGTTATGTTTTAAGTTCCAACAAAGGTTTGATTCCAAAAGTTGTAGCAGATCACCCATCAAATTATTTCATTTTTTTGATAGCCTTTCTTTAACCCCACACCAAAACCAACATCGACGTCCAAAAGACCTCCCGATCAATATCCAAGAGATGCCAAGACAGGCAAATAAGGCCGAGAATAATACACCGATCCCCAGCAAGAAGAGAATCGTGAGACTGGGAATGAATTGATGGTCAAAGGAATCTCCAGGAGAGAGGGTCGTATCAACAACACCCCGATTCCTCGATGAAGAAATAAAATGAGAGCGTCTTATCGGTGAAAACCTTCACAGGCACCGAAAGGCGACGTAAGATGAGGGATATAGAATGAGAGAGTCTTATCGATGAAAACCTTCACAGGCACCGAAAGGCGACGTAAGATGAGAAATATGAAATGAGAGAGTCTTATTGGTGAAAACCTTTACAGGCACCATAAGGCGCCGGGAGATGAGAGGAGTCTCATTGGTGAAAACCCCTCGAAGGGCACTATGAGGCGACAAGACAGATCAACAAAAAAGCGACCACATTCGCAACGAAATGGACAGTCATTTATCATCCCCAGCAAGTCAGACCATCGGGCAAATCGATTGATACAAATAGACTGGGTCGGGGACGTCATGATCACGGGGACCAGTCATGTCCTCCAGATAAGTTCTTTTGAGTTTCTTCTCCCACCAAATATTGGTTCAGAAAGATTTTCTCCCTTTTCTATCTTTTATTTCTCTTCCTAAAAGTTGTCTTGAAAAGGATTTTTCAAAGCTTACTACCAGAGACCGAAGGGGAATTCATCCAATGCAGGATAACACAAACAGTCTTAAAAGCCGGTCCCAGGCAATGCAATGATCGTGCCTGGCAGTTTTGGAGGAAGTAAGCTCCTAAAGGGAGTGGTTTCGGGAGTAGAAGCAGACTCCCACAGCATGTACTTAAAGAGAAAGCAGAAAGGGGGATAAATTGAAAACCAGCCCCCAGCAGGCCAGAAACCCCCAGCAAGCAAGTTTGTCCACCCAACCAATTATGGGGACATAGAGCAAGAAAAAGGGGAAGAGAGGAAAAATCATCCGCCGGAAGGACACCTCCTCCCACCACGATTGAAACTAACTAACTCCTTTTGTTTGCTGCAGGAAAACAAAGGATTAATGTTGGCAGCAAGACGCGACGCCAGGGAAACCACCAAAAACCGGGGCAGAAAATTTTCTGCCGATTGTCAAAAATTTTCTCGGAAGAACGGGGAAACAATTTCAATACTTTTAAGTTCTAGGTCGCCCACTAGTATAATGCGGGAATACATTTAAGTTCTAGGTCGCCCACCAGTATAATGCGGGAATACATTTAAGTTCTAGGTCGCCCACCAGTATAATGCGGGAATACATTTAAGTTCTAGGTCGCCCACCAGTATAATGCGGGAATACATTTAAGTTCTAGGTCGCCCACCAGTATAATGCGGGAATACATTTAAGTTCTAGGTCGCCCACTAGTATAATGCGGGAATACATTTAAGTTCTAGGTCGCCCACCAGTATAATGCGGGAATACATTTAAGTTCTAGGTCGCCCACCAATATAATGCGGGAATACATTTAAGTTCTAGGTCGCCCACCAGTATAATGCGGGAATACATTTAAGTTCTAGGTCGCCCACCAGTATAATGCGGGAATACATTTAAGTTCTAGGTCGCCCACCAGTATAATGCGGGAATACATTTAAGTTCTAGGTCGCCCACCAGTATAATGCGGGAATACATTTAAGTTCTAGGTCGCCCACCAGTATAATGCGGGAATACATTTAAGTTCTAGGTTGCCCACCAGTATAATGCGGGAATACATTTAAGTTCTAGGTCGCCCACCAGTAAAATGCGGGAATACTTTTAAGTTCTAGGTCGCCCACCAGTATAATGCGGGAATACTTTTAAGTTCTAGGTCGCCCACCAGTAAAATGCGGGAATACATTTAAGTTCTAGGTCGCCCACCAGTATAATGCGGGAATACGTTTAAGTTCTAGGTCGCCCACCAGTATAATGCGGGAATACATTTAAGTTCTAGGTCGCCCACCAGTATAATGCGGGAATACATTTAAGTTCTAGGTCGCCCACCAGTATAATGCGGGAATACATTTAAGTTCTAGGTCGCCCACCAGTATAATGCGGGAATACATTTAAGTTTTAGGTCGCCCACCAGTATAATGCGGGAATACATTTAAGTTCTAGGTCGCCCACCAGTATAATGCGGGAATACATTTAAGTTCTAGGTCGCCCACCAGTATAATGCGGGAATACATTTAAGTTCTAGGTCGCCCACCAGTAAAATGCGGGAATACATTTAAGTTCTAGGTCGTCCACCAGTATAATGCGGGAATACATCTAAGTTCTAGGTCGCCCACCAGTAAAATGCGGGAATACTTTTCAGCTCTAAATTTTGGAATCAGTAACCCCACCTGAAGGCGGAAGGTTACAACAGAGATCCCCAAGCAGGAAATAATAAAATCCTCAGCACCAAGAAGCAGAAGGCTGCAAAGGCAAGCGCGCAATTCAAAAGGAAGAAGGAACGCGTTTCAAAAGAAGCAGTTTGGGAACGTTGTAGCATGCCCAATATAACAATTTTGATGAAGAAAATCATACCACTGAAGAAACCATTGAAAGGCTTGAAGAAGAGGGCCATGTTCCCAGTAGATTAAGCGAAGTGATGAAAACTGTCATTCAGAAAAGGCGAAGGACCAGTATCATCCCCCAAGTTCACAAAATAAAGGCATTGGAGGGAAGCGTTAGCCGACAAAAAGCAAGGCAACAAGAACAAGTTGAAGATAGACGAGATCTCATACTCTAGCTTAGCTTCTTGTTTTTCCTTTCAGAACAATGTAACAAAGAGATCAGTGAGCGGTAGCATCCTACAGCAGCGTACAACCGCGCATAACAGCAGCAAGCACTACAATCGCACGGTAGTCCCAGCTACCAAAAAATTCCCGAACTACATTGACCTGATTCCTGTTCAGCCCAGGATATGTAGGAAACCTCTGAAGCAAAGGTTCGGTCAAACCTTTTTCAAAAATGCTTCACACGGAGTATTTGGACGGGCAAAAATCGCTCGCTTTATCTTTGCGCGAAAACCCTTCGTGTCTTCGTGCAAAGAGGGGCAGCTGTAAGCACGTGATTTTTGCTTCACGGACGATCACTCCCAAAGAAAATAAAAATAGGGACAAATGACTTCGCTGTACAATTTTTCGATTTTTCCGTGACATGTGTTGTTTGTGGGTCTGTCCATTTCGCATTTAATCATTATCAAACAAAATACAAAAAAATATATATATGTGTCATTAAAAGAAAATGCAAAAAATATATATGTGCATCGTCCGTTCTAGGTTGTGATTTAACTTACTTAAACATTTTAATTTGGTGTGATAATTATGTTGAAGTGCTACATTGTTGTTGTTTTAATTTCATTTGTTTTATTATTTATTTTGTTATTTTTTATTTTTTTAGAAAACAAAAAGAAAAGAGTTGAAAATCGGTTTGGGCCCAAAAATGAAACAAAAAACAGGCCCAAACCAAGCACTCAAGTCCAGTCCAAATCAGGCCTTCCCAGGCTCATCCCAAAACGGCGTCGTATAAGGCATCTGATCTGAGCCGTTCAACCACACTAATCCAACGGTCCACCTCAGCACCCGTAACCCGACCTGTTTAGCCGGTCCAACCCAACCCACCACTTAAACCCAAACGACCCCGTTTTAATACCAAACGACCGCGTCTCACCCCTCACCATCAGATCCAAGCCGTTGAGATCATCTGATCTAACGGCTCAGATCCAATCCCCTACTCCATATATAAACCCTCTATCACACCCCACGCCCCCTATCCGAACCCCCCTTCACTCGTCTCCTTCCCCAAGCTTTGAACCCCCAAACCCTAGTAGCCGCCCTGATATCCCATTCACCAGAACCCGGTGGCACGAACGCCGGTGACCACCCCCTTCACACCCCTGAAACATCCAACCACAACTTGCGGGGCCCTCGTTAAATGTATATATATATTGAAGCACTCAGTCCCTAAGGTGGGTCGTTTAGCAAATCTCACGACCTCCCGGAATAATAACGCGATAGCCTTTTTAAGCGCGTATTTATTAATTTCACCTTCTTAAATTCGGGTGCGCATTTACGTGACCCAAATCCAATTCTCGGCGGATTCGAAATGTATTTCTAATCACGGGCACATTGATTGTGACGTGGCTCGAGATGCATGTCCATGACGTCGCAAATTCCTTTTAAAAATAGAACGAGACGAGCCTCGACAAACAAAAAATGTATATGCTGCGGGGCCCTCTGAATGCATATATATTAAAATACCTAGAATCCGGGACAGGCCGCTTAGTAAATTTTACGTCCTTCCCCAAAATAACAATACGTTTAGTCGTTTTAGGCACGTATTTAATAATTGTATCTTCCTAAACTCGGGTGCACATTTATGTGACCCAAATCTAAATCTCAACGGAGTCAAAGTGTGTCGACGATCACGGGTACATTGATTGTAACGCGGTCTGAGATACATTTTCACAACGTTGCAATCCTTGATAAAAATAACAGTAAATGATCAAAGCGGTTAAAAGATAAAAATTGCACATTGGTTCATAATTGTATAAAATCAGATAATCAAGCCATATATAATAGTTGAGAGACCGTGCTAGAACCACGGAACTCGGGAATGCCTAACACCTTCTCCCGGGTTAACAGAATTCCTTATCCGGATTTTTGGTACGCAGACTGTAATATAGAGTCATTCTTTTCCTCGATCCGGGATTAAAATTGGTGACTTGGGACACCCTAAATCTCCCAAGTGGCGACTCTGAAATAAATAAACCAATCCCGTTTCGATTGTCCTTTAATTGGAAAAAACTCCCGTGCGCCCTCCAGGGTGCGGAAAAAGGAGGTGTGACAAACGTGATGCAAATAAACATTTCCTACTAGGGATCCGGCATGAAGTCATGTTTTACTAAGTTTCAAAACTGGGTTTTGTTCTAGACCTGGCTTACCCGAGCGGACAACTCGAGTCGAGGAGGGGGCTACATACCGGGGACCCGCGGGATCGTCCGGCTTTGTAACTTATCCGAGCCTCTTTCTACTTGGGTATGACACTAACAGAATAGGGAGTTTCAAACCAGTGAGCAACATCCCCGAAGGTAAGAAGAGAAGGGTTCGGCACAGTTTATATATACAGTCAAATAATATCTGAGTGATAACACACATCATTTGCATATAAAGCACATATCTCATGACAATATCAGATAATAAACAGAGCCAAATAACAATTATTCTATGCTCGAATTTCTAACCCTGAACCAGTGGTTCTGGGTTTGTAGGTCCCCGGTAGAGTCGCCAGAGCTGTCACACCTCCTTTTTTCGCCCTCGTGAGGGGTGAAGGAGTTTTTTCCAATTAAAGAACAATCGAAACGGGATTTGTTTGTTTATTTCAGAGTCGCCACTTGGGAGATTTAGGGTGTCCCAAGTAACCAATTTAATCCCGAATCGAGGAAACGAAATGAGTCTGTATTACAGTCCACGAACCAGAAATCCGGATAAGGAATTCTGTTAACCCAGGAGAAGGTGTTAGGCATTCCTGAGTTTCGTGGTTCTAGCACGGTCGCTCAACTGTCATATTCGGCTTGATTATCTGATTTTATACAAATATGAACTAATGTGCAGATTTTAACTCTTTACCTCTTTCATTATTATTATTATTATTTTACAGGGAATTGCAACGTTGTGAAAATGTATCTCGAACCGCGTCATAATCAATGTACCCGTGGTCGTCGACACGCTTTGACTCCGTTGAGATTTGGATTTGGGTCACATAAATGTGCACCCGAGTTTAAGAAAATTAAATTATTAAAGGCGCGCCTAAAGCGACTAGCGTATCATTTACTTTGGGTAGGGCCGTGAAATTTTGCTAAACGGTCCATCCCGAAGTCTAAGCAATTTTAAAGCAAATATTTACTGAGGGCCCCGCAATTTTGTATTTTTATTCGGCGAGGCTCATCTCATTCTTATTTTTAAAAGGAATTTGCAACATCACGGACACGCATCTCGAACCACGTCACAATCAATGTACCCGTGATTAGAGACACATTTCGACTCCGCTGAGATTTGGATTTGGGTCACATAAATGTGCACCCGAGTTTAAGAAAGTAAGATTAATTAAGACGCGTCCTAAAGAAACTAGCGTGTTGTTATTTTGGGTAAGGCCGTGGAGTTCGCTAAGCGGTCTATCCCGAGTTCTAAGTACTTAACACATACATTTTTTGTGAGGGCCCCGCAATCTGTGCATTTTATCTGGCGAGGCTCGTCTCATTTTTATTTAAAAGGTCGTCCTACAGTGGCTATGTTTTCTATTGAGTTTGTCTCTAATAATGAAAAACAGAAGAACGGTCCAACTTTATTTACATGCTTACAAGTTAGTTATAGTCGGGTTCCGAATATGATTTGCAAAATCCGAACATGAACACGTATATGGGTAGTCGTTTAGATATTACGGGCTCAGGCCCAATGTGCATAACGTTAAACTCGTCCTGGGCCACCCTTATTCCAATTGGGCCTATTCAACTTATTTGATATATGTTTGACATTTATAAAGGGGGGGGGGGCTGAAATGCAATGTACTGCTTGTCTTAATCAAGCTATATTCCTACCAACTTAAAACATACCATTTGTTTAAGGAAGTAACTATTGGGTACCTAACATACTTCTTGACAAAACAATAATGAACTAATAGAAAATGGCTACTACAACATTAATCCCTTTTAATTATAAGCAACACATAGAGTTTTCCAACTAAATGATATGTATAAAGGTTCAGTTACATCACAGCTAACTACATAGTTCTATTAGAGAAAGTAAATTATCAGCAGACAACCAATTTTCAGTACATTTCTAAAGCTAATTCGAAATAACTTCAACTCTTCCAATTTTTCTTTGTATTCATGCTTCAAATTTCAGCTTACATTGACAGTGTATCAGTCGTGTACCTGGTATAGGAAAGCAAAAGAAGAAGAGGAATGATCAATGGAAGCAGTAGCATACACAACAACAGCAGCAACAGAAAAACAGCAACACAACCCCAGCAGTCAGATTTTTGTTATCAACAGCAAACCCAACCAAACAAAATCCAGGAATACTCAGTAGGAGAAACCAGCAACAGATTTAAACCAAACAGAGGTCCAGTGAACTCAGAAAACCCAAAACGCTCAACTGAAACAATGTTGAACTAGCGAAGAAACCAAGAAAGCTAAGCTGAAACCCCAGCAGTGTCCCAACAAATACAGGCTAAGCAGAGAAGGAAACAGATGCAGAAAACAATAGCCTCTGATTTGTTAAGTTCAAAAATCCAGCACACTCTTAACTCTCTATTACTCTGAATTTAGGCCAACCTATTCAAGGTTTGAAAGTCCAGCCTTGTTTTTGGCTTTTTCTTTTATCTCTCAACTGTCCAGCTTTCAACTTAACTGTCCAGCCCTCTTAAAAAAATAGTTTTGCCTTAAACTTTTGTCCAGCCCTTAAACTTAACTCTCTGGCCCCTTTAACTCTAAAAATCAGCCTATTTATAAGCCAGAAAATGGCAAGCCCCCAGGCTGCCTTGATCCCTTCAGCCTTTTTCTGCCCATACCCCTTAATTCCCCATGCCTAAATATCTTTTCTTGATCCCCACTATATTGTTCCCCATGCTTGTCCTATTTATTTTAATCAAGAGTCATGGGTGTATTATAATATTCACTTAATTCCCATGCTTGTTGTTTTGTTCCCCCTTGTCATTAAAATAAGTTTAACAAATGACCCCTAGGCAGTCCCCAGCTTTACAGCCTGTTAACATGTTACTAAACTCCCAAAATTACCCTTAAACCTTGCATATTACTGTATTACCCTGACTCTTAATAGTCAGTATATAAACCCCTCTAAATTCAACTAATCACTGACTATTAGCTAATCAGCTTAAGCCTAACACTGATTCTTGTTAGGTTTCTACAGCTATATCCAATTCCTAAACTAAGTTCAACTCAAAATTAGATCACCAAGGGGTGTCAATCAAACCCAGATGAGTTGGTCATAGTGGGAGCCAATCCTGACCAACTCAGAGCCAAAAATGCAAAAGACAACAGCCCACAGGCTAAGCTCGAAGCATTAATGAATAATGAACAGGCTTCTATGGAAATCATGAGGTTACTGAATGAATGAGTAGTCTAATTCACAGACAAAACTGAACATATTCCAAAGGTTCATTATAAGTTAGCATACAGATTTGGACGAGCTACTGTCCTGGCAAACATACATGGAGGGTATTAATGAGCTACTGTCCTGTTTTCCTCTAATTTCAAACAAAATAATTGACGACACTTATTTAAACAACTATACAAGCTATAATATACATCAGGCAATCAATAAAACACCAAGACAAACTAAACACTATCTCAGGGTTCACAAAATTGACAGAAAATCAGAAACAAAACAAACTAAACATGAAAAACAAATAGAATTCATAAGAGAACAAAAGAAAAGGGAAAATTTACCTCAGGGATTTGAAAATCAGAACTGACCCAGGCTCGAACTTGGAATCGACCATTTTTGGGGTCGAATGGACCTTAATCGAGTGTTCTCAACTGAGAACACTTCGACTAAGGTCGATTAGACCCCATATCGTCTTTTAATTCGGACAAACCTCCACTTTTGGTCTTTTTAGGGTTCTTGGTGGTCTACTTTGGGATTCGTTCAGTTCTGGTCAGATTCAAATGGAACCAACAGCGTTTAGGGTGTGAGGGAGGTCAGGAGGTGTTGTGGTATGAGTTTGGGGTCGGTGGGTGTAGATATGGTTTTTGCTCGAATCTTCGATTGAAGATTCGAGAAGCTGCAGGGTGATTCGAGGTAAATGGTTAACGGATTCGTGTTCAGGGTGGTTGGGTGCATCAGGGGTGTTATTTTGGTAGTCATCGAAGCCGTGGTTGCCGGGTTTACGGTGGGGGAATCCTAAGGCGGCTAGGGTTTGAGGGGGGGGGGAGGTTCTGGGACGAAGGTGAACAGTGGGCGAGGGGGGGAGGGTCTGGTTTGGGGCGGGGGTGACGGATTGGGCTTTATATATGGGGTGGGTGGTTTAATCCTAGCCACTGGATCAATCAAGATCAATGGCCAGGATTAGGGGAGCTTAACAACACGGTGTCGTTTGGTTAAGTAGGGGGGTCGGTTCGAACCAGGCAACGGGTCGGGTTCAGGGAATGGGCAAGGGAGATGAGATCATGGCCGTTGGATTGATTTAATCCAACGGCTCCGATTAAAAGGAACCACAACAACGACGTTCGAGGCGTCTGGAAGCTTGACCAAACTGGACCGGGTATGGGGTTGCTTTGGGCCTGGATTTGGGTCCACGTAGGGTGGCCCAATCCCTATTTCCTTCATTTTTCACCCATTTTCCTTCTTTTCTTTTAATTATCAAAATTAAACAAAAATCCTAAATAAATTATAAAATTACACACATATTATTTAACACCTATAATAATTAACACACAATATTAAAAAATAAAATCACACAATGACAAGAAACATACGTGCATATTTTTGTGACTTTCTCTTAACCAAATTATGGTTCATTAATTCGTAAATGCACCACTAATTCCTAAATGCATGTAACATGTATTTTTTGTATTTTTAACTATAGCAAAGCGAGCATTTACGGACAGAATAATTATCAAAACGTCACGCAAATTCTCAAAATTATACCCGAAGGTAACTTGTTTTATTTCTTCTTTCGATTTCTTTTGGAGTAGTTTCCGTGAAGCAAAAATCACGTGCTCACACTCATTATCATTGATTTTAGCCTCAACGACAATCCGAAGGGACGGGATTTCAACTTCCGCAGGTATCACTGCTTCAGTTCCATATACCAACAAATAAGGAGTCGAACCTACTGAAGTACGGACAGTAGTGCGATAGCCCAGCAACGCAAACGGTAATTTTTCATGCCATTGCCTGGAACTTTCTACCATTTTCCGAAGTATCTTCTTTATATTTTTGTTGGCGGCCTCAACTGCTCCATTCGCCTTGGGACGATATGGGGTAGAATTGTGATGTGTAATTTTAAATTGTTGGCATACCTCTTCCATCAATTTACTGTTAATATTAGCACCATTATCCGTGATGATCACCTTTGGGATGCCGAATCGACAGATGATATTTGAGTGGACAAAATTGACCACTGCTTTCTTGGTCACTAATTTGAAAGTTTTGGCCTCAACCCACTTGGTGAAATAATCAATGGCTACCAGAATGAATTTATGCCTGTTGGATGTTGCTGGCTCAATTGGTCCAATGATATCCATGCCCCAAGAAACGAAGGGCCATGGTGCCAACCTCGTGTGCAATTCCGATGGTGGAGAATGAATCAAATCTCCGTGTATTTGGCATTGATGACATTTACGCACAAAACTGATACAATCTCGCTCCATGGTGAGCCAATAATAACCTGCTCGGAGAATTTTCTTTGCCAGCACATACCCTCTCATATGTGGTCCGCAAACTCCTGAATGTACTTCGGACATGACAGTCGTAGCTTGTCTAGCATCTATGCATCTTAACAATCCAAGGTCTGATGTTCTTTTATACAAAACTCCTCCACTTAAGAAGAATCCACTTGTCAGTCGTCGAATTGTTCTCTTCTGATCCCCCTTGGCTTGCACTGGATATATCCCCATTTCGATGTACTCCAGGATATCATGAAACCACGGTTCGCCATCAAGTTCTTCTTCAATCATGTTGCAGTAAGCATGTTGATCTCGTACTTGAATATGCAGAGGATCGACATAAGCTTTGTCCGGATGGTGCAACATTGACGCCAGGGTAGCCAAAGCATCGGTGACCTCATTACGGACCCTCGGAATATGCCTGAACTCCACTGATCAAAGCCGTTGACAAAGATCATATAAACATTGTCGGTACGGTATGAGCTTCAAATCTCGTGTTTCCCATTCTCCTTGAATTTGGTGTACCAGAAGATCCGAGTCTCCCAAGACTTCCTGGATATCCATGTCTGCAGCTAGCCTTAAACCCAAAATGCATGCTTCGTACTCAGTCATATTGTTGGTACAATAGAAACGAAGTTAAGCTGTAACAGGATAGTGATACCCTGCTTCAGAAATAAGCACGGCTCCTATCCCCACTCCTTTAATATTAGCAGCCCCATCAAAGAAAAGTTTCCAACCTGGTTTTACGGCCTGTTCTAGTTCATCGACATGCATCACTTCTTCATCGGGAAAATAAGTTCTCAATAGCTCATAATCTTCATCAACCGAGTTTTCGGCCAAATGATCAGCCAATGCTTGGGCTTTCATCGCGGTCCAAGTCACATAGATGATGTCAAACTCTGTGAGCAATATCTGCCACTTCGCAAGTCTCCCTGTCGGCATAGGCTTCTGAAAGATATACTTCAATGGATCCAAGCGCGAAATGAGGTAAGTAGTGTAGGATGACAAATAATGTTTCAATTTCTGTGCCACCCAAGTTAGGGCGCAACATGTCCTTTCCAGGTGAGTGTACTTAACCTCATAAGTCGTGAACTTCTTACTAAGATAGTAGATGGCCTGTTCTTTCCTGACAGTGACGTCATGCTACCCCAGTACACAGCCAAATGAATTTACTAGGACAGTCAAGTAAAGAATCAAAGGTCTCCCTGGTTCTGGCGGTACCAGTACATGCGGGTTAGACAAGTATCCCTTTATCTCATTGAATGCTTTTTGACACTCATCAGTCCACTTGATCGCAGCATCCTTCTTCAGCAACTTGAAAATAGGCTCACAAGGTCGTGAGCTGAGTAATAAATCTGCTAATATTGTTCAACCTTCCTAACAGACTCATCACTTCAGTCTTGTTCCTCGGAGGGGGCAATTCTTGTATGGCTTTGATCTTCGATGGGTCTAACTCGATGCCTCGCCGACTGACTATGAATCCCAACAGTTTTCCGGATGGAACACCAAATGCACACTTGGCGGAGTTAAGCTTGAGGTTGTACCTGCGAAGCCTCTAGAAGAATTTCCTCAAATCCTCGACGTGGTAGGCCTGATGCTTTGATTTTATGATCACATCATCTACGTATACCTCAATCTCCTTGTGTATCATATCATGAAACACAGTCGTCATTGCCCTCATATAAGTTGCCCTAGCATTCTTTAAACCAAATGGCATTACCCGGTAGCAATAAGTTCCCTAAGGTGTGATGAATGCCGTATTTTCTGCATCTTCTTCATCCATTAGAATCTGATGATACCCGACATAACAATCCACAAAAGATCCAATCTCACGCTTGGCACAATTATCAATCAAAATGTGGATATTGGGTAGTGGGAAGTTATCTTTCGGACTTGCTTTGTTGAGATTGCGGTAATCGATGCATACTCTGATCTTGTCATCCTTCTTCGGTACATGCACGACATTAGCCAACCAAACAGGATATCGAGTGATCCGAATAACCTTTGCATCCAACTGCTTGGTAACTTCTTCTTTAATCTTCACACTCATATCAGTTTTGAATTTCCTCAACTTTTGTTTGACGGGAGGGAATGCTGGATCAGTGGGCAATTTGTGGACCACTAAATCAGTGCTTAAACCCATCATGTCGTCATATGACCACGCAAAAACATCTTTGTACTCGATGAGTGTTTTGATTAACTCCTCATGGATTTTCGACTCGAGGTGGACACTTATTTTAGTTTCTCGGACATTGTCTGTGTCCCCTAAATTGACGGCTTCTGTTTCATTCATGTTGGGTTTGGGTTTTTCTTCGAAGTGAATTAACTCCTTACTAATTTCTTCGAAGGCTTCATCCTCATCATCGTATTCTGATTCGTAATCACAATCTACTTCTTGAACTAACATTTTGGAATCAGATTGATTTTTAAGACTGAGCTGAGGATTCCTTATGCATACCACGTCATTAGAACCAGAGTAAAAAGAACTGTATAGAAAAGAAAGCAACACAAAAAGGAAAACCATCAGGAATGATGAAGAAAGGGAAATTGTATTTTATTGAATGATAAAAGATAACAAGGTTTGCACACTCAAACAGACTAAAAAAATGAAATCCGGATTACAATCCTGGAATAATCCGTACAAACTTAAAGGAAAATCAAAGCAAACTACCAAGACTCCTTCTGAGTAGGGAGAGGAGTAGCCTTCCAATTATTAAGCTTTGGTGTTGGCCCGACAAATTGCACTTCCGCATTGCTAGAACCTTTTCCAATTTCCACCATGTTCACAGTGTCGAACAACTTCTCAAATCTTTCCATTAACTCCTTGTCTGGATCAATCACAGAACTAGGAATTGTTGTCACTGGGCAACTCCTCGTACCGGACTTGACAAATGATCTGGAAAGACGTGGGACCTGCTTTGGAAGGACCCATGTTCTCTGTTTCAATTTCTTGGCTCTTTTTATGTCTGCGGCTGTGGGCTTGAATCCCAGACCAAATGTTCCCAAGTTTTCAGGAAGAGACATGGGTTGTATGATGCCTTGCAGATCTAACCCCAAACCCTTTCCTGGTACAAAACCATTCTTCAGCATTTCATATGCTACCATGACTGATGCGGCAGTTATTTTCGGATTTGGGATACACTTCCCCTCTAGAACTTTCTCGACTGACATTGCGTCAGAAACTTGGTAGACCCATGGTCCCTTGTCATCTTCCACCTCAATGAATGGCACAATGGTGTTGTTGTGAGCGCACAAATTATCTTCGTCGTGCACAACTATTTCCTGTCTGTCCCATCCGAACTTGACCATCTGATGGAGTGTTGATGGTACTGCTTTAGCGGCAAGGATCCATGGTCGTCCTAATAGCAAATTGTAGGAAACAGCTATATCCAGCACTTGTAATTCCATTGTGAATTCTACTGTCAGCTCCAACATTATGTCCCCGAATGAGTCTTTGCCTCCGCCATCAAATCCTCACACACAGATACTGTTCTTATGGATCCTCTCATCTTCTACTTTCAGCTTGCTTAGAGTGGAGAGTGGACAGATGTTCGCACTTGAATCATTGTCAACCAATACCCGGGTAACCACGGAATCCTCGCATTTTACTGTCAGGTAAAGGGCTTTGATGTGCTCAGTACCCTCTATGGGCAATTCATCATCGAAAAAAGTGACTCTGTTTACTTTAAAAATCTTGCTGGCTATCTTTTCCAGATGGTTCACCGAGATCTTGTCGGGAACATGGGCCTCATTCAAGATTTTCATCAATGATCGGCGGTGCTCATCTGAATGGATTAGCAATGAGAGCAATGAGATCTGAGCGAGCGTTTTCCTCAACTGCTCTACAACAGAATGGTCATGCACTTTCATTTTCCTCAAAAATTCCTCTGCCTCTTCTTTAGTTACAGCTTTCTTCACCGGTGTTGGATCATCCTTAGTTCTTCTTAACTCATCGGGAGTAAAACACCTTCCTGAGCGAGTCAAACCTTGTGCTTCACAAACTTCTTCCTTGATTTCTTTTCCTTTGTAAATCACCGTCACCCATTCATAATTCCAAGGAACAGATTTGATATTAATCACTAGAAGCTGAGTTACTGGTTTTATAATAACAGGCTCTGTGCGAGCCCCCTTCACGACCACAACAGGTTCACTTACAACCCCTGGTACTACCACTTTAGCTTTCTCGAGTTTCACTGCAACAATGCTTGACGACCCTTTCTCGGCTACCACAGCTGGCTTATTGTCTACCACTTTCAACTGGACCATTGATTTCCCATTAATTACCTTTTCTTTTGAGTTGGTTTCACTGGAACGGACCATCATTATCATCTGCGAGGGCTTCTTAGGATCCCTTCCTTTGATTGATATTTGGTGCTTCTGGGGCCTGAACCTCGATCCGATGAGTATCAATAAGCTCTTGCACAACTGTTTTCAGTTTCCAACATTTCTCTGTATCATGCCCCGGGGCTCCTGAACAGTACTCACAACTCACCGAGTGGTCAAGATTTCTAGGAGGAGGATTTGGCATTTTAGGCTCTATTGGATTCAGCATGCCCAACTGCCTCAACCTGTGGAAAAGACTGGTATATGATTCCCCCAGTGGAGTGAAAGTCTTTTGCTTCTGTAACCTCTCATTCTTGAAGGGTTGGTTTGGTCGGAAACCCGTTCCGGGGGGATTTCTATAGGCTCTTGGGGGTGGATATGTATTTTGTGGATCTGGGTATGGATTTGGTGGAGCCGGCACATGCCATTATGCGTGTGCCAGAGTTTGGGTATAGATTTATGCATGATGGACGGAAAAAGGGGATCTGGTGGTGGGTAGTAATGTTGTGGAGGGCTATATGGAGTGTGGGGGTAATTTTGGTGGTAGGGTCATGGTTGGCTATAGTAGGGTGACGGGCCTCTAGATCCGAACCAGGCACCAAATTCAACAGTCGTGACATCTTCTTTCTTCTTCTTCCCTAGTACACCCCCAGTGCCGTTTTGAATGGCCTGAGTGGTTGCCTTGATCGCTGAATAACTCATGATTTTGTTGGACTTAAGCCCATCCATGACCATGACTCCCATTTTTACAACCTTATTAAAAGACTTGCCAATTGCGGACACCAAATGACCAAAGTAAGTTGGCTCCAAAGCCTGCAAAAAGTAATCAACCATCTCGCTCTCTTTCATTGGGGGATCTACCCTTGCTGCTTGCTCCCTCCACCGGAAACCATATTCTCTAAAGCTTTCACTGTGCTTCTTCTCTAGTTTAGTCAAAGATAGTCGGTCTGGAATGATCTCAAGATTATACTGAAAGTGACAAGCGAATGCTTGTGCCAGATCATCCCATGTGTACCATCTTCCGTGATCTTGGCGGGTGTACCACTCCAATGCTGCTCCGCTCAAACTCTGACTGAAGTAAGCCATTAGCAATTCATCCTTTCCTCCGGCTCCCCTCATCTTACTATAAAAACCTCTCAAATGAGCCACCGGATCACCGTGTCCGCTGTACAAGTCGAATTTGGGCATTTTGAACCCTGCCAGTAGTTGTACATTTGGGAATAAACACAGGTCTTTGTAAGCCACGCTTACCTGACCTCCTAGCCCTCTCATATCCCTGAAGGATTGTTCTATGCTTTTCATTTTTCTGAACATCTCCTCATGTTCGGGATTTTTGGCAGGTCTCTCAGCTTCTCTCGGGAGATCAGAACGTGGATCGTAGGGGTCTGTTTCGGGAGCTTTGAAGGTGGGTTCCGGGGGATAATACTGGTTATCCTGAGCTTGGAACACTGGTTCACTCAGGGATCTATGGCGTGCAGCTGGTGGAGATGCCACAAAGACAGGGGTGACTGGAGGAGGAAGGCATGGAATCGATTTTGGTGGTGGAGCTTGCGGCATATGAGAAGTAGTGCCATGGTAGTGTTGATAAATGGGAAAACCTGGGTTGGTGGTGGGATGATCCTGAGACTGAGCTAATGGTGGGGTAAAAGCCGGGTTGGCTGGGTAAGATGGTGGTGATTACCCTTGGGACCAGACCTGGTACATTTCGGTCATCTGTTGCTTAAGCTTGAACATCTCCTCTTTCATTTTATTGACGTCCAACTCCTCTACCTCAACACTAGTGTCGACCTCCGGGATAGACATGATTTCTGGTATTGGTCTCTTTGATCTGGTTTGGTAATGATAATGTGACAGTATCCTCTAAATAAACAAACTGCTTGAACTCTCTGGAAAACAACAAACTTGTTAGTTCTTAGAGTTTAACACATATGTAATTATATGTTGGGATGCAATGCACCTAGGCAATTAACCATTTTCTATCATGCATTTGATTCGGTTGTGTGCGTCATCCCGGCCTCTTATAATTGTGCTCCTTATTTTAAGCTTCTTTTATTCTATCCTTCTTTATTTCCCTTTTTTTCTTTTTAGTGGTGGTCGAATCCTATAGAGATTGCCTACGTATCATGTCCCCGCATGAATCATACCGTGCGTAGTTCTATCAAAATAAGTGCAAAAAGCAAAGAGACAATTTTTGGAAATTTTTGATTTTTCATTAATAAATATTCTATTACAAACTAGACGCTTTCGGAAAGGAAAATAACAGACTCGAAACCAAACCAAGTACAAACTCAAGAACTTCTGACAGACTTTGATGCGAAAGGAAAAACAGACTCTAACAGACAACAGACTCTAAGGAAAAAGAAAATACAGACTCGAACTACGAATACATTAAAGTTTTAAATTTGGGTGCCCGCGGGGCGTCATTCGGCCTTGCCGCGGGCTTAGGTGTAAGGCCCCTTTCCAGCTGTTTCAATTCATACATGATTTGCTTCACAAATATCATCACTGCCAAGAAGAAAGTAGTGCGGGTCATGTTTTCGCACACCCGACATTTCCTGGTAATAGCATGAGCAATAGTCAAAATCTTGTCCCTGGTTCGGTCTTTATCTAGGAGTAGGCATTCTATCTGATCCCCTCTAGCCTTCAAAACCCGAGAATCATGCAGATGTTGTGTTTTGTAACTGCTGTATTTCATCTTCCATCAAGGCCATTAGATCATAGCAGTGTTCATTTTTGGTTTCAAAAGCCTTGGCTTGTTTAGCCGCCTCGCTCTCTAGGGTGGTCACCTTCCTTTTTAGACTGGCAATGGTCTTTTCATAATCCTTCCTCGCCTGCTGTATGTACTGTGTGCGCTCTTTTGTTCTTTTTGCCCATTGTGCCTGGAGTTGTGCTATGGTACCCTTAGATTTCTTCAAATCATCCCGGCACTCACTGATTTCCTTTTTTAACCCTTTTATTAACCGCTCATCCGACAGACTCCTTTGTTGGTTGTCAGCATCTATCCTCATTTGTCGGATTTGGGCTTTCAGTGCCTCATTTTCTTGGGCCAATTTGTTCTTTTCTCCCTGATCGGCATCAACTTGCAGACTTTTTTCAAATTCCAGGTCTCTAATCTGTTGCTTCAGCTTGCCTATTTCTGCCCTGTAACTCTCTTCTTTTGCTAACCAACCCCATTGCTCTTGTGAATCATTAGTAAACTGTTGGACATGGGCTCTTTTGACGGCCCTTTGGAGAATCTGGAACCTTTTCCCAAACTATGCACTATATTTCGAGTCCACCTCACCTTCAGCCAGATCTCGGACCATAGTCTTAGGCTCGAGGAACCAGCATTCGTTCCACAATTTGCGAATTTTATCTTTCAGGAATGTGGCTCTCGTCCTTAACTCAATGACGTGCTTGCTCAAGTCTTCATCTTTGGGGATGACTTGAAACCTTCCCAGTTGGCGTAGTACCCGATGGGAAGCATACGGTTGGATACTCCGAACACCCATTAAAAGAATAAGACACTCTCCTGCTGACGTATATAGCACCTCGGTAACGGGCAACCACCCAAATGCCCATTCAATTTGATCGACAGTCAATGACCTCAGTCGTATGAGCCAAGCTTCGGTACCCTCAGGAAATGCAATACCCCTTACCCACTTTTCAAATTCTTCGATATAGCTTAACCCAGTCAACCCATAGTTCATGTACCCCACCCGGTGGCATAGATGTTCTTACATCCACAACTGAAGTAATAAATTGCAACCTTGGAAAAAATGTCCTCCCTCCTTGCAAACAGTCAATGCTTGGTAAATTTCTGACAAAATCAGGGGAACTATAGTGTTATCTGCCCTTTTAATTGCAACATCAACCATACCCACGAGACCTGTCTCTATTTTCTTATCTACTCGTGGACAAATCACGATTCCCAAGAATGCCGTTATGAACGCCAAGGTTCGTCTTGCTTCCCATTTACTTCTGTTCCCAGCATGGATTAGTCCCAGATTTGGTTCTTCGAAACCCCGAGGATTACCATAATGCTGATACATGAACTGAAGAGTGCAACATCCTCCCGACAAATCATCATTCTGAACACTCCGGCTGATGTTTAGCAAATCCAAAAATTTGTGCGGAGATACCGGTCTTGGTGACAGCAAATATTGACCCCTCATATTTCCATTCAGACCGGCATAACCCGCGACTTCCTCCAGCGTGGGCATAAGCTCAAAACCCCCAAAGCAAAACACATTGCGGGTCGGGTCCCAAAATGGTATTAAGGCCTCGATGACATCCGACTTTGGCTTGACATTTAGTAGACCGACAAGACCTCCCAGGATTCTAGCCACTATTTCTTTGTTGCCTTCTCCCAGATCATTATACCACATGTGGAGCTGGAGGGGGACCTCATTAAGTATGGTGAAAGATTCATTTGCATTTGTGCTCATCCTGCACATTTATTAAGGTGATTAAGAAAAAGGTAAATTTATTTGATTCAAAACAAAACAACTATTTTTTTATTTTTTTTTCAAACTAAAATGAAAGACCCGGTTTTTCAAACACGGCCTTTCAACACTTCGGAGATGAAGATTTTAAGGCTGTGTGGATTAACAGATCGAAATCTTAAAAATGACCAAAGGTGGCTATTTATGCAAAATCGGCCTTCCGGCGTCCCTTTTGGGGACAATCGGCTATTTTTGACAAAAACGGCATCACCCGACTGATGAGGGTTGCTTACGTATCTCACATCCGGTGAGAATCAAACCTGCGTAGTTCGGACAGAAAAACTAGCCATTTTTGAAAACAAGATTCTTTTTCCTTTGTTCCTTTTATAACAAACGAACAAACTATTTTTCTTCTCCGTTTTTGAAAACAAGACAAACTAAAATAAAAGACTCTTTTTCACGCATTTTTGTTTTTTGAGTAAAACAAACAATTTTAAAAACATAAAATAGGTAATTAACTCTCTACATTGTTATTTCCTCTCTCTCCTTTTTCTTTTTCTCAAATTTCTGATATTCCCGAGAGTCAGAAGCCGGTCAGCATACAAGTCCGAACAAATAAATGCACAGAAAACAAGTAGGATGCATCATGATGGTCTTTTTCTTTTCAGGTTGTTTGTCCTAGACGGACCCAACCCATGTGTTGAGTCCCCTAAGTCAAATGCACATGATGCAAATAAGCGTTCCTACTAGGGATACGGCATGAAGTTGAGTTATTCTAAGTTCAGAACTTCGGTGTTTGTTCTAGACCTGGCTTACCCGAGCGGACAGCTCGGGTCGAGGGGGGGCAGCGTACCGGGAATATAGAAGTTTCTCCGGCTTTGCAACTTGTCCAAACCTCGTTCTAAATTTGGGATATGACTCTAATAGAAAAGAAGTCACACGAAGTGCACACTTCTTCATGATTTAGAAGACTCAGAGAGAGAAGAGGGATTTCGCAACAGTTTATATACAGTTCACGGAATATCAAAGCGGTAAAAGCAATTAATTAGCACATTAGGCCCAAATCATGTAACAAAATCAGATAATGGATAAAGCCAACTATAACAATTATTCTAAGCTCGAATTCTTGAACCCTGAACCAAAGATTCTGGGTTCTGTCCCCAGCAGAGTCATCAGAGCTGTCACACCTCCTTTTTCACCTACACCCCGGAAAAGGGTATATGTAAAGGGAGTTTTTCTAATTAAAGGACAATCGAAACGGGACTTATTTTAAGAAATTTAGAGTGGGAGATTTATGGTGTCCCAAGTCACCGATTGAATCCCGAATCGAGGAAAATATGACTCTGTTTAACAGTCTGCGAACCAGAAATCCGAGTAAGGAATTCTGTTAACTCGGGAGAAGGTGTTAGGCATTCCCGGATTGGATTACGTCACATTAAATGCACCCGCAATCTTGAACACATTTTATTCAAAATTTTTGGGATTTGATTTGGGTCACATGAAATGCACACCCGAGTTTAAGAAGGTAAATTATTAAAAGCGCACCTAAAGTGACTAATGCATTATTATCTTTGGGGAGGGCTGTGAAATTCGCTAAACGGCCCATCTCGAATTCTAAGTATTTTATTATAGACATTTAAGAGGACCCCGCAATTTATACATTTTTGTTTAGCAGGGCTCGCCTCATTTATTATTTAAAGGTCAACCTAAAGCAAACTACAATTTTCTACTTAGTTTGTCTCTAATAATAACAGAAAAATCCCTAATTAATTAGTATTGTTCAAGAACTAATATACTTACGTCCTTGACTTTTATTCAAAATTTCAGTAATTCCCTTGGGCTTCAAGCTCAGCCCAGTAAGAATAAGACACAGTCAAAACTCAAGTTGGGCTTCGGACAGACTTTATTTAGGCCCACCCTTGACATTCATGCTTATTAACTTGCAAATGATGGAGCTATTTCACATTTATTCAAATCAACATTTGACATACTCATATGCTCATCTCAATAAAATTCAAAACAGCTAGACGTCTAAACCGACTGGATTGGCTTTATATTCTAAAATTCAGATTTTTCTTATCTATTTACCTACTAGTGAACTTCTGGATATTACTAAAGGCAAAACAAATTGGGAAACGTGAATTGAATTTTAACAAAAATAGTCATGAATATAAACCTTAGATGAGCAGGCTAAGCAACTTAATTACGAGATTTTACTTACACTAACACGAACAGGTTAATAGTCTAACTTCACACTTTATTCACATCTAATCATCATACAACTAAACTAAACTACTTAATGAAACGCAGATGTTGATATGAGTAACTAATCTACTGATCTTAGCTACTGCAATACAAAGTTGTTTGAGACGTCTCTTCAGCTTGAAATTAAAATTAATGTGGATATCATACGCTGATCTCAAAATCAATTGCAACACCCAAACTATTTCTGATTTTTTTTATTTTTTAAAACAAAACCGTTAAACTAAAGCAAGTTCTAAGCTATACTAAGGCTACAACTGGATAACCACAAATTAACAGTCCCAAACAGTCCAATTAGGTACAAATTACGCAGTCCGAGTTTCATGTGAATATAAATCCAATTAGACTACACTACACAGTTACATATCATTAATATCTACTTAACTACAGATGTATAGTCGTCCAAACATGCATCATCCAGTAAACAAATGTCTGAGTACTTTCATTTCATGTTCATCTCAAAGCTACATCAATTTGAGTTCAAGTGTGCACCTGGAAATGAAAGAAGGAAGCAGAAAAATGAGGTATCAGCAGTAACCAACAGCAGCAGTAGTATTCAACACCTGAAAATGAACCAGCAGACTAATTTTGAAACCAAGGGATGTGATACGATAGTCAGACCGTAATTTCAATCTTAGTCAATCAGCAGACCTCAAACCCGACTCGACTTAAACCCTTTTTATTATCAGCTAACCAGGAATTACTTCCATACTAGAAGAAAACTTCAGAAAATACCATATGACTCAATGAAACAGTGTATTTTTCTGAAATTCTGCAATCGTTTTTGATTTTTTTTCTGTAACTATTTCTGTGTATCTCTCTTCCTATATCTCTCTTAGAATCCCTTCCAAGTTTTCTTAGCTCTCTGCCCCTGTATATCCAGTGTATCCATAGTGTATATCCAGTGTATACCGCTCTCTCCGCCCCCTTTTTTTTTTTCCTCTTCGAATTTCCTATCCTTCTACCCTCTTTGAATGTTCTCCCTATCTCATAATCTCTTCCAAGTTTTCTTAGCTCTCTGCCCCTGTATATCCAGTGTATCCAGAGTGTATATCGAGTGTATACCGCACTCTCCGCCCCCCTCTTTTTTCTTCTCTAATATGATTTTCAGCTCCCTTAAATGGGCATTCAATTAGTGCATTTTCCACTACCAATTCAACTTTTCATTTCTTTAATCATCCACTTAATTGTCCACTCAATTGTCCACTCAATTAGTGTTTTAAGTTAATTTGATAATGCAAATACTACTCTACCACTATTAGAAGCTTCTCAATTAGTAAATTGACCCAACCAGATTTTTCTCTACTTATTCTCAATGGGTTTGGCTGAGTTTTGGTTTTGGGCTGGCTAAATTGGCCCAACCAGATTTTCCTCTTCTTATTCTCTTTTCCTTTTCAATTTTCTTTTCCTTTTACTTTTCAATAATTAAAACTAAAATCCTAATTAATTATAAAACACCAAATTAACTTAAAAATAATAATTAATTCTAACTAATAATTATCACAAATAATTAAATGCCAAATTAAAAAAAATCACACAATTTGACTAAAATTACAAAAATATGTTTTTTTTTGAATTTTCATTTTTGTAAAACATCTAATTATTAATTAATTCCAAAAAATGTAAAAATCAAATCTCAAATGAAAATGCTATATTTTTGTATTTTAATGCATTAACAAAATTAAACATGCACACAAATATATGTGAACAATCAGGGAAATCACACAATAATTCCTAAAAATAACACATAATTAAAGAAAAGACCTAATTTAGGGAATTCTTTTGGAGTAATTCGTATGAGGCAAAAATCGCGTGCTCACACTTCTGGTATTTCCGCACCTGCGGATTGGGGACCGCAAGTGCGATAAAGGAGGTCGCAGAAGTGGAAATTCCTAGGAAGGCAGGGACCACATAGGCGGTTGATTGACCGCACATGCGAAGGCGCAGGTGCGGAGGATGGATCGTAGATGCGAATTTTGGCCGGGTAAGTGATTTCCACAGAAGCGGATGAATGACCGCAAATGCGATACCACAGAAGAGGGTATTGGGCCGCAGATGCGAAAATGTCTGAGCAGAAGGTATAAATTGTGGCCTTCGCGAATTTTAGCTAATTTCACAATTTTTATCTCGGCTTTGGAGCTTTTTGGAGGATTTGAAAGAGGGTTTTCGAGGGAACTTCATTGAGGTAAGGAATTTTGACCTAAAACTCGTTCCTATGCTATTATTTCACGGATTAAAGCGATGATTAATGGAATTTAAGGGCTAAAATTGGGGAATTAGGGCTTGAATTTGGAGAGTGTAAATTGGGAATTTAAAGAGGCCATTTGAGGTCCGATTTTGATGTTCTTGGTATGTATAGACTCGTGAGAGGATAAGGAACCTATTGATGTAAAATTTATCGGAATCCGAGACGTGGGCTCGGGGGCCGGGTTTGAGCAATTTCGGGAATTTTTATGTAAATTGGGTATTTTTGAGTGGACTTTATTCTCTTAGCATATTTTAATGATTATGTACTGATTGTGGCTAGATTTGGAGCATCTGGAAGTCGATTCGTGAGGGCAAAGGCATCGCGGGCTAGAGTTTGGACCGGATCGAGGTAAGTAATGATTGTAAATACTGTCCTGAGGGTTTGATACCCCAGATTTCACATCATTGTGCTATTTTAAGGTGACACGCACGCTAGATGACAATCGTGGAGTCATGTACCGTTGGAGATTGTGACTTGGTACATCCCGTATGACTGTTAAGTCACGTATTTGATTTGAAATCTTATGATATTCCATATTTTAGAGATTGATATTATATTTTAGGTTGTATGCCATGTTTAAGGCCTTGTACCGACCTGTTGAGACCCTTAGGGGCATTTTTACTATTATTCCTCACTCTATTTGTTTTGAAAACATATTCTCAGTCATGTTTTACCTGTTTATTGTTTAAATCTAGTTTTATCACTTTAATTCTTAAATGTGAAAACTGTTTGGGCTGAGTTCCCTGTTTTACTGATGGTCCAAGTGATTGTGAGGTTGATGACTGAGATAGACCGAGGGTCTGATTGTGAGGGTATCGACTGAGATAGACCGAGGGTCTGATTGTGAGGTTAATAACTGAGATATACCGAGGGTCTGGTTGTGAGGATTATATATTTATGGATCGAGCTGCACACCGCAGCAATATATATATATATATATATATATATATATATATATATATATATATATATATGTGTGTGTGTGTGTGTGTGTGTGTGTGTGTGGGTTGCGCATGTGGCGAGACAAGGTTGGAACAGGTTGCACGTCGCAGCGGTATGTTGGATCTGGCTGCACGCCGCAGCAATATAGCGCTTGGGCTGTAGGATCCCCTCCGGAGTTTGCACACCCCCAGTGAGCGCAGTCGATTATATATACGGATCGGGCTATACGTCGCAGCGATATATGGATCGGGCTGCACGCTGCAGCGGTTACTATATGGTACTTATTGAGTGTGAGTGCGGAGTGAGAGCACTGATTGGTAAGAGTTGAGTCACGAGTGACTGAGAGGCTTGCCCGAGGGGCTATAGATATACGTGTACATGAGTGATGCTTTGCCTGAGGGGCCTGTTTATGAATTTACTGTTTTTCACTCTTCCTTAAAGTGAGTTTTTATCGAATATGTTAATTTAATTACTGCTTTCACTCATCTTTAGATCGAGCCTCTATTAAAAATGTTGAGCAAACGCTTTAAACAACTTTCATTCAAACTGAAGTTTTAAAGTTATGAAATGGGTATAAATTTCTGTTTTGCCTGAGGGGCTGTATACGAACTATGTTTTTGCCCGAGGGGCCGATTGTAGTTTTCATTTGTTTTATTATAAATGGTATTGAACCCCTAGTGAAACTGTTGGAAAGCATTTTCAAATGATTTTTACCAAAAGCTGGATTTTAAATGAGATGGTAGACTCGTATTCTGATTTGAAAGTTTGTTGTGCTTAATGAGTTTATCCTAAATGTGGATTCACCGTTTCCTACCGCTCAGTCTTTATTTATTCTTATTACTTTCTTGGTTGGAGTACTCACATTACTCCCTGCACCTTGTGTGCAGATTTAAGTATTTCGGAACCCGGTAGCGGTTGTTGATTGCTCAGACGTGGAGTCATCGGAGTTAGCAAGATGCAGCCGTTCGCAACACTGCTTCCTTCCTCTCATTTTCATTACTGTATTTAGTACATTTTTTTCTTGACTCTTGTTTTATTCGGAACTTGGTAGATGCTCATGACTAGTGACACCCCGATGTTGGGCTTGTATAATTATTCCGCACTTTTCTTTTAAATTTTCATTATGAGATTATTGATTTATAATAGTATAAAAACAACTTTTATTGAATAATGATTGATTCGGGAGTTGTGTCGGCTGGCCTAGTTTCACGATCGGCGCCATCACGACTGGGTCGCTTTTGGGTCGTGACACTATATATATGTAAGCATGTATTGCCGACGGGAAACTGATACTTATTTAGTTGAATTGGGTTTTCTTTAAATTTATCACATCTGTTTAATTAGAAAACTAGCTTTTATTGTTACCTTCTCAAAAAATAAAAATAGTCACTAGCTTTTCACCTCGTGGTTAATAAAAGAGAATACTGAACAGGAAAATGGACCATTTCTTCTTTTAAGTATTATGTTATCTGAATTCTTTGCAAAGTTATTTTAGTGAAAAAGAAGCTCTTGTGGCAGAAAGTTGAGAAGATTTTTATATTTTAGTACCTTTTATGTGTTGCACTTTTGATGTTCATGATTTTTTTTTTTTAAAAGCACATTTTAATGCATTCTTTATAAATAGACTACTTGTTTAGCTCTTTATAGGCATTACTATTTGTGCTCTCTATTTTCATTGGAATTTTTTATTCTTTATCCGGCTGTTATATACCAATCTGAATTCTGCATCTTAAATCATTTGCTATGTCACTTTACGGCATGACTGACTTTAAGCATAACAAAAGGGGATATATTACCCTTTAAACTCTCTCTATAATCTATGTAACTCTCTCTATATGTAAAAACTTTGGACTTGTATTTGCTTCTAGACCTGATGGGTACTAGCATTATTAATTTAAGCTCATATTCAGATTTTTAGTTTGAAAAACCATATGCATGTTGAAGTTGAATGACAATATAATGTACTTAGATTAAATTTTATCTTGCACACAGCATATTTAATTTAAGCTCAACTAATCTTTCCCAGATTTTTACTTTAAAAGTTTATGTGCATGTTGAAGTTGAATGACTATATGCTTAGATTAAATTTCATCTTACTTTTCAATTCTTTGTTTCTTTTTGCATTATGAATTTTCTTCGTAGTCTTTGCAGTACATAGTCAATTATAGTAATTGTTAGGTCAACTGACTTCTTACATATTGATACTTGTTATGAATAGTTTGTACATTGGATATTACTTTGGATACTACATTGGATGCTATATTGGATGCTCATGTTGTGAATAACTTAAAGATTAAATTTCCTATTTTATGTCCATCATCTTTACTTTTTATGTCTATAAAAGGCCATGTAATTGCAATGAAAAATTACACCAAAGTGAAAGAAGAAAACACTTCTACATTCTCTCTATCTCTTCTTGTTTACATTTTACTGCATTGCTTTTATTTTATAACAAGTTATCAGCACGAAGCTGTAATTTTATTCTTAACTCCAGCTAAGTTGAGCCATATTTTATTAAGGTATGTATCATTATAATCATTTTATTTATGGCAGTACATATCATATGCTCATTGTTTGCAGATTACTTGTGCGCTTGGGCATCTTAAATAGTTTAAGTACATTGCAGTGATAAAATAACTATTTCCTTCCGTGCTCAACTCTTAGAGGACCTCAAAGTCATCAAACTAGCTATGCACTAATGTCATACTTATAATATTCATGGACTCCCTAGATCAAAACATATCTTTAAGGCATTTTAAAGAACTGTGAGAAATAAATTGACAAACAATAATTTTATAGTTTAATTACTTTATATTTATTGGAACATATAAATAATATTAGTCACGTTCAGTTCTATTAACACACATATATCAATAATATAAAGTGAAATGAAACAAGTATGTAATTTCTACTTTATGGCAAGAATAAAATGAAATAGTAGATTGTTATCATGATATAGCTCTATTTTCATTTCTTTTACCTTAATCGTTTTGTTTTCATTAATTGTTTATTATTATAATTATTTCTCTAACTTATTCATCTTTTATGATAGTTTTCACTATGTCAAATTTATCAAAACTTGAATTTGTGGCACTTGACACCACCGGGAGGAACTATTTATCATGAGTTCTTGATGCTGAAATTCACCTTGACGCTAAAGGTCTTGGAAATACTATTATACAAGGAAATGAAGCATCAAATCAGGATAAAGCGAAGGTCATGATTTTCCTTCGTCATCATCTACATGAAGGGTTAAAAACTGAATATTTAACCGTAAAAGATCCACTTGAATTATGGATTAATTTGAAGGATCGATATGACCACCTAAAACTTACGGTATTACCGAAAGCTCGGTATGAGTGGATACATTTAAGGTTGCATGACTTTAAAACCGTAAGTGAGTATAATTCTGCTATCTTTAAAGTAAGTTCTCTATTAAAATTATGTGGAGACACTATCACATATGAGGACTTATTGGAAAAAACATTTTCTACTTTTCACGCTTCAAATGTGGTGCTACAACAACAATACCATGAAAAAGGTTTTAAGAAATATTTTGAGTTAATCACATGCCTACTTGTGGCTGAGCAGAATAATACTCTATTAATGAAAAATCAAGAAGTCCGTCCCACTGGGTCAGCTCCATTTCCGGAAGTGAATGTTGTAGCAACATATGATAAGTTTGAAAGAAAACAAAATAATTACCGTGATCGTGGACATGGTCGTAAACGTGGACGTGGCAGGGAGACGAAACAATTATCGCCATTATGGTGGAAATAAATTGGAGAACAATAAGGGTTCTCAAATTAATCATTCAAAAGGTAAAGCTAGTATGTGTCACCGATGTGGTATGACAAGTCATTGGGCACGCATTTGTCGTACGCCAGAATATTTTGTCAACCTTTATCAAGCCTCCCTCAAGAAAAAAGAAAATAATGTGGAGGCACACTTGACCTTTCAAAATAATAATGATGAAGCAGGTCCCTCAAATAAATATGATTATAAGGCACATCTTGCATATAAAGATGATGATTTTGAAGGCCTAACAAATATTACTCATTTAGAAGTTGGGGACTTCTTTGAGGATATTGACTGAAGAACTAATCATCTTACTGGGGAATGAAGCTATAAAAGTTGTTATGTTTATGTTTGCAACTAGTTTATTTTTCTTGAGTGTATTTTCCTAATGCATCATGTGTTGCTAGTTTCTACATTTCTAATGTATTTCTTAATGTTTTTTTCCTGCTTGTCTTTCATATTTCTTATGATATATTATTTGTCTTTTTTATGAAGAATATGAAAATTTCTCAGTCTTCAGTTGGACTCAAGATTAATAAAGATGATATATGTCTTCTGGATAGTGCTACAACACACACTATTTTAAAATATAAGAGATATTTCTCTTATTTGGTAATGAAAGAAGCGAATGTTAATACAATATCCGGTAGTACAAGATTAATTGAAGGTTCTGGAAGAGCCAATTTATTACTACCAGGAGGAACAAATTTGGCTATTGATGAAGCACTATATTGTAGTAAATCTCAAAGAAACTTATTAAGTTTCAAAGATATTCGCCAAAATGGCTATCATATTGAGACTACAAATGATGAAAAGATTGAATATCTTTATATTACTACAATAATGTCTGGTAAGAAATATGTGCTTGAAATGTTACCTGCTCTTTTCTCCGGCTTATACTACACAAGTATTAGCAGGATTGAAACACATGCCGTAGTAAACGAGAAGTTTACTAATCAAGATAATTTTATTATTTGGCATGACCGGTTGGGCCATCATGGTTCTAATATGATGCGTAAAATAATTGAGAATTCACATGGACATGTAATGAAGAATCAGAAGATTCTTCAATTTAAGGAATTCTCTTGTGCTGCGTGTTCTCAAGGAAAATTAATTATTAGACCATCAACTATTAAAGTTAGGATAGAATCCCCTGCATTTCTGGAACGTATACAGGGTGATATATGTGGGCCCATTCACCCTCCATGTGGACCATTCAAATATTATATGGTTTTGGTAGATGCATCTACAAGATGGTCACATGTGTGCTTACTATCAACTCGCAATATGGCATTTGCGAGATTGTTGGCTCAAATAATAAAGCTAAGAGCACAATTTCCAGATTATGCAATTAAGACAATTCGTCTTGATAATGCCGGTGAGTTTACATCCCAAGCCTTTAGTGATTATTGTATTTCAACTAGGATAACAATTGAGCATCCGGTTGCTCATGTTCATACACAAAATGGTCTAGCAGAATCATTGATCAAACGCCTCCAATTAATTGCTAGACCAATGCTTATGAGAACAAAACTTCCCATTTCAGTATGGGGTCATGCTATTTTGCACGCAGCAGCACTTGTGCGGATAAGGCCCACAAGTTATCATAAAGTCTCTCCATTGCAATTGGCTTTTGGTCAGGAGCCAAATATTTCCCATCTTAGGATCTTTGGTTGTGCGATATATGTTCCAATTGCTCCACCACAACGCACAAAGATGGGTCCTCAAAGAAGGTTGGGGATATATGTTGGATATGAATCTCTTTCTATTATAAAATATCTAGAGCCGATGACTGGAGATTTATTTACGGCAAGATTTTCTGATTGCCATTTTAATGAATCAGTATATCCAACATTAGGGGGAGAAAATAAGCAGCTGAAAAAGAAGATAGATTGGAATGCATTATCACTATCTCATTTAGATCCTCGAACAAATCAATGTGAACAAGAGGTTCAAAAGATTATTCATTTACAAAATATTGCAAATCAATTGCCAGATGCATTCACTAACCTACCAAGGGTGACTAAGTCACATATTCCAGCTGCTAATGCTCCAATTCGAGTTGATATCCTGACAGAACAATTAATTAAAGCAAATGAGTCTAAGCCATGCTTGAAACGTGGTAGACCAATCGGTTCTAAATATAAAAATCCTCGAAGAAGAAAAGGAGCAAGTGATCAAAGTGAACATAACACGGAGGTAGTGGCTCAAGAAGATCCCCAAGACATAACAAATGATAAGACCTTAGGGGAGGTCCAGGTACCTAAAAATAATGAAAATGAAGAGACATCAATAAGTTATGTCTCAACTGGGAAAAGATGGAACCGAAATAATATTGTTATCGATAACATTTTTGCTTATAATGTTGTTGTTGAAATAATCCAACAAGATGAGGATCTTGAACCAAAATCTGTCAATGAATGTAGACAGAGAAATGATTGGCCAAAATGGAAAGACGCTATCCAGGTAGAGTTAACTTCACTTGGAAAACGTGAAGTCTTCGGACCCATAGTTCGAACACCTGAAGGCATATAAATGGGTTTTTGTGCGAAAACGAAATGATAAAAATGAAGTCGTTAGATATAAAGCACGACTTGTGGCACAAAGGTTTTCTCAAAGGCCTGGAATTGATTATATGGAGACATATTCTCCTGTAGTGGATGCTATCACCTTCTGGTATCTCATAAATATGGCAGTACAAGAAAAACTTGATATGTATCTAATGGATGTTGTTACAGCCTATTTGTATGGATCATTAGACAATGAAATTTTTATGAAAGTATCTGAGGGATTTAAAGTGCCAGAAGCATATAAAATTTTTTGAGAAACTTGTTCAATAAAGCTTCAAAAATCTTTATACGGATTGAAACAATCAGGACGTATGTGGTACAATCGCCTGAGTGAATACCTGTTAAAAGAAGGGTACAAGAATGATCCAATTTGTCCCTGTGTCTTTATAAAAAGGTCTGGATCTGAATTTGTTATAATCGTCGTGTATGTTGATGCTTTAAATATCATTGGAACTCCTAGGGAGCTTCCAAAAACAGTAGACTGTTTGAAGAAAGAATTTGAAATGAAAGATCTTGGAAAGACAAAATTTTGTCTTGGTCTACAAATTGAGTATATGAAAGATGGAATATTTGTTCATCAATCGACATACACCGAAAATATTTTAAAGCGATTCTATATGGATAAAGTACATCCATTGAGTACCCCGATGGTTGTGAGATCACTTGATATAAAGAAAGATCCATTCCGACCTCATGAAAATGATGAAGAGCTTCTTGGTGCCGAAGTACCATATCTTAGTACAATTGGGGCATTAATGTATCTTGCCAATAATTCCCGACCAGATATAACTTTCTCAGTAAGCTTATTGGCAAGATTTAGTACTTCGCCAACACAAAGACACTGGAATGGTATTAAACATATATTCAGATACCTCCAAGGGACCATTGATATGGGTTTATTTTATTCAAATGAATCCAAGCCATCATTGATTGGTTATGCAGATGCAGGATATTTGTCTGATCCACACAAAGGTCGATCTCAAACATGCTATTTATTTACAAGTGGAGGTACAACCATATCATGGCGTTCGACAAAACAAACTATGGTTGCTACTTCTTCAAATCATGCAGAGATAATAGCCATTCACGAAGCAAGACGAGAATGCGTTTGGTTAAGATCTATAACTCAACACATTCAGCAAACATGTGGTGTTTCTTCGAAAGAGAATATTCCAACAATATTGTATGAAGACAATGTTGCATGCATAGCTCAATTGAAAGGAGGATATATCAAAGGAGATATAACAAAACACATTTCACCGAAATTCTTTTTCACTCATGATCTTCAGAAGAATGGTGAAATAGATGTATAACAAGTTCGTTCAAGTGATAAGTTGGCTGATCTGTTCACTAAGGCATTACCAACCTCAATATTTGAAAAGCTGATATATAAGATTGGAATGCGTCGTCTTCGAGACATTAAGTGATTTTTCATCAGGGGGAGTAACTACACGCTGCACTCTTTTCCTTAACCAAGGTTTTGTCCCACTGGGTTTTCCTGGTAAGGTTTTTAATGAGGCAGCAAGCAATGCATATTATAAATAACTATGTACATCCCAATATTTTTTTTGTAAGTTTTTAATGAGGCACATTATCTTACATGGACATCCAAGGGGGAGTGTTATGAATAGTTTGTACATTGGATACTACTTTGGATACTACATTGGATGCTACATTGGATGCTACATTGGATACTACATTGGATGCTACATTGGATGCCCATGTTGTGAATAACTTAAAGATTAAATTTCCTATTTTATGTTCATCATCTTTACTTTTTATGCCTATAAAAGGTCATGTAATTACAATGAAAAATTACACCAAAGTGAAAGAAGAAAACACTTTTCCATTCTCTCTATCTCTTCTTGTTTACATTTTACTGCATTGCTTTTATTTTATAACAATACTAATTTTTAGAACGGGCAACACTTTTTAGTAACTATAGTAATATGTTACTTGGATGTACATCTCTTTTATATCGATGACCCAACCATTATTTAAGCGATAGTAGTTAAAATGAACTTCTCATATAAGCATGACAATGTAATCACTTTGTTGTTGTTTTTCAAAGAGATAAAGCATTTGAAAAACTAAAAGTGCTTATTATTTAATAAAGTACTTATTTTGAAGAGTCAGCTTGATTGGTCAAACTTTTGAAGAAAATGATTTCGAGTTGAAATTATTTTTATTAGCGGAAAAAAAGTCGAAAAAGTACTTTGTTCAACGGGAATACCCTTATCAAAATATTGCATTTACGAAACCATTGCCACATCACGAGCAAAAACTAATAAGTTTCATACGAGAAGAATTTTGTATTCGATCAAATAGACTGAGCAAATAAACTCTCCATATATTATAATCTGCAATTTATATTTTTGTATAGACTTGATAATCAATTTAACTTACAGAGAAGAAAATAAATTAGATTTTGTTAGCAAGAAAAAGGAATTATTGGAGGTGAGGATTAAATATGTCACGACCCAAAATTCAACATGTCGTGATGACACCTATTATGGTACTAGGCAAACCGACATCTCACACAGATCAATATTTTTTTTAAATTCCAAATATACGGAAATAAATTTCATTAAGCAAGAACCTCGCAAAAACTGGATATAGACATCGAAACTCAGTACAAAATTCTCCCAAATGGTCCGGGTATCACAGAGTACATGAGCATAACAACACGATCTAACCAATAGAACATTGTCTAGGAAAGTAAAACACAGAATAAACAAGACTAAAATATATAGGAGGAGAGTCAAGATCTACGAATGCCAAGGCAGCTACCTCGATGATCTTCGAACTGAGAAAATGTTAGGAATCCGCAACCGCCGTACCCGAAAATACATGGACCTACTTGTACACGAAATGCAGGGTATAGTGTGAGTACACCAACTAAATAAGTAACAAGTCTAACATGTGGTCCAAAATCAGTGACGAGCTCAAACAATATAGTAAAAATACAGAGTTTAACAATGCAGAAAAGTAGACATGCTTCTAGGTTTAACAGTTAAGTTCAGCACAGAAAAAATAGGCCAAGTATGACTGATAAGAATAGTATGACATCTCTATATCTACATGCCAAGGTGAATACCGTATGTAAAGCAACCCAGTGAAATACCAAGTACTCACACTCTCAAAGCACTTAATCTGCTCGTCTCAATTCTCGCTCGCCACGCTATGTCACTTAGCACTGTTCAATACATCTTGCAGTATGCAGCCCGATCCACATATAGCCATAAGGTCGGTTGCGGCGTACAACCCAATCCACATATATATAGCCATAAGGCTTCTTGCAGCTTGCAACCCGATCCATATAGATATAGCCATAAGGCTCATTGCGGCGTGCAACCCGATCCACATATATATAGATATCACTCACAGCACGGCACTCAGGCCCCAACTTAATCACCAAACTCTCCAGTCTCTCGGGCTCACAACACTCATGCTAAGCAGACCTAATCAATGATACGAGATGTGAAAATATACGATAACAGAGACTGAGATATGACACGTAATGATGAATTTGACTGAGTAAGCAACTGCAACTAAACAAATAATTTAACAATAAAGAACGATCAGTGTGGGTCCTAATAGTACCATCATATAGCCTAAACGTGATTTCTAGCATGAATCACAGCTCAAGTTCTCTAACGCATAGAGTCCAACAAAAATGTTCAGATAAAATAGCTATGCAGTTCCAGGGAATCGACTAAATCACAATTTCTACGGTGCGCGCTCACACGCCCGTCACCTAGCATGTGTGTCACCTCAACATAAATTACATAAATTTGGGGTTTCATGCTCTCAGATTCAAGCTTAGAAGTGTTATTTACCTCAACCTGTGCAAATCTCTACTTCAACACGCTTTTGCCTCGCGAAACGACCTACGAATGCCACGAATCTAGTCACAAACAATTCGATTCAATCAACACGAGCTAAGAGAATCAATTCCATATGAAATTTACTAAGTTCTTAATTAAAAGCAACTCAAAAAAAACTGGCCCCGGGCCCACATTTCGAAATCTAATAAAAGTCATAAAATCCGAACACTCATTCAACCACGAATCTACCAAAATTACTCAAATCCGATACCAAAATCTCGATCAAATCCCCAATATTCGACCTAAGAACTTTCCTCCATTTCCCCCAATTTTCCAACCCAAATTACCAATTAAATGATGGAATCAAAGACATAAACATGGAATTTAACCAAAACTAAGTAAGAATATCACTTATCCAATCACTCCCTTGAAAATCTCTCCAAGAATTGCCTCCAACCGAGCTCCCAAAATCAAATTTGTGATATGAACTCAAACCCTCATTTTGAAATATTTAAGTTTCTGCCCAGACGTCCCTTCATCATGATCACGTGAAATCCTTCGCGATCGAGAAGAACAAATCTTAAGCTGCCAAACTTAGTCCATACGCGAACACGGACAAGCCCACGCGAACGCAATGCATTGCCTCTCCAGACCCACGCGATTGCACCAACAACCACGCGTTCACATAGAGAAATACGCGTGACCAACTCTTCTTCCTTTCCTCTTCGCGAATGCAGCTCCTCCCATGTGTTTGCTATGCATCGACTACTCTAGCTACGCGGTCGCGTACTCCTGCTCGCGAACTTATAGAGAAAAATTCCATCAGTGGCCAACACCACCTTCGCGATCGCGGACCTGCACTCATGATCGCATAGAAGGAAACCAGAAACAGACACCAACAAACTTCAGCCATAACACTAAGTCCAAAATTGATCTGTTAAGCATTCGAAACTTACCCGAGGCCTCCGGGACCTCAACCAAACATACAAACAAGTCCCAAAACATCATACGAACTTAGTCGAGCCTTCAAATCACATCAAACAACACTAAAATCATGAATTGTGCATCGATTTAAGCCTAATGAACTTATGAACTTCCAAAATCTACATTCGATGCCGAAATCTATCAAATCACGTCCGATTGACCTCAAATTTCGCACACAAGTCATAAATAACATAATCGACCTACTCCAACTCTCAGAATCCTAATCCTAGCTCGGTAATCATAAAACCAACTCTCAGTCAAACTTCAAAATTTCTAAAGCTTCAAATTTTTCAATTTTTGCCATTTCAAGCCTTGTAAGCACGTGATTTTTGCCCAATATGAGAATTAATCCCAAAAAAATCAAAAATAAAATGATTTTTCTTTGATGTGCAATTTTGTGATATTTTGTGATATTTTGAATAATTATTTGTATTTGTCTGTGCATGTTTATTTGCTAAATTAATAAAAAATACAAAAATATGTTCGTATTTTGCATATAGGATTTAATTCTACAATTGTTAGTAATTAAATTTGTTTTACAAAAATTAAAAATTACAAAAATAGGCATCGTTTGCATTTTTAGCATTTAATGTCCAAATATACAATTTTATGCTTAATTAATACTTAATTGAGCGTTAATTGTTATTGAGAGTTAATTTGCGCTTTTATAACTTAATTTAGTTCTTAATAATAGCTTAAGTATTTTTATAATTTAGTTTTAGAGAAATAAAAGAAGAAAAGAGAGCGAAAATATAAAGAAAGTCGGAATTGGGCCTCTTCTTCGATTTCAAGCCATAGGCCCAAAAAATGGCCCAATCTTCCCTACGACCCAGTCCATTTCGAACTGGGTCGACCCAGTCCATAACCCAACATCCTATTATCTTACAAACAACACAAAACAAAAAAAAAGAGAAAAAACCCTAAAAAGACCTAACCAATCCGCCCCCCCCCCCCTTTCTTCTCTTTCTCTCTTTTCATCATCTTCCCCAAGCTAAAAAAAACACAACCATGGCTGCTCCCCCCCTTACACCCCAACCATGGCTTCCCCTCCATCTTCACGTCTTCATCTTTTCCGTCGACGTCGTCCATGGTGAGAATCAAATGATTTAAATCAAATGATTTAAATCTAGTTTCAAATGATTGTGAATAATTAATCTCAATAATATTGTTTTTAAAAAAAAAATAATAACAATGCTGAGTTTTAATCTAGCTATATTTGTTTATTTTGAATATTAGTTGTTGAATTTTTATTTTATTTAAAATTTCGAAATTAAGAGTAAAATTTTTTTTTCATCAATATTTGTATTAACCAAGCAATTAGCATGTCATGTTTTCTTAAAATTATAAAAGCTAGTAATTAATTAGGATTTTTCTTTCTTTATTTTAGAGACTAATTTTTATAGAAAAAATGTAGTCGCTTTAAGATTTGTCCATTTAAAATAAATGAGATGACCTCGCTTAATGAAATGTATAGATTTCAGGGCCTTCAATAAATGTACAGTTAATTGCTTAGAATTAGGGAGGAGCCGTTTTAGCAAATTTCACGACCCTACCCAAAATAATGACACGCTAGTCGCTCTAGGCGCGTATTTAATAATGTTATTTCCTTAAATACGGGTGTGCATTTATGTAACCCAAATCTAAATCTCAACAGAGTCGAAATGTGTCGATAACCACGGGTGCAATTGATTGCGACGTGATTTGAAATACGTTTTCACAATGTTGCAATTTTTCGTAAAATAATAACAATAAATAAAAAGAATAATAAAAGCGGCTAAGGGATAAAATTTGCACATAAGTTTATAATACGTATTATATTAGATAATAAAGCCGAATATAACAGTTAAGCGACCGTGCTAGAACCACGGAACTCAGGAATGCCTAACACCTTCTCCCGGGTTAACAGAATTCCTTATCCGAATTTCTGGTGCGCAGACTGTAATACATAGTCATTCTTTTCCTCAATTCGGGATTAAAATAGGTGACTTGGGACACCCTAAATCTCCCAAGTGGCGACTCTGAAATAAATAAACCAATCCCGTTTTGATTGTCCTTTAATTGGAAAAAACTCCCCTGCACCCTGCGGGTGCGGAAAAAGGAGGTGTGACAAGCCTAATCCAACTATGGACCTCCAAATCACTATCTGGATATACTCCTAAGTCCAAAATATCTAAAGGAACTAATGAGACCATCAAAACTCCATTCAAAAGTCATTTACACATAAGTCAACACCCGGTCAATCTTTTCAACTTCAACATCCAATCTTGAGACCAAGTATCTCATCTCATCCCGAAACCTCTCCGGACCTGAACAAACTACTCCGGCAAATCATATAGCAACTAATAAGCATAAAATGAGTAGTAAATGGGGGAACGGGGCTACACCCTCAAAACAACCGGCCGGGTCGTTACATCCTTCCTCTCTTAAACAAATATTTGTCCTCGAACGGGTCTAGAAACGTACCTAGAGTCTAAAATAGGTGTGTATATCTACTTCTCATATCCCGCTCAGTCTCTCAAGTAGCCTTTTTAACTGAACCGTGCTAAAATCCAAAACATGAGATGGATCGCCGACATACTTCCGGAGCATAGATACATGAAGCGTTGGATGAACACTAAACAAAGTAGGTGGCAAGACAAGCTTGTAATCCATCTCTCCAATCTCTGAAGCACCTCAAACGACCAATATACCTAGGGCTCAACTTGCCCTTCTTCCCGAACCTCATAACACCCTTCATAGGTAAAACCATGAGCAGTGCCTTATCCCCAACCATGTAGGCAACATCACGAACCTTCAGATTGATGTAGATCTTTTGTGTAGATTGTGTCGTGCGAAGCTAATCTCGAATCAATTTAACCTTGTCCAAAGCATCCTAAACCAAGTGAGTACCCAATAGCCTAGCCTTACCCGCCTCAAATTATCCCACAGGAGACCAACACCGTCTCTCATACAAAGCCTCATACGGAACCATCTGACTGTTCGATTGATAACCGTTGTTGTAGGCAAACTATGCGAGCAACAGAATCTGATCCCAAGAACCCCTAAAATCTAGGACACAAGTGCGTAGCATATCCTCCAATATCTGAATAGTGTGCTCGGACTGTCCATTTGTCTGAGGGTGAAATGTTATACTCAGCTCAATTTGGGTGCCCAACTCTAGCTGCACGACTCTTTAAAACTATGATGTAAACTGTGTGCTCCGATCTGAAATGATGGACACCAACACGCCATGAAGGCAAACAATCTCGCAGATGTAAATCTCAGCTAGCCGCTCCGAGGAATAAGTAGTCCCGACTGGAATAAAGTGCACAGACTTGATCAGCTGATCCACAATCACCTAAAGAGCATCAAACTTCCTCGAAGTCCGTGGGAGCCCAACTACAAAATCCATAGTGATACGCTCCCATTTCAACTCCGGAATCTCAAACCTCTTAAGCAATCTGCCCGGTCTCTGATGCTCATACTTCACCTGCTGACAGTTTAGGCACCGAGCTACAAACCCCAATATATCCTTCTTCATTCTCCCTACCAATAATGTTGCCTTAAGTCCTGGTACATCTTCGCGGCACCTTGATGGATGGAATACCGTGAGATGTGGGCCTCCTCAAGAATCAACTCACGTAGCCCACCTACATTAGGCACACAAATCCGACCTTGAATCCTCAGTACCCCATCATCCCTAATAGTAACATCCTTGGCATCACCGTGTTAAACCGTGTCCTTAAGGACAAGTAAATGGGGATCATCATACTGGCACTCTCTGATGAGATCATATAAGGAAGACCGAGAAACCACACAAGCTAAAACCTGGTTGGGCTCCGAAACATCTAATCTCATGAATTGGTTGGCCAAGCCTTGAACAAAACTCTGCACCCTCTCTGCGTTAGTAGGAAGTATCATAAGTGCATATCAAGATAACTCAGAAAACCTCTCCTTATAATCGTTCACTGACATCTGACCCTACTCAAACTGCTCAGACTGATACCGCAATTCTTCCCTCTTGGAGGGTGGAATATCCCTATCCAAGAAAAGCTGTGTGAACTGGACCAAAGTCACGAGAGGAGAACTCGCTGGTCTACCAAGAAGATAAAACTACAACCATATACGGGCCCTGCCCTCCAACTGGAAAGTAGTGAAGTCTACCCCATGAGACTCCAATATCCTTATGTTGTGCAGTTTATCCCTGCACCTATCATTGAAGTCCTGGGCGTCCTCATGATCGCCTCCGAAGACATAAGGGTATAATCTAGTCCATCTGTCCAATAAATTCTGCGACTCGCCGTCCGCAGCTAGTCTAGGCTCAAGCACAACCGCTGCAACTGGCTGGGCCCCATCTGCGGGTAGTGTACCCGGGTTCTGATCCACTGCAGTTGCATGCTAGGAGCCTGAGCAATAGGAGTCTATGTTCCTCCTCCCACCTGAGATGTGGCTGGGTCATCTGGAAATAAACCAACTTGGGTCGAAGAATCCATGAACCGCAGCATACGACCCATGACTTCCTGAAAGGCTGGTGTTGTCGTGAAATCTTTCGGTCCTGGCTCTGTTGCGGTCACCTCGACCTGCTCCTCGACGATGGGATCCTCCACTGGATCCACTAGTGGTGCTACTGAGGCAACTCTGGGGCGCCCTTGTACCTTACCTCGGACCGATGCCCTCCCCCGGCCTCTACCTCGGTCTCCAACAATGGGAAGAGCAACTCTTCCCGGGTCTGGAATGTCCGCAGCACGCGTCCTCACCATCTGTGAGAGAATAGAAGAAGGAAACTTAGTATACCATCAACTACACGATAGAAGATGAATAAAGAGTAGTTTCCTAACACCCTGTAGCCTCTCGAAGATAAGTACGAACGTCTTCGCACCGATCCGTAAGACTCTAGTAGGCCTGACCTTCACTTGTGAGACCTACATGAACCTAGTGCTCTAATACCATATTGTCACGACCCAACTCCATGTTAAGCCGTGATGGCTTCCAGCGCCGTTGCTAGACAAGCCAACAATGAACAACTTAGTGATTTTCCATTTTTATTAAGCAATCCCAAACACTACCTTTAATTAAATTTGAAGCATTTGATAAATAACGGATTTTTAGGGCAAACAAAAGCAGAAACAACTAAAAGAAATCATAACTATAGAAATACAACCCGAAAATCAAAAGTCTACTGATATATGCAAAGCTCTAGTATCACAAGTGTGTGGGCAACTATTAGAATATACAAAAGATGATTATCCTACTGCCTGAAATAGAATAGACAGTAATAGACAAAAGAGAGACTCAACATGCTGCTGAACAGCTTAGAAGGGGGCAACTCATCATGAAATCTCGGTCCACTATCAGGAATTCGTGTCAGATGGGTAACTAGATGCACCCGCCTCAGATCCTGTACAATTAAGTACAGAAGTGTTGTATGAGTATATAAACAACATGTACCCAGTAAGTATCCAGTCTAACCTCAAAGAAGTAGTGACGAGGGGTCGGCTTGATACTCACTAGAGCTATCAATAATATATGAAAAGGTTATACTAAGCATGGATTTCATGAATAATACTAAAAACTCAAAACAGAAAATAATAAGTCCTTCTTTCACAAATATAAATTCCAAATTCGGTGTATTATCATTTAACAGTTCACATTTCAAAGCATTTAAGCAATATAAATCACGAAAGATTTCAACTTATTTTCATGCGCAAATTATGTCGAGGTCGTATGACCTGGTCCAACATAATATTAAATTGTGCACTGCCAGAGGGTCGAACGGCGCGAACCATAGATGCATCTATTTACTATCGAGGCGCTCTACCCGATCCACAAATAGCAATTATTTTTAAGGAAACACAAATTTCTCATTTACAATCAAGTATTCCAATAAATTCTTCAATTATGTGAACTTAACCTTTTACGAATTCTTTTATCAATTTCTAACATGATTCAAGTAATTACAGTAGCAAGTAAGAGCACAAGCATTTCAAATAAAGCATGATACAGGTCCTAAACTACCCGGACAATAGCATAATAGTAGCTATGTACGGACACTCATCACCTTATACATACATAGCCCCCACAATTAGGTACACACATTTATTTAATTCACCTATGGGGTTAATTCCCTCTTACAAGGTTAGAAAGAACACTTACTCCGTCTCAAAGCCTACTTCCCAATTCAAGAATGTGCTCAAACCTCCAAATTTGATGCAAAACGACCCGAAACTAGTCAAACATTACATAAACTAATCAATCTATCTTAAAAGTTCATATCCCCACTAATAGAGTGATTACCCAACCCAAATTGCAAGATTTCTAAAATTTACCCTCGGGCCCACATGCTCGGGTTTCAGAAATTTGCAAATAAAGTTGTTACCCATAACCTTAGGAACATAAATATATAATTATTACTAAATTCCATAACAAATTTCATGGTTAAATCTCATTTTTATCAAAAATCTAGGTTTTCCATCTAACCCATGAATTCCACAAATTTATATGTTAAAATCTACCCATAATATATGTATTAAACATACAATTAGGTAGGAATTACTTACCTTCAATAGTTGGGTTGAAATCTCCCTTTCTGAAGCTCCAAAATCGCACAAGTGTGTGAAAAATGGGAGAACAATGCCTAAGTCTTGATTTAAAACAAGCTTCTGCCCAGCTGTGACGCCCTTCTTCGCGAACGAGGAAGAAGCCTCGCGTTAGTGAAGGCATACACTAATTGAGCATCACAAACGCGACAACTCTTTCACGAACGCGAAGATCAAAGTTCACTGGCCCACCCCGACCCCATTTCCCCTACGCGAACGCGAGTGTGGTTCGCGAATGCGAAGGCCTAGGCTCGCATGGCTTCGTGAACGTGTGATCCTGACCGCGAACGCGAAGGGAAATTTGCCCACTGCCCCAAATCCTTCTTCGCGAACGCGATGGCCCTCCCGCGTTCGCGAATAAGGAAACCAGAATTGGAAAAATCTAGTTTCTCAAATTTAGCTTCGGGCAGTCCGTAACTCACCCGATCCCCTCGGGACCCCGTCCAACTACACCAACAAGTCTGTAAGCATAATACGGACCTACTCGAACTCTCGAAACAAGTAAAACAACAACAAATCCAAGAATCACACCCCAAAATCAAATTGGATCAAACTTTGAACTTCAAGTTTCAAAATCGCTCTGAATGCGTTGAATCATACTTAGACTACTTGGATTGACACTAAATTTTGCGTGCAAGTCTTAAATGGTATTATGGAACTATTCCGATCTCGAAATTCCATTTGGACCTCGATATCACTAAACCTACTCCAAACCAAATTTAAAGAACTTCAAAATCCTTAAGAGAACCAACTTTTACTATTAGGCGCCGAAACGCTCCTGGGTCATCCAAAACCCGATGCGAATATATGCCCAAGTCCGAAATTATCAGACAAACCTATTGGAACCAACAAACACCGATTCCGGTCATTTACTCAAAATATTGACCGAAGTCAAACTTGATCTTTTAAGCCAACCTTAAGAAACTAAGTGTTCCGATTTCAACCCAAACTCTTCCAAATCCCAAACCAACTATCCCCGTCATAAATCAGTAAAAGCAAGTATGGAAAGTCTCATATAGAGGAACGAGGTTCTCGAAAGCAAAATGACCGATCGGGTCGTTACATAAATCTTGTGTAAAAGCGGTTGTTCTTATTGAGTTCTTACTTGCTTTCCTTTATTTGGTTTCATCGGACTTAAACTGTGTTCAACTTACTCGACGGCATATTACCTGTTTGTTCCTTGTTGCTAATCGTTGTCTCTAGTTTCTTATTGTGAGTATTGTTTTGTTACTTCTACCATGCTTAACCTTATAATGATATTATTTCCCTATTAGTTTCACATTCATACTTGTACAGGTTATTAAGTCCAGTATGTGTCTTGACTGTCCCTCGTCACTATTCTATCGAGGTTAGTCTTGATACTTACGGGGTACCGCTGTGGTATACTTATGCTACGCTTTCTGCATATTTTTGTGCAGATCCAGGTACCTCGGACTTGTTGATCATTTGCTAGCTGATCGGGCATTGCTATGGAGACTCAATGTGTACCTACTGTCGCGTTCGCAGGCCTTGAAGTCACCTTATGAAATTTTACCTTGTACTGTTTAATTCTATTCTGGAACAATTGTATTTAGAATGTTTTTAGTAAATTAGAAGAGCTTATGACTTGTACTACCGGTTTTGGGGATTGTTGGCTTGTATAAATAAATTTTTGTTTCATATTTAATAATTGTTGGTTGAATTTGCCATTAATTCAGTAAGTATTACACTTACCTAGTCCCTAAAACTAGATGTCATCGCAACATTCTACGGAGGGAAATTGGCGTCATGACAAAGAGTCAGTGGGAAGTGTTTGCTTTTCCAAAACAATGCCAGAGCAAAATCAATATTTACCATGTGACTGCAACTACAAGGGAGACTGCTGACTGCAGATAGGTTGATGCAATGGGGATTAACTGTGGACACCAGGTGTTCTTTATACCATGATCATGATGAGAACAAGGTACACCTGTTTGTTAAATGCAAATTTACTAGGGGACCTTGGCGAAAAATCGTGCAATGGGAACATAGATAATGCACAGAGGCAGACACTTGGGAGCAACATGTGCGATGGGCTATCAATGTGCTAAGGTTAAATCACAATAAGTGCAAGTCTTCAGAATGGTGTATGCTGAGATAGTTCACTCCATTTGGATAGAAAGGAATCCGAGGCTGTTTGAAAAGAGAAGCAGTGGATCTGATAGTATTGCATGACAGATAACCTACATATGCAATTTACGAGCTACCACTCGAATTAGTAGAATGGTGCAAAATTTTATGTTGTGATATAGATAATTTAGAGTAGGCTTTATTAATTTTTAGATAGGCCCCTGAGTTTGTAAGCGGGCAATCGTTATGACAGTTTTACCGGTGATTAATATAAAAAGTTTTTAGTTACCAATATATATATATATATATATATATATATATATATATATATATATATATATATATTATCACATAATGGAGAAGTAGGTATCAGCAAATGTCAAGTTTCGCATGGCTAGCGGTAATAACTTTGAAGTTTGAAGTAAGTTTTGCTTTTAAGTATTATATCCTATAATATGAATGTAGTAAAACTTCTTCTAAACAAATACTTAAAAACGTATATCATTTAAATATAAATGACCATCAAAGGTAGTAATGGAGCAATAAGTATTCTTTTATTTTTAATAAAAGATTTTAGATTTAAATTGAGTATGAAATCAGCTTAGGTATGACATTTTCCATCTCGAATTCTAGTGAAACTTATTTTGTTTCGTGGGGTTCATGCGCCATGCATCGAGACCAACACAAGTCGTCCTTTCCTAAGAGGACAAAAGAACCCTCACAGGTTTCACTTTCTTAAGCTTTTGTTTTCTTTGACTCTGATTCATAGATATCAGCAAACAAGTGTTGTCCTTTTACCATAAAAAATAGAGATATCTTTTGCCTCTTCTAGTCTTCTTTGGTCCACCCCCTCTTCACATGCACCATCAATTCTCAATCCCAACACCGTGTATTTTACTTGTATATATTTCGTTCGTTTCAATTTAGTTATTTAGATGAGTAGTTTGACTCAGTACAAAATTTAAAAATAAAAAATTAAAATTTATTATTTTAAAAATTTAAAAGGTAAAAGTTTTGGTACTTATAATATTTTTGTAGTTATAAAAGCTTTTAATTATATATAAAATGAGTAAAATAAAGAATTTAAAGTTGAATTATTTCTAATTGTAAAAATGTATCATTTTTTTGGAACGGACTAATAAGGAAAGTCTGTTATCTAAATTAAAACAAAGGGAATATTATAGTATAAATTCTTTTAACATTATTTGTATTTTAACATGGGATAAAACACTCTCTAGCAAAGGCGACTTCATACCAAGGACTCGAACCCGATGCATCTGATTAAGAATAAAAGAATACTTACTATTTCCTATTCATTGTGGCTTGCTTATTTGCCAACGGTGGTTTAGCTTACAATGTGTTTGTAAGCCCTCGGCCAAACGAGTATCACCACAACCCTTGTTGGTGATATGATGAGATTCTTTTTTACAGTATTTAGTGTGTATAAAGTTTAAACTTTCAACAACAAAAATACATGATGTTTGCTTTCCTTGAACAGATCAAAGAATGCCTCCTAAACAACTCTCTATATTAGAGTAAGTAAGTACATAGAGACAACTCGGCGTGGCCTAGGTCTAAGTGCACACATTGTCACGCCTTCAAACTTTCCAAGTCTAATAGTCTAATATTACTCTTTATCTCTACCGCCTTTTTAGCATCCCTATTATATTAAGGGGTCGTTTGGCACAATATATAAAAATAATGGTGAATAGAGTGTATTAGAAATACTGATATTAATTATGCGGACATTCGTTATGTTAACATGTCTCTTATCCATTGTTTGATTTAATGTATTAAAATATTACAATTTCTAAAAGAATTATTTGTTTACAAAAATACTTTCATTAATATAATGACATATTTTAGTCGAGCTTAAGTTTTGAAGGACAATTTTATCTTTAACTAAGCAAATGCATATATTAAAACTCATTGCATTGGTAATACCATGATTTCTTATGCATTAATTATGCATAAGATAATACCAAATAGTGTGTATAACTAATGCTTGCATAACTAATGCATATGCTCAAAAATTGTACCAAACATGACATTATTAATATACAAAGCTAATGCATGCATTATTTCATCTAATACCTCCTATCAAACGAGTCCTAAGGGATATCACTTTTATCTTGCGTCAGAAACTATTTATATTCAGTAAACAAAAAAATATATAAAATTTATATAATTTTTATATATAACATACGGAATATATATATTATTTCGAGAGTGGCTATTCAGTGTCATTTTTTCTTACATGAACAACAAGGACTAAACAAACTGAGCTAATTTAACCTACATTAATGCAGCTCTAAATAAAACCGAAAAAAACACTAAAACAAAACAATAACTAGAAAATTTTAAGTACATAATTTTTTGCAAATTTCACCAAGAAGGAGAAGTACAAGGAGATCCAGAGGAAAAAGAAGAATTGTTACTATTAGAATTACTTTCTGAAGTAATAATTGATCTAACATCTCTAAGTGAAACTGAACATGCCTCAGCTGGAAGTTTCTTCATTGGAGTTAATTGAACTGAAGAAGATGGACTAGTTGATGATGAAGATGATATTCCACAATTTTCGTCGTCTTTCTCTGAAGAATTATCAATTGTTTCGAGATAAGAGGGCGATGAATTGGGTGTTTCAAAAGGCGTATCAACCATACTTGGCCTGGGTTTTTCATTATCGTAAATTGGATTTGATATGTAAACAAATTGCTCCATAGTTGTACATGTACTAGTGCTACATTGTAGTGGTACTTCATGTACTAATTTAGGGGATTGAATTTGAATAAAGGAAGGATAAGGTGAAGAAGAATTTCGATTTTGCATTTCAAAATCGAAATTTTCTTTAGGGTTAAGGTCTGTGTACGCCTCACACTCCACAGACCTCACTTGTGAGATTACACTGGGTAAGCTGCTGTTGTTGTCGTCGTCTTTAGGGAAGAGGAAATTTCTAGGAGCGTGAAGAACCCCTTGTGCGTAGAAGCTACTAAGAGTTGTTGGAGCAATTGATTGATCTTGGCGACGTGGTGGTGGTGGTTGTGCGATGGAAGCTGACGTGGAATTTATAGCCGTTTTTGACTGTTGTCGACGACGAAGTAAGAGGGAGCAGAAGAACTCAGCAAGTAGAACTAATATTAGGCCTAGAACCATTGCAAGACTCACCACCATTATCAATATTGCTGCCATTTTTATCTTGGAAGTACCCTTCATTTGTGTGTGTATATTTTTTGAGAAAGAGGGAATGTTGTAAATATATGGGATTTTGGAGGGATGAGGTAATTTTGGCGGGAAATTAACTTTGTTTCTAATAATGGTAGTGTTTCGGTTGGACTGTACGCACCTCAATTATTTTATCGGATACTTACTATCACAGCTAAATGAGGTGGAAGAAAATTACCGAACATTTGTCTCTGCTTAAATTTGAAGTCTGATATTTTATAGTTTTCACATATTTTATAGACCATTGGACTGCACACTTACTACTAAAATTAACATCTTTACTGTTGTAAGCTGCACAAATATCAACATCTTTACTATTGAAATAGCCTCTGCTTACATAAAATAACGGTAAGATTTACGTACGCTTTGTCAGAACTCAATCGTAAAATTATACTTAGTTTATTGTTGTTATTGTTATTGTTGACGAAATATGATAGAATGAAATCTAGAAAGCTATTTAACACTGATAAAAACAAGCCTTTTCTGACAGTTAGAAGCCAAAATTCCCCAACTTTATAAAAACCATTAATTTTTCTTCATTGCTTTGGAGTTGAACAAGTAGCAGCATCAAGCTGGTGTCTTTCTGAAGCTGACAAAAGAACCTTGTTTAAGCTGTCAGTGTCACCTAACAATGATACCAACGAAATGTTTTTTTTTTTTTTGGGTTTTTCCTCATTTTAAATAGAAGACAAATTTCCCTTGATTTTAATCTTATCCAAGAAATTAAAGAAACCATTCAAAGTTAGAAAATTGTTTTTTTCTTGAAAGATCGATCATGTATCATATGTACTGTTATGCAACGCCTTCCTGATGTTTTTTGGAAGGGCAACGTAAGGCTAAGCAACCGATGTCATTGCGGTTGCTGTCCGCCAATGAGGTCTCCTCCGCACGCTAGACTAGATTGTTAGTGTCGTGCGGGAAAACCAATGTCACGGACAATTGCGGAAGCTGAGAGAGAATTGGGTTTTGAATGATGATGATGATTTTATTGATAACTGAAATGCTGATTACAAAAGATGCGGTGTCGAGGGGGAGAGACACCAGTACATAAAATTGCTTGCTTGAAAATGTTTGATTGTTTGTTCTACCCTAATAATGCTTAAAAAAATAAACCAACATTACATGACTAGTCCTAATAAAGCTGTAGAAGCACACTGAATGAAAATGATGTAAACTAGCCTATAATTACAATGAAAAGGACTTAGTTTTTTACAAGGTAGAACTAAGTCCGATGGCAGCAACTTTGTCTTACGGGTCAGGGTCTGCGCGCGCGTTGCTGTGGGCGCGCGCGACACTTGCTATGTTGGCCTGAGGCTGGGCGTTGGTGCTTGGCATCAGGGTCTGTGCGCGAGGCGCTACTGGAATGGGCCTGCAGATGGGCGCTGGCGAGGCATCAGGATTTGCGCGCGCGGCATTGTCAGGGCGCGCGACGGTTGTCATTGGCCAGCCCTTGGGCGCTGGCGAGAGGAATCGGTGGGGCGACAGAGGCGCATGCGCACTTGTCACTTGGCGCAGCCAAAACCACGGGGCCGACCATGGCGCTAGGCATTGTGAGGCTTGCTAGGCCGCCATGGGGCACGGCCAAGGGGTCATGGGGCGTGTCTGGAAAGCAGCCCATGACATTCTCCCCCACCTGAGTTGGCGCCGTCCTCGGAGCCTTATGATGATGATGATGATGATGATGCTTCTGGTGGTTGTTGGATGGGAGGTCTGTGCCCCTCTGTTCTGTGAGCTTGCTGTTATAGCGATGCAATGATTTCATGCGGCTGACATGGAAGATTGGATGGATCTTCTACCAGGATGGAGTTTTCACCTGGTATGTGGACTTCCCAATGCGTTTTTCGATGTGCAGGGGCCCGATGTATTTTTGTTGCAGGCGAGGGTCATGGGTCCTCTCTGCAAACAAGTATCGCTTTGGGATGCATAGCATTACTTTGTCCCCTGTTTGATGTTGGGCAAAGCAAAGATTTTGTTCGGTGAATCTTTTTGCTCGCTCTTGGGCTTTGACGAGATAGCTCCACACTATCCCCATGTTACGCTCCCATTCGCACGAGAAGTTGGCATCTCGAGGAGATTTCGGCATGGTTGATGCATTCACCGTTTTGCGGGAGAAGCGGTTGTTGTCCGATAACAATTTCAAAAGGGCTTTTGTTTGTATGATGGCTCTTTTGAGAATTGAAACACAGTTGAGCAGCATCCAGGAGCTTCACCCAATGCTTCTGTGATCCGGTTGCAAAGTTGCGGAGATATTCCTCCAGCATGTCATCGAACCGGTCTGTCTGGCCATCCGATGGTGGATAGATGTCTGAGTTGTGACTCAATGTTGACCCAAAGCACCTGAAAAGATGGGTCCAAAAGTTGCTAGTGAAGCTTGAGTCGCGCCTACTAACAATGTCTTTGGGCAGGCCCCAATGTTTGACAATGTGCGAGAAGACGAGTCGAGCTGTATCTTCTGCTGAGATGTTCTGCGGGGCTGCTATGAAGGTTGCATAGTTTGAAAACTGATCTATGACAACCATGATGGATGCAAGATTACCGACTTGGGGCAATCCCGTGATGAATCTGAGGGAAACACTTTCCCATGGTCTCTGTGGGACATGTAATGGCTGCAAGGGTCCCGTCTGTGATGAGTGATCCGACTTGTCCTTGTGGCATGGCTGACAAGTCTTCACACGCTGAGGAGCGTCACCAGTCTTTTGAGGCCGATGACATGTGGCTGATTGTTGACGCGAAGGGTAGCCGGAACTAGGGGTTCATGTCTATTGACTACCTTCTCCAACTGCGTGGCCGAGATGTTTTCAGCGGCCATCTTTATGGGAAAGCATGGTATGGTACAGGGCTTGGCCCCGTTTTCTCCCATCATCAGGAGCATGTTGGCATATGGTACTGGTATGGTGTTGGTTTTCCTTATGAACTCCAAACCCACAATGATGTCGAAGTCATCTATGATTGTGATGCGCAGGTCGATGCTTCCTTTGTATGGGCCAAGTTTCACCAGGACATTTGTAGTTGTTCCACCCAATGTCTGGGGTGGTGAGTTGATAGCCTTGACGCGGCCTTTGCTCTTTTGCACGACAAGACCCAGACGCTCTACTTGAGTTGAAGCCAAGTAGTTGTGGGTAGCACCCGTGTCTATCAATGCGTGAAGGGGCTTGCCATTCACTTTCAATTCGACGAACATTAGGGTCCTCGCTTGTTTAGGAGGCCTCTCGTCCATCTTTTCCTTCTCTTTCTTGGTGATTGGGACTGATGTTTTCTTAGGAGGACATGCACTGGTCCCCACTAAGGCATGGGGGATAGAGCCAACAATTGCTTTGAAGGCGCCTACCTGGTCTTCTTCTGATGTGTCTAATGCGTCTGACTCATCCTCGACAGTCTGATGAGCATTGACTTTTATGTTTGGGCATTCATTGTTACAATGTGCCCCGCCGCAATGACTACATTCTGAGGGAGGCTTTCTCCCCTGATTGTTGTTGATGGATGCAACACTGTTGCGGTTGGAAGGAGGAGTCTTAGTTTTGGATGCACTCCGATCTCCCCCACTTTTGCTTGGGCCACCATTGCTGGGATGGTTCCCATTGAATCCCCCTCGGACAGACGGCTGGGGCCTGTCGTTCTGAGTTCCCAAATGATAATCGCTAAGGCATTCTGCAGCTTGAATGGCCTTGGGCAGGGTGTCTACCTATTGTCTCTGTAGTTCCATACGGGCATGAGGTTTCAAACCTTCTATGAATGCGAAGAATTTGTCTTTGTCCCCCATGTCGCGTATGTTTAGCATGAGTGCGGAGAATTCGCACACGTACTCCCGCACTGATCTGGTATGGCGGAGCTCCCGTAGCTTTCTCCTTGCATTGTATTCCACATTTTTGGGGAAGAACTGCAGGTGTATGGCTGCCTTCAATTCATTACATGTCTGAAGAGTATCTTCAGCGGCCTTGATGGCTTCGTATTTGACCCGCCACCAAAGTTTAGCATCGCCCTGAAAATACATGGCAGCAGTCGCTACCTTTTTGGATTCTTCCAAATGGCCCACGGCATCGAAGTATTGTTCGATGTCGAAGATGAAGTTTTCCACTTCTTTAGCATGCCGGGATCCGTCGTATGGCTTTGGCTCTGGTATCTTAAGCTTTTGTGGAATGGGGGTGAGGTTTGCTACACCCCTGATGTGGTTGTCGCCTCCTCGAAGTAGGCTCTGTAGGGCAGCATTGACAACATTGAGCTTGCCTGTCAAGTCGTCTATGGTTTGTTGCATGGCAGTTAGTCTGTCTGCTTCTTGTTGCTGATGGGCTAAATCGTCGGCACGCTCCTATTGGAGGTCCTCAAATTTGCCATGAATATTGGCAGTTTCGATGGCTGCCATTTGTCGGTCATCGTCAGAGTCACGACTGATTTTGCAACGTCATTTTCTGCTTGCCGCATTCGGCGGTCCAGGTTGTCCAACCTTTGCACTAGGTTGTTGTTTTGATCAAGCATTGTATCCACGGTGGGTCGTAATTGGTCAACCGTCTCTTCTAGGGATGCCAAACGCTCCCCATGAATCAACATGGTCAGAAATGGCGATGATGGCAAATGTGTTCCCTCATCCGATGTCGAGCCTAGCCTCTGATACCAACTGTTACGCAATGCCTTCATGATGTTCTTTGGAAGGGCAACTTAAGGCTAAGCAACTGATGTCAGTGCGGTTGTTGTCCGCCAATGAGGTCCCCTCCGCACGCTAGACTAGATTGTTAGTGCCGTGCGGGAAAACCAATGTCACGAGCAATTGCGGAAGCTGGGAGAGAATTGGTTTTTGAATGATGATGATGATTTTATTGATGACTGAAATGCTGATTACAAAAGATGCGGTGTCGAGGGGGAGAGACACCAGTACAGAAAATTGCTTGCTTGAAAATGTTTGATTGTTTGATCCCCCCTTATAATGCTTAAAAAAATAAACCAACATTACATGACTAGTCCTAATAAAGCTATAGAAGCACACTGAATGAAAATGATGTAAACTAGCCTATAATTACAATGAAAATGACTTAGTTTATTACAAGGTAGAACTAAGTCCGGTGGCAGCAACTTTGTCTTGCGGGTCAGGGTCTGCGCGCGCGTTGCTGTGGGCGCACGCGACACTTACTGTGTTGGCCTGAGGCTGGGCGTTGGTGCTTGGCATCAAGGTCTGTGCGCGAGGCGCTGCTGGAATGGGCCTGCAGCTGGGCACTGGCAAGGCATCAGGATCTGCGCGCACGGCATTGTCAGGGCGCGCGACACTGTTGTCATTGGCCAGCCCTTGGGTGCTGGCGAGAGGCATCGGTGGGGCGACAGAGGCGCTTGCGCGCTTGTCACTTGGCGCAGCCAAGACCACGGGGCCGACCATGACGCTAGGCATTGTGAGGCTTGCTAGGCCACCATGGGGCGCGGCCAAGGGGTCATGGGGCGTGTCTGGAAAGCAGCCCATGACAGTACACATGCCTCGTAAATATACACAAAATATCAGTGTCACGCATTGTTACCAATGCCAACGCTACAAATTCAAAGCAAGCCCGGACTAGGCACAGGTTATCCAACCTAGGATAAAGGCATACAACCACAACTGCCGCAAGGATCCAATATGACCACATAAGTTTATGTTGCCACGATATTAATGTTCTATGGAGCGGGCGGTTTAGAAGTTCAGCACGGTTTTTTTTGGTGTCGCAGGGGAGGAATTGACCTACCTAACGCATATTCAATCGTACCGGCATGGCCCCACTGATTTATTTTCGATCGGAGCATCATGCGCTCCCATGCGTACATCACCTAGTGGCACTACATATGCACAATGCAACAACTTCCCCTGCCAACATATTATTGACTCAAGCACAAATTTGTTGAATGAAGATAGCTTGCATACTCTCAGGCACTAGTTAGACTTATGCCCTTATTTATGCAGTAAAGAAAGCAAGTAGCTAGGACGGGCTACAAGAAATGCCACCAAAAATATAGTATTACTCAACCCCATATACTGAACGTAAAATAATGCAATTGGATTTCTCAAAGAAACTCAAATCTCATCTATATATGTAGCCTAAAAGTCAAGATTATGGATCATGAAATGGTAAAAGCTCTTCTTCACATGATCCACAAATGACTAGCTAGTAGAAATGGTAGAAAAAATCAAGGTTTATATGATAATGGAGACCATAAAAAACAAGGTAAAAAAAGTTAATGGGAGATTGACCGATGATTACAAAGGCGTGTATTGGGAAAAATTGAATTTATATATGTTGAGACACGTGGACTGGTCAAATAGTCAAAGAATTATAATTAGTCAAGAGTCACGGGCAGCAATAGAAACGAGCAAAGGTAAAGGAAAAGGCACGGGAGGACATTTGAAGGATTCAGCGCCTTCTGAGGTCTGTGTTGCGGTGTCCTCAACTGCCTTCTGTGATTGCTATTTGCCTTCACTTCTCGTGCTTGTATCTGCAACAGAGTTAATAGCCCTGGATGTATGTTAATCTTCGCGAATTTGACAAATTCCCCATAGCGATGGGAATTTGATAACTTGATGCAAGGTTGAAGGAACAACATCCATTTCATGGATCCATGGTCTCCCTAGAATCATGTTGTAAGCCATCTCCATGTCTACTACCTGGAACTTTGTATCTTTGATGACCCCTTCAGCAAAAGTGGTGAGTGTTACTTCTCCTTTTGTGACGACACTGGAATTATCGAATCCGGATAGAGTATGCGCCTTTGGTATTACTCCATCTTCAGCTTGCATCTCACGTAGCACTCTTAGCAAAATAATGTTCACGAAACTACCTGGATCAATCAAAACTCGTTTCACATTAGTATCATGCACAATTAAAGATATTACCAGTGCATCGTTATGAGGGATTAGTCTGTATCTGCATCATTGAATGTAATATTGCCTTCTTATAGAACATGCCGCACCCGTTTCCCTTGGGTAATAGTTATTTTGGAAGTTTTGTTAGCCGCAGTATATGACACACCATTAATGTCTTCACCCCCACTTATAACGTTAACAGTTCTTTTGGGAGAAGGTGGCTTTAGAGGCTCCTGCTTGTTCTTCATGTAAGATTGCTTGCCTTTCTCGCTGAACAACTTTGTAAGATATCCTTGTTTTAATAAATGATCAACTTCACTTTGTAAAAATCTGCAATCTGATGTTTTATGTTCGTGATCATTATGGAACTTGCACCAATGGTCAGGGTTGCACCTGTTTGGATTCGATCTCATTTCCTTTGGCCATCGAACCTTATCTCCCATGCTTTTCAAAACAGCTACGAGCTCGGAGGTGCTGACGTTGTAGTTGTAACCTCCGAATCTCGCTTTTAAATTTCTATCATCATCCCGTGACTCATAGTTGTTTCGCTCGTTCCTAAATCTTGATGAAGAACCTGATTCTCTGTTTCTTGATCTGTGATCGTGCCTTTGATTATCATGTTTTGACCGTGAGTCTTTCCCCGCAGGTCCCATATAAGGCTCGTACCTGTTTTTACCGGATCTATTTTCGTTCTCTGCACGTCTTGAGCGTATATTTTCTTCTTTTTGAGATCGAGGAACAGTATCTTCCTCAATCCTCAACTTCGTGCTATACCTGTTATAAACATCGTTCCACGTTGTAGCTGGGAATTCTCGAAGGCTTTCCTTTAGTCTCCTCGTAGCTTCCGAGCTTTTTTCATTCAAATTGCTTGTGAAAGCTATAGCTGCCCAGTTATCAGGTACACGCGGCAATGCTATTCTTTCGCGTTGAAATCTGTCCACGAATTCTCTAAGCAATTCTGAATCTCCTTGCTTAATTTTGAAAATATCCTCCATTCTTTTCCATGTATTATTTGCATTTTTTTTATTTTTTTTCGTATGTGCATGTCCATTTGTTAAATTAATAAAAAAAATACAAAAATATGTCGCATTTTGTATTTAGGATTCAAGTTTACTATTATGGGTAATTAAGTTTGTTTTACAAAAATGTAAATCACAAAAATAGGAATCTTTTGCATTGTTAGCATTTAATGTCAAATTGTGCAATTTTGTTTTAATTGGTATTTAATTGTGTATGATAATTGTTGTTAGGAGTTTAATAAGTATTTTTGGAGTTAATTTAGTTTATAACTCAATTTAGAATTTTAGTTTTATCAATTAAAAGAAAAGAGAAACAAAAAATAAGAAGAACAAACTCGGATTGGGCCAATTTTTGGAATTAAAAATAGGCCCAAAACACTTCTACCCAACCCAAAACAATACCAGGCCCACACCCATGACCCATACCCTACTTGGTCCACAATCCAAATACCCAAACCCTACACTTATGCATCATCCGTATCTTTTTCTTCAAGAAGCTTCACCTTCTTCTTCTTCTTCTTCAAGAAGAAGAAACCAACAATAACAACAACAACAACCCAGTGTAATCCCACAAGTGGGGTCTGGGGAGGGTAATATATACGCAGACCTTACCTCTACCCCGAGGGCAGAGAGGCTGTTTCCAGGAGACCCTCGGCTCAAAGAGGCAACAAGAGACACTATATTAGTACTATCAATAGACTCATAATAAAACACCATAAAATACCATAAAATCCATAACATAACATAAATAGCATAAAAACAAAGTAACAGCAATATAAGAGATATAGGAAATACGAGAATATGTAGGGTATTAATACACAGAAGATAAAGCCCATCATCAGTAGTTGATCAATAGCATCCTAAGACTAATTCCTAACTAGCTAGTCTCGCTCTAGTGCGCTGTAAAAAAGACATCACAATTTTCCCTAACCTACAACCTTAATGCTCGATCTCCACAATTCCCTGTTTAGGGCCATGTCCTCAGTAACCCTAAGTCGCGCCATATCCTGCCTGATCACCTCTCCCCAATACTTCTTAGGTCTCCCTCTACCTCTCCTCGTACCCACCACCACCAGTCGTTCACACCTTCTCACCGGTGCATCAGTGTTCCTCCTCTGAATGTGCCCGAACCATCTGAGTCTTGCTTCCCGCATCTTGTCCTCCATGGGGGCCACACCCACCTTATCTCGAATATCTTCATTTCTAATCTTATCCTTCCTTGTATGCCCACACATCCACCTCAACATCCTCATCTCTGCAACTTTCATCCTTTGGATGTGTGAGATCTTCACCGGCCAACACTCGGTTCCATACAACATAGCAGGCCTAACCACTGCCCTATAAAATTTACCTTTCAGTAACAGAGGCACTTTCTTGTCACACAGGACTCTCGTCGCTAACCTCCATTTCATCCACCCCACCCCTATACGGTGTGTGATATCCTCGTCGATCTCCCCGGACCCCTGAATAAACGACCCCAGGTACTTGAAACTACCCCCTCTTAGGGATGACTTGAGAATCAAGCCTCACTTCCACTCCCGCTTCCGTCGGCTCTGCCCCAAATTTGCACTCAAGGTATTCCGTCTTCGTCCTGCTCAACCTGAAACCTTTGGACTCAAGGGTATGTCTCCAAACCTCTAACCTCTCGCTGACGCCGCGTCGTGTCTCGTCGATTAGGACTATGTCATCAGCAAATAGCATGCACCATGGCACCTCCCCTTGAATATGATGCGTTATAGCATCCATCACCAGGGCAAATAGGAAAGGGCTGAATGCAGACCCTTGGTGCAACCCCGTAATAACCGGAAAATAATCTGAATCACCTTCTGTTGTCCTAACCCGAGTCTTAGCTCCATCATACATGTCCTTAATCGCCCTAATGTAGGCAACCGAGACCCCTTTAGCCTCTAAGTATCTCCATAAGACCTCCCTAGGAACCCTGTCGTACGCTTTCTCTAGATCGATAAACACCATGTGGAGATCCTTCTTCTTATCCCTGTATTGTTCCACCATCTTCTTCTTCAAGAAGAAGAAACCCTAGAAAGAAAGAAAAAACCTAATCATCTCCAGCCGTCATCCTCGTCTTCAAGTCGCCAAACAACCTCTTCTCCTCCATAAACGTTGTTTCTTTTCCTTCACGAAACAGCCATGACCGCTGCTCCTTCTCCTTTCGCAAAACAGCCATGGACGACCAAACGAGCTCAGCTGCTCGCCTACGACGAGCAGCAGCCATCACTGCTACCTCCAGCTGCTTGACATCATCACCTTCACTTCCACTCTAGCTCCCTCACGTCGAGCCTTCCCCGTCGACCACTGCTTCACGTCGACCACCACGACACTGCCCAAACCAGCCCACGACGCCATCAACAGCAGTGAATCCACCGACACGACAAGAATACCACCGGAGGTGATGACTCATAAACTAAATGAAGATCCGTCATATCCTCCTGTGAAGCAAAAGAAAAGAAAGTAGGGAACTTTCAAGAATCAGGTGATTCAAGAAGAAGTCCAAAAATTGCTAAAAATTGGTTTCATTCAAGAGGTAAAGTATCCTAACTGGTTAGCTAATACTGTTGTGGTTCCAAAGAAAAATGGTAAGTGGTGGGTTTGTGTAGATTATACAGATCTTAACAAAGCCTGCCCTAAAGATTCTTTTTCACTACCACACATAGATCAATTGATTGATGCAACTGCAGGTCATTAATTGTTAAGTTTTTTAGATGCATATTTAGGATATAATCAGATTAAAATGGATCCGACAGATGAAGAAAAAACTTCATTCATAACAGACAGGGGGACTTATTGTTATAAAGTAATGCCCTTTGGTCTAAAGAATGCAGGTGCAACGTACCAGAGGTTAGTTACCAAAATGTTTCAGGAATATTTAGGAAAGACAATGGAGGTATATATAGATGATATGCTTGTTAAAACTCAGCACTCAAAAAATCACATATCACACTTGTCTAACACATATATATATATATATATATATATATATATATATATATATATATATATATATGCTTGTTAAAACTCAACACTCAAAAAATCACATATCACACTTGTCTGACACATTTTCAATTCTGCATAAATGTAATATGAAGTTAAATCCCGAAAAATGTGCATTTGGCGTTGCATCAGGCAAGTTTTTGGGTTTTCTTGTTTCTAACTGTGGAATTGAAGTAAATCCTGCACAGATTAAAGCCATTGAAGAAATCTCTAACATACTTTCAAACAAGAAAGAAGTTCAAAGATTAACAGGGAGAATTGCGGCCTTGGGAAGATTCATCTCTAAATCATCAGAGAAGTGTTTTAAATTCTTCTCAGCTCTTAAAAAGCAGGATCATTTTGAATGGAATGAGGAATGTCAACAAGCACTTAGGAATTTGAAAACGTACTTATCAAATCCGCCTCTGTTTGCAAAACCAAAGGCTGGGGAAAAGCTACTCCTATGCCTTGCTGTTTCGGAGGTGGCGGTAAGTACTATTCTGGTCCGAGAAGAGCAAGGTAAACAATTACCTATCTATTACATAAGTAAATCTTTGTTAGATGCAGAAATGAGGTATCCTCAGTTAGAAAAACTTGCACTTGCGTTAATCATGGCATCTAGGAAGTTAAGACCTTACTTTCAATGTCATCCTATCGTTGTGGTAACTACCTACCCTTTACGTAACATACTACATAAGCATGAGTTATCAGGTAGGTTAGCTAAGTGGGCAATAGAGTTAAGTGAATACGAAATTGCATACCAACCTAGAACTGCTATAAAATCGCAAGTATTAGCTGATTTCGTGGCTGATTTTAGTCAGGGAATACAGTTAGAAGCAGAAAAAGAATTACAGGTGTTCAATGGAGCCAACCTAGGAACTTGGACTTTATTCACTGATGGCTCATCTAACGTGAGAGGAGCAGGTTTTGGGGATAGTACTGATACCACCTACGGGTGAAACCATTCGGCAAGCTATTAAATGTCATTCCATAACTAATAATGATGCAGAATATGAGGCTATGATTGCAGGTTTAGAACTGACATGGGAACTTGGCATAAATCAGATTATAATCAAGAGTGATTCACAACTCGTAGTTAATCAAATGCTGGGGACTTATACAGCCGGGGAAGCAAGGATGCAGCAGTATTTAGAAAAGGTACGGGAATTGGTAAAACAATTTCAAGATTGGAAGATTAGACAAATACTCAGGGACGAAAATCTTGAAGTAGACGCCCTAGCTAATCTCGCACCTGCGGGTGACGTGGAAAATGATGCAAATGCCTCAGTGATACATTTATTTCATTCAGTTCTTGATCCTGATGCGAATGAGGTAAATTTTAATAACTTAAACTGGGATTGGAGGAACGAAATTGTTGCTTTTTGCAGTATGGAACCGTCCCTGATGACAAGAAAAAGGCCTATGCGCTTCGAAGGCAGGTCGCTCGGTACTGCTTAAAACAAGGCAATTTATATCGTAAAATGTTTGGTGGACCCTTAGCAAGATGCCTTGGACCTTCGCAAACAGAGTATGTAATGAGAGAAATACACGAGGGTCATTGCGGGAATCACGCGGGTGGAAGATCACTAGTAAGAACCTTAATTAGGGCAAGTTATTACTGGCCTAAAATGGAAGATGAGGCAAAAGGTTTCGTAGCCAAATGTGATAAATGCTAGAGGTACTGTAACAATATGCATAGACCTACAGAATTATTACATCCAGTCATTTTGCCGTGGCCATTTATGAAATGGGGAATGGATATCGTAGGACCATTACCGCAAGCAAAAAGACAGGTAAAATTTTTGCTTGTTCTCACTGATTATTTTACTAAATGGGTAGAGGCAGGTGCATTCAAACAGGTGCGAGAAAAGGAAGTCAGAGATTTTATTTGGCGGAATATCATATGTCGATTCGGCATACCAAAGGAGATCGTATGTGATAATGGTCCTTAGTTTATTGGAGCTCAGATCACGGAATATTTTCAAACCTGGAAAATTAAAAGGATTACGTCAACACCTTACCATCCGGTAGGTAATGGGCAAGCAGAATCAACGAACAAAGTCATTATCAACAACTTAAATAAACAGCTAGAGGAATCAAAAGGAATCTAGCCTGAAGTATTACCTGGAGTTTTATGGGCTTATCGCACAACTGCAAAAACAAGTACAGGTGAAACACCATTTTCATTGGTTTATGGAGCTGAGACTTTAATTCTAGTTGAGATAGGGGAACCAAGTACACGGCTCACACAGGCGACACAAGAGTCTAATGACGAGGAGATGCGGGTCAATCTAGATTTACTCGAGGGGTGGAGAGAAGCTGCTTTAATAAGAATGGCAGCACACAAGCAAGTCATAGAACAATACTACAATAGAAAAGCACGCCTCAGGTTCTTCAAAATTGGGGACTTCATGCTTAAAAAGGTTTTTCAGTCTACAAAGGTAGCTAACACATGGAAATTAAGTCCAACATGGGAAGGACCCTACAGAGTGCGTGATGTTGCAGGAAAAGGAGCATATGAACTGGAGACAATGGATGACAAGATAGTACCTTCGCATTGGAATGCTGTTCATTTAAAGAGATACTATTTCTAAAGAAAATCCACGGTCAGGTATAACCATTTTAAATCTCATTTTTGAATTGTTAAGATTTTACTAACGATTTTAGATGATAGGAAAAACGCTAACCCGTACTAAATGATGAGTCACGACCTGCAAGGCACATGGAGTAACCTAAAATTCCTGGCCTAGGGTTACAATTATTGTGATAGAAATACAAATGGGTTATGCAGTCTTCATCTATAATCATCCCTCCGAGTCTCATATGTTTTTCCTTTTCAGGGAAAGGACCAAATGTGAGAAACTATCAAGTGCTCGAGGCTTCATACTTCAACACTCAAACACTTGGGGGACTACATAATATACACGGACATGTGTATAAAGAAGGCAAAGAAGATTAAGGAAAAATCAAGCCTGAAAGATTCAAGTCAAGTGCAGAGTAAAAGTCATAAAGCCACAAGCTAAAGCCAGTCAAGTGTAGAGTAAAAGTCATAAAGCCACGAGCTAAGGCCAAAGAAAAACCTCACTAGGGATAAAGGCTTTATACTAAAATGGGTTATAAGGAAAAACCCCGTGTCTATTATTTATTATTTTTTAAATCGGTTACAAGAAAAACAGTTACGATAAAGTTATGGATGTAATTCAAATACATGTAAAGTTTTATTCAGAACTAGACAAGGTTCAAAAATAAAAACTTGTCCAAGTTATTTCAGAAAAACATGTGTATTCCTGTTTCTTTTGTCGTATGATAATACCATTATGAAGTTGAGACGTCTTCTTCATTAAGTATTGGAATATAAAAGGGCCCTCTTTTATAAAACTCATGTTTAAATTAATCAAGAGGTTAACAGAAGCATTTTTCAGAAAATGAAAATGCAAATTATTCTGTAAGTCCTTAAAAATAAAAGCGAGAATAAAGCAAGCAGAAGTTTAAGATAAAAAACTTCTTAATATGTAAAAAAAAACATCTAAGACTAAGTTCCAACTTAGTCATCAAACTACGAAATTGTTTAAATTACCCCATTAAAAGACTTGGGGACTGACGTTCCTAAAATCAACCCTCAAATGAAGTTAAGGGTTTGATTACTATCTTCCAAAGTCAAAACAAAAATAAAATCATTTGAATGATTAAAACTGGTCACTGAGAAGTTTGTAGTATTGAGGCAGGAACATCGATAGCATCAGGCTCAATTTGGGCAGGTGCATCAGCAGGCGCGGCTTCAACTTGACTTGCAGCAATGGGCTCGATCGGGTTTGAAAAAGTCATGAAACCCGTATCAGCTTCAACATTCATAAAAGCTTCAGCCACGGGAACTTCATCCACAGGAGAAGGGAAGTCCTGAGTGTGTTGAGCCTTTTCAATAGTTTCATTGATTTTATCTAACTCTAACTCCAGGTTGAAGTTTTCTTGGCTAGCTTCAAGTAGGGTATCACGACGGGAATTCAAAAAAGCCCAACTTGCCTCAACAACAGATTTTTCTTCAAGGATCTCATAATCCTTTTCCCAAGCAGTGATCTCATTTTTTAGCTCTTCATTTTCAGCCAAGGCAGAGCTGTGGGAAGCTTGAAGAGAGGCATGGGAGCATTCTAAAGCACGCACTTTATCAGCAGATATTCTGAGGTCTTCTTGTGCTTGAGTCAAATTCTGCACAAGATCCCCAGAGTAAACTTCCTTTTGATTTAAAAGAGCCTTTAACTCTCTGATCTCTTCACTAGCTTTAGATAGCTGCTCTGAAAAGGAGGACTCGAGACGCTCTTTGTCTTTCTCTGCTTGGTGTGAAGAAGCTTTTGTAACCGCCAATTCTGAGGTTAAGGCCCGTACTCGCTGCTCTAAGGTATTCTTGTTCTCTTGCAAGCTCTCTATGTCAAGCTGAGCACTTTCAAATTGCCCCTTCCAATTGGTTGCTTCCAATTGAGAGTCACGTGTTGTCTTCTCCAAAAGAGCAATTCTTTTCATCAACTCTGTACCGATGAGATTAGCCTAAAAAGAAAAGAGAAGAAATAAGAATCTCAAAGATGAAAAATTTTGCAAAGTGGGAGAGAAGGAAAATACATTCAGAGTGGCATGCACGATGTCATTCATTAAAGTCAGGGAACTATGGCTTTCCAGCTTTGCTTTTTCAATTGGGCCAATAAGAGGCTCTAGCCATATATCCGCCTGACCTGATTTTCTCAAAAGGCTATTCTCAGCAGGAATTTCAATAGTTACCCGCCTCATAGCGGCACTCTTACTTAAAGAGCCCGTTTCAGTATGATGAACAATAGGGGGGAATAGCCAAAGGAGGAGAAGGAGAAGAGGTAAGAGCAGTAGAAGAAGGAACGGAAATAGCTGGGGCCGGTAAAGAAGGAATCACAGGCACGGGTAATGAGAAAGATGATAAAGGTACTTCGTCTAAAACAGGCCCAACATCTTCACGACCAAATCCACTAACAAAAAGTTGGTCGATAGACTCATGAGTGTCGTAGGGAGTGATGTCATCATCGGGAATTATTATTGGGGTTTCAACAAGTTCGGTAAAAGACACCAAGACTTCAGCTTCGTCATCGGAAATAATGTGTCTCCTAACTCATGGTCTGGTTACCAACGGGCTCTCATTTTCCTCTTCTTCAGAATTTTCCTCTTCAGCAGCCTTCCTTTTCGTAGAAGAGGAACCCAAGACTATTTCTCGGGCTCTCTCTAGAGAGATACGGGTTCCCGAAGGAGTACGGGTCCCCGAAGAGATACAAGAGGCTGCAACTGCTTCCGCAGTAACCCCTCGAATAGCACATCCTGACAAAAAGAAGGATAAAAGTTAAAACAATAAAGGAGAATATAGGCATAAAAAAACAAAATATGAACTCTTACCGTGAGTCTTAACATTCCATCCAAAGCGGTTAGAAAGTGTTTTCCAAGATCTACCGTCCATTGGCGCGATCTTCAGCAATTTATCTACCTAACCACGGAAATTGGGAACATCCCCCACAACTCCCATGGTTGCTAAAAGAAAAACAATGGGAGGGGGGTAAAATTAGTAAAGTTGGTAAATTTGAAAGAAGAAGGTACGAGAGGGATAAAAGACCTACGTGCAAAATTTCACTTCTCAGGAAAGGGGACATTATCTTCACCCACTAAACCAACAGTGGGGGCAGCAACAAATCGGGCATACCAGCCACGATCCTTGTCATCTTCAGGGCTCACCAAAACCCTCTTACTCCTGGCCACTAGTGTAAAAACACCATTACGAAAAAGCCTAGGTGAGTAAAGATGAATCAAGTGAGGGAAAGTAAAAGAAGCTTCAGCTCTAGTGGCTAAATGCCTTAAACAGGAAACTGCCCTCCATATGATTGGGCCAATTTGACCCAAGCAGACATTGAAAAAACGGCAAAATTCGAGAATGGCTGGGTCAATTGCTGGTCTAAACCCTAAAGTAAAAGGGTAAGTGTAAACAAAAGAGAACCCCGTTAAATAGGAAGTAATTCTCTGATTCGGATTAGGGATAATAATGGGAAAATCATTACTCCAATGGCAGTCCTTACGAACTACAGGAGCCAAAACCTCTGTAATTTGAGTAGGGTAAGTATCGACACGATTTAATGCGGAAACTTGGTTTCTAAGAGATTCCCTGTCACGGTAAAAAGACAATTCTGAAGGAACTATTTCATCTACTAACGGTTCGCGTAAAGGTTCAGAATGATCTTTACTCCTAGAAGAAGATTTTTGAGAAAGGGAACTTCTGGTTCTAGAGGAAGGACCAGAACTAGAAGAAGGCATAGACGAACCACCTCCTCGAGTAGATCCTAAACTACGAAGTCTACCTCCCTTTATATGCCTAACAGGGGCATTAGGGAAGGAGTCAGTAATGGAAACTCTCTCAGGGTTAGGGCTTGGAGAAGACATATCGAAGAGGAATGGTCTAAGGAAGAAGTTAACAAAGATTTGGAGAAATAAGTGTTCAATAAGCTTTATGTGATAAAGACAAAGGAAAAAATTATATTTATACCGATAAGCAACCGCCAAAGGTAAAAGTGCAGAGGTGGAAATACCATAATTATGATAACTGACACTTCGTTAATTGTGGCACCGTAAAAACCTTGAAAAAAGGCTGCAAAAACTGCAGAGCCAATGAAAAATCGACACGTGTATGAAGTTTTTGTCATAGCATTAATGGTGACAAAAATTCTCGTTTTAATGAAATCCACTTCCCAAATATTCAATTGATGAATAAATGGAAAGTGGGGGGACTATCTGTACTGGGAAAAATTGAATTTATATATGTTGAGACACGTGGACTGGTCAAATAGTCAAAGAATTATAATTAGTCAAGAGTCACGGGCAACAATAGAAACGAGCAAAGGTAAAGGAAAAGGCACGGGAGGATATTTGAAGGATTCAGCGCCCGTACCTATTTAGATCATTTATCAAAAGGAACGGATCTGACCATAATAAAGAGCGCAGATACGGAATTCGATAGACATTAAATACCGGATACGTTAGAGAATTTGTATTGATGACAATGATTGTGTAACGTAGCATTTAATGTCTTTAATTATTCATAATAGCCTCATTATGATTTGAAGGAAACGCATACCTTCAAGACACCTATAAAAGGGAGGTATCTAGTCACTTGTAAGGACAGACACAATTGAAATATACTCTGATTCACTTGTTTTTCTCCTGATTACATTCTGGTTACTCCAAATTATTCTCTTCTACATATTCTTTTGATTATCAGTAACCCGCGTTCTTCTAAATTCTAGCTTTGACTAAAATTCTATTTTTTGGTTAAACAAATTGGTTCTGTTACCGGGAATCTGATAATCTATTTTCTTTTCACTTGACCTTCCTTGTTACATCAATTATGTCGAATAACAATGACAACACCCTAGGAAACCAAGAGAACCAACAAAGTCAGGGAAGCCCACAGAATATTAACATTCAAGTTCCTACTCCACCTCTAGAGGTGCGGCACTTTCCTCGACCTTGCGTGAATGCGGGATACTTTATGCTAAGAAATCCACTAACCATCTATAAGTTTACTCTGAATTCGGCCAGTTATTATTATACTATTAACTTGAGATTGTCGTACAAACTCATAAATTTCAAACCTTGAATGTGCCTATAATGATTAACTCATTTTTTACTTGAACGACTTTAAGATACATATCTATAATTAAGCTACAAAACAGCTCAAGAGGAAAATGAGTAAATGTAACAGATAATTGTCTTGGTCATTAAGAACTAATTCATGTCGAATCAATCTCTGTAGCACTGTACTCTGAGGAAGAAGCTCACTGTAAAAGAGAATAGTAGTGACTGAAGTTGCTGGTTCACTTGCTATAGATGTTACAAATCTGACCAAAACTCGAAGCATCATGGGAACAAAAGACTGCATGTAAACTAACAATGAGATTAATAACAACAATAATAATATATCCCAAAGTATTTTTACAAGTGGGATCTGAAAAGGGTAGTTTATGCACAGACCTTATCCCTACTTGTGTAGGTAGGAGGCCGTTTTCGATAGACTTTCGGCTCAAGGATGACTCTAGTATTATAGATAATAAGGCTTGTGCCTCAGCCCCAAATTTGAGAGGCCCCTTTTATTTTTTAGAAATAACAGTTTTATAGGTATTTCAAATAAAAATATTTATTTAGAAAATTCTTACCTTTTATTAAATATTTTTAGTACAAAAGTAAATTTTTTTATATAAAAGGTAAGAATTTTTTATTGATATATAAGAATTTTAGGCCTAACTTTGGCCATATATGAGCTTACGCCGCCTCTACCTCGGCTCAAGAAAAGCATTTCTAAGTAGGATTGAAATAGAAGCCATGTTGAAAAATAGTGAGTAACAAAATAATAAAGCAGTTTCATTTTACTTGTTTTATTCAGCAAATAGCTAATCCTAATCATTGGATTGTTATCTCATAATACATATGGTATAAAACAATACTCCCTCCGGTCTAAAATAAGTAATTTTTTTGTTGTTTTCACACAGATTAAAGAAACTCACCTTTTAACATTAATTAGCAATAAAATTGACCATATTAACCTTTACTATCTCTTCATATAAACACTCCTAACACATACTCCAACATTAATTACTCAAAAGGCAATGTAGGAAAAAAATAATTAATTCATTCTTGAAATCTGGAAAAATCACTTATTTTGGACCACAAGAACAAAGCCAAAAAATCACTTATTTTGGACCGAAGGGAGTACCAAGATTCTGATATAAAATTATACAATTATTATTACTTTCAAAAATACAATCAATTGAAGTACTCCTATAGAATAATACCAAATTTATACCGGAATTATTTTCATAATCCCAATAACCAAAAGGACCCTAAAAGGATGAGACGTGTAATTAAAAAGTGATAGCTAGACAAAATGGAAATATACTTATAATTAATTCTCTCTATATATATATTTATAAAAAGACGTACCATTTGTAGGTGGCAGGTAATTGAGTCGTCAAAGAAATGAAGATGTATACAGCATATTATTTTTCTTGGTTTTTTCGTGCTAAGACCAAAGGATTTTACGATCAACTTTAATTTAATTTGTGGTGTTTCTTGAAGAGAAAGGAGGAGGAAATTAAAAGCCAAATATTGAGTTTCAATAGTTGTGTAACGACCAATCTTTAGCTGACTTTCAGACCTACCTTTCAAGTGCACGAGTAAGTTTCATGCTAGCATTCATGTGTTAAGACATTTTTTCTTTTGGTAAGCCTAGTTTCATCCGTTAGTCAATAATCAATATAAATAAACTATAAATATACTATACACATGCCAGTTATTTTTTTGGCTGGACGGCTATACAATTAAAAAATTTCTTTTTTCTCATCCGATTTCAGTATTTATAATAGAACCTCGCACAGGGGCGGATCTATTAAGGCCTGAGGGGTGTTATGCCTCCCGCAAGCTTCGATAGAAATTACAAATATATATCTATAGTATATTCAAGAAAGATGATAAATAAAATAGTCGTTACTCAAAATAACAGAAGGTACCAATGTGTTAGTGGTAGAGGCACATAGTGTTTGCCTTTCAGGGCGTGGGATCGAACCTTGCTTGCTATGTTATTTATTTGTTTTCGCTTGCTACATCAGATAGACAGCATAGCCACAACAGGTTTGATTTCTAGGAGTTTTTCTATTTTTTTAAGTTTGAAAGATAATATATATATTAACTAAGTAATGCGTACAGAGGGTTGGTGCATCGCTTGCTCCCTGTTACAAAATATCGTACCATTACAAGGTACTAGATATTACTACTAATATTTATGTTTGTCATGGCATTCCTAGTGGAACTATCATGATCACAACAACTGATCATATTCGGAGGTGGCTGATCAAGATTGCCACTTCGATTTTTGCCAAGCATTCCCTTGGCATGTTGGAGGAGCTGCCAAACATTCCCTGTCTTTTTCAAAAATTTGTGCAACAAAAGTTGGAATATCTTCAAAAACACTTGGGATATAATTGTTTCTAAAATTGTGGCCTGTCTTTGCTAGTTTATCTGCTACCCTGTTTTTTTCTCTGTATGCATATTGCATTACAGGATTACCTAGCTGGTCCAGGAAGTACCTGCAATCATTTATCATGTTAGAGAATGGAATATTATTAGATTGTAATAGTGTGATAACTTCTGTTGCATCCACCTCCACTTCTAGTGGCTTTATGTTGTTTTCATATGCCAATTTTAGTCCATGAGTCAATGCATAAAATTCTGCAGAAATGGATGTGTCCCCTGAGGCAGTTCCTGAGAAGCCCAATTTCCATTCAGCGGTGGAATTTCTAATTAGCCCTCCAATCCCAGCAGTTGTAGCTGAATATGCTCCATTTGTATTTAGCTTGTAAACTCTTTGGAGGATTCCATTTTACATTTTTGATAGCTTTATTTTTTCTTTTGTGAGAAGAAGCACCCAAGTATGAGAATTCAGCTGCTTGCTGAGTTGTGTGTTTAACATGAATGTTATCTCGAGTCATGTTGTAACTATTTTTGTTTCGTGTTATCCAAATATTCTATAAGCTTATTGGTAAGTAAGTGTATGGATTTATATTATAAGGGAGTTTGAAATCTTTATAGCCCATTAGCTCATATAACCAACTTTGTGTGACTGATAAGTGCCTGATTTTATTAATATGGTGCATGATTCCTAATTCCTGCCAATATTTCTTAGCATTTGCACAGTCAAGGAAATTGTATTTTATAGATTCTTCCTCCCATTGGCAGTAAAAGCAACTTGCATCCTGTATTATATTAATATTCCTTAAGAAATATCTTCCCTTTGCAGCAGTGGAAGTGTATCTGTCTATCTTTAATAGTTGCCCCAACTTCGACCCAACTCTTTGTAGTATTTTCAAATCGTAGAATCAGTTGGAAGTTCAGGAAGTCTAACCTAAATACTCGAGTATGTAAGCTGTGTAGATGATGTTATGAATTTGGGTTCCCATCTTCGAACAGACAAAAAATAGTTCAGTATGAACTATGGTCCCCCATGAAGAGCCTTAATCATATTCTCTTCTTTTAGATATTTGATAAGAAAAAAGTCAGATCCCAAATCAATAATAGGGAGGTCTTCAGTTGATTTCCATAGATCTAGGACCTTGTTTCTTAGAATATGATGTGCAATCCTCCTTCCAAACAGCTTTATTATGACCGAGTAATTTCAGGGTTCGTACAAACGTGATTTATCAATAGCACTAATTGGAATAAAATTGTCTTCATCTTCAGCATGTTGGATTATTTCATCAGATAGATCAGCGGTAGGTATTGTATTTTGTTGATTGACTAGTGTTGGTGATAGATGTTTATTGTATAGAAGAGTTTGTAGAAAAATTACTGGTTTTGTAGGTATGTTAGTATCATCTATTTGCATAGAACTTATGTCCGGTGGATCAGTAATTTCTTGTTGAATTTGCAATTGGTGGGGAGTAGAATTCATGTTTCAGTTTAGATCGTATATGTGTGGAAGAGATGAGAAGCTAATGGTATGAATAAGAATAGTTGAAAAGCAACATAAAGAGAGTTTTTACATCCTTTGAAAATTTCTGATGGACTTTTTCTATTGATGTCAAGCATTTAAAATCAATTACATAAGTTTCCTGTAGCACATGAAATTTGCTCAAACCTAAAATTCAAAGTCAGTTTTTTGTAATTTGACTACAACTATGAAAGTATCTTAAAACTATAATTTCTTTCTTATTTTAAAATTTGATTTGGGTTAATCAAATTATTAGCAGGAGTATCACTGTAACTGGTAGTTCATGATTTTTCATTATTGTCAATTCATTATATTCTCTTAGAATTATAACATAAATATTAGGGAAATTAACATGCAAAATATTATAGCTATGTTACATAGTTTAAGTAAGAAAATAATTTATGTAAGCTTATTGAAATTCAAAGTCCTAAATATTAGGATTTTCTACATACTTTAAATAAATAAAAAAGAGTTAATAACCATACTTTTAGTTAATTTTAAAGTTCTAACTATTAAAAAGAAATTGATGACAATTTTATGTAGTATAAAATTTATTTTTGAAGGATAAAAAAAGTCGCGACAAGTAGTCATAATTAATTTATATATATATATATAAAGAAATTGACGAGAACTTTATTTAGTATAAAATTTATTTTTAACGGATAAAAAAAAGTCGCGACAAGTTATCATAATTAGTTTTTTCGCTTAATTGATTTGTTTGTACAAATCAAAAGACAAATAATTCGAGCAGAAGTCCAAAACTGATCAAACCGACTAAATACTTACTCTATTTGGATCGTATAAATAACAATACGTCTACGTTCAAAATAATATGGCATCTACAACCTCTAAATCCTAGATCCACCTCCGGTGATGACATTATCAGATACTAAAATTTTGTGGTGAGGTGAATAACATTTAAGTGTTCATTCTTGTATAACTGTCCCAATATCCTTAAGTCTATTTCATTGCTGGAGCATGTGACATTCAGTTTCTGGGCAGGTGGATTAGTAAGCAGCATTTCAATATTAGCACATCCTAAGCAGAATCTTAGGGCCTGTTCTCTTTGATTATTACTTCGTTTCTGATTAAATCAATGTTGTTACCAATTTTGTTGTAGTGATCGAAGAAAAACTAAAGCTAATCCAAAATTAAATGAAATAAGAATGGTGGTTTCTATCGAATAAAATAAGATAAACTAATTGCTGGGTATAAACAAATAAATAAAAAACTTACAAAAAATGTACACCATGATTCTGATCACTGAATGAAGAGAAATTAGAATACTAAACTCATATATTCATTGCAGTATTAATCAAGGTGCAACCAAAATAGATAAAAAAAAAAAAAAAAAAAAAAAAAAAAAAAACCTTCTAGAATCTGAGAAGAGCATTGACTGAAGAAGAAAAATAGAGGGGGAAATGTTTCCCGCCTGATAGTTGTAGAATGGAAAAGGTTAATGAAATGTGGAATTTTGTGAAAAGACAAAAAAAGGTCCTCGCTATTAATGAGATGGTAGCAAATAATAAGGACATTTTGGAGATATCAAATGTGTATACAATGCTACAATCATGTAGTAGGTTAGCAAAAAGTAAAAGATGATTGAAACAACATATCAAATTGTTGAGAGTGGGATTTGAACCCACGCCCTTTCGGACCAGAACCTTAATCTGGCGCCTTAGACCAACTCGGCCATCTCAACATTGACACAATTGAAGTTGCTAAAATTTTAATCATTTAGTTCAATCGAAGTGAACAATCTTGTTGAGAGGAAATTTTCAAGCCAGAGTATCTAATTAAAACAGTGGACAACAATAAAAATCTATTTATTAAATAAGGTATATATATATATATATATATATATATATATATATATATAGTAGTAACAAGTAAGTATATTAAGGATTGAGATATCTGCAACATTGTTTTGTGTGGATAACAGTGTAGAACTTAACTTATAATAGGCCCATGATATAAAATCCAGTACTGATATCCAAACCTCTTTTGTTTTTTTGGGAAGAAATTCAAAAATAGTCATATTTACATGTGGTCATTCAAAAATAGTCTCAGTTTTAAAAGTAATTGAAATTTAGTCACTTTTCATATAAAGATAAATCTTAACGAAAACACTGTTCAAAATTCGAAAAATACTCCAGTATAATAATACTAGAACTCCAGTATATTATATTGGAGTTTCAACATAAGTATACTGGAATCCAGTATATTATATTGGAGTTCCAGTATAATATACTAGAGTTCCAATATAATATACCGGTCCAGCAAATATACTGGAACTTTTCACATGTTGGAGTTCCACCAAAATATGCTGGAAGTTCATACACAGGTGCACCAATCTCTAGTATATTATGCTAGAACTTTCCGTGTTGCAGTAAAATAGTGGCTATTTTTCAATGACTTTGCAAACGCTGGCTATTTTTTAATGACCAATCTGAAAACTGGTTAGCTCATGCTATTTTTACCTTTTTTGGGGGTAGGATTATCCTAACAGTTGGGTTTTAGCTAACTCTTCTCTATATAGTCCTATAAGGGTGTACAAAAGAAACCGAGAAACCGCACCAACCCGATAATCCGAGTCAAAGCGAGAAAAAAAAACCGGCTATGGTTTGGTTTGATTTGGTTTGGTGTTGGAAAAAAAATTCGACCATAATTGGTTTGGTTTGGTTTTAACTAAAGAAAGTCAAACCGAAACCAAACCAACCCGACATTACATATATATAGAAATTTTAGATATATTTTATGTATAAATATACTTACTGTGATGTAATTTATAAATATTTATTAAAAGATTTTATAATTTTATCTTTTGAGGTATTATTTCAAGGTTGGACTTAGAACTTTTGAATGTTCCAATAAGTTTATAGCTATTAACATTAGTAAATTAAATAGTACTAACAAAAGCCCAAACCAAAATCAAATCAATATTAATGCTAACAAAATACATTCAATTCAATACTAAAAACGGGAATGTATTAAATATCTATTTTTGTTTTGCAATAATTTAGATAAAAATGTTTAACCTATTTTTATTTTTTCTTTAGCGTTTAGTTATATAATTAATACTCCCTTATTAGTTTACTTATTTTAGCATGACTTTGTACTTTTAGATTATGTTTACTTTTATTATGACTTTTTAATTAGCAATATTTATATTACATAATTTTATTGTCTTTATTATTGAATATTTTAGGATAATGCCATGACTTATCTCATATTTTGTATTATTTTCTTGGAAAATACTTTATATAGTTGTATCTTACTAGGACTAAGAGAATATTTTGAGCACAATTTATATGTTTTGTTTTACGACGATTTTACCGGAAAAAAGCCCGAAAAAACCCGAAAATCCGAGAAAACCCGAAAGTGAAAAACCCGAGTTTTATTGGTTTGGTTTAGTCTTTTGATTTAATAACCCGACACAATTGATTTAGTTTGGTAATTATAAAATCTAAATCAACCCGACCTATGTACACCCCTGTGGTCCTATATAAAAATGAAGAAATGTCTAATTATGTATTTATTGTGCTATTACAGTTGATGCATAATCAATTCTTACAAGGAAATGTTTGTGCTTAAAGCATTATCAAAAGCAATGATTTCAAATGCATATAATCAATATAACTTTTACATGGAAATGTTTGTGGTTAGCAGCTTGTTTGGATATTTGTTATCCATTATTTCGTAATATATTATTTTAATCAATCCTAAATGGTAAATATTGTTTATGTTTGTTTAACCCTTTAGTATTTGATACTCACTGTTCTCACTAATCCGTATTCACGTCGTAGGAGACCTATTAAAGGAGAAATAATACTCCCTACTAATCCTTTGCTATTTGATACTCACTGTTCTCACTAATTCAGATCTTTAATTAAGGGTGAAAGTATCCTGTTCATCTTACCTCATCCCCTTGGTATAGGAGTGTTTAAACCGAACCGGAAAACTGCATCAAACCGAAAAATTAAATCAAACCGATTAAAAAATCCGACTAGGTTTGGTTTGACTTGGTTTGGTATTGCTAGCCGAAGTAAGATTGGTTTTACGAAACATATATTCATTTATCAAAGCTTTATCTATAATTTTAACAAAGTAAAATTAAAATAATATTCATATTACAAAAAAACCCAAAATTCCAAAAAAACCCGACAAAACCGAACCAATCCAAACCGATATAGTTGATTTGGTTTGATTTGATAAAAATCGAACCAATCCTGTTCATGTACACCCCTAATTTGATATATTCTATCATTGAAGATCTAGAGAATAGGAAATTTCTAATATTACAATGCCTCTAATATTTCTAATCTTATCTTTAGGATATCGTAATCTTTTGCTCACCTTTTGGTCATAGGACACAAAGTGCTGAAACTAACAAATTATACTGTCAAACATATACTCCCTCCGTTCACATTTAGTTGTCAAGTTCTAAAAATAAATTTTTATTTTTATCTGTCAGTTTTTGCATATTAAGAGAAAAATAATTTATTTTTCCTGTTTTGCCCTTAGAATTAATTACTCATTCCAAGACATTTTTCAAATCCATTAAAACTAGGGAATCTTACAGAAATGTCCCAAAAAAGTGCTAACTTACCAACTTCTAGCCAGTAATTATATACTTACCAAAACTAGTCAAGCACATATAAAAATTAAAAACCCAAATAACTAAGACACTAAGGTTTTTTCTCTCTAAGAATCATATGCACAGATCTTCTTCCATATTTTTAAGCGTGATTAACAACATTAGATGTAAGACAGAAAGAAAATTTTATGGATGAGTAGCAAATAAGGTGATGAAATACAAATATATATATATATATATATATACATACATACATACATACATACATACATACATACATACATACATACATACATACATACATACATACATACATACATACATACATGCATACATGCATACATACATACATACATACATACATACATACATACATACATACATACATACATACATACATACATACATACATACATACATACATACATACATACATACATACATACATACATACAAGATTTCAAAAATCTAAGCAAAAAAGGACCTTTTTCAATGGGTATCGTTGAAATTCATTGAAAACATATAGATTGGTCAATATACAAAATTTGAGGAAGATAGGAGGTGATTTGGACTGATTTGGTATTAAAATTCGTAGTTAAAATCGAGATAAAATAAATTCTTCTGCGACACATGTATCAAACATGTATCACGCATGTATCTCACACACAGATACACATAGATATACATGTGACACAAATATGATACATATGTGATACATAAATGATACGTGTTGTGATACACATCATTTTTTCATGTTCATCTTCTATTTCAAATTTTCACTTCAAACCACCTCAAAACTCCACCAAATCATCCCAAAACTGAGATTCAAGCTCCTTAAGATGTACCTAATCTATTCTAATAACACCCACTCAAAAGAAAGCAAAAAGTTGACTCTTTTTGGCTACAAATAACTAATTGGCTAATATTAGTAATATTTTATGAATTGGCCAATTTTTATAATAAACTATTTATAAATATATAGTTTCACCTTAAAACTATACACCAATTAATATAAATATCATAATAAATTATGCATTTTATTTATTATTTCTTAAGGAGTATGCAAAGTCTAAAGTACATAAGTAAAAATGAACAGAGAGAGTAGTAATTTTATGGATTAGAGATGTACTTTCTGAAGAAAGACTCGAGTTAACCAAAAAACAATCTCTCTGGCTCCTATTTTTTAAATAACTATATCATGATCTGGGTTGACCGAGCCAGATTAATAAATAAGAAATGTCTGAATTTGTGACGACTCGGCCGATTGTCTTAAGAATTAACGCCTCGATCCCCTATTAACTGCTTTTCCCAAGTTTATTTCTGCTATTTTGATTTGCCGGGATGTTCGATTTTAAGTTTCGGAGAGTATTGGGACACCTAGTCCCTAAATAAGAGCTTAAGTGTTGGAGAGTTGACCGTAGTCGGAACAGTGTGAAGACGGCCTCAGAATGGAAATTTGATGGTTCTGTTAGCTCCGTTAGGTAATTTCGGGCTTAGGGGCATGTTCGGATTATGTTTTGGAGGTCCGTAGCTAATTTAGGCTTGAAATGCCGAAAGTTGAATTTTTTGAAGTTTCCGGTTTCATAGTGATATTTTGATCCGAGGGTCGGAATGGAATTCCGAGAGTTGCAGTACTTCCGTTATGTCATTTGGGATGTGTGTGAAAAATTTCAGGTCATTCAGAGGTGGTTTGGTTGGGTTTTTGATCAAAAGCGTGATTCGGAAGATTTTGGAAGACTTAAGCTTGAATCCGATGTATTTTGGTTGAATTGATGTTGTTTGAGGTGTTTTAAAGATTCGTACAAGTTTGAATAAGGTTTTAGGATATGTTGGTGCCTTTGGTTGAGGTCCCAGGGGCCTCAGGTGTGTTTCAGATGCTCAACGGATCATTTTAAGTTGTTAAAAAGTTGCAGATTTTGTTCAGCTGTTGCAGAGGAATTTTACCCTTCGCGTTCGCGAGTGGAACCTTGCGTTCGCGAAGAGTCATTTGAGAAAGGCAAATATTAAGCCTTCGCGTTCGCGATGGGAGATCAGCATTCACGAAGAGATGGATACTTGTGAACCGAGTTCGCGACTGGGCTTCGCGTTCGCGAAGGAGGAAATTTGGCCCAGTAGAATTTACTCATCGCGTTCGCGATGAGAGGAACGCGTTTGCGAAGGTTAGACGGGTAAAGCATTGCGTTCGCGAGGGCCTTGTCGCGTTCGCGTAAGAGAACTTTTGGTCAACATCATTTTTGTGCTTCGCGAACACGAGGCTTTGACCGCGTTCGCGAAGAAAGAATTAAATGCCTAGGCAGAATGTTTTAAAAGGTTCATTTCGCAAATTTTAACCTACGTTCCTCCATTGTTATGCGATTTTGAAGCTTTTTGAAGAGGGTTGAAGAGGGATTCAAGGGGAATCACTTGGAGGTAACATTTTTGACTTCATAACTCGTTTTTATGTGATTAAAGACCTAATTAGTGGTGTGAAATTTGGGAAAAAATGAGTAATTAGGGCTTGGGTTTAAGAGGCCTATATGAGGATTTGAGGGATCATTTGGACTCTGATTTCAGTGTTCTTGTTATGTATAGACTCGTGAAAGTATGAGGTTTCTGAAAATATAAATTTTACCCGATTCCGAGACGTGGGCCCAAGGGGCGTTTTGGTCATTTTACACAATTTCGCGTATTAGCTTAGAATTTAATTGTAGAATCAATTACTTGAACTGTTATTTACATTATGCAAATGAATTAAATAGATTTGGGTCATTTGGAGTCGAGTACTCATGGCAAAGACGTGGTGTCGGGTTGATTTTGAGCCGGTTCGAGGTAAGTGACTTATCTAACCTTATGTGGAGGATCTTCACCTTAGGATTGATATATCTGGTAATTGAAATGTCTTGTACGTGAGGTGACGAGTGCATACTTGAGCAAATTATTGGAAATTCGGTTTTCTTTAAGTACTTATCAGTATGTTCCTTCTCCTATTTTTATTACTTGTACTATTAAACCCGTTATTAGCTTAGGAAAGCATGTCTAAGTGATTAATTGCTTTAATTGTTCAATCTGTTTACCTGAACTATGTGCAGCATGCTAGGCTAGAATTATTTGTTGCCTTAATATGAAATTTCCCTTCTCTGAATATTTTCTTGTTGCTGGTGCTGCTGTGTATTTACATTGGGACTACAGATGTGGGATTCCGGTAGCTCCCCCTTGTCTGTTTACTTTGGGACTGCGGGTTAGATTCTCGATAGACCCCCCTGCACATTTACTTTGGTTTTGCGGGTTAGATTCCCGATAGATCCCCATGCACAGTTATATGGAACTACGGGAATGCACCCAGTAGATTCCTCCAGCACTGGGTATTTACATTTGGGACTACGGATCGGGATTTTGGTAGATCCCTGTGCATTGATATTTGGACTACGGGACGAGATAGTGGGAGATCCTTCGGACATATATATGATGGACTACGGAACGGTATCCCGGGAGATCCACTGGACAGTTGTAATTGGGACTACAGGACGGTATCCTGGAAGGTGCCCCGGTTGTTATCTCTGTGTTGAGCTGTATTTCTTTCCGTGGCTTGTTTTGTCTCTATTTTAGTTGTTGTTGTTCTGTCAATTCTATGTTATTTCTTACTGTTGCACTTATTTATACTATTTTATTCCACACTGTTAACCCTTATATTTTATTTAACCTCAGTAGGGCCCTGACCTTCCTCGTCACTACCCGACCGAGGTTAGGCTTGGCACTTACTGAGTACCGCTGTGGTGTACTCATGCCCCTTATGCACATGTTTTTCATGTGCAGATCCAGGTACTTCTACTCAGGCCTACCATCCTTGAGGGAGGCGACTACTTAGAGACTTCGAGGTACATCTGCCGTGTCCCCAGACCGAGGAGTTCCTTTCTATTCCTGCCTTTTGGTATTTAACCCTTCTGTACTTTCTATTCTTATTAGACAAATTCCGAAGTTAGAGCTATGTAGTATTTCTTTTTCTTAGCTTGTGATTCGTGGGTTTCCGGGTCTTGGATTTGGATATTGGTTTTGAGACTTATATATGGTGCATGCCGAGCGGCACATTTAAACACTGTTATTGCTTTATTTCTGCTTTTAAATTATTTTACTTCCGCAAGTTTTGGTTATCTTACGCAATTTAGGCTTACCTAGTCGTAGAGACTAGGTGCCATCACTATGGTTCACAGAGGGCGAACTAGGGTCGTGACAAGTTTGTATCAGAGCTCTAGGTTCATCGGAGTCATAAATCACAAACTGGTTTATTAGAGTCTTGTTGATCGGTACGGAGACGTCTGTACTTATCTACGAGAGGCTATGTAACTATTAGGAAAATTCCACTTCATTTGATTTCCCTGTAGTGCGAGATTTTGACGTCACAATCCAAAACCTTTGTCTTCCATTCTCTCACAGATGGTGAGAACACGTGCTACCAGAGATGATTAGACACCCGCGCACCTGGCGAGAGCCGTTAGAGGTCGGGGCCGGGGTAGAAGCCGAGGACGCGCATACAGTACAGCCAGAACACTCGCACGAGCTACCACCGAGGAGCCACCAGCAGTTCCAGCCAGGGCCCAAGCACCGGCTACGCCTACTGCTACTACTACTCCAGTACTTTAGGAGACATTAGCATAGTTCCTGAGCATGATTGGTACATTAGTTCAGGCGGGGTTGATTCAGGTTGTACCAACTACTTCACAGATCGGGGAAGGGATCCACACTTCCGCCACCCCCACTCCAGAGCAGCGAGTTCCCATTGTTCAAGTTCCCAGTGTCATGGCGACACAGCTTGTGGTCCCAGTTCAGTGGGTGGTGAGGACCTCTCACCGAGTAGAGGACAGATGAGGTCAGAAGAGAGAGTATAGGAAAGTGAGGAGACCTCGTAGACTGGAGAGACCCACTGGTCCTTATTTTGGAGGAAGAGTATGGCATGGTAGAGGTTTTGTGGGTCAGCCAGCTCAGTTTGCATCTCAGATTTTACACAGTGTTTCAGGTGTTCAGGGGTCTTGGAGTACCCGTACCACACAATTCCCACTGCCACGTCCTCCCAAAGCTTTTTTTGAGTGTGGTGACACACGTCATATGGTGAGGGATTGCCCTAGACTTGGGAGGAGTGCACCTCCAAAGACTTCTCAGCCACAACATGCCCCGTAGAGTTCTCAAGCTATGATTACAACACCAGTTGCTACCCCACCTGCTCAGCCGGCTAGAGGTGGAGGTCGGGAAGGTAGAGGTCGCCCAAGAGAGGGAGGCCAGGCCAGATATTATACCCTTCCTGCCAGTACCGAGGTTGTTGCCTCCGATTCTGTCATCACAAGTATTGTCATGGGTTGTCATAGAGATGCATCAGTTCTATTTGATCCAGGCTCTACTTACTCTTATGCGTCTTCTTATTTTGCCCCGCATTTGGGTGTATCTCGGGATTCCTTAAGTTCCCCTGTTTATGTTTCTACTCTTGTGGGAGATTCTCTTATTGTGGACCGTATTTATTGATCGTGTTTGGTTGCTCTTAGTGGTTTTGAGACTAGAGCCGATTTATTGTTGCTCAACATGGTAGATTTTGACATTATCTTGGGCATGGACTGGTTGTTGCCCCATTATGCTATCCTTGATTGTCACGCCAAAACCATGATGTTGGCTATGCCAGGTGTACCGCGTGTTGAGTGGAGAGGTACTTTAGATCACACTCCCAGTAGAGTTATTTCTTTTCTTAAAGCTCAACGTATGGTTGAGAAAGGGTGTCACGCGTATTTAGCTTATGTGAGAGATGTCAGTATTTATACCTCTTCAGTTGATTCAGTCCCAATAGTACGGGATTTTCCCGATATGTTTCCAGCTGATCTTCCGAGCATGCCACCCGATAGAGATATTGATTTTGGAATTGATCTATCGCAGGGCACTCAGCCTATTTCTATCCCTCTGTATCGTATGGCTCCTCCTGAGTTGAAGGATCAGTTACAGGAATTGCTTGATAAAGGTTTTATTCAGCCTAGTGTATCGCCTTGGGGTGCTCCTATCTTGTTTGTGAAGAAAAAGGATGGCTCTATGTGTATGTGTATTGATTACCGCTAGTTGAACAAGGTTACAGTGAAGAACCGTTATTCTTTGCCTCGTATTGATGATCTGTTTGACCAGCTTCAGGGCATACGGGTGTTTTCTAAGATTGATTTGTGCTCAAGTTACCATTAGTTGAAGATTCAGGAGCCAGATATCCTGAAGACTGCTTTTCGGACTCAGTATGGTCATTACAAGTTCCTCGTCATGTCATTTGGGTTGACCAATGCCCCAGCAACCTTTATGCATTTGATACACAGTGTGTTCCGACCATATCTTGATTCATTCGTCATTGTCTTTATTGATGACATTCTGGTGTATTCCCAAAGTCGGGAAGATCATGAGCAGCACCTGAGGACAGTGCTCCAGGATCTGAGAGAGAAGAAGTTATATGCTAAGTTCTCGAAATGTGAATTTTGGTTGGATTCAGTGGCATTCTTAGGCCACGTGGTATCGAGTGAGGGTATTCAGATGGATCCGAAGAAGATAGAGGCAGTGTAGAGTTGGCCCAAACCATCCTCAGCTATAGAGATCCGTAGTTTCCTTGGCTTGGCGGGCTACTACCGTCATTTTGTGTATGTGTTTTCATCGATTGCAGCCCCTATGACTAGGTTGGCCCATAATGGTGCTCCATTTCAGTGGACGGAGGAGTGTGAGGCGAGCTTTTAGAAGCTTAAGACAGCTTTGACTACAGCCTCAGTTTTGATATTGCCTATAGGTTCGGGGTCTTATACGGTCTATTATGATGCCTCGAGGATTGGCCTCGGAGCGGTGTTGATGCAAGACAGTAGGGTGATTGCCTATGCGTCCAGACCGTTGAAGATACATGAGAAGAATCACCCTGTTCACGACCTTGAGTTAGCTGCCATTATTCATGCCCTGAAGTTTTTGTGCCATTATTTATACGGGGTTCCCTGTGAGATTTAAACTGACCATCGGATCTTGCAGCATTTGTTCAAGCAAAAGGATCTAAATTTACGCCAGAGGAGGTGGTAATAGTTGCTGAAAGATTATGACATCACTATTTTGTATCACCCAGACAATGCCAATGTAGTAGTTGATGCCTTGAGTCGCCGGACGAAGAGTTTGGGTAGTTTGGCTTATTTACTAGTATCGGAGAGGCCTATGGCGATGGATGTCCAGGCCTTAGCCAACTAGCTTGTGAGATTGGATCTTTCGGAGCCCAGTCAGGTTCTAGCTTGTGTGGTTTCTCGGTCTTCCCTATTTGATCGTATCAGGTAACAGCAGTATGATGACCCTCATTTGCTTGTCCTCAAGGACAAGGTTCAGCACGGTGATGCCAGAGATGTGACTATTGGTGATGGTGGAGTATTGAGGATGCAATATCAGATTTGTGTACCCAATGTTGATGGGCTGCGAGAGTTGATTCTACAGGAGGCCCATAGTTCACGGTATTCCATCCATCCGGGTGCCGCGAAGATGTACCAGTATTTGAGGCAACACTATTGGTGGAGGCGGATAAAGAAAGATATAGTTGGATTCTTAGCTTGGTGCATCAACTGCCAACAGGTGAAGTATGAGCACCAGAGACCGGGTGGGTTGCTTCAGCAGATAGAAATCCTGGAGTGGAAGTGGGAGCGGATCACCATGGACTTTGTAGTTGGGCTCCCACGGACTTTGAGGAAGTTTGATGCTATTTGGGTGATTGTGGATCATATGACCAAGTCCGCTCGTTTCATTCCTATGTGTACTACTTATTCTTTGGAGTGGTTGGCGGAGATTTATACCCGGGAGATTGTTTGTCTGCATGGTATTCCAGTGTCCATTATTTCAGATAGAGGTACTTAGTTCACATCACGATTCTGGAGAGCCGTTCAGCATGAGTTGGGTACTTGGGTGGAGTTGAGTACAATATTTCACCCTCAGACGGACGGACAGTCCGAGCGCACTATTCAGATTCTTGAGGATATGCTCCGTGCGTGTGTGATCGAGTTTGGAGGGTCATGGGATCAGTTCTTTCTATTGGTAGAGTTTGCTTACAACAACAGTTATCAGTCCAGCATTCAGATGGCACCGTATGAGGCTTTATATGGGAGGCGGTGTAGACCTACGGTGGGTTGGTTTGATCCGGGTGAGGCTAGGCTATAGGGCACAAACTTAGTTCAAGATGCTTTGGAGAAGGTTAAGGTGATTCAGGATAGACTCCGTATAGCCCAGTCCAAACATAAGAGTTACGTGGACCGAAAGGTTCATGATGTTTCCTATATGGTTGGAGAGCGGGTTCTGCTTCAGGTTTCACCTATGAAGGACGTTATGAGATTTGGGAAGAAAGGGAAGTTGAGTCCAAGGTTTATTGGCCCTTTTGAGATATTGCGGCATGTTGGGGAGGTTGCTTATGAGCTTGCCTTACCTCCCCAGCTTGGCAGGAGTTCATCCGATTTTTTTTTTCCATATTTTGATGCTCCAGAGGTACCACAGTGATCCGTCACATGTGTTGGGTTTCAGTTCAGTCCAGTTGGACAAGGATCTATCCTATGTTGAGGAGCCAGTGGCAATATTGGACAGGCAAGTTAGAAAGTTGAGGTCGAAAGAACATTGCATCAGTGAAGGTTCAGTGGCGAGGTCAGCTGGTCGAGGAGGCGACCTAGGAGACCGAGCAGGATATGCGCAGCCGTTACCCTCATCTTTTCACTACTTCAGGTATGTCTCTATGCTCGTTCGAGGACGAATGAATGTTTAAGTGTAGGAGGATGTGACGACCCGACCGGTCGTCTTAAGAATTAACGCCCCGATCCCCTATTAACTGCTTTCCCCAAGTTTATTTCTGCTATTTTGATTTGCCGGGATGTTTGGTTTTAAGTTTCGGAGAGTTTTAGGACACTTAGTCCCTAAATGAGAGATTAAGTTTTGGAAAGTTGACCGTAGTCGGAACAATGTGAAGACAGCCTCGGAATGGAAATCTAATAGTTCCGTTAGCTCCATTAGGTGATTTCGGGCTTAGGGGTGTGTTCGGATTGTGTTTTGGAGGTCCGTAGCTAATTTAGGCTTGAAATGCCGAAAGTTGAATTTTTGAAGTTTCTGGTTCGATAGTGAGATTTTGATCCAAGGGTCTGAATGGAATTTCGAGAGTGACAACAGTTCCGTTATGTCATTTGGGATGTGTGTTCAAATTTTCAGGTCATTCCGATGTGTTTTGGTTGAATTGATGTTGTTTGAGGTGTTTTGAAGATTCGTACAAGTTTGAATAACGTTTTAGGATATGTTGGTGCCTTTGGTTAAGGTCCCGGGGGCCTCGGGCGTGTTTAGGATGCTCAACGGATCATTTTAAGTTGTTAAAAAGTTGCAGATTTTATTCAGTTGTTGCAAAGAAATTTTACCCTTCGCGTTCGCGAGTGGAACCTCGCGTTAGCGAAGAGTCATTTGAGGAAGGAAAATATTAATCCTTCGCGTTCGCGATGGGAGATTCGCGTACGCAAAGGAGGAAATTTGGCCAGTAGAATTTACTCATCGCATTCGCGATGAGAGGAACGCGTTCGTGAAGGTTAGACTGGTAAAGCATTGCGTTCGCGAGGGCCTTGTCGCGTTCGTGTAAGAGAACTTTTGGTCAACATCATTTTGTGCTTCGCGAACGCGATTCTTTGACCGCGTTCGCGAAGAAGGAATTAAATGCCTGGGCAGAATGTTTTAAAAGGTTTATTTCGCGAATTTTAGCCTAGGTTCCTCCATTGTTAGGCTATTTTGAAGCCTTTTGACGAGGGCTGAAGAGGGATTCAAGGGGAACAACCGGAGGTAACATTTTTTACTTCATAACTCGTTTTTATATGATTAAAGACCTAATTAGTGGTGTGAAATTTGGGGAAAAAATGAGTAATTAGGGCTTGAGTTTAAGAGGCCTTTAAATGAGAATTTGATGGGTCATTTAGACTTCGATTTCAGTGTTCTTGTTATGTATAGACTCGTGAGAGTACGAGGTTTCTGAAAATATAAATTTCACCCGATTCCGAGACGTGGGCCCGAGGGGCATTTTGGTCATTTTACACAATTTTGCGTATTAGCTTAGAATTTAATTGTAGAATCAGTTACTTGAAGTGTTATTTACATTATGCAAATAAATTGAATAGATTTGGGCCCTTTGGAGTCGAGTACTCGTGGCAAAGACGTGGTGTCGGGTTGATTTTGAGCCGGTTCGAGATAAGTGGCTTGTCTAACCTTATGTGAGGGATCTTCCCCTTAGGATTGATATATTTGGTAATTGAAATGCCTTGTACGTGAGGTGACGAGTGCGTACTTGTGCAAATTATTGGAAATCCGGTTTTCTTTAAGTACTTATCAGTATGTTCCTTCTCCTGCTTTTATTACTTGTACTATTAAGCCCCTTATTGGCTTAGGAAAGCATGTCTAAGTGATTTAATTGTTGTAATTGTTCAATCTATTTACCTGAACTCTGTGCAACATGCTAGTCTAGAATTATTTGTGCCTTAATATGAAATTTCCCTTCGCTGAATATTTTCTTGTTGTTGTTGCTGTGTATTTACATTGGGACTATGGATGTGGGATTCTCGTAGCTTCCCCTTGTCTGTTTACTCTAGGACTGCGGTTTAGATTCCCGATAGATCCCCCTGCGCATTTACTTTGGGACTGCGGGTTAGATTCCCGATAGATCCCCCTGCACAGTTATATGAACTACGGGAATGCACCCGGTAGATTCCCCGAGTACTGAGTATTTACATTTGGGACTACGGATCGGGATTCCGGTAGATCCCCAGGCATTGATAGTTGGACTACTGGACGGGATCCCGGGAGATCATTCAGACATATATATGATGGACTACGGGACGGTATCCCGGGAGATCAACTGGACAGTTGTAATTGGGACTACAGGACGGTATCGTGGAAGGTGCCCCGGTTGTTATCTCTGCATTGAGCTGTATTTCTTTCCGTGGCTTGTTTTGTCTCTGTTCTAGTTGTTGTTGTTCTGTCAATTCTATGTTATTTCTTACTGTTGTACTTATTTATACTGTTTTATTCCACACTGTTAACCCTTATATTGTATCTAACCTCAGTAGGGCCCTGAACTTCCTCGTCACTACCCGACCGAGGTTAGGCTTGGCACTTACTGAGTACCACTGTGGTGTACTCTTGCCCCTTCTGCGCATGTTTTTCATGTGCAGATCCAGGTACTTCTACTCAGGCCTACCGTCCTTGAGGGAGGCGACTACTTAGAAACTTCGAGGTACATCTGCCGCATCCGCAGACCGAGGAGTCCCTTTTTATTCTTGCCTTTTAGTATTTAGCCCTTCTGTACTTTCTGTTCTTATTAGATAAATTCTGGAGTTAGAGTTATGTAGTATTTCTTTTTCTTAGCTTCTGATTCATGGGTTTCCGGGTCTTGTTTTTGGATATTGGTTTTGAGATTTATATATGGTGCATGGCGAGCGGCACATTTAAATACGGTTATTGCCTTATTTCTGCTTTTAAATTATTTTACTTCCGCAAGTTTTGGTTATCTTCCGCAATTTAGGCTTATCTAGTCGTAAAGATTAGGTGTCGTTACGATGATTCACGGATGACATACTTAAGAGATTAAAAATGCTCAAAGTTATATTTGATGGACCAAAATAAATCTACTTTTAAAGATAAGAGACAATACTGTCAAAAAACTCAGAGCAGTAACGTTTAGTGCGTTTAGGGTTGTGATTGGCCAGCAGTTTTGCAAAAGATAGGAGCACTGATTCTAGCACATGATGTGATGGCTTGAGTTTTACAAGTGTAGATAAGAATCATTTGACTGAATTTGGAAAGTTTGTTTACCACTTCGCCTTGTCTGCTACAATGACTAGTACCAAATAAATTTATATATATATATATAATATATATATATATATATATATATATATATATATATATTAGAAAAAACGTCTATATGTTGACTGAAGCAGTACTATGAAGTTAAAAGTTGCTATGGTTGTGGAAAAAATAACTTCCCTTCAGTGATGAAAGTCATTTCTTCTTTTAATGAACAAATTTCTTATTAAATAAATATTTTTTAACAATCAAACGCCATAAAATAACTCATTTTTTGGAGAATATTTTATGTCATACCACACAATATGGAGTTTGTAGGCTTGGTCGAATCTCTTCTCTTTTTTATTCTCTCTCAAGTATTTAGCTCTTAAACACTAGTTAGGAGATGGGTTTTTTCTTGCACAAGCGGATCGTCTATAGCAACCTGACTCAAATTACCAGTCGTTGCGGATAAATTCCCTGTTTTCACAGCCTAATTATCCCAAATTAATTGTGTTTTTTTTATGTATTTAATTAATATATTAAATACTTAAAAAAGGGTGAATGGAAAATAGAGGGAAATGAAATTTTGAGTGAAATTTTAAGTTTCCCCTCTTAATATTAAATACTATGAAGTTAATAGTAAAATATTAACAGAAATGTTATTAAATATTTGTTTTAATAACAGAATATTAATATTAAAATAAAAATTTATATTAAATCCTCCAATCCGTTTTTTCTGTTTTGGTAATAGAAAATTAACTGTCATCTTCAATTTTCCCTCTTTATTGTTGAGTAAATAGCCATTTATGTAATGGTATTTATGCTGTGGCCGTTTTGCAGAAACAACCATTCTGAAGAGTTGCACCTCATTAGATTTAAGCCCAACTTTGGCTATAAATACAAGGCTATTCTGCTCAGAATTTCCATACGATTTTACTCCTTAAGGGAGGGGCTTAAATTTCTTAAGGAAACACTGTGAATTCAGTGGGCTCGAATTGGTTTTCTGTTATTTCGTATCATTCATGTTTATGTTCATTTCTGTTTATGTTCATTTATATTTCCAGAATTATTTTACAAATACAGTATACTAACAAGCTTAAGGAATTTAATATATTTTCTATATTTGTACTCACTATTTCTAGAGAGTAAAACCTTTGTGGTTTTGTACTCAATTAAAATCTACATGATTTTAACGTATGTGTCATTCTTTTACAGAAATGACTAATGATAACGGAAACCAAGCTGTTCCGATGGTGACTGCCACTTATCTATTTTCTAAGTGAATATATGATTCTTATCCATATTTGACCAGTGTTTTTAAAGGCGGGGCGTTATGCATTTTACTTCTGATGAGCCGAGGTGTAAGCCCTGAGACATGGGGCATAAGTCCTATGGATCTTTAAATTTTACTAATTTTAAGAATTTTAAGTTTGTATAAAATAAAAAATAATTATTAAAATTACATTAAATCATAAAATTGTAACAAATAGTCTATTTAAAATATTTATAAATTACAATTCAACTATGAATAATACAAAAATTATGATATATATCATAATATGTAAATTAGCTGCAACGTCGTTACAACTCAAACATCAAAAGTAATGTATTCGATGGAAAATCTTATATGTATCTCTTGAGTAATGAATCTTGAATGAATTTCGATATTATAATTTGATATTTTTTTAAATACTCTTTTTATGTAATATACTTTCTATTTGAAAGAGAATTTATATAAAAACATAATTCACAATTTAAATATGATTCTCTAGCATCATTTATTTTTAAGTTTCAACAAGTTAATAAAGTGACATATAATTCACCATACTATACTATGAGAACTAATTATTTGTAAACAAAATTACTAGCTAATACTGAGCTATTAAATTAATTAGTATTGTATCTCATAAACGTGGAAAACAAATATTTAGGAAAATAATTATAAAAAAATTATGGAATATTATATAATAAAGACATAACAAAAGTTAACAAATAAATACTTTTAAATTATGGAAAATATAATATAATATTAGGATGTGAAAAAAAAATTATGGAATATTATATAATAAAGACATAACAAAAGTTAACAAATAAATACTTTTAAATGAAAGATTTATTTAAAATTTACTATCATAATAATCTTAGTGGATAACGTGCAATAAATTTTATTTTAATTATGACATAAAATACTCTCAACTTAATGATTTATGATTAAGAAAAAAGTAATTTTGAATAGTCAATGATTTATTAAGAAAATTCGAAAATTTACAAAGTTAATTACACACAATTGCATAAAGTTCTATTAGGCGAGCCCAGTATGCTGAGATTAGGCGTGTCCGAGGCGTAAGTCTCACGGAACTAAGCCCCACACATAAGCCCAGTGGCGTTTTTACGAGTGCTCCGCCCTAGGGCGAGTCCCGGAATCCCAATTCTGCCTTTTAAAATAGAGTATTTGATTCGTTTTTAAAAAATTTATTATCCAACCCACTTTTTTATAAATAATATAGGTAAATAATTATTTTTATCCATTTTGCTATCACTACCTATAATGGTATTTTATAGACGGCACTTAAATATATAAGGTTAGATCTAATAGACCAACTAATAAACTACCACCCCTTATAGGTGTACCAAAAGGCTATTTTTCCCAACACTTTCTATTTTGATTGTGGCCAGGAGAATGGACATTGGGACAAAACAATCTGTACTTTATCAGTATGACCATATGAAACATGCCAAGATAATATGTGGCTACTTTTCAAAGTACACTTATTACGACTCTTTAGAGTGAACCACTAATATGTGGACAACAAAAATGAAAAATGAAACACAACCAGATGAAGCAAATTACATCACACCACTTGGTAAAGCTCACAGCCGCATGCACGAGCAAATGAATTCCAGAATAGGAAATTTAATGAGTGACACATATAAACTTATCAAAATAGGAAATGAAAATATTAAATTGACAACTTGGCCAATAATTTCTCAACACTTAGCTCATATAGCTTTGACAGATAATTGGTTTTCAACTTTTGTGGCGCTTTTGTATTGTTTTGTATTGATTAAGATGTGTCATTCTCTTTTTTTTTTTTTTAGTACAATGGTGTTACTAAACATTTAATTTAATGAGTTACTAGTATATTTGAGTTACTAGTATAGTGTAAAAAAACTTTACACTTGTTACTAGTATATTTAATGAGTTCCTGTTATTTTCTTACATTTTTTGTTATCAAATAAGAATTACAATATTTGTAGTTACCTCTTATTGTAAATTATCATAACCGGATCATATAAAATAACTCAGTGCAGTCCAGTACATAAAGTATTGCACGTTCATGTAAGGTTTCAAAAAATACCGCATCTTAAGAGTGTGATGTAATCAGTTTACTCTGATGCAAATACCAGTGGTTGATTCGATGCAAATACTAGTGGTTGATTCGACGGCTCGGTAGCTCGAATCTGATGAAATAACTCACTCCACATAAGTTAAACTCATCAGTAAAAACATGTAGAATTCCGGGCAATTGCCATTTCAACATCATTATTTTTACTTGATTTCGACCATTCATTTATTAACTAACCCTTGCTTGGCAGCTGTTGAAGGACTCAATTTATTAGTATCAACAAACAATCTACACGTCCATATCGCTACTTTTTGCTCCCCATATATCCCACATTTATCTGTTTAGATGATTAAGTTAGTAAAATGGGAGAATATACAGTTGTCATCTTACTTTACTTTCCTTTAATATTTAAATTGACCTAAAACAAAAGAGTGTTAAAGAGGGGGCAAGAGCAAGGTGGTTAGACAAGAGGGGTTGCTCTGATGGTAAGCAACTCCCACTTCCAACCGAGAGGTTGTGAGTTCGAGTCTCCCCAAGAGTAAGGTGGGAAGTTCTTGGAGGGAAGGATGTCGGGGGTCTATTTGGAAACAGTCTCTCTACCCTAGGGTAGGGGTAAGGTCTGCGTACACACTACCCTCCCCATACCCCACTAAGTGGGATTATACTGGGTTGTTGTTGTTGTTGTTGTTAAAGAGGGGGCAACATATAACCATATTATGACAAATGCTTGTGGCTGAAACATAGGGGAGCCTTAGCGTATTTGGTAAAGTTGTTATCATGTAATCGGAATATTATGGGTTCAAGCCGTAAAAATAGTCTCTTACAAAAATACAGGGTAAAGCTATATATATAATACATCACCTTATAGTCCGACCCTTCCCAAAACCCCATGCTTAATGGGAGCTTAATAAATTGTGCTGCCTTTTTTGCTTGTGGCTGAAAAACTACAATCTATATAGTAGAGTTAACTAATTAAGCATCCATTCAGGTCGTAAAAACAACCTCTTGCAGAAATGCAGTATAAAGTTGCGTACAATAGACCCTTATAGTCTGATCCTTCTCCGGACTCGTGCATAGCGGGAGTTTAGTGCACCGTGCTGCGCTTTTTGCTTGTGGTTGAAACACTACCATCTATATAGTAGAGTTAACTAATTAAGTGGTCCTTCAAGTCGTGAAAACAGTCTCTTGCAGAAATGCAAGGTAAGGCTGCGTACAATAGATCCTTGTGGTCCGATCCTCCCTAGACCTCGTGCATAGCTGGAGCTTAGTGCATTGTGCTACCTTTTTGCTTGTGGCTGAAACACTACCATCTATATAGTAGAGTTAACTAATTAAGTAGTTCTTCAAGTCATGAAAATAACCTCTTGCAGAAATGCAAGATAACGCTGCATATAATAAACCCTTATGGTTCGACCTTTTCCCAGATCTCGCGTATAGCGGGAGCTTAGTATACGGTGCTGTCCTTTTTGCTTGTGGCCGAAATACTACCATCTATATTTTATTAGAGTTAACTAATTAAGCAGTCCTAGCTAGTACAATTAATTTGTTGGTGACACGTTGGTGAGTACAAGCTGTGCAAAGTGTCGAGAAATGGCACATTGGAAAAATGCATGTGGCCAGATGTATTTTCCACCAAATGAGGAATTAAACACCTAAGGGACATATGTCTTTTAAGGAGAAATAATTGAAGACAAATGGTGTTGGTCTAATGTGTGGACGAATTGAAGGAGGGAACAGGACATTGGATACTTCAGCATATGCTTTATTTAGTTTGGATTTTGGATTGGCTTTTTCTATTTTATAATGTATAACATGTATCGGATTTCACTAGGTTGACTTTTAATCTTGAAATTGCTACTGAGATTGAGTGTTCAGTTAATATATTTGTATAAATTAAGTAACTATATACAGATTATAGCGTTTAACTCCAAAAATAATGGTCTTTGAACACCCATAACTTACAACATATATCCGACATTAGATGAATATCCTACCACATTTTTTGGGACAACAGATTTATAGCCTGTTTGGCCAAGCTGGAGAAATTGCTTATTTTGAGAAGTGCTTTTTTTAAAAGTGCTTTTGAAAAAAGTACTTTTGGAGAGAAGCAGTTTATGTTTAGCTAATCAGTCTGAAAAGCACTTTTGAGAAATAATTTGTATTTGGCCAAGCTTTTAGAAAGTGCTTTTAAGTTTCAAATTACAAATAAGGACATGAATAGATTTACTTAATAATTAATATTATAAGTAAATAAATAATATCAAAATTTTGTTATTACATGCAATAATTAAAAAAATCATTTTATTTAAGTAAAATATGAAAATAAAATTAAAAAGTACTTAATTCTTTTAATATAAGTTAAATATATTAAAATTCCTTCAACAAATATAAAAACATTCACCCCTAAAGTCACTATATATTAGAAAGTTTTCCTAAAAATAAGAAAAAATATTTATAAATTAATATCCTAAGGATTAGGTTTAAGGGTTATTTTAGTATATACTATATTTTGTTAAGGGTATTTTAGGTAAGAAGAAAAGTTAAAACTGCTTCTGCTTCTGCTTTTGGAAAGAAGCTACTTTTTTCTGTTTCTGCTTCTTCCCAAAAGCACTTTTTTTTTCTCAAATAAGCTTGGTCAAACACCTCAAACTAGAAAAAAAAAGTGCTTTTAAAAAAAACACTTTTTTTCTCTTGAGATGCTTGGCCAAACAGACTATTACTCTCCCTTCAAAATTCCAATCCCACTTAATTTCATCCAGCGGTATATGTGGCATTAAGGTGACGCATTCTAATAAATAATTTCGTCGAGATACTAAAAAGTGGAGTAAACAATTATGTAACTTGTCTCTTAAAATAAGCAATTAACTTGGTAATATTGCCAATTTAAAAGTGTTTACCCTTAAAACGAGTAACCAATAAATATGTAGGCGGTTTAAAGGATAATTTAATACAGTACGAGTAATATGAGAACATCAAATAATTAGGTTAAAGGGTGAATGAACGATCAAACCAATCGTAATGGAACAATCAAGCCTGGTCTTAAGTTGAACACTGAAATACCGCTTCGATCGAACCCTCGATACGGGCTCAGATGCAATTAAAGAAGAGAGTCACTGAACAATACTTTGAATAATAGCTAGAAGACAAAAAGGAAATTTTATTGCTTTGATATGCATGTCAACAATATTTTAGAATTAAAAAATTCTCCCTTTTATATAGTAGGGGAATTTCAATCCTAGTACATGTAAAGATCTTTTTTTCGTAAAATGTCAATCTGCAGTTGATATCAGACAGGATCATATCCGGCTGAGGGCGAAATTACGGCTCCCTACTTGTCATACTCAACCGTGTACTTTTCTCTGTGGTCTCGAAATTGTACTTGGCCCAGATCTCTTGTTTAGCCGTGCTCGATCTCAAATATATCGTTCATCCCTCCCGAGCTCCGACACGAGGGACCCTTCTGCTTCGCTTGAAGTTGCGTTGGACTATGCTTCTCTCTTGTCTCTTTATTAGGGATCGGGGGTAGCATTATCCCCGGTTTTACCCGTACAAAGATAGTCCTCTCACTTTTGGTAAAGCAGATTTATCGAAGCGACGAGAAGTGAATTAACCCCGGTTCCTTCATCCGTACGCTACAACCAAGTCAACGGGTCAGTGAAACGCCTCATTAGTTGCGTCGTTCTGGCTTCAGACACGTGTCAGCTGCTGGTTTACCGTTCTCGAATGCGAAACATCATGCATTAATTGCCTCTTCTCTATAAAAGCTTCGGTTCTTTTTTCACTTTTTTGCTTTCCGATTCCAAAACTCCTAAAATTACCCCTGAACTTTTCACTTGCTTTTAACCCCTTCAAATCTTCATATATTGTTCTTCATATCCTCATATTCCCATCTTCAAATTTTCATACTTCATCCTTGAACCTTTACGTTTGACCTTCATACCTTCATCCTCATCTTCAAATCTTCATACTCGCCTTTATACATTCATATTTCCCAGAACTCGATAGCGAAGACTTCAAAATCTGTGCCTCAACAGAACGCCCCTTCAACTTCTAACCTGGTCACGAATGTTAAGGTATCCGCACCTGAAGTGGCCCCGGAATCTCCTCTGAAAAACATGATCCCCGGAGGCTACTCTATAGAAAACAATTTCAAGGTCAAAAAGGCTTCTAGTCAACAGGATCGAGGCAAGAAGGTATGGAGGTACACATGATCCATCACCGAGGACACATTTCCTACGGTTCGAGAGAACTTCAAATGGGAGGGCAAATGAGTGGTCTTCCCTGGTCCTGATGAGGACATCACCACACATATAGAGGGATATCTAAGAGTTTACATATACCCCTTCACACTTGCCCCGGTGGATCCCATAGTACTCAATTTTTCCAAAAGGTATGAGGTCTGCCTCGGACAAATTCACCTGTCCTTTTGGAGGATCGTGATCCTTCTCCGCCACTTTGTTAATACCACTGAGTCACCCCGATTCACCATCGACCATCTACATCATCTCTACAGTCTATGAATCTTCCAAGGGGGATTAATCAATCTCGTTCGTCTGGCAAAGAAAGCTCCATTCTCAATCATTGACAAAGATAGGGATCTAGGCTGGCAGGGGAGATTCGTTCGAGTAAAGACCGACGATCTCATTCCCTTCGAGTTCCTGTCATTCCTTGAAATGCGGAACATATCCCATTAGCCCCTATCCTTTTTGAATATTTAGAATTCTTTTTGGAGTTTTGTTCTTCTATTTCATTGCCCGGTTCTATCATCATGAAGTGGTTTTTGGGGTCCCCAACGCAGTTCCCCACTTCAAAGAGTGGGTCTAGGGGATTTGCACAAAGATGCCGTATTTCGAGCGCGAATGGCGCAAACTCTCAAAGGGCAAGTGTGAGGCCCGTTCCTATGGTGAGTGCTCTCTCTAACCAAGTTTACTTCCATATGCAATTATAATTTCACTATGTCCCTCTCTTTCTTTCATAGGTTTTCTCAAGACCACTGAGCTCTAGGAATTGGACAAGGACGAGGCTTCGTCCTCACCCGATAAACCTTCTGATTCGGGACAGCTCAAGGCTGCTGCGAAGAAGGAGGAGAAAGAGAGAAGAAAGAGGAAGTCTTCAGGTTCTCCGGACGCCAAGGCCAAGAAGAAGAAGGTAGCGGTTCGGGACCGAATGAAAAAAAAAAGAGTATCCGAGCCAAGGTACCGGACCACGAAGCCTTTTACCGGCTCAAGGACTATCCTAAAGATGATGACTTAGAGTTCGTCGCCCATGGGTCGGCAGTTGGCGAAGAAGAGCGGGCAACGATCGGGGGAAGTGACTTAGAGGTCGAGCCCTTTTTGACTCGGGAGCTCGAAGGAAAACCAATGGCTACGACCTCCCGAGAAGCTACTCCTTTTCTGAGGGAAGTCATCGGTGTCATTGACATCATAGGATTGCCGTCCCACACAAAGTTTCTATTCGACGAGGCTTAGGCCATCAAAGAGAAACCAAATAAGATGTCATGGGCCGCAGACGAGGCCCTCAACCTATTCTTTGAGGGCATAGACATCGGCGTATTGGAGGATTACTCCAGGCTCGATCACCTGGAGATCTTAAAAAAAGACGTGTCATCAGAAGTAGAAAGTCCAACCTCAAGCCTGAAGCTAGAGAAGCATTTTCCTGCTCCGAGCGTGGGTCCCAATCGCAAAAGCACAGTCATGTTTACGATCTTGGCTGATACCCCGGTACTGTTTGGATCGATTGGCATGGCCAGTTATCTTCCTTGCTTGGTGGCCGAAGAGGATCAGGCAAAGATGAACGAGGTGAGTGCATCGAGCCTTTTCAATGAGGCACAACTGGCACTGAGCCGGGTATGCTTCTCTTTCTTTGTGACATTCGTGTAGCTTATTTAGCCTTAGCGTTTCTTCATGATCTCGCTTCTTTGTTTTTCAGGCCTCGGTGCTTCATCATGAAAGCTTCCTTCGATCTCGGATGCAAGTGAGCAACCTTGAGTTCAAGCTTAAGGAGCAAGTCTCGGCATAAGGACATGTACAAGGCTCTTATTGAGAAAAAAGACGAGGCCCTCAAGGACCTTCCCATTCTCCAAGCTGAGCTGGAAAAAGCTCAAAGGGAGGCTTCGTCTATGAAACAGGAGCATTCCGTATTGGTCGAGAAGGTAAGGATATTTGAGATTAAAAATGAGAGGCTAAGTGTAGTAGCTAATGATGCAACCTCACAGGTCCAAGATAAGGTAGACCTGATTGACCAGCTCCGGTATAGGCAGTTTCAACCGATTCCTCCAAGGTCGAGTAGATCCTGGCCCAATAAAAAATTACGTGGAAATAGCAGAGGCTCGCTTGATAACAAAGACAAAGTACATAAAATAACTATCCCAGAGGGAGACCTTTGAGGAGATTCACTCCTGAGGGTTCAATCTATCGGCAGAGATTGAAGTCCAAGAGGCTCGAGGACGAGGCTAAAGAGATATATGAGCCCGAGGGTTCCGGTACTGAATCGGGCACTGCTGAAGACTATGCGGAAATGCCTTAGTTTATTTTTATTTTTCTTTTACACATTTTTTTGTTTATTTTGAGGTTGTTTATTTGAAAGATGTTATTAATGTCTTGGCATAAAATTGGACATAATCTAAATTTCTCGTTGTCCTCATGCCCGAATGAGGCCTGGTTCCGATAACAACTTTAAGTTGATTAGGCTTCTAAATACCCAACAAAAGTGAATACTTTAAGATACTTGAATATTTTATTCGTACACGATGGTATTTTTTTCGAGAGCGACCTTTTAATATGTTTTAATCATATGTAATGACCTAACTTTCTGTGTACAGACCCGAACGTCTCCTAGCCGTTTGGATTGGCCATAGCCTTTCATGTTCGGATCCTACCTAATAGGCTCAGAGCCTCTGATATTTGATTGCCCGAGTTGTCCGATCTTATTATCGAACAATAGTCCTCGTCTCGGGGACGCTCGTAGGCTCTAAGATTTAGGATCCATTATTTGTTCTAAGTAACTCAACGAATATATCAATGGTGCAAACGCGCTGTGATAAAATATAGAGGGTAAATTTCTTTCATTACTTTTCATGTAGAGTACATAATTGGAGGCGCGTAAGCTTTCTGCCATGGCAAGAATGAGTTACAGAGGTATGGTTTGTTTGAGATTTGACCCTTATAAAAAATTCTAATAGTCGAGCCTTGGCTTTTAATATCAAATAGGAACAAGTTCTAAGGATCCTAACTAAGGGTGTAATTCCCCATCCCCTGCCCCCCCCCCCCCCATCCTCAGTATTTGAGACTAAGCTTGTGAGGGCTCGAATATTGTCGGTCCAGTACAGGTGGTCAACAATTCCAGCCTCAGGCCGGTCTTCGAAACTAAGGTAGAACATTTTGCTGTTGCCTCGTTAAAAATCTTGTCGTAAAACTCACTTTGAGAAAAATAGTCCAAGGGAAAAAGAATACAACACGTGCTTTCAAATCTAATTACCAAATATACCCTCAACCGAGCACCTACATAAATTAGTACAAAGCATAAAAAATTTCAAAGAAACTCTATATGAACCTTAGTAGTAGTACCACTTTAAGTGTTCCACGTTCCAAATGTTCGGTAGTTACATACCGTTCCCTGACTCGAGCTTATATGAACCTTTTCTAGGTATTCCGATAACTCTATATGGGCCTTCCCAGTTCCGACCTAGTTTCCCACAATTTGGGTTCTTGGTGTGCATCGTAACTTTCCTTAATTCTAATTCCACGACTTGGAAATGTCAATGGCCAGCCCTTCGGTTGTAGTACCTCCTCATTCGCTGCTTTTGGGAAGCTAACAGGACCATGTCGGCTTCTCACCTTTCATCCAACAAGTCTAAACTCGTGGCCATGTCCTCGTCGTTTGGCGTCTCAGTAGCATATTGGAATCTTAGTCTTGGATCCCCCACCTCGATAGAGATTAGAGCTTTTGCGCCGTAGACTAAAGAGAATGAGGTCGCACCAGTAACTGATTTCGAAGTCGTTCGATATACCCACATGATTTCGGGCAAGATTTCTTTCCACTTTCCCTTCGAATCGGTCAATCTCTTCTTCAAGTTTTGGAGTATAGTTTTTTTTATTGACTCCGTTTGTCCATTCCCACTAGTATGGTAAGGTGTAGATAAGATCTTTTTAATTTTGTGGTCATCGAAAAACTTACTTACTTTGCTGCCGACGAACTGCTTCCCATTGTTGCAAAAGATCTCGGCCGGTATTCCGAATCGGTATATTATATGAACCCATATGAAGTTGATGGACTTTTCTCCCAACCTTCTCAAATGCCTGAGCTTCGGCCCACTTGGAGAAATAATCGGTCATGAGTAGTATGTATTGAGCTTTACTGGGATCCTATGGTAGGGGACCGACGATGTCTATCCCCCATTTCATAAATGGCTGCGGCGATAGGACCGGGTGAAGCATTTCCCCTGGTTGATAAATTATTGAGGCATGTCTTTGGCACTTGTTACATTTTCATAAGAAGTCTTTCGTATCATTTTCCTTCTCATTCCAGTAGTAACTGGATCTGATCAATTTCTGAACCAGGGATTCTTCTCCCGAGTGGTATTCGCAAGTCCCCTCGTGTACTTCTCTCATGGCGTAGTTGGTCTCCCTCGGACCCAAGCACCTAGATAGTGGCCCGAAAAAGGATCTTCTGAATAATATCCCCGATCAAACAGAACCCGGCAACTTTATCATGTAGGGCTCTTAAATCTTTTGGATCCGATGGCAAATTTCCTTTTTCCGGGTAGTCTATGTATTTGTTTCTCCAGTCCCAAGTCAATCTTGTTGAGTTCACCTCAGCTGACCTTCTTCTACTACCGAGTTAATCAACTATACTACTGCTCCGGAGTTGAATTCATCGGGGTCGACCGATGCCCCAAAATTGGCCAATCTATCGGCCTCGTTATTTTGATCCTGAGGTACGTGTTGTAGAGTCCATTCCTTAAATTGCTGTAAGGTTACTTGTAACTTATCCAAGTATATCCGTATACATTCCTTTTTTACTTCAAATGTCCCATTGACTTAGTTCACGGCAAGGAGGGAGTCACATTTGTCCTCGATCACTTCGGCCCTCAAGCTTTTTGCCAGTTCTAGACTTGCAATCATAGCCTCATACTCGGCTTAGTTGTTAGTCAATTTCATAGTTCTAATAGACTGCCTAATTACATTACCATAGGTGGTTTTAGTATGTTGCCCAGCCCGGACCCCTTCGCATTGGAAGCATTGTCTGTAAATAGGGTCCAGACCCAAGCTAGTCCCCGAAGTGAGCAGTAATTCCTTCTCAACCTCGGGGACCAAGGTCGGCGTAAAGTCGGTGTGAGCACGTGATTTTTTCCCTATATGAAATACTCCTATAAAATCCCAAGAAAATAGATTTTTGTTAATTATTTACCATTTCAGGAATTTTTGTAGAATTTTATTTAATTGTTTGCATTTTGTGCACGTTTAAGTTTTATTTAAATCATGAAAAATACCAAAAATATCACGCATTGCATTTAGGATTTAATTTTACATTTTTTGATTAATTAGTAAATTAGTGTTTTATAAAAATGGAAAATCACAAAAAAATAACTTATTTTTTGCATTCTTTATTGTTTAATTTCGAATTTTGGTAGTTTTCTTTTAATTTGGCACTTAATTAGTTGTGGTAATTATTATTTAGAGTTAATTAATTCAATTTGGTAGGATAATCTAGTTTTGAGATTTTAATTTAGGTTTTTATTTTTATTTGGAAAAAAGGAATTAAAAGAATTTGAAAATAAAAAGAAAATGAAGAAGAAATGAGAAGATTCGGATTTTTTGCCAAAAATTAAAAATCCCTCGAGCCAAAATCAATTCTACCCGTCCAAACCCGTTAATCCGGCCCAGACCACCCCATACCCGGTCCGCACCACTCAATGACCGAATGATGTCGTTTCCATTACCTCTTGATCAGGACCGTCAATCTTAATTGATCGGACGGTCCAGAACTGAGCTCTATTTCATATAAAACTATCCGAACACTGCCCCCTAACTCATCTCCTCCGTCTCTTTCACTTTCAGAACACTCCCCTAACCCTAGCCACCCTAAAATCCCACCATCTCAGGCCGGCGGTGCCACCCCCAATCCATCCCCAATTTACACCATAAGACCCTCACAGTTCCCTCTTTCCATGGCTCAAAGCCATTTCCTTCGAATCCTCCTACATCTCGTCGAATTTCAAATCAAAGCTGGAGCCCTAAACCCCAAATCGCTTTGCCCTCAGATCTGTGGCATGCATGACCTAGGCCTCCATTTTTTTTGTGTTCAAGAGTCGGATTTAACGCAAAATTAATGTTGTTCGTTTGTTCTTCATAAAGAACAAACGATTAGCATCAGTTTTGTTTATCAAGGAGTCCAGTGTTGGTTTCGAGTTTAGTCGGTAAGTTTTTTTTTTCTGTCCATTTTTATTGTTTTACCTCTTATTCTTCTTCTTTTTTTTGTTTATTTGAGTCTGTCTTTTGACCGAAATTCTGAATGGTTTCGAACCTAATTTTTCCTTTTAGGTTAATTTGATTGGTCGTATTTATTTCCGTTCATTTTTTTTAGTTTTTCTTTCAATCTTTAAAAGCTGCACTTGATTTTGTTTGTTCAACCGTTTAGTTTTAGGTTTAAACTTCTGATTTTGCCTTGTTATTTTAGTATCGTAGTTTAGTTAATTATGTTTATTTCAATCGGTTAGCTTAGTTAATTCCGTATTAATCAGTCAATTAGTGTAAGTTTTAGTTTTCGAAATCCTTAAGTATCTTCCGTCTGTTTGTTTACTGATTTGATTTAGTTTAGCTTTGCTGCTTGGGCTTTGAGGCCGGTTTGGACTTCACCTCAAGGGTTTGTTTGGTTTCTTGGGTCAGATCTGAGCCCAGGTCTGGTTGAGGTATTGGGTCAATTCGACCCATTTGGTTTCCTAAGGTAAAAACAGAGGGTCTGGGGTTAATTTAGGAAATCTAAGTTGGGGAATCTGATGTAACTAACTTGGGAAGCTTTCTAGAAGCTGGCCTTTGGCACTATTCTGAAAATTTGAGTTTTAACCTAGGGATTTCTAAGCAAAAACCAAAATTCCAAGAGGGTCTAAATGCAAATTTGATTTCTTTTAGGCTGCCCTAATAACTTGCCTATAAAGACATCATACTTGAGGTTGAAGTCAGATTTTGGAGAGCTTAAAAAAAGACTGAAAAGAAAACGGTTGAGTATTTTTTTTAGCAAAATTCTGATATAACACTAAAGATTCTGCATTTTCCTTTATTTAAAAATTGCTCAAATCTCACTTGGCTTCAGCTATTGATCTTTCATTGCTCAGTTAACATTACTGAAAATGATAAAGTCTTGAATTTGGGTTGAAATGGATTGAGTTTTGGATCTTTAAAAGCTTGGTTTAAGTGTTGCAGTTTGGTTCTACTGTTTTATTGTTGAAATCTGGGTTCTTTTTGTTGTTGCTGCTTCACTGATCTCAAACTTTGTTTTCGGGTTTATTTTGCTATATTCAGGTACATGTTTCTGAATCCTACATAATGTGAGGCTCGAATTGAATATTGAAATAGAAAAATAGAAGTTTGAAGCATAGCATCAACTCTCTAGTTCACAGTTTCATTTTCTCGTCTTTCTGAATTCCCTTGTTATGATTCGTTTGATGCATTGTGTTTGATTCGCTGCTAACAGCACACTCTCAAGAGCTATATTTGGTTTGTGTTTAGTGTAGAATTCAATCTTCTATCGAGTATATTATAGCCAGGTGATCATTGAATTTTTTACCACTGAATCTGATTCTGAACTACTATGGAAACTTGATGTATAACTGGTGTAATAGAATCAGTAGTTACATTCTGCATTCCTCCATGATAAATAGTGTGGACTGTGTTATATCTCTTCCTATTATGTAATTCATTTGGACTGTCATAATATGTTTTGTTGTATTTAAATAGTGTTGTGATCATGCAATGGATAGTTGATTGTTTCTTAAGTAGTAAAAGGGTCCAGGTTACTTCAAAAGTCGATTTATGCACTGGTCTTACTCATTTAGCTTAGTGATTTCCATAAGTTTTCAAATGTTCGAAGGGCTGTAGGTGTAATTGTAGTATTAAAATCAGATTTGAAAACCTGTGAGTTCTATACTGAGTTCTTTGTACGTGTGAGGTTAATTAATTATGGATATAAGTCTAATGTTTGGCATATTACATTGATGATTGTACAAGTTTGTTTTATGGGTGATGGTAACAGTGCCTAAAGTAAAACTAGGAATTTATAGCAAGGTGTAGTATTAAATGGTTTGCTTTTGTCAAGTGATGAATAACACAATAGGCACGTCTCTTTGGTTTGCACACCTGTTTGCCTCCATTGGGGCTCAATTCTGAGTTCTCCGTTTGCAGCCTGTGCTCGCCAATATTTGGGCCCCTTTTGGGCTTGAGTATCGAAATCATTTTAAGTTAAAAGGAAGTCCACTGAATTTGGGCAGCCTCTCAATTTGAAAAATCTGAATTTGGGCATCAATTTAGGAATAGTTGCAATTTCCTTAAGCCGTATTTAATTATTGTAGTCAGTGGAGGTGAGCCATATTAGTAACACAAATAGTCTACGGCCCTCCAAACTTTAGTTTGAATACCTTTTAAAATGGAATTGAGGTGCGCCGCGCCAAATAAAATCTCAAATGCGTATCCTTCACTTAATTATTTCTTTTAAAATCCTTAGAATTCAAGGCATGCCATTTAGCAAATTTCCATAGCCCTCACAAAGTTAAAAACGTGTAGTTGCTTTAGGCGCGTTATTCTAATAATATTACCTTCCTAAACTCGGGTGTGCATTTCATGTGACCCAAATCTAAATCTCAACAACGTTGAATAAGATGTATTTTGGATTGCGGGTGCATTTCATGCGGCGCGATCCAAAGACATGTTTTAAGCGACGTTAAATCTTCGTTTAAATTAATTAAAAGCGGGTAATAAGTTAAAAATTGTACCATAGGTTTAAACATGTATTAAAATTAGATAATATGTCAATTATAATGGTTTAAGCGACCGTGCTAGAACCACGGAATCCGGAAATGCCTAACACCTTCTCCCGGGTTAACAAAATTCCTTACTTAGAATTTCTGGTTCGCAGACTTCAAAAGGAAAGTCGAATTTCTTTGATTTGGGATTTTAAAATAAACCGGCGACTTGGGACACCAGAAAACAAACCATCCCAAGTGGCGACTCTGAATAAAATAAATAAATAATCCCATTTTGAATAATGTCACTTAAAGTGGAAAAGCTCCCTTGTACTACCTTTCGGGGTGTGTAAAAAGGAGGTGTGACAACTCTGACGACTCTGCTGGGGATCGAACCCAGAATCTCTGGTTCAGCGTTCAAGAATTCGAGCTTAGAATCGCTGTTATGATTGGCTTTACCTTTTATCTGATTTTCCTACATGTTTGAGCCTAATATGCTAAATGTTTTTACCGCTTTGATATTCTGTGAACTGTATATAAATTGCTACGAAACCCTTCCTCTCTCTGAGTTTTCTAAATCATGGAGAAGGGTACACTTCGTGTGACTTCTCTTCTATCTAGAGTCTTATCCTATTTTAGAACGAGGTTCGGACAAGTTGCTAAGCCGGTGAAGCTTCTGTATTCCCGGTATGCTGCCCCCCCTCGGTTCGAGTTATCCGCTCGGGTAAGCCAGGTCTAGAACAATAAACCTAGGTTTTAAACCTAGTATAACAAAGCCTTATGCCGGATCCCTAGTAGGAACGTTTGTTTGCATCACGTGCATTTGACTTAGGAGGCTCAACACAGGGGTTGGGTCTGTCTAGGATAGGTGTACCTGAAATGAAAAGACCATCCTGATGCATTCTACTTGCTACTTGTGCATTTATTTGCTTCGAATTTGCATGTTGACCGGCTTGTGGATAATAGAAGAAATTGGAAAAAGAAAATAACAGTGTGAAAGCTTAGAGAGATAGTTACTTGTTTTGAAAAATCAGTGTCCAAAATATACCGAAACTCTGCCCAAATTTCGAAAAAAAAAGTTGTCTTTAGAATTAGCTGGTTTTCATTTTTGTCAAATCCGCCCGAACTACGCCAGTTTGATTCTCACCAGATGTGGGATACGTAGGCAACCCCCATCGGGTCCAACTTCCCTTTTTGCAAAAATAGCCCAAAAACAACAAAATTTTATTTTTTTGTCACAAATAAGCACGGTGATGCCATTCTTGCTTAAAATAAGCCGAATGTCCCCAAAAGGGCGCCGGAAGGCTGTTTTTGCAAGAACAACCCCTTTGGTCATTTTTGTACGGTTAGCAGGCACAACCTTAAAATCTTCTCCCCCGAAGTGCTGAAAGGTCGTATCTGCAAAACCGGGTTTTATTTTTGAAGTGAAATTTTGAAAAAATGGTATTACTTTTTTGGTCAAAATAAGTTATTAAAATACCTTAATAAATGTGCAGGATGAGGACAAATGAAAGTGAACCCTTCACAGTCCTTAAAGAGATCCACTTACAGTTCACATGTGGTGGAATGATTTAGGAAAAGGCAATAGAAAAACTGTGGTAAAGGTTCTGGGAGGCCTCGTAAGACTGTTGAACATCAAGCCAAGGTTGGACATAATTGAAGTATTAGTACCTTTTTGGGACCCAACTCACAATGTATTCCGTTTCTTTGACTTTGAGCTCACACCCACGCTGGAGGAAGTTGCGGGTTATGCGGGCCTTAATGGAAGCCTTACAAGTCGATATCCAGTGTTACCAAGACCGGTATCTCCCCACAGATTTCTGGATCTGCTGAGTATTAGTCGGGATATTCAGGATGAAAATTTATCTAAAGGGTATTGCACTCTCCAATTCTTGTATCAATGCTATGGTAACCCCCCGAGGTTTTGAAGAGCCGAACACTGGTCTGACCTATGCCGGAAATAAAGACAAATGGGAGGCAAGGTAGGGTTTGGCTTTTATAGTAGCCTTTTTGGGTGTTGCAGTCTGTCCGCAAAAAGATGGTAATATAGAGGTAGGTTTCGTAGGAATGATCGATGTTGCAATCAAGAAAGCCAACAACACTGTGGTTCCCCTGATCTTATCTGAAATCTACCGAGCCTTGACTATCTATCGGGAAGGGGGAAAGTTCTTCCAAGGCTACAATCCGTTACTACAATTATGGATGTAGGAACATCTCTGCCACCGAGTTGGATATATGAATTACGGTATGACCGGTTTGAGTTGCATTGAAGAATTTGAAAGCCGAGTAGTGGGTATTGAATTCCCCGAAGGTACTGAAGCTTGGCTTGCACGTTTGAGCTCCTTGACTGCCGATAAAATTGAGTGGTCATTCGGATGCCTTCCTATCACCGAAGTAGTATACATGTCAGCTGAAGTGTGTTATCTCCTCCTGATGGGCATCCAGAGCATCCAGTCGTATGCTCCCCATAGGGTTTTGCGCCAATTAGAAAGATTTAAAACCGTCCACCATGACGAAGATATAAGTAAACATGTCATTGAATTGGGCCCAAAAACCGTATTTCCAGAAGGGAGAATTCGCCAGGTGTGGAATGAATGTAGATTTCTTGAACCTAAGACTATGGTGCGGGACCTAGCTAGAGGTGAAGTATACCCCAAGTACATTATTTGGTTCGGTAAAAGGTTCCAGATTTCGGAGAGACCTGCTAAGAGAGCTCATGTTCAGCAATTCACCAATGACTCGCAAGAGCAGTAGGGCTGGTTGGCAAAAGAAGAAAGCTATAGAGCCAAAAAAAGTAAATTAGAGGGACAAATTAGGGACCTCAAGTTTGGCAACAGTATCCAGGCTGCCGCAGATGAAGGGGAAAAGAAAAATCTAACTCAGGAAAATGAAGCCCTCAAAGCTCAAATCCAGAAAATGAGAATAGCTGCTAGAAACCCGGAAAGAAGCCGAGCAAATGAAAAGCTTATAAGCAGTCTGAGAAAGAAAGCACTTGAGTGTCAAGATGACCTAGAAAAGTTTGAAGCCAGTCTAGCAAAAGTTCGGGCCCAATTGGCAAAGAACGCAGAAGGGCGGGCACAGTTTGTGCATCAAATGAAAAGAAGGAAAAGAAAATATGAAGGGACAATTACCAATCTGAAGATAAAGTTAACTACCCTTGAGAATGAGGCGGCCAAGTAGGCCAAGGACTTTAAAGCTGATAGGGAACATTGTTATACTTTGATGGCTCAGATGGAGGAAGGAATACAACAGTTACAAAATCAACACCTTCACGACTCTCAAGTGTTGGAAGCCCGGAATCAGCAGATAGGGCGATTACTTCAGGAAAAGGGCAGAATCCGAGAAAGGATCAGAGCCATTGCTAAGTACATTACCGTGAAGTGCCAAGCGTGCGAGGACATGACTCGTACCACTTTCTTCGTTGCAGTGATGACTTTCGTTCGCCAGATAATGAGTGATTTGGAGCGGCTGCAAGGGGATCTCGCACATAGGCCCACGGCGAGACCGAATGATGTCCTGAGGGCCCCAGGAGCGTTAATGTATTCTTGATTTTTACTTTAGTCTGTTTCTGTTGAAGTCTGTCAGTTTATTTTCGGGTCTGTATTTTCTTTCTGTTGGAGTCTGTTAGTCGGTTCGTGAGTCTGTATTTTCAGCTTGCTGTTAGAGTCTGTTGGTTTCCTTTTCGAGTCAGTTAGTTTTGAGTCGTTATAATCAAAACATTTTCTTTTTTATGAAAATTTGAAAATCCTAAAATATTTTGTTTTTTCTTTCTTTTACATTTATGATCTCCAGAACTACGCCCGGTCTAATTCATGTGGGGTCATGATACGTAGGCAATCTCCGTAGGATTCGACCATAACCAAAAAAAAGTGAAAAAGTGGGAGTGGAAATAAGAAAATGGGAAAGAAAAAGAAAATCCGGAATGAAGCATGCAACCATTGCAAAACATGTAGAAATACATTTAACTGTATAGGTACATCACACCCCCAATGTGCGATTACCTGTCTGTTACTTGTTCCAAACTAACCATTTACTAATGTTATCATAAGCCCAGGTTTTATAGAAAGGTGGTTGTTTTTATGGTAGTCTGGCTTCACATCCATACTTCACGAGGTCAATGGGAAGCATAGAAATGTCTTCAGAAATGACTCTGCCAATAGTTCCTATTGCGGATGAGCGTCTGATCTCGAGCATCCCAACTTCAGAATCGGCAGTTGTCGAGGAAAATAGGTTAATGTGTCTCCGCATGATGGAAATGTGGGACGCCTGGGCAAGCGAAAGAGAACCACCAAGTGCAATCACTGGATTTCCCGAGCTTTTTCCCAGGGCAAGTAGGACCTCCAACATCCCCATAAACTATCCAAATACCCCACTAGGATACCCTACTATTTCCGCCAACTTTGTGGGAACACCCTCTAAGGCTCGCCCCCAGGTGTTAGCTTCAGGTGCAGCTTCGAATGTCTTCACTGCTCCGCCTTGCTCGGCTACGGCACAACCTACACTGCCTAGGCCCAGCTTTGACCCATCATCCTTCACCTTACAAACACCATCTTTCCCACTGGAACCTATATAGTTTCCCACCTATACTTACTCCCAACCACCTCGGTATGAGTTCACTGCAGGACAAGAGAAAGTCACCAAAACCCTTGAGCAAGAAGAGATGGCGAAGAAGATGAGGAGTATGAAATAATGTCCCAAAAGCATACAAGGCTTGAGTGGACAGAAAAGTGTATCATATGCCGACTTATGTATGTTCCCCCATATGCATCTGCCATTGGAATTCAAAACCCCCAAATTTGAGAAGTATGATGGACACAGTGATCCTATCACTCATCTTAAGAGATATTGCAACCAGCTGCGAGGAGCCGGTGGGAAGGAAGAACTCCCCATGGCCTATTTCGGATAAAGTCTGGTCGACATCGCATCTGAGTGGTACATGGACCAAGATATATCCCGCTGGCACATCTGGGATGACCTTGCTAGGGATTTCGTCAGGCAGTTCCAGTACAACATTGATATTGCTCCAGATAGGAATTCATTGACAAACTTAAAGAAGAAATCCTCGGAAAGCTTCCAAGAGTACACAGTTAAATGGCGTGAACAGGCCTCCAGGGTAAAGCCTCCGATGGATAAGATTGAAATGGTCACAGTTTTCCTCCAAGCTTAAGAAACTGACTACTTCCAAAATATGACGTCCGTAATGGGTAAACCATTTGCTGAAGCCATCAAGATTGGCAAATGGTTGAAAATGGGTTGAAAACGGGTCGAATTCTAAGCCAATCCTCCATCAGCTCCCAAGCTATTCAGGGTGGGTCTGGAGGAGTGGCGAAGGGCAAGAAGAAGGAAGAAACATCCATGGCAGTGTCGGGTGCAAGAAAACACTGTACTCCCAGATCCCTTTTCTCAGAAAGGACCCCGCAACACTATTACCCCCACCAAGACGTAGCCTATGATCCTCAGCCATAACCGGTCATGAATGCTCAACCTTACGTCCGGCCACAACAACAAGCCAACCGGAACCAAGCTCCATTTTTCTAGAAACCAGCCTCCTTACCAAAACCACTACGACCCCCGACCTCCACAAAATAATTTCCACCCTCGTGAACCACCCAAGAGGCCAAATTTTATACCCATTAGCGAACCCTACTCCAGTCTATTACCGAAGTTTGTTCAAATGGGTCTGCTACAACCCGTTCCTCAAACCAGGCAAAACCCAGCATCACCCGCTTACAGAGTCAGTACCCGATGTGTCTATCACTCAGGGGCAGAAGGGCACAACACGGATGATTGGTGGACTCTATAGAGAGCCGTGGAGAACTTGATAGAACAAAGGAAGATAGTGCTAAGGGATGAAGATATTCCCAATATGACCAACAACCCACTGTCGGCCCACAACAACGGGCCGGTGATCGGAATGATTTGCGAGGACAAGGAATATGACCCAGCATTGAAGGCCATCATTGTCATCGCTGATGTAGAAAAGAAACCAAAAGTTGCCCCGAAGCAAGACAAAGAGGAGAAAAAGAACAAAATCACCCTCCAAAGTCAGAAAAGAAAGTTGAAGTGGAAATTAGGGCAATACCTCCCAAAGATGTTGTTCTCTATGTCCCTCGAAGCCCCAAAGAAAAGCAGATGGCTTTGAGTCCTCCCAGTCGAACTGAATAAGACAACACAAATGTATATGCCCAAAGGAGCTTATGTGATGCGGAGGCCAATTAATCTACCAAGGCTGAGTGAGCCCGTGGTTATTGGTCGCGCACCACAAAAGCCCATGAAGGATCCTACCACTGTACCCTGGAACTACAACAAATCAGTGGTGACTTACAAAGGCAAAGAAATCTCGGGACAAGTTCAATAAAATAACCTGGCTGAAAAGTATTTCAATTGGGAAGAGGTGAACAATGCCACTAGAAAGCGCTTCCCATCTAAGAAGCCCGTGAGTGCCGAAGAAACGGAGACCTTCTTTCAAAAGATGAAAATGGTGGATTATGAGGTGATCGACCAGCTTCAAAAATCTCCCGTGCAAGTCTCCTTGTTATCTCTGTTGATGAACTCCACCGAACATCAAAAGGTATTGATCAGAACCCTTAACGAAGCATATGTGCCTGTTGAGATTTCTGTAGAGCAGTTGGAGAGAATTGCTGAGAGATTTTTCGCAATTAACCAAATCTCCTTCAGCAAAAATGACTTGCCCCCAGAAGGGGCCGCACATAACAAAGCCCTGCACCTGACAGTGAAATGCGAAAGTTACTACATGAAAAGGGTTATGTTGGACGGAGGTTCCGGGGTAGACATTTGCCCACTCTCACTCTGCAATGTATGGAAATCGGTGCCCAAAGAATCCAACCCAACAACGTTTGTGTACGTGCCTTCGATAGTATCAAAAGGGACACAATTGGAGAGATTGATCTGATTCTGACCATCGGCCCAATAGACTTTGAAGTAACCTTCCAGGTTCTGGACATGGACACATCCTACAATTTTCTCTTGGGAAGGTCGTGGATTCATGCAGCGGGGGTTGTGCCTTCTACTCTCCACCAGATGGTAAAGTTTGAGCACGAGGATCAAGATATTGTGGTCCACTGGGAGGATGAGCAATCAATTTATCGGGACTAGTCAGTCCCATGTCTTGAAGCAAGAGAAGGAAGTGAGCACATAGTCTATCAGGGCTTTGAAATTGTGTCGCTGATCAGTGCGAAGAAGGAAAACCTTGTACTCAACCCATCCTTTCTAATGCATCAATCATGGTGGCTAAAGAAATGATCAGGCACGACTACAAACCTGGGAAAGGGCTTGGGAAATCGTTGCAAGGAAGAGCTGAACCTATCACCCTGACCGCCAGTGAAAAGTTCTTTGGGGTAGGCTTTCGACCTACTCCAGCTGATGTAAGATGGGTAGATGATAGAAAGAATGATGGTTGGGTCTTGCCTCAGCCAGTTCCGCATCTGTACAGAACATTTGTCAAGCCAAAATACAATGAAGAAGAGGAACATAAGGCCTTTACGGTCGAAGAAATCGAAGAAATCTGTGGGGCCATGAGGAAGATACTGTATGAAGCCCACATGGTTCAACCAGGGGAAGGTTCAAGTACTGCTGAGGTGTTGTATATGGGACCTATGCCAAACTGCAGAATTGGAAGGCTACCCCATTTCCAATCAGGCGGGAGTCCCGGTAGACCTGTCCTGCCACTTTTTCTGCATCACGAGTTATTCCGGGGTGTAACTAAGATGTTTTCTTTAGTTTCCTGTCTTTTAATTTCCAATATAACCCTGTTATCTTCAAATTCAATGAAATGAAATCAATATTTCATCGTCCATTTCTCTTTATTCTTTCTGATTTAGTTATTTTTCTCTTTTATTTCTTCTTTCAGTTTTAATAATAAGGATTTAAATAACATGACATGTTTGTGGACTTCATGCCCAGATCCAAACACGCTATCTAACTATGAAATAATGAACCAAGAATCGGAATATGATGAAGACGAGGCTTTTAGGGAAATAAATCGGGAATTAAAACAGTTTGAGAATAAACCTAAGCCGAACTTGAATGATACTGAGCCGGTTAATTTGGGTAGTTCTGAAGAAGTCAGGGAAACCAAGATAAGCATTCACATAGATGAAAGGAAGTCCATTGCATTTGGGCAGCCTCTTGATTTGAAAAATCTGAATTTGGGCGTCAATTTAGGAATAGTTGCAATTTCTTTAAGCCGTATTTAATTATTGAAGTTAATGGAGGTGAGCCATATTAGTAACACAAATAGTCTACGGCCCTCAAAAATTTAGTTTGAATACCTTTTAAAATGAAATTGAGGTGCACCGCGCCAAATAAAATCTCAAATGCGTGGCCCTCAATTAATTATTTCTTTTAAAATCCTTAGAATTCAAGGCGTGCCATTTAGCAAATTTTCATGGCCCTCACAAAGTTAAAAACGCGTAGTTGATTTAGGCGCGTTATTCTAATAATATTACCTTCCTAAACTCGGGTGTGCATTTCATGTGACCCAAATCCAAATCTCAACAACGTTGAATAAGATGTGTTTCGGATTGCGGGTGCATTTCATGTGGCATGATCCAAAGACATGTTCTAAACGACGTTAAATCTTCTTTTAAATTAATTCAAAGCGGGTAATAAGTTAAAAATTGTACCATAGGTTAAAACATGTATTAAAATCAGATAATATGTCAATTATAAGGTTTAAGCGACCGTGCTAGAACCACAGAATCCGGGAATACCTAACACCTTCTCCCGGGTTAACAGAATTCCTTAGGATTTCTGGTTCGCAGACTTCAAAAGGAAAGTCGAATTTCCTCGATTTGGGATTTTAAAATAAACCGTTGACTTGGGACACCAGAAAACAAATCATCCCAAGTAGCGACTCTGAATAAAATAAATAAATAATCTCATTTCGAATAATGTCACTTAAAGTGAAAAAGCTCCCTTGTACTACCTTTCGGGGTGTGTAAAAAGGAGGTGTGACAGTCAGCCATAATGTTCCCCAAAATCTGAGATTTTATGGTGGTCTAGGGTTTGTATTTGATATCGTACCCACTAATTTCTACGGCCCGTTTGGCCAACCGACCCGAGAGCTTGAGCTTATGTATGACATTCCTCAGCAGGTATGAGGTCTCAACCCAAATGAGGTGGCATTGAAAATACGATTTAAATTTCCTAAAAGCGCTTAATAAGACGATCGCTAATTTTTCTAAGTATGGATACCTTATTTCGGCATTGCCTAGGTCCTACTAACATAGTAAATAGGAAATTGCGCACCTTCTTCTTCCCAAATCAGTACACCACTTACCGCTACCTAGGAAACTGCCAAGTAGAGGTATAGTTGTCCATCCACTTTTGGAGCGTGCAACAAGGTAGGGCTCGACATGTATTGCTTGAGTTCTTCTAAAGCTTGTTGGCACTCCGGGATCCAAGAGAAGTAGTTCTTCTTCTTCAATAATGAGAAAAATCGATGGCTCTTATCCGATGATCTAGAAATAAATTGGCCCAATGCGGCTATCCGTCCGGTCAATCTTTTTACTGCCTTAACGTTGTCAACTATGGTGTTCCCTTCTATAGCTTTTATTTTGTATGGGCTGATCTATATTCCCCGGTTAGATACCATAAACTCGAGAAATTTGCCCGAGCTGACCCCGAAGGCACAGTTCTCCGGGTTTAGCTTCATGTTGTACTTCCTCAATATGTCGAAGGTTTTCTACAAATGTTTCAAATAGTACTCTACTCGCAGGGACTTAACCATCATATTGTTAATATAAACCTCCCTTGATTTTTCTATTTGCTCTTCGAACATCTAGTTAACTAGGTGTTGGTACGTGGCACCGGAATTTCAAATGGCATCACGTTATAACAGTAGGTGCCGAATTTGGTTATGAAACAAATCTTTTCTTGGTTGCTCGGGTTGATCCGAATTTGTTTATACCCAGAATTAGCGTCGAGAAAACTCAGTATCTCATGTCTAGTTGTCGCGTCGATCATTCGATCGATGTTAGCAAAGGGAAATAATCCGTTGGACACACCCTGTGTAGATCCTTATAATTTACACACATCCTAAGTTTATTCCTCCTTTTTTAGGTACGACTACTACGTTAGCTAACCAATCCGGGTATTTAACTTTCGGGATGGAATCTATTATCAAAAGTTTAGATACCTCATCTTTGATGAACGTGTGTTTGATCTCGGAATGTGGCCTTCTCTTTTGTTTGACCATATGGAACTTTGGATCCAGGCTCAATTTATGAGGTGTTATCTCCGGTGGGATCCTTATCATGTCTAGATGGGACCAGGCAAAACAATCGGTATTAGCTTTAAGAAAATCATTAAGTTTTTTCCTAAGCTCAAAGGTTAACCCCGTGCCCAGGTATACCTTTCGATCCGGTAGGTGGTCGATCAATATAACTTGTTCCAACTCCTCGATTATTGATTTAGTGGCGCTGCTAGAAGTTGCAAAATATAAGGCAAATAAGGAAAAATTAATTCGATGCCGCCATTATTGTTTCTTGATTGGGATTTTATTTCTTAGTTAAGATGTGATTAGCAATTAATAGATTCATATATTCATTGTCATAAGATGTAGGTTTTATTGATTCATACAATGAATCAAATCTTTGTTGGATAAAGTTTGACAATACTCACACTTGTTCACACTTAAATTGGTAGGAAATATAGATTTGAGTTGCCTTGTTTCAAAGGTAACCACCTCTTGGGTTTAAATTATATACCGTGTAAGAAAATTTTTATACTCTCAGATCACATACTTGTTGTAGTAAATAACGTATCTTATTTTTAAGATTACAAATCTCATATTTCAGTGAGGCTTATAAACATCATTCAAATATGTAATCGTATACTATAAAAAATTTATACTGACAATATAAATAATTTAAACTCCCTTTTAAAATTGCTAAATTATCCGACGCAGTTGACATCAAAGATTTTCAGGTGCAACCAACATAAAACTTAAGAAACATGAAAAGTGCATTATATAGAAAAATTGAAGTTAAATAATTATTCTTGCCTAATAATTCACATTGCACCCAATCGATATAAAATCAAGAACTTAACTAGTTGGACATATTTAACCACAAAAATACTCAAAAGGGAGTAAATAATTCTAAAACATAGTATAAATATGTGATATGTCCATTACCTAGTAAAACTAATAATTACAGGGCCAAACTGTATGCAACAGTTGGGCAGGTAAGGGAGCTTTGATTAATCAAATTGCTTTATATATATATATATGTTCTAATGATCAAAGGTCACGCTTGCTTACTTCATTTGGTTGAGTGGGTCATATATAAACATTTTAAAATTGGATAATTATTGCCTCACTTTCTGATTTGGGAAACTAGTGATCACTCTTTTACTTAAAAAAGCTAAAACACAAAAAAAGAGGGATGTGTTCTATTATGAACGTCTTATTAAAGAATGAAAGTAAGAATCAATTTATTTATTTTAAAGGGCCGAATTATGCCAAGAACTTATGCTAGCTAATCAAATCAATTAAAAGGGCACTAGATCTAGTTTGTCTTTATCTTTCTTCTTCTTTTTTTGGGTGGGGGAGAGACGAAAAGGAAAATATATGTATTCCCTCCATTAAATTTATTTGACGTAATTTGACTTGTCATGAAATTTAAGAAAAAAATCAGTTATCCTAATCTTGAACATGCAATAAAATTCTACAAAAATATGCAATATTTAAAGATAAAATGAGACGTTGAAATTTAAACTTTTCAAATATAGAAGAAACAATGCTAAAATGAAATAGAGGAGTGACTAAGGTTGGAAAGTTCTTTAAATATAGGGCTCAAATAAACAACAATGATATTCGTAGAAAAGTAGGTGAAATTATTTAAAATAAAAATATTGGTTAAAAATAATTGAAGCTTACAACCTCTCATGACCCCTCGAGGAAAATTAAGTTGCAAGAAAATCGTCTTCTAACAATATATAACCAAAAAAATAATCAAGCAATTATACATTTATAGAGCTTAAGCTGATTTGATGTTACACTTATCAACTCTAATATATAAAAATTATAAATTTGCTATCAAGTAGCACGTCCCAACTAAAACAAAGATCATTTCAACACAGTAAAAGGAGAAAATGATGCATAATTTGCTTTCTATGATAATTACAAATAATTATTAATAAAAGTTGAATCAATAATCTAAAGAAAAAAGTATGAACTCAATAGATTGATCCAGTTCCCATTCTTTTCCAATGCACTCGCTTTATACCTCCGATACACAAGGAAGGACGCGGTAAGAAGGAAATAGCCCTAGCCTCTGTCTGACCAATCATTCTGATGGCTTCTCGCACTGGGGCAGAGTTAGAGTACTGTCGAGAGCGGATTCAGTCGAATCCAATAACTTTATTTTGAACCCTGTATTTGTCTTAAAAACTTATTAAATATGTACAAATTATTAATTTAGAATCCAATAACTTAAAGCGGTTAAATTTCTGAATTCATATACTTGAAATTCTGACTCCGCCTCTGATGTCGAATTCTCACCCCATTTGATATGTTAAATAATATTGATAATAACTACTAGGAGGATTAAGCATGAAGACCAGGGGCGTATGTAGTGTGTTGTCGACGGTTCAACTGAACCCATAATTTTCGATGCGAAGTAAAATATTATATGTAAAAATTTATTATAATTGCATAAATAGCAGATATGAACCCATAACTTTAAAAATATAATAAGTTCACCTCTAAAAATCTTAAAAATTAAACACATAAAATTTAAATTCTGAATCCGCCTATAATAAGGACAAGCATAGATTTGGAAGAGAGTAATATGTTTCTCAAGCACCAAACACAAAACAAACTAACCAAAAAATATTGAATAAGAGAGAGATATAATGCAAGTGTACCAATAAGAAGAGGAAACGTATAATAAAGTTACTTGTCACATGTCGCTTTGTGCGGCAGTGCACGGGATAGGAGAAAAATACATTAAAATTTGGCCCAAATCTTATGCAAAAGAGAAAAAGAAGTGAGAACAAATCGTGATTCCTAGCGACCGAATCTAATCGCACTGTTTGGCCTATTCTTACTCGCGTGTATCTTTTTCCTTCTTTCTTTATTTATTTATTTATTTATTTTCAACATCATTCATCTACCATAAAATAATGAAAACTATACAAGATATTTTCACTTTGGATCGTTTTCTTCTAGCTAGATTTCACTTTTTTTTTTAATCATTCGATATATAAATCTCATTGCCTCAACTAATCCAAACTCGCCCCTTAAAACTCGAGATATATAATAAGTGTGACGGAACTCGGAAGCTCAATTAGTCCACCATTGTAATGTCCCCTTGTAATGTGTGCTCTGGGCCTAAGCCCTCACGAGTTTAAAATGCGTTATTAGAATTTAAGGATTGTTAACTTATATATCTTACTCGTAAAACTGTACAGTTAAATTTATAGCGTAGTTTATAGATAAGCGAATCAATTTGATCCCAAAATAATAAATAAATTAAATAAAATGCAAGACTTAACGTTGAAAATCGAGATAAAATAACAGGCAGCTTGGTTCCGAGAGGAAGACTTTCGAAGGCAGCAATAAGAGTAACGTTAGACAGAAAATAAAGTATTATTTAGCTTGAAATAGTGTGCAGCATAAGTTTGTTAGATTTTTCGTGTATGCTAATCAGGGGCGGATGCACCCTAGTCCAAGCGGTGTCATCTGACACCGCTTCACCGAAAAACTTTAGTTATTCCACATATAAACATTGTGCAAAAGGTATACATATAAATCATATGACACTGCTGAACAAAAGATAGTATCTGGTATGATGGTCAAGCGCCTCCTTGCAACGTTGAAGTCTGCGGTTCAAATACTTTAGATAGTTTCTTTTGCATTTTTTTCCTTTTAAGCCTCTTTTCTTTAAAAAAAAATAGAGTTGTGTCCTCTTCCGTGACACCATAAGTGATAAAGAAATACTATTTAACTTCTAAAAAGTAGTATTTTAGAATAAGATAAAAAAATTTTAAACCGTAACTACGAAAAAGTTCTCATCCTCTATAACTTCTAATTTCTAAGTGACAGAATTTGATGGTGTTGCTCTTCTTTATTTATTATCTCCCATATTTTTTGTAATAATTTGTTCGCCACTTTAAATTTCGTTCAGAATTCTCTGTAGCGGATGTGTATTTAATACTGAGGAATATTCTTCTTTGAATGTCATCTGGTGACAAATATTTGTTTGCTCTCGTTGATAATGTTTCCTTTGGGGTCTACCCGATGCCAACCGAAGTTGTTGTATCCGGTCTTGGTTTTCACTCGCTTTATCTTCCGTAGGTCCCCTGGTTCCACTCTATCAATTGAGTATTTAATGTGAACCGAAGTCGGTCAAAACTTGTGACTTTATCGCAGTTCTGGGCATATATTTGATATCAAATTCACTAAACTCAACTACCTATTTGGCCAGTCGACCTGACAACTCAGGTTTATGAAGGACATTCCGTAGGGAAAAAGTTGTCACCGCGGATATCAGGTGGCACTGAAAATAAGGCCTAAGCTTTCAAGTTGCGACTACGAGAGCTAATGCCAATTTTTCGAGATGCGGATAACGAGTTTCCACTCCCGATATAATTCTGCTAACATAATAAATAGGGGATTGCGTACTTTCGTCCTTCCGGACTAGAACGACATTTACCGATACTTTCGAGACTACTAAGTATATCAGTAATTGTTTGCCTTCCTCTGATTTTGATAGTAACGGAGGGCTTGATAGATAATGTTTCAGGTCTTTTAGAGCCTTTGGAATTCTAGAGTCCATTCGAAATTGTTCTTCTTCTTCAGGAGTGAGAAGAAGTCATGGCATTTTTTCGAAGACCGAGAAATGAACCTGCTTAGAGCGGTTAGTCTTCCAGTTAGTCTTTGGGCTTCTTTCACGTTTGTCAGCTGGTCTGAATATCCTCGATATCGTTAATCTTGTCGGGATTGACTTCGGTCACCTTGGTGACACCAGGAAACCCAAAAACTTACCGAAGCTGACTCTAAATGCACATTTTTCGAGGTTAAGCTTCATATTGTGCTTTCTTAGGATGTCAAAGGTTTCCTGGAGGTGTTTCAAATGGTCACTTGTGTTCAAAGACTTAACCAACATATCATATATGTACGCTTCTATTGTTTTCCCTATTTGCTTTTCGAACATTTTGTTCACAAGCCTCAGATAAGTAGCTCCGGCATTTTTAAGCCCGAAGGTCATCACATTGTAGCAATATATGCCAAAGTTTGTTATGAACAAAGTTTTCTTCTGATCCTTCGGGTTTATATTTGTCACGACTCAATTCCATTATAGGTCATGATGGCGCCCAACACCCTTGTCAGGCAAGATGCGGAAGTATTAATAAGTTCTGATTTTCACTTTACTAAAACAAGTACAGAAATTTCTAAATTTGAAGTTAAAAACATATGATAATTAGTAACGTACAAAGTTAGTTATGCAACCCCCAAAAGAATAGTTTACCAATGTGTGTGACAAGACCTGGTGTTACAAGTTTATGGGCAACTAATAGAATATACAAAAGAATAAATCTATCCTACTGTCTGAACTAGAATAGATGGCCAAAATAAAGAGATACTTCATCATGCTGTTGAACAGAACAGAAAGGGAGCAGCTCATCGTGGAAGTCTCGGACCCTGATCAAGAATGCGCACCAAACTGGTAACCAGATGTACCTGCCTCAGATCCTGTACAATTAAGTACAAAAGTGTAGTATGAGTACATAAATAATATGTACCCAGTAAGTATCCTGTCTAATCTCGAAGAAGTAGAGACGAGAGGTCGACTTGACACTTACTAAGGTCAAATAATATGAGAAATAAGTCACACTAAGCATGGATAGTACAAATAATTAACAGTTTATAGCAGGAAATAACAGGTCCTTTTCTAGATAATATCACAGTTGGCCACTTACATTTCAGGGCATATAACAAAGCTCAATCCACAGAAAAATACTGAGTAAAAGCATGTGTAAGTAGTGTCGAGGTCGTACGGCCTGATCCAACATAAAAGTAAATTGTGCACTGCTGAGGGCCGAACGACGCGAACTATAGATGCTTCTATTACCCTGCTCGCGAATCAGACATGCGACGCGGTCAAATGTAATTAAACACAATAACAGGCAGACAAGAATATATATCTGGGGAGCAATTACTCACAGAAATATCAACTTCTCTTTAAAAGGGGCAAGAAGATAATGTTCCTCTTAGTTAATTAGTTAAAGCAAGCGCGGGAAGTTTTATTTAGGGGGACGAGGTTCTAAAAAGCAAAATGACTGGTCGGGTCGTTACATTCTCCACCTCTTAAACAAACGTTCGTCCTTGAACGGACATAGAAAAGTACCTGAGGTGCTGAATAAATATGGATATCTGCTCCGCACGTCCTCCTCGGACTCCCAGGTCGCCTCCTCGACTGGTTGGCCCTTCCACTGGACCTTCACTGCTGAAATCCTCTTGGATCTTAATTGGCGGTCTTGTCTATCAATAATGGAAACTGGCTCCTCCTCATAACTCATACTCTCATCCAGTTGAATAGTACTGAAGTCTAACACATGGGACAAGTCGGCATGATACCTCCAAAACATAGACACGTGAAAAACTGGATGAATTCCCGATAAACTGGGGGTAAGGCAAGCTCGTAAGCAACCTCCCCAACATGCCTCAACACCTCAAATGGGCAAATAAACCTTGGGCTCAGCTTGCCCCTCTTCCCAAACCTCATAACACCCTTCATTGGCGGGACTTTCAAGAGGACCTTCTCGCCAACTATGAATAATATATTACATGCCTTCTGATCCGCATAACTCTTCTGTCTGGACTGAGCTGTGTGAAGCCTCTCCTGAATCAACTTCACCTTGTCCAAAGCATCTTGCACCAAGTCTGTACTATATAACTTAGCCTCACCAGGCTCAAACCACTCGATAGGAGAATGACACTGCCGACATACAAAGCCTAGAATGGAGCCATCTCTATGTTGGACTGATAGTTGTTATTGTAAGCAAACTCTGACAAGGACAAGAACTGATCTCAATGTCCTCCAAAATTAATCACACATGCTCTAAGCATGTCCTCCAAGATCTAAACTGTCCGCTCTGACTGCCCGTCTGTCTAAGGATGGAATGTTGTACTAAGCTCCAAACGGGTCCCCAACTCACTCTGAACAGCTCTCCAGAAATGGGAAGTGAAATGAGGGCCTCTGTATGGTATGATGGAAATAGGCAACTAGACTATCTCTCGAATGTAAATCTGAGTCAGTCTCTCTGAAGTGTAAGTAGTCACAACCGGGATAAAGTGTGCCGACTTGGTCAACCTGTTAACAATAACCCATATTGCGTCAAACTTCCGCAAAGTCCAGGGCAACCCAACTACGAAGTCTATAGCAATGCGCTCCCACTTGCACTCTGGTATAGGCATCTACTGAAGTAGGTCACCCAGCCTCTGGTGTTCATATTTGACCTGCTGGCAATTCAAACACCTGGCCACATACTACACTATGTCTTTCTTCATTCTCCGCCACCAATAATGTTGTCTCAAGTCAGGATACATCTTTGTAGCACCCAGATAAATGGAATACCGTGAACTGTGTGCCTCTTCTAGGATCCTCTCCCTCAGACCATCAACATTCGGAACACATAGGCAACCCTGGAGTCGCAAAACACCATCCTCACCAATAGAAACCTCCTTGGCACCTCCCTGTATCACTCTCTCTGAGAACTGCCAAATGTGGATCATCGAACAGCCGAGCCTTGATTTGCCCCAATAATGAAAACTGAGCAACTACACACGCAAGGACTCGGCTGGGCTCTGAAATATCCAACCTCACAAGTCTGTTAGCTAAGGACTGAATGTCCAAATGTAGTGGCCTCTCCTCTGCTGGAATGAATGGCAAGCTACCCATACTCTTTGCTTTCCTACTTAAGGCATCTGCGACCACATTTGCCTTGCTCGGATGATAAAGAATGGTGATGTCATAATCTTTCAGTAACTCAAGCCATCTACGCTGCCTCAAATTGAGATCCCTCTACTTGAACAAATGTTGTAAGCTGTGATGATCAGTAAAAACCTCACATGACACCCCGTACAGATAATGCCTCCATATCTTAAGAGCATGAACAATCGCGGCCAACTCCAAATCGTGCACAGGATAATTCTTCTCATGAATCTTCAACTGACGTGAAACATATGCAATAACTCGCCCCTCCTGCATCAATACACTTCCCAATCCAACGCGCAAAGTGTCACAATATACCGTATACATCCCTGAACTGGAAGGCAACACAAGAACTGGCGTTGTAGTCAGAGCTGTCTTGAGCATCTGAAAGCTCGCCTCACAATCATCGGACCAACGGAAAGGAGCACCCTTCTGGGTCAATCTAGTCAGAGGTGATGCAATAGATGAAAAGCCCTGCACGAATCATTTGTAATAACCTGCTAACCCCAGGAAACTCCTGACCTCGATCATTGAAGTAGGACGTGACCAACTCTGAACTGTCTCAATCTTCTTGGGATCCACCTTAATACCTTCTCTTGACACAATATGCCCCAAGAATGCTACTAACTCTGGCCAAAACTCACACTTGGAGAACTTAGCATATAGCTTTTGCTCTCACAAGGTCTGAAGCACTACTCTCAAATGTTGCTCGTGCTCCCCCAGGCTATGCGAGTATATCAAGATGTTGTCAATGAAGACGATGACAAAAGAATCAATATAAGGCCTGAACACCCTGTTCATCAAGTCCATAAATGTTGCTGGGGCATTAGTCAAGCCAAAAGACATCACCAAAAACTCATAATGGCCATATCTAGTCCGGAATACAGTCTTCGGAACATCCGAGTCCCCAATCTTCAACTGATGATATCCTGACCTCAAGTCAATCTTAGAGAACACCCTAGCACCCTGCAACTGGTCAAACAAATCATCTATGTGAGGCAATGGATACTTGTTCTTGATGGTGACTTTGTTCAACTGGCGGTAAATAATGCACATCCGCATAGTCTCATCCTTCTTCTTCACAAATAACACTGGTGCACCCCAAGGTGATACACTGGGTCTAACAAACCCCTTTGCTAATAACTCCTCAAACTGCTCCTTTAACTCTCAATTCCTTAGGAGCCATACAGTATGGTGGGATAGATATAGGTTGGGTGCCTGGAGCCAAATCAATACAGAAATCAATATCACGATCTGGTGGCATGCTAGGAAGATCAGAAGGAAACACATCGGTGAACTCCCAGACTACTGGAACTGAATCAATCGTTGAAGACTCTACTGTGGTGTCCCGAACATAAGCCAGATAAGCCAAACACCCCTTTTTGACCATATGTCGAGCCTTCAGGAAAGAGATAACCCGACTAGATGTATCAACTGTGGAACCCTTCCACTCTAACCTTGGCAACCTAGCATCGCTAATGTAATAGTCTTGGCATGGCAATCCAGGATAGCGTGATATGGAGATAACCAATCCATGCCCAGGATGATCTCAAAGTCGATCATATCAAGTAACATGAGATCTACTCTAGTCTCGAAACCACAGAATGTGACCACGCAGGACCGGTAGATCTGATCCACAACCATAGAGTCGCCCATAGGAGTGGACACATCAATTGGAGTGCCCAAAGGCTCAAGAAAAATAACCAGGAAACGAGCAAATAGAGATGATACATATGAATAAGTGGACCTTGGATCAAATAATACCGAATCATCTCTACCGCATATGGAAATAATACCTATGATGATGACATCTTAGGCCAATGCATCTGGCCTAGCCGGAAGGGCATAGAATCTGGCTGGTGCACCGGCTGGTTGGCCTCCACCTGACTGAGCAGTAGTTGGCTGACCTCTCCCCGTCTGGCCTCCACCTCTAGGACGACCTCTACTAGTCTGGCCCCGCCTCTAGATAGCTGGGCAACCGGTGCTGAAATCATAGGTTGTTGACCATGCTATACTGCCTTGCCCCAAAGCCTGGGGCAGGTCCTCTTCATGTGACCCGAATCTCCACACTCATAGAAACCTCTCAGCACCATAGCCTGCTGCCCTGAAGTCTGAGCCTGCTGACCAGAATATCCACTAAAAGAACCCTGAATGGCTGGTGGGTGATATGAACTCTCTGGCATGGCACTAAAGTAAGCACTAGAAGAACCCTGATGACGAGAATACCCGCCAAAGGAACTCTAAATAGCTGGTGGACGGTAAGAACTCTCCGGCATCGCACTGAAATAAGGCCTCACTAGAGCACCTCGGGGAGGTGGTGCTGAATACAGGGGCCTGCTGGGCTGACCCCTCCCGGAGTGCCCTCTACCCCTAGCCGGGGCATCTCTGAACTCTCTAGAAAACTGGGCCCTCTTGTCCTGCTGAATCTGCTCTCTACCACTCTGGAGATAACCCTCAATCCTGCGAGTAATCTCCACCACTAATTGATACTCAGTACCTATCTCTACCTCTCCGTCCATGCTAGCTCGAATACCAGGGTGCAACCCCGCACTCTCTTTACATCCGTGGGAAGTATCATAAGTGGATGGAGAGACAACTCAGAAAACCTCACCTCATAATCCGTCACGGACATTTGACCCTGCTCAAGATGCTCAAACTGATACCGCAACTCTTCCCTCTCAGAGGGTGGAATATACCTATCCAAGAATAACTGTGTGAACTAACCCCAAGTGATGAGAGGAGAACCTGTTGTCCTGCCAAGAACATAAGACTGCCACCATCTACGTGCCCTGCCCTCCAGCTGAAAAGTAGTGAAGTCAACCACATGCGGCTCCAATATCCTCATGTTGTACAGTCTGTCTCTGCATCTATCTATGAAGTCCTGGGCATCCTCATGATGCTCACCCCCGAAGACAGGAGGGTGAAGCCTAGTCCATCTATCCAATAACTTCTGTGGGTCACTATCCACAGCTGGTCTGGGCTCAGGCACCACTGCAGCCACTGGCTGAGCCCCATCTACAGGTAGTGCAACCAGAGTCTGATACACTGTAGCTGCATGACCAGGAGCTTGAGCAGTAGGGGTCTGTGCTCCCCCTCCTGCCTATGATGTAGCTGGATCCACTGGAAATAAACCAGCCTAAGTCATGGTGTCCATGAACCGCAGCATATGGCACATGATCTCCTGGAAAACCGGTGTTGTCATAAAGTCCGCCGGGGTAGGCTTAGTTGCGGGCATCTCACCCTGCTCCTCAATGATAGGATCTCCCGCAGGATCTGTTGGTGGTGCTACTAGAACAGCTCTAGGATGCCCTCGTCCCCTACCTCAGGCCAGTGCCCTCCCCCGGCCTCTACCTCGGCCTCTAGCAATAGGGGGAGCAGCTCTCTCGGGTCTGGAACATCAGTCGTGCGTGTCCTCGCCATCTATGAGAGAATAGAAGAGAGAAATTTAGTATACCAACCACTGCACGGTAGGAAATGAATAAAGAGTAGTTTTCCTAACACCCTATAGCCTCTCGAAGATAATTACAGATGTCTCTGTACCGATCCGCAAGACTCTATTAGGTTTGCCCATGACTTGTGAGACATACGTGAACCTAGTGCTCTGATACCATGTTGTCACAACCCAATTCCATTATAGGTCATGATGGCGCCCAACACCCTTATTAGACAAGCCAACGCGGAAGTATTAATAAGTTCTCATTTTCACTTTACTAAAACAAGTACAAAAATTTCTAAATTTGAAGTTAAAAACATATGATAATTAGTAACGTACAAAAATAGTTATATAGTCCCCAAAAGAATAGTATACCAATGTGTGTGCCAAGACCTGGTGTCACAAGTTTATGGGCAACTAGTAGAATATACAAAAGAATAAATCTATTCTACTGTCTGAAATAGAATAGACAGCCAAAATAAAGAGAGACTCCATTATGCTGCTGAACGGCACAGGAAGGGAGCAGCTCACCGTGAAAGTCTCAGACCCTGATCAAGAATGCACACCAGACTGGTAACCAGATGTACCTGCCTCAGATCCTGTACAATTAAGCAAAGAAGTGTAGTATGAGTACATAAACAATATGTACCCAATAAGTATCATGTCTAATCTCGAAGAAGTAGAGACGAGAGGTCGACTTGACACTTACTAGGGTCAAATAATATGAGAAATGAGTCACACTAAGCATGGATAGACAAATAATTAACAGCTTATAGCAGGAAATAACAGGTCCTTTCCTAGATAATATCACAGTTGGTCATTTACATTTCAGGGCATATAACAAAGCTCAATCCACAGAAAAATACTGAGTAAAAGCATGCGCAAGTAGTGCCGAGGTCGTACGGCCGATCCAACATAAAAGTAAATTGTGCACTACCGAGGATCGAACGACATGAACCATAGATGCATCTATTACCCTGCTCGCAAATTAGACATGCGACGCGGTCAAATGTAATTAAACACAACAACAGGTAGGCAAGAATATATATCTGGGGAGCAATTACTCACAGAAATATCAACTTCTCTTTAAAAGGGGCAAGAAGATAATGTTCCTCTTATTAGTCTCATTTACCATAATCATCATGTTTTAGACAATCCAAATTAAACATAAAATTACAAGAATATCACATAAAGCATGCTTTTGGGTCCTAGACTACCCGGACTTAGTATAATAGTAGCTACGCACGGACTCTCGTCACCTAGTGCGTACGTAGCCCCCACATTCAATGGCAAATTATTTGATTATATCATCTATGGGGACAATTCCCTCTTACAAGGATAGGAGACTCACCTCGCTCCAAAGTGTACTTCCAATACCAAGAATGTGCTCAAAACCCTCAATTCTGAGTCGAACGATCCGAAACTAATTAAACGAGGTAGGAACTAGTCAATACAAGCTCAAAAGTTCGCATTTTAATTACTAAAGTAATTTCCCAACTTAAACATAAGTTTCCTAAAATCCGTCCCGGGGCCCACGTGCCCGGATTCCGAAATTTTTCAAATAAAGTTGTTCTTTATAACCTAAGGATCAATAATATATAATTTCTAATGAATTTCATAAAAAAAATTGTGGTTAAATCTAACTTTTATCAAACCCTAGGTTTTGCTCTAACCCCATGATTTTACCTTAATCTTTGTGTGTTAATTTACCCAAGGCTCAAGTATTAAACTAGAATTAGGTATGATAAACTTACCTCAAGATGGTAGGTGGAAATCCTCTCTCAAGAGCTCCAAAATCGCCCAATGAGTGAGTGAAAAATGGCCAAAATGGCTTAGAGCCCATATTAAATGAAGCTCACTAATTCAGTGATTTCCGTATCTGTAGTCAGGGGACCGCATCTGCCGTCCAGCTTCTGCAAGAGGAAGGCCGCATCTACGGAATTGGCCAAGCGACCTGGGACCGCTTCTGCGACTTTGTCTTGGCCAGCCTTGGCTGCATCTGCGAGAGGACGGCCGCTTCTGTGGTCTCCCACGTGCAGTTGACCAACCGCAGGTGCGGTTAGGACAACAACCTGAAGCTTCAGCTCTTCCCAAATTTTCCAACTTCACTCGAGCCTCGCCCGATTGATGCTCGGGGCTCCTGGGCCCTGCCCAGATATACCAACAAGTTTGAAATCATGAAACGTACTCGCTCGAACCTTTAGAACGCCCAAAACAATGCTAAATCTAAGAATCACCCCCTAAAACCAATTGAATCAAACTTATGAACTTCAAGTTCTTCAATTCACTTCCAACGCGACGTGTTTATACTACTCGGATTGACACCAAATTTTACGGGCATGTCTTAAATGTTATATTGAACCTATACCGGGCTCCAAAGCCAACATACGATCCCAATACTAACCTGATCAATCATTATTTAATTTCTTTAAATCCTTAGAATTTTAGTTTAACAATTTACAATAAAAATTCATTACTCGGACTAATGACCTCGGAATTTGATTTTGGGCATACGCCCAGGTCCCATATTTTTCTACGGACCCTTTAGGATCGTCAAAACCCAAAATCCGGGTCTGTTTGCTAAAAATATTGACCAAAGTCAAACTTAGCCTTTTAAGAAAATCTTAAGGAATCAAATGAGCCTATTTCAACCCAAGCTCTTCCAAATCCCGAACCAACCATCCCCGCATGTCGTAAATTAGTTAAAGCAAGCGTGGAAAGTTTTATTTAGGGAGACGGGGTTCTAAAAAGCAAAATGACTGATCGGGTCGTTACAATATTCATTTGGTTGTACCTGGAATATGCATCGAGAAAACTTATCAACTCGTGGCCGCCCGTTGCATCAATTATTTGATTAATGTTTGGCAGTGGAAACGAGTCTTTCAAATCCTTATAATCTTTGCACATAAGGAATTTAATGTTCTTTTTCGGAACTACTACTGTGTTAGCTGCCAGACAGGATACTTTATCTTTCCCATTGAACTGATGTCGAGCAATCGAGTTACCTCTTCTTTTTAACAAACCTGTTTTTAACCTTGCCAATTGGGCACTTCTTTTGCCTTACCAACGGGGTGCTTGGGTCCAGGCTTAACTTGTGCACGTCCACCTCTAGTGGGATACCTGTCATATCTGCATGCGATCATGCCAAACAATCAACATTAGTTTTAAGGAATTCAATAGATCCTTACATGAGCTTGGGATTTCGTCATGTCCCCAAGTGAACTTTCTTCTCTAGAAACTTCTTAAACAATGCCACTTGTTCGAGCTTTTCTACCGTTGACTTGGCCGCATCCGTTTCTTCTGGTACCTAGAAATATCTTGGTACCTGGTGGGATTCTCACGGCTCTTCTTCTTTGTTATCTTCCTTGGGTTCAGGAGAAGGCGTCAGTTCCTATAATTGTTATGTCGTATGTTCCTTCCCTTTACTAGTGGAAATCGAAACAGCGTTCATCTCTCTCACTGCCGGTTGATCTCCTCTTATTTGTTTGATTGCCTCTAGAGTTGAGAATTTTAGAAGTTGGTGATATGTTAATGGTACGGCATGTATCTCGTGTAGACATGGTATGGCAAGAATTATGTTGTAGCCCATGTTGTCGTCTACTACTTCAAACAAGGTAGTCTTCATGATCCCTTCGACATTCGTGGGCAGCAGGACCTATCCTCGGGTCGTTACACTTGCTAAGTTGAATCCAGCGAGGAGTTTTGCTGTCAGAATGATGCTTCCGATGAGTTTGGCTTGTTCCAGCACTCTCTATTGAATGATGTTAGCTGAACTTCATGGGTCCATCAAAACACGTTTAATATTAAAATCTAGAACGTTGACAAAAAATTACCAGGGCCTCATTGTGCAGCAACAAGAGTCCATTGGTGTCCTCTTCCATGAAGGTGATGTCGTCCTCGGCGGCTTCCCGGAGTCTTTTGCTATGAGTCACTAATAACTTTGTCTTTTTTGTTGCCGAAAAGGTTACACCGTTGATCTCGTTTCTCCCAAAAATCATGTTGATGGTTAGTCGGGGAGGGTCTTCCCTTGCCTTCGAGGGCTCTACGTTATCCCGGCAGCGACCGTAATAGTTCTTAGCCCGGTTGCTTAAAAATTCTCTAAGATGGTCGTTTTCCAACAACGTTGCTACCTCCTCGTGTAAATCTCGGCAGTTCCCAGTCCGGTGGCCATTAGTCCCATGATAATCACACCATAAATTAAAATCCCATTTAATCGGACCTTATTAGCCTTGGGAACCGCACTTTTTTGATATTTCTCATTACCGAGACCGGCTCCACTACACTGACATTGAAATTATACTCCGACAACCTGGGATAGGTGGATCCCGGGAACCTGATACCTCTTTATCTTGCAATGACCTGTTATTACGGTCTTGATCAGTTCTTCTATCGGGAGCGAACTTATTCGCTAACTAGAACCCTATGCTGTCAGGGCAAAAACCACCCTTAGAAGATCACCAATCTACATCAAAGTCATCCTTCAATTTATCCCTATTCTTTTTTCGATCCCGACCCATAGTTGATGCCAGGAACCCGATCTGATCATCTTCTATTCTTATCTTTGACTTGTAACGCTTATGGACATCCTCCCATGTTATTTCCTGGAACTCGAGCTGGCTTTCTTTTAGTTTTTGGGAGGCGTCGGAGCTCCTCATATTCAAGCCTTTAGTAAATGCATCAGCTGCCCATTCATTTAGCACGACCGGAAGTAACAACCTTTCTTTTTGAAACCTGGTCATGAACTCACGCAAAAACTCGAACTCTCCTTGCAAATTCTGAATATGTTCGCCCTTCAGGCCTGGACCTTCCTGGCCCCGGCATAGGCCTTGATGAAAGAGTTTCTGAGCATATCAAATTAATCTATTGAGTGCTCGAGTAAGAGTGAGTACCATGGCAGGGCCCCCTTCGTAAGAGTTTCTCCGAACTTCTTCAGCAAGACCGACTCAATCTCATGTTAAGCCAAGTTGTTTCCTTTCACCGCTGTTGTATAGGTGATGGTGTGCTCCTAAGGGTCTGAAGTCCCATCATATTTCGGTAGATCTGGAATTTTGAACCTCTTCAAAATTTATCTCAGATGCTACGCTCGATTTGAATTCAACTGGGACTATTTCTTTGAGTCCGGGCCCTTCAACACCGGTGGTGCATCCGAAATTTGGTTCATTCAAGCATTTAATTCCCTCATAAATCGCATGAGCTCGGTTTTGAAGGGATCATTACTGTTGTGGTTACCAGATCCGTTGTCGATCCCCCCTCTCCCCCGACCCCATCGAAATTGACCTCATCCCTCAAGGTGTTGTTATCATCCCTTTGCACTGTTTGATTTGTGGGAGCACCTGGAGGAACTGGGCCTCTTCCATTCGCGTTGATGGAAGCACCCGACAACGCCTTCCTTAGTTCTATCATGGCCGGTCTTGCCGTGAGAGATGGCACATGATGGTCTTTTGTTGTTCTCTCAAGATCCTCACCATTTTCGCAAGATGCTCGTCTTCAGCATCATCAGGAGTCGGCTCTTGTACGTGTGAGGGATATCGCCTACCATGAGTCGGCATTGCTACCTACTTCTCATTGCAGGTGTCACTGATCGAATCCTCATGATGAGGCAGGTTTTCTTGTGCCCCAACATTGTGCGCGATGTTGGCATTGTTAGCTGCAATTTTTTATAATTTTTTGCTACGAAACAAAGAATCAACACATGTTAGAGATAGATGCATGGATCAACTCAATTACGCAGTTGTCTAAGCCCCACGGTGAGCACCAAACTGTTTACCTATAAAACGGTAAAGTTGAATTTATAGTGTGGTTTATAGATAAGTGAATCGATTTGATCCAAAATAATAAATAAATTAAATAAAATACAAGACTTAGCATTGAAATTGCGATAAAATAGCAGATAGCTTGGTTCCGGGAGAAAACTTCCAAAGGAAGTAATAAGAATAACGTTAGACAGAAAATAAAGTATTATTCAACTTGAAATAGTGTGCAATATAAGTTTGTCTTATTTTTCGTGTGCCATAATGGTTGTTGAAATCACTATTTATAGTTATACCTAGGGAACAAGGTCCTAGGATCAAGTCCCTTTTAAATGACAAGGATGGGGGCCATTGATGAATATGTAACAGTAGGTAATGAATGCTAAAATTCTCTGTAACGGATGCGTATTTAATACTAAGGAATATTCTCCTTTGAATGTTATCTAGTAACAAATATTTGTTTGCTCTCGTTGATAATGTTCCCTTTCGGGGTCTACCCGATGCCAACCGAAATTGTTGTCCTCAGTCTTAGTTTTCACTCACTTCATCTTTTGACTGCCCTCTCCCCCTCCCCATGTGTCACTCTACCATTCGAGTATTTAATGTGACCCAATACACCCAACATCCCTCTTGTGTTTAGCCGATGTGAGACTTTGTCTAAAGTTTAGGGTGTTACAACCATATCCCTTTGGGCAAAGCAGTGACTACCAAAAAAATCTTTTATTCTCAAATTTCAACTCGATAACTCAAATTAAGAGGGAATGAATCCCACTATTCTGCCATACCCCTTGAGGTAAACACTTGCTACCAATTCATTCCTAAAGCTCGAATCTGAAATATTTGCTTACGGGTAAAGGAATCCTGACCATTCACCGCAATCTTTAGTGATGAATTTGACACCATTTTTCCATATATATATATATATATATATATATATATATATATATATATATATATATATATATATACTTCATTGAAAGGTTTTTGTTAAAGAAATTACAACTCACAAATTTATTCGTGAGTGGGTTCCCTCCTTACATAGTAGTTATGTGAAAATAATTTCATTTCGTTCCAAATTAGATTCATTATAGTGTGGACAAAATACAATTATTTTGAAGGCAAAATTACTATGTTTATTATATCAAAATATTTTTATACAAATTAAAAAAAAAAGTAAAAATACATAAATTGAAAAGATGGAGTAATTAAAATATTAAATCCACGTTTTTGCAATTGAAATTTCCACAAAATATATTAAACAGAATTATCATGTAGCTCTCATTTCGAGTCTTAACTCTTATCTAAATTCAATGGCTATATTTTAAAATTTCCAGCTTAGCATTTTTTGGAATCATCCTCTCCTGCCTTGAAACGTGGCATTGATCAGAAGGGACCGCAAAATAACCTCGATTCAAATGCCACGCTCTATACCCCGCGCGTGGGAAATCATTGGAAAATATCTTAGCGTCAGGGTCATGACGTGGACCAATCACATTTAAAAGTCTCTCTATGTGGTCCCCACCTCTCGTAACCATAAAAATATCAACACCCCTCCAAATAACCTCCACGTTACCACATATTACTAATTTAATACTATACACTAAAAAAATAATCCTCTATAAAACCATATTCTTTGCCATTTGCACACTGATACTCCTCCTCTGCCACCACCACCACCACCACCGTCCACCGTCCGCCGGCGTGAAGCTAGATTCGAGCACCTATCCGGTCTAGCTATTCCTCTTCGTATTTTGTCAATCTTTTTACAGACTTGTTCAAAAATTTCATTATATACACGAAGCAGAGTATTTCTGTTTCGTGAAAACATCGGAAGGAACTACTATATGGGATGGAGGCTAATAATAGTAATATTGTCGCGCCTTTCGTGTTGAAAACATATCAAATGGTGAATGATCCAAAAATTGATGGACTCATAGCTTGGGGAAGAGAAAATAACAGCTTTATAGTTGTTGAACCTTTGGATTTCTCTCAAAGAATCTTGCCTATTTATTTCAAGCACAATAATTTTTCCAGCTTTGTTCGTCAGCTCAACACTTATGTAAGTATATATAATATAATTATATATCAGAACATAGAAATATGGTTTACAATTAGGTTTTGTGGTTGTTTGAATTTTTCTGATGATGTTATGTAAAAAAAAAAATTATAAAGTCAACACTGTCTTATCATGTCTAATATGACTTAGCAAAATCAGATTTGGATTTTAAATTTAATTGATTCAATCTTAAGGTTTTAGGCACTAAATTATTGCCATATACTTTTAAAATTGTGGGGTTAAAAATTTACTATAATATTTGTTAAATTTTTAGTGAGTTTTTGATAGATTTATATATGTTTCATATTGAAAATATTGAATTCTTGCACCAACGGATAGTACACTCTATCTGCCTATGTGAAAAACTGACTCTTTTCTCAGCACTAAAATTAATACGATATACTTTTAAAATTAGGGGTTGTAATTTTACTGTAATATTTGCTAAATTTGTAGCAATTTTTTGATAAATATATCTATATTTCATATTGAAAATATTGAGTTCATATGAACCAATAGACTAATACACTCTATTTGCCTTTGCGTGTGAAAAAGCTGGGAGTTTTCTTAAGTTCATTGTGAATGTGGTGGAATCTAAATAGCAAAATCCTACATGTTCTGATATCGTGTTGAATCATTTACGACAAAAGTTTATTTGCTCCAATATCAATATTGAATTTTTTATAATTTTATTTAAAAGTTTTATACTGTTTAATTATGTCTAAACTACTAACGTAACTATGGTCTATGTAAATTATAATTGTGGTATTTAGCTACCAAGAGTTGATTTTAATTCTAATTTATTTATTGATGTTGAATGAATTTGCAGGGTTTTAGAAAAGTGGATCCAGATAAATGGGAATTTGCAAATGAATGGTTTTTAAGAGGACAAACACATTTATTGAAGAATATAGTGAGGAGAAAACACAGTAGAAATTCATATTCTTTGAAACAAGATGAGAGTGAAGATGAAGAGATTTATACAGAAATTGCAAGATTAAAACAAGAACAAAAAGCCTTAGAACAAGAAGTTGAAAATATGACTAAAAGATTAGAAGCTACAGAAAAAAGGCCACAACAAATGATGGCTTTTTTGTGTAAAGTCGTTGATGACCCTGAGATATTACCAAGGATTTTATTGGAAAAAGAGAGATCTAAAAGGGTAAGTTTAAATAATTCTGAAAAGAAAAGGAGAATTATGATTTCTAATAATTCCACAAGTTGTTCTTCGGTGAAAAGTGAAGAGGAAGTTGGTGGTCCATTAATTGGGGCAATTTCGTCATTTCGCTCTCCCGATGCGAATTTCGATAAGGATACGCTTTGTCAGTCTTCGCCATCATCGGAAACACCGGCCATGACGTGGCTAAGTGGTCGGCCGATGATAACTTATGAGCCTTATCGGAGTTGTCCGGCTATGTCTAGTTCTTTGTCGTCGGGCTCGTCGGAGAGTGGCGGATTCACGACGGGACCGTCGTCCGAGGCTTTTTCCGGCTATGACTACGGCGGCGGAGGAGGAGGAAGTGTGGCGGCGGAGGAAGTTAGTCCACCACCTTATCCATTTTCTTTATTAGGAGGTGGTTTTTAGCCTGTGTGACCTATATTTTGTAATTATTTTTATTCATGCAATATGTTACTAAATGTATCTGAAAAGTGAGACCTCCTAGTTAACCTTTAACAATAGAACTAATAAAAATTGGCTAGGGAATATAGGTTCATTTTTTCAAGCTATGCTTGATAATTTTTGATAAATTTAGTATAAGTCTGAAGTTTTTTCCTTCTTTTTCTAATTAAGAATTCCCAGTTTTATTTGGGATTAAGGTCATGGTTAAGGTTGTAACTGTAATAAATAGTATCAATTAGTATGGTTTTGTTAGGTATCTCTTCTTTCATTTTATGTGAACATATTGAATATCAAATTTAAGATTTTCTTTATATGAAAAAACATGTGATATTAACATATCATAATATTTGTTACGGAGAACATCATGTTAATAAAACTAAATAAAATTATAAAATTAAATTATTTTCAAATATAAAACTATATGACACATCTAAATTAAAATAAAAGAAGGGTTGGTGGGGCCTTTCTTTTTTTCTATCGTCCACACCTCTCAATAATGTATTAAATCATGAATCGTTATAGTTGGATAAATATGATTTTTGTATCCTTAATTAGAAGTTTTGAGTTCAAACTTTGAATACTGAAAAGTTCTGGTAAAGAACACTTATCTTTTAATGAATGTTACGAGGCATGAATCTAAATTCATCGGCCTACGATACATATACTAAATATCGGATGATATAAAAAAGTATTTCATTATACCTTGAGGGCTACTCTTTTCAAAATGGTAAAAATTAGATAAAATGATAGAAGGGATAAATTACATTATATATATAAGGTTAATTATTTTATGTATATATATTAAATATTGAATCCCCTCAACTTCTTTGCATATTTACTTTTTTATTTTCTGTATCTCCTCGGTGAAAATTCTGTTTCCGTCAACACAGCTCATCCAATGAGACTGAGCCATTCAATAAAAGTGCCAACTTCTGCTCCATACAATGATCACCCATTGGCCAGTAGTCAAATTAAATGAGTCCCCCACTTTGCACATGATCTCTTCCCCCCTATACAGTCTTACACCCCATTCATGCTCACATAAATGGTGCCCAAAGACATAGGGCCCACCCACCAAAAAAATTTCCTTTTTTAGAATTTTTATTTTCAAAAATGTATTTATCTATACAATTTTGTAAGTTCTTTGGAAATTTTTCGAAAATAAATTTTTAGAAAAACTACTTTTTCAAAAATTTAAAAAAATTTCTTTTTCTCCACTCACAAAACTGCAATATTTTTCAATGAAAATGCATATCCAAACATAATTTTAAATTTTAGATACCATTCTTCAACTTAATTTCAATTTTTTTTTTTTTAAATTATAAATTTTATGTCCTACATAATCTTCTGTTGTCGCCCTCAGGCCAGCTAGCCTGCATACCACTGCCTCTTTCTCACGTGAGCAACACGTGACACAAAAACTCGATATTGGTTCTATGTGCATTTTACTCTCTTCTTCCTTTTTTGGGCCCAAACGTATCTTTTGCAACTCTTTTCGTGGCTGATCTGCACAAATATTCTTCTTTTAGGTCACGATTTAGATTTTGTTCGTATTTTAGGTTATTGTTCAGATTTTATCTCTATTTCACATAAAGTTTCAAGTTTTTATTTCCTCTCTCGAAATTTCAACTCTTAACAAATTTATTTCCAAATTCATGTCTAAACACAACAATATTTATTTTAAATTTTCAAAAGTGCTTCTAAGAAAAATACTTTTAGTAGGAAGCAATTTCTGTTTGTTTAATTAATTTAAAAAGTACTTTTGAGCAGCAATTAGTATTTGATCAAACTTTTAAAAAGTGCTTCTAAATGTATTTTTTCAAAAGTAATTTTCAAATAAATACTTTTGGAGAAAAAATATTTATTTTGTTCCTCAAAAACTGTTTCTGCTTCTGTTTAAAAGCAATTTTTTCCTTCAAAAAATTTAGCCAAATATCATATTAAGAAGAAAAAATAGGCCAAAAGAAGCTTGGTCAAGCAGAGTATTATTCTAGCTAGTTAAATTAAATAAATTAAACAATTGGAGAGAAAAAAATAGTGAAAATTGGGAATCTTATCTAATAATATGAAGGCGGATCACGTGGTCCCAACAGTGGGGTCAAGAGGCACGTGGATGGGCCCAAAGAAGAAAGTCCCAACACTTGAAACAAAAGGTAAGTTTGGCCCCAAATATGGACAAAAGCCTCGTCCATTTCTCCCCTGGAATTTTTACATTCCTATGTCATATATGAAACTATATTACCATCAATATTTAAGGTTTGATATAATTATATTTAGTATACTTAATTATTATTTATATACCATTAGTGGTTTTAATACACTCCTAATTTAATGGTACAGTATATTCCTTCTAATACCACTCTCTCCACGTTTCTCTCTCCAATTCCCACACCTTCACCCAAATTTCCCTCTTACACCCATAATTTCTGTATCAAAATCTCATTATTTCTTCCATAGCCAAGGCACTATGGGCACTTCTAGAATCTTGTCCCAATGTTTTTGTGCCCGGGGAAGATGAGCACAAGCCTGGTCGATTTGATGGTTATGATTTCGGGTTCCTTTAGTAATATAAGAGGAAAGGAAAAGAGAACAGCAATTCCACCATTGACAGCCATTAAAAAGCTTTGAATTCAAATTTGGGTTTTCAAGAATCATTATTTATTTGGAATGGGTGTTGTTGTAAATAATTGGGAATATGGTTTGAAGTTTATATCTCAATTTTGAGGGGTTTTGGTGAAGATTAGACTTGATTTTGGCTTAATTTCGGATTGAAACTCGAAGAAGAAAAGAAGAAGAAGAAGAAGAAGAAGAAGAAGAAGAAGAAGAAGAAGAAGAAGAACAAGAACAAGACATGACATACATTATATTGCTGCAATTGTAGATAAATTGTAGATAAATTGTAAACTGTTGTTTATTTATTTTTGAGCTTTTGTGTTTTTGTGTTAAAAGTTTGATGGGAGTTTGTTATTCCACTTCGTCCGTTTTGGCGCTAACTTGTGCAGAGGAGAAGATGTTTTTAAGCTATATATATTGCTATACCTTTAAATTCAAGAAAGTATGGTTGTATTGTATTTAAAGAGGCGTGAATTTGTAGAATAGGTTGAATGTGAGTAATGTATCAAATAATACTCACAATGGCTTGTTTTCTACATTTAATATACAACAAAACTACATATCATTTGAAAAATTAATATGAAAATACAGAATTTCAATGTTTCTACAAAATTTCTACAAACTGTTCATAACAGAATTTATCTTTATTTTCATGCATGTTCGTCTATAACACTAAAGTTACTTGATATGCCAATATCTCCCGTTATAGAGGAATGCAACTTATCTATAATTTCCAACTTTCACACATTATTTTCACCTAGTTAAATATAACTACAATAACATAAAATTTGAGCTTTGTGTTAAAAGTTTTGATGGGAGCTTGTTATCCCACTTTGTCTGTTTTGGAGCTAACTTGTGCAGATGAGAAGATGTTTTTTAAGTTATATATATTGTTATACCTGTAAATTCAAGAAAGTATGGTTGTATTGTATTTAAAGAGGCGTGAATTTGTAGAATAGGTTGAATGTGAGGAATGAGTCAAATAAGACTCACAATGGCTTATTTTCTACATTTATTCTACAGTAAAACTGCATATCATTTGAAAAATTAATATGAAAATGCAGAATTTCAATGTTTCTACAAATTATCTGCAAAATTTCTACAAACTGTTCATAGCAGAATTTATCTTTATTTTTATGCATGTTCGTCTGCAACACTAAAGTTACTTGATATGCCAACATCTCCCGTTATAGAGGAATACAACTTATCTACAATTTTCTACAACTTTCATATATTATTTCCGCCCAGTGAAATGCAACTACAATAACATAAACCTTACATACAAATTTTATACAATATGTCTTTTGTATATTTTGTATCTCATTTATACATAGTAAAAACAATTTTTATACAACTAATTATATATTATACAACTTATCTACAAATTATCTACAATTTTCGTACATTATTTCTACTAAGTTATATACAACTACAGTATAATACCACTTAAATATAATTTTTATACAATATTGTTCAACTTTCATACAATAGCTAAATGAATAAAAGAAAAATAAATAAATAACAGAATACAATTTTTCTACAATTTCTGCAATATAATGTATGTCATGTTTTCTTCTTCTTCTTTTTCGAGTTTCAATCTGAAATTCAGCCATAAACAAAAGTCTAATCTTCACCAAAACCCCTCAAAATTGAAATATAAACTCCAAACTATATTCCCAATTATTTGCAACAACACTCAATCCAAACAAATAATGATTTTTGAAAACCCAAATTTGAATTCAAAGCTTCAAAGCTTATTAATGGCTGTCAATGATGGAATTGTTGTTCTCTTTTCCTTTGCTTTGTATTACTGAAATTTGGACATAATTGCGTTTGATGTAGAAGATTTAATCGTTTTTGATTTGTGAAATCAGAAAAAAAGTTTTAAACATAGTGTATCGAAAAAGCAGAGACGCTAAATTTGAAACGAAACTGACGAAGAAGATTAAAGTGCGTGATTTGCGTTGTGGAAGATCTGGAAGAATATTTAATTCCCCAATTTTAGTGCGTCTAAATAAGGAAGCCTACAGCTACAATGATTCCTTATTTAATGCATTGTCTATATTATATAAAAATACTATTAGCATGAAGGGTAATATGCAAATTATGAACATATTTAGTAATATAGTTTCCTATATGGTATAGGAACGAAAATTTCCCTTCTCTTTTTGGGGAGGGAGCGGCCCAATCAGATGCTCGTGCGTCCACGTGCCGTGGCTTTAATTGGAAGGGCCACGTGTTGTGAATGGAGAATCCTACCCTACCAAATGAATAGTATAGGATTTTGATATGGTCTAAATATAAAAAAGGTTTTGATTTATACTATGTTCTATACTCGTATTTGAGTCCTAACTAATTCGGGTTTTCGCCGCATAAGTTTCATTAATAGAGGAAGCACTCCCTATTAGAATTTTTGAAAAGTTATTGCATGTCATATTGACCAGATGACCTTCAACTTTTAATATATGTATGTGTGCGTGTGTTTGTGCATGTGTATGTATAGATCTAAGTGAAAAGTTACTTACACATATACGTTTTAACTTTCTCTCTCCATATATGTGTGCGTATGTGTATATACATCCGTGTATTTACTATTTAACGTATCATACGATTGTACTAGTATAGACAATCACAAAAAGTTATGGCGGAATAAATAAGATCCTTTTGTCATTAATTAGATACTTCGGGATTAAACCCTAAAATAGAAAGAAAAAAAAACTCTAATAGGAAGCATATTATTTTAAATAGACCTTACGTGATGCAATCCAAATTAATCGATGTCCCAAAGTGTCTAAAGGCGAAATCAAAAAGGAGATAGAGAAGAGTGTAGACAGTAATATAAGTGGAAAAAAAAATTGCGTGACAAGAAATACTTTGAAAGTGTTTAGGGGTACGTGTCGCTAAATGATTATAATGGAATGAGTCATTTACATATATACCCGCTTTTTGTGTTACGTTTTAACTTTTGCTTGCTTTGAAAAAAAAAATTGCAAGCGTACGCGCTTTTTCGCATAACTTCAGCATACGGGGTTGAAGTAGCAAAAACAATCACGCAAAACTTTAGCATTCTAGTAGCCGGGCCTGAAGTTCAACTCTAGAGTTGAAGTTTTTGTTTTTGAACTAGCGAACTTCAGCCCTAGAGCTGAAGTTTTTGTTTTTGTAACTGGCGAACTTCAGCTCTAGAGCTGAAGTTTTGTTTTGTAGTTGGCGAAGTTTTTGTTTGTAAGTTTTTGTTTTATAACTGGCGAACTTTAGCTTTAGAGCTGAAGTTTTTGTTTTATAACTGGCGAACTTCAGCTCTAGAGCTGAAGCACCACAATTAGCAGTGATTTTGTAAGAAAAATAGTGTACATCTTCTCAGCTCAAACACGAATAAACATACAAAAACTCCAAAAATTTATAGGTCATCCTACTGGAAACTTAAACTTTTTTCTAAGACTAATTTGTTGTAAATTTGGAGTAGAAGTACAAATGCTGAACTGTTCAGTTAAAAAAATTGACCTTATAACTAAAGTAGCGTTGCTTCTGGAGATAAATACTAGTTTGTTTTGTAACATGAAGAAGAAAACAAAGGGGGAGAAGGAGGAGGAGAAATGTGGCTGAAGTTATTTAAAAAGTGGGTAAAAGTTAAAAAAATTTAAACAAATGGATATAGGTTAAATGAGGGCGACCAAATAAGGCGCCCTGTGCAATTTTTACGAAATTATTATCGGTTGGAAAATGGAAACCATGTGTTTAGGCTTAACGTAATGCCGTTCACTTAAGTTAAAAAAGTATTTCCAATAGTGATTAGAGATGATCCACGTACACCAAATGGACAATATCTAATTAATAAAGATTTCCCTCCTAATTAATTACTCTTGCTCCACTCTCTACTCTCCACTCTCCACTTATAACCTGTCTCTTAATTAAATTAAACCTACTTACTTACTTTAGCTCTTTTTCTATGTTTTTATTTTAAAAAATTACAACTACGTCAATGCACTTCTTGAATAAGCTATATGTGTTGTCTCAATGAGCTTGCTTGTGACACGTGTTCTATGGATGTGCAACCTTTCTTTATTAGCAAATTTGACTTTCTTTCCCTCTTTCGTTAAAATAAGACACATATTAGTCCGTTCCTAAAATAAATATTAAAGTTGTACATTCAATGAAAAAAAAATGAAAAAGCATATTTTTAGGCTTTTAAAAATAATATTTTCTTTGATCTATTTTAATTAATTTTTTGATTTTTTTTTATAGTTTACAGTATTTAACTTTTTCAAATATCAAAAATAAATTAATTTCTTTTTTCCTAAGTTGCACTTGCAGTAAAGAGCATAGAAGTATTTGTTATATTTTCAATAAACAAATTAAGATTAATATGGTCAAATTTATTGTTAATTAATGTTAAAAGCTAGATTCCGTATAATATGTGTGAAGAAAGTCAAAAAAATAATTAAAGTGGACAGGAGGAGTAGCTGATAATACATATAATATATATGTGTATCATATACAACAACAACAACAAAATACCTAGTAAAATCCCACTAGTGAGGTCTGGGGAGAGTAGAATATACATAGACATTGTCCCTACCCCGGAAGGGAAGAGAGGCTATTTCCGGGAGACCCTCGGATCAGCAGAAAAGACAATAATATCAGAAAAGAATGTGTATCTTTTATATATATATATATAAAAAATATATTTTTGCTAGCAAATGGACCGAACTATTTTTGTATTTTGCCCGAAAAAATTGGTTGTCAAGCCCATGAAAAGGATAAGGTCCATGAGCCATTATAATTTGAAGGCCTTGGGCTTACTTTATTGGCCCAAAGTTGATATTAGGCGTAAGCCCAACTCGTTAAGCCCAACTTCTGAGAGGACCGATCCAGGCCCAATATTCAAAAAGTATTCAACAAAAGCTACTTCTTTCTATCCAAAAAGAATGACGCACACATAAAACAACACTAAGAATGATAAAAATAGCACGATATAGCCAGTTTTCGGACTGGTCATTCAAAAATAGTCAGCGTTTATCAAGTCAATAAAAAATAGCCACTATTTTGCTGCAACAGAGATCGGTCCAGCATAATATACTAGAGTTCGATACACCTCTAGTATGAACTCCAGCATATTATGCTGGACCGGTATATTTTGCTAGCTCCAGTATAATATACTGGAGACTGGAGCACCGGTGCTCCAAACTCCAGTATATTATGCTGGACCGGGATACTTGTTGGAACTCCAATATATTATACTGGAGTTCTAGTGTACTTATGCTGGAACTCCATCATATTATGCTGGAGTTCCAACATACTTATCCCGGAACTCCAGTATAATATGCTGGAGTTCAAGAATATTTATGCTGGAACTCCAGCATAATATACTGACGTATTCTCCGGGTTTTAAACAGTATTTTCGCTCAAATTTATCTTTACATAAAAAATGATTAAATTTTAATTACTTTTCAAACTGAGCTATTTTTGAACGACCAATTATAAATTTGGCTATTTCTGAATTTCACGAGTTATCTTACAACAGGTTAAAAATTCAATTTAGTTACTTGTACTAATTTTTTTAGATCAGATAACAATGTGAAAATTCTTTTGGCGTTATTAGTATGTAAAAGTTAAACTCTTGGAAAAAGTATGGACATATATAACTCTATCAAAAGGTTGGATGTCCAGATTTTTAATAGAGGCATATCTATATTCTTGTTCCAATTTAATCATCTAATATTTAAAATTTATTAATTTGATTAATCTAAATTCGTGACAAATAGATTCAAAAAGGAGGGCAGGGTGTTCCCCAATAAAAAGTCTCACTACCATAGCTCAAATTCGAATTTCTAATTAAGAGTAAAAGAATTCTAACTACGCCACCAAAATCTTTTGTCATCTTCATTAACCAAAAGAAACTAAACTCATCTTTAAGGCTCCATGAATATCTATTTTTTATCGAAAACAACCTCTCTATCTCACTTAAAATAGGAATAAGGTTTGCATACACTTTTCAGACGCCATTTGCGGGATCACACTAAGACCAGTTTGGTACACTAAACCTTCGCTATGCGACATCCGGGGAAGAGCCAGACCACATGTCGCAGCCTTACCCTGTATTTTGCAAGAGGTTGTTTCCACGTATTGAACCCCTGACCTCTTGATCACATGGGATCACACTAAGTATGTTATTCGTTGTAATATTTTACCCTATTTATTATAAATCAATATCATTTTAAAATATTATTTTATATAACTACCTTTTATATTTTATAGCAAAATAAGTATCTATGGTATATACTACCATTGAGGCATGAAATACGCTATTTATGTTTTTCCTCCCTCTTAGACAGCTAGACATACCTATTTTTAAGGTGATTATCGTTACTATATTCATGAATACATGTCGCTAATACATGTGAATTCACGTGCATACAGCTGGACTGTCCTGATTTTAAGCACTTTTAACTATTGTATTCATGAATACAACAGCGCGAATATATGTGAATACATGCGCGTACAGCTGGACTGCCCTGATTTTAGGCGCTTTTTGGTGTTGTATTCATGAATACATGGTGCGAACATGTGAATACATGCGCGTACAGCTGGACTGCCCTGATTTTAGGTGGTTTTTACTACGAAATACAGCGAATACACTACCGTAACAACTAAATAGTAGTTATAGTAAGTAATTATGTATATGATACCTATAGGAAGTTAATAGGAACTAAATAATACTCCCTCCGGTCAATAATAAGTGACAAATTTGCTTTAGGTACGCCCATTAAGAAAATACTAAATTCTATACAAAAATACCTAGTATGACTAAACTACCCTTAATTAAATATTTAATGTGAAGAGTAAGAATTTTTTTTAGGGATATGTACATAAGGGTAATTTTGTCACGATCCGGACTTTTCACCCTCGGGAGTCGTGATGGCGGCTACTAATGTGAGCTAGGCAAGCCAATCCTTAACTGCTTACTTTATTAACAAATTACTTCTTTTATCAATTATCAGTGATAGCATGAAAACAGCGGAATTAAATAAATAAGCAAAAAACCTAAATTTAATAAGCTGGACAATAATGCGAAAGTCAACATATACCTCTACCCAAGAACTGGTGTCACATCACTCACGAACTACTAAGAGTACTAAATACAACCGTTTGAAAGAAATATAACACCGTTTATCTCGAATACATGAGATAACAGAATGAAATATAAGATAGAGGAGACGTCAGGCCTGCGGACGCCTACAAGGTTACCTCGGTGTCTCAGTGGACTAAAGGCTGGCTCTCGCGCTATTGCTGCTGTCCAATACCTGGATCTGTGTAAAAGAGCACAAAGTGTAGTATCAGCACAACCGACCCCATGTGCTGGTAAGTGTCCAGCCTAACCTCGGCGAAGTAGTGACGAGGCTAGGACCATACCCCAAATAGACTCGTGCAGTTCATGTACATATATATACAGCGGAAAAGAGATACAAAAATAACCAGTCAATGTGGGAGGGGGAAACATGTTGTGGGGGAGATAATAATTCCGAATAAAAAGGCATCAAGTAAGGAAAGAAACAACATAACTAGAATATCAACAAGGAAGCAGAAATCAACAATTTGCACGGCATTACCCTTCGTGCTTTTACTCTCGTCTTCACTAAAACAATACACGGCATCACCTTTCGTGCTTTACGCTCTTCCTCACCCAAACAACAATCACAAAGCAAATAGGGTAAGGGAACCTTTAACCTCAAAATAAATCAAATAACAACAAGTAATGAAAGAAACAGCATAACTCGGATATCAACAAAGAATCAAAAATCAACAGCTACACGGCATCACCCTTCGTGCTTTTACTCTCGTCCTCACCAAAGCAATCATATAATAAAAATGTGCACGGCATCACCCTTCGTGCTTTTACACTCTTTACTCACCATATAATCAATAAATATCGGTGCATAATGGTACATCGTATGGCACGTCATCACCCTTCGTGTTTTACACTCTTTTCTCATAATAGCAAACAATTCACGACATCACCCTTCGTGCTTTAACACTCTTTATCACCCAAACAACAATCACAAACAAATGGGCAAGGGAGTAGACAAATAATGATAGAAATCCCGGCAAGGGAATACAATTAAACAGTTAAATCCCGGTAAGGGAACAAAATCAATAAATCTCAACATCCTGGCAAGGGAGATAATCAATAAAGCAACAAATATCCCGGCAAAGGAGATAATCAACAAAGCAAAAAATATCCCGGCAAGGGAGAAATTTAATAACTCTTTCTCTTTCCTTCACTTTTACTTCTCATCTCACATTATCACCTGAGCCAACGCTCCAAAAGAGTTCAATCATTTCATATACTTTCACACTTTGTAATATAACTCGAGCCAATGCTCCTCGAAGTTCAAGGTCACAATTACCTTCACAAGCTTTTCACAACTTATAGAAATCATCATTAAGGCATGAAAGATACAACAAAAATCAAAATATCCGCAATATAAAGACTCGCGGTCATGCTAGACACCAACGTATAGATACTCGTCACCATGCCTATACGTCACACTCGACAATTAACACGTAGCAAATAAGACTCAGCCCATAATCCCTCAAGCTAAGGTTAGACCAAACACTTACCACGATGCAACGAACACAATTCAGGCCTCGATTACCGCTTTACCTATTGTTTCCACCACCAACTCGCTTGTATCTAGCCACAATTTGCTTAACGATATCAATAAATGCTAAATGAATCAATTCTAATGCATGAAAATAGGTTTTATAAAGATTTTCCCAAAAATTAAAAAATCGACCCCGTGCCCGCTTGGTCCAAACCCGAAATTCGGACTAAAACCCGATTACCCATTCCCCCCACGAGCTCAAATATGCAATTTATTTTTAAATCGGACCTCAAATCGAGGTCCAAATCCCCATTTTTGTGAAAACCTAGGTTCTATCCAAAACACCCAATTTACCCCATGAAAATAATTGATTTGAAGTTGAAATCATGTTAAAAGATGTTAATGATTGAAGAAAACTAGTTAAAAAGGACTTACAATTGATTTGGAGAAGAAAGGTTATTCGAAAAATCGCCTCTTATGTTTTGGGGTTTTGAAAAGTGAAAATAACTGAAAAGTCCGTTTAAATATACTTCTCTCAGACCATCTCCGCGGACTGCATAAAAAGGACTACGGCCGCGGAGCTGCTTCGCGGACCGTATAAAATAGACTGCGGTCGCGGAGCTCCACCGCGGACCGCAAGAAATCGAGCGTGGTCGTGGAGGCATGGCCTTGCTCACCGCGGACCGCACAAATCCCACCGCGATCGCAGAGTCCCCACCGCGGCCGCGAAGTTTCCACCGCGGACTGCAATACCCGGCTTCAGAGACCTGCAACTTCTCTGAATCTGCAACTTTTTCCTAAGTTCAAAACTTGCCAAAACACATCTGAAACACACTCGAGCCCTCGGGGCTCCTAACCAAACATACATACTAACTCAACAACATCATACGAATTTATTTGTGCGATCAAATCACCAAAATGACCTCAATAACAATGAATCACACCTCAAAATCAAGAACTTTTCTCAAACTTCATCAAGTGTCAAATGTAGCAATTTAGGTCCGAATCATGTCAAACGATGTCCATTTTAAACCAAACTTTACAGAAATGACTTAAATCATATATAAGACCTGTACCGGGCGCCAAAACCAAAATATGGGCCTGATACCATCTCTTTCTAATCAAACTTCATTTCAAATTTCCTTAAAGAAATTTCAGAAAACAATTTCCTTTAAAAATTTATTTCTCGGGCTCGGGACCTCGGAATTCGATTCCGGGCATACGCCCAAATCCTATATTTTCCTACGGATCCTCCGGGACCATCAAATCACGGATCCCGGTCCGTTTACCTAAAATGTTGACCGAAGTCAAATTTATTCATTTTACAGTCAAAACTTATCATTTTCACAAAATTTCATATCTAAGCTTTCCGGCTACGCGTCCGGACTGCGAACACAAATCGAGGTGACTCTAAATGAGGTTTTCAAGGCCTCAGAACACGGAAGTTTCGTTTTAAAATAAGTGATAACCTTTTGGGTCATCACATTCTCCACCTCTAAAACAATCGTTCGTCCTCGAACGGACAGAAGAAGGAAGTACCTGAGTCGGGAAAAAGATGGGGATAACGGCTCCGTATATCGGACTCGGACTCCCAGGTAAATGCCTCAGCGGGCTGACCTCTCCACTGAACACGAACAGAAGGAAAACTCTTTGACCTCAACTGACGAACCTGCCGGTCTAGAATAGCTACCGGCTCCTCTTCATAAGACAAGTCCTTGTCCAACTGGACAGTGCTGAAATCTAACACGTGGGATGGATCGTCGTGATATTTCCAGAGCATGGACATATGAAACACTGGGTGCACGGCTGATAAGCTCGGCAGCAACGCAAGTCTATAAGCCACCTCTCCCACTCGATCAAGAATCTTAAATGGGCCAATGAACCTAGGGCTAAGTTTGCCCTTCTTCCCAAATCTCATCACGTTCTTCATAGGCGACACTCGGAGCAATACCCGCTCTCCTACCATAAAAGCCACATCTCGAACCTTGCGGTCTGCATAACTCTGTTGCCTGGACTAAGCTGCACGAAGCCTATCCTGAATAATCCTGACCTTGTCCAAAACTTCCTGAACCAGATCCGTACCCAACAATCGAGCCTCTCTCGGCTCAAACCATCCAATCGGAGACCGACATCGCTTACAATATAAAGTCTCAAAAGGAGCCATCGGGATACTTGACTGGTAACTGTTGTTGTAGGCAAACTCTGCTAAGGGCAAAAACTGATCCCACGAGCCTCCAAAGTCAATGACATAAGCTCGGAGCATATCCTCCAAAATCTGAATAGTCCGCTCGGACTGCCCGTCAGTCTGAGGATGGAATGTTGTACTCAACTCAACCTGAGTGCCCAACTCTCGCTGAACCGCTCTCTAAAAATGCGAGGTAAATTGCGTACCTCGGTCCGAAATGATAGATACAGGCACACCATGAAGACGAACAATCTCCCGGATATAGATCTCAGCTAACGTCTCGGATCAATAGGATACCGCCACAGGAATGAAATGCGCTGACTTGGTCAGTCTATCAACAATGTCCCATTCTTCATCGAACTTCCTCCGAGTTTGCAGGAGTCCAACAACGAAATCCATAGTGATCCGCTCCCACTTCCACTCGGGAAGCTCAATCCTCTTAAATAAACCACCAGGCCTCTAATGCTTGTACTTGACCTGCTGACAATTCAAACAGCGAGTCACATATGCTACGATATCCTTCTTTATTCTCCTCCACCAATAATGTTATCGCAAATCCTGATACATCTTCACGGTGCCCGGATGAATAGAGTACCGGGAGCTATGGGCCTCCTCTAAAATCAACTCTCGGAGCCTATCCACATTTGGCATACACACTCGACCCAGAAATCTCAAAACTCCATCATCATTTAAGGTAATCTGCTTGGCACCTCCGCGCTGCACCGTGTCTCTAAGGATACACAAATAGGGATCATCAAACTGCCGATCACGGATACGCTCCAATAAAGAAGAACGAGCAACCGTGCAAGCTAATACCCGGCTAGGCTCATAGATGTACAATCTCACAAATCGATTGGTCAAAGCCTGAATATCCAATGCAAGCGGCCTCTCACCGACCGGAATATAAGCAAGACTGCCCATGCTGGCTGACTTTCTACTCAGAGCATCGACCACTACATTGGCCTTTCCCGGGTGATATAAGATGGTGATGTCATAATCCTTCAATAACTCCAACCACCTTCTTTGCCTCAAATTCAACTCCTTTTGCTTGAACAAATACTGAAGACTCTTATGATCCGTGAACACCTCATACGCCACGCCATATAGATAGTGCCTCAAAATCTTCAATACGTGAACAATGGCTGCCAACTATAAATCATGAATCGGATAGTTCTTCTCATGAATCTTCAACTGCCTCAAAGCATAGGCAATGACTTTGTCATCCTACATCAACACTGCACCAAGCCCAATACGAGATGCATCACAATAAATGGTATAAGACCCTGAAACTGTGGGCAAGACCAACAACGGTGCCGTAGTCAGAGCTGTCTTGAGCTTCTGAAAGCTCGCCTCACACTCGTCCGACCATTTGAACTAGGCACCCTTCTGGTTCAACCTGGTCATCGGGACTGCGATAGATGAGAACCCCTCCACAAACTGACGGTAGTAGCTTGCCAATCCCAAGAAACTCCGAATCTCTATAGCTGATGCTGGTCTAGGCCAGTTCTTAACTGCCTAAATCTTCTTAAGATCAACCTGAATACCCTCTGCTGATACAACATGACCCATAAATGCAACTGAACTCAACCAGAACTCACACTTCGAGAACTTAGCATATAATTGACTATCCCTTAAGGTCTGAAGAACCATTCTAAGATGCTGCTCGTGCTCCTCCCGGCTGCGGGAATATATCAAAATATCATCAATGAAGACTATCACGAACGAGTCCAAATAAGGCCTAAACACTCGGTTCATCAAATCCATAAAAGATGTTGGGGCATTTGTCAACCCGAATGACATAACCAAGAACTCATAATGTCCGTAACGAGTGCGGAAAGCTATCTTAGGGACATCGGATGCCCTAATCCTCAACTGATGGTAGCTAGATCTCAAGTCAATCTTTGAAAATACCTTGGCACCCAGAAGCTGATCGAACAAATCATCAATCCTCGATAGTGGATACTTATTCTTGATGGTGACCTTGTTCAACTGCCGGTAATCAATGCACATTCTTATCGAACCATCCTTTTTCTTAACAAATAAAACCGGCGCACCCCAAGGCGAAATGCTAGGTCTAATGAAACCCTTCTCAAGCAAGTCCTGCAACTGCTCCTTCATCTCTGGCGGGGCCATGCAATACGGTGGAATAGAAATGGGTTGAGTGCCCGAAGCCAAATCAATGCAAAAGTCAATATCCTTGTCGGGTGGCATACCCGACAGGTATAAAGGGAAAACATCAGGAAACTCTCGAACAACGGGCACAGAATCTATAGAAGGGACCTCAGCACTAGAATCACGAACATATGCCAAATAGGCTAAACACCCCTTCTCGACCATACGCCGAGCCTTCACATACGAGATAACACTGCGAGTAGAATGACCAGGAGTCCCTATCCACTCTAAACGGGGTGAATCTGGTAAGGCTAAGGTCACCATCTTGGCATGACAGTCCAAGATAGCGTGGTAGGGTGATAACCAGTCCATCCCCAATATAACATCAAAATCGACCATGTCTAGAAGCAACAAATCCACATGAGTCTCAAGACCCCCAATCACCATAATACAATAATGATGGACTCGATCTACCACAATAGAATCACCACCGGTGTAGACACATAAATAGGAATACTCAATGAATCACTAGGCATGACCGGATACAGTGCAAAATAAGATGACACATATGAGTAGGTAGACCCTGGATCAAATAACAGTGAAGCATCTCTATCACAAACCAGAATAGTACCTGTAATGACTGCATCTGAAGCCTCAGCCTCGGGCCTAGCTGGAAGGGCGTAACATCGGGGCTGGGCCCCACCACCCTGAACTACCTCTCTGGGATGGCTGCAACTGGCTGGCCTCCACCTCTGGTGGTCGGAGCTCCACCTCTAGCACCTATACCTCTACCTCTAGCACCTCTACCCCCACCTCTAACTGGCTGGGCAAGCTTTAGAACACCTGGTGCCTGTACCATAGCACGAGAACCCTGATGCTGAGAGTTACCCAGTGCTCGAGGGCAAAACCTGGCAATGTGACCCATATCACCACAAGTGTAACAAGCCCTCAGCTGCTGAGATTGCCGGCCTTGTCGACCTGAATGACCACCTCGGAAACTCTGAAGTAGTGGTGCATTGATGGGTGCTGGTGGTGCACTATAAAGTTGTTGATCAGAATAATGCGTCTGAGAACCACGACCACCTGGAGTACCATGGGAGACCTGGAGAGCTAACTGAAAGGGCCTAGGAGGATGGCCTCTACCATATGAATTTCTACCTCCAGACAATGTACCACTGAATCGGCCTGAATGACGGGGCCTCTTATCCGACCCATGACCACCTCCCTGTGATAGAACCATCTCAACTCTGCAGGCCACATTGGCCGCCTCCTGAAAAGTAATCTCACTCCCGGCCTCCTTGGCTATCTGAAGACGAATCGGCTGAATAAGACCATCAGTAAACCTCCTCACCCTCTCTCTCTCTCTCTCTCGGTGGGAAGTATGACAAGAGTATGGCGAGATAGATCGATGAACCTAGTCTCATACTAGGTGACCGTCATGGAAACTTGCTGAAGGCGCTCAAACTGCCTCCGAAAGGCCTCTCGCTGAGTAATAGGGAGAAACTTCTCCAGAAACAACACTGTGAACTGCTCCCATATCAAAGATGGCGAACCGGCTGGTCTAGCTAAGCAATAATCCCTCCACCAAGTCTTGGCGGATCCAAACAAGCGAAATGTAGCAAAATTAACCTCATTGGTCTCAACGATCCCCATATTCCGAAGAACCTTGTGACAACTATCCAGATAATCCTGGGGATCCTCAGTGGATGCACCGCTGAATGTAGAAGTGAAGAGCTTGATGAACCTATGCAGTCTCCACGAAGCATCGGCGAACATAGCCGCTCCATCACCGGTCTGAGCTACCACACCCGGCTGTACTGCTCCAACTGGCTAAACCGCTGGAGTCTGAATTTGGGGAGCTACCTGCTCTGGAGTGACACTCTCCATGAGGCCCACTAATCAGACCAGAGCATCCTGAAGAACTAGGGTAGCAATAAACCCCTTTGGGACCTGAGCTGGGCCCACTAGAACTGCTGGGGCCGGAACCTCCTCCTCAAAATCCACCTAAGGCTCCGCCACTGGTACTGCTGCTCGGGGCTAAACTCTGCCCCTACCTCGGCCTCGACCTCTGCCCCTAGTGGGAGCTGCTGCTGGGGGCTCGGGTTGCTGAGCGGTAAATGAGGAAGCGCGTGTTCTCACCATTTGCGAAAGAACAGAGTAGAAGTTCAATTAGCATTGAGAAACAAAACCGCACGATAGGAAGGAATAAATGTGAAGTTTTTCCTAACTCTATAGCCTCTGGGGATAAATACAGACGTCTCCGTACCGATCCCTCAGACTCTCCTGAGCTTGTCCGTGAGTTGTGAGACCTATGTAACCTAGAGCTTTGATACCAACTTGTCACGACCCGGATTTTCCACCCTCGGGAGTCGTGATGGTGCCTACTAATGTGAGCTAGGCAAGCCAATCCTTAACTGATTACTTTATTAACAAATTACTTCTTTTATCAATTATCAGTGATACATTAAAACAACGGAATTAAATAAATAAGCGGAAAACCTAAATTTAATAAGTTGAACCATAATGCGAAAAGTCAACATATACCTCTACCCAAAAACTGGTGTCACATCACTCACGAACTACTAGTAGTACCAAATACAACCGTTTGAAAGAAATATAAATTGTTTGTCTCGAATACATGAGATAACAGAATGAAATATAAGATAGAGGAGACGCCAGGCCTGCGGATACCTGCAAGGCTACCTCGGTGTCTCTATGGACTGAACGTTGGCTCCCGTGCTACTGCTGTTGTCCAATACCTGAATCTGTGCAAAAGAGTACAGAGTGTAGTATCAGCACAACCGACCACATGTGCTGGTAAGTGTCCAGCCTAACCTCGGCGAAGTAGTGACGAGGCTAGGACCAGACTACTAAATAAACATGTGCAGTTCAAATATATATACAGCGGAAAAGAAATACAGAATTAATCAGTCAATATGGGAGGGGGAGCATGGTGTGGGGGGGGGAGATAATAATTCCAAATAGAAAGGCATCAAGTAAAGAAAGAAACAACATAACTAGAATATCAACAAGGAAGCAGAAATCAACAATTTGCACGGCATCACCCTCTGTGCTTTTACTCTCGTCCTCACTAAAACAATACACGACATCACCCTTCGTACTTTACGCTCTTCCTCACCCAAACAACAATCACAAGGCAAATAGGGTAAGGGAACCTTTAACCTCGAAATAAATCAAATAACAACAAGTAATGAAAGAAATAGCATAACTCGGATATCAACAAAGAACCAGAAATCAATAGATACACAGCATCACCCTTCGTGTTTTTACTCTCGTCCTTACCAAAGCAATCGTATAATAAAAATGTACACAACATCACCCTTCGTGCTTTTACTCTCTTTCCTCACCATATAATCAATAAATATCGGTACGGAATGGTACATCGTACGGCATGACATCACCCTTTGTGCTTTACACTCTTTCCTCACAATAGCAAATAATGCACGACATCACCCTTCGTACTTTAACACTCTTCATTACCCAAACAACAATCACAAACAAATGGGCAAGGGAGTAGACAAACAATGATAGAAATCCCGGCAAGGGAATACAATTAAACAGTTAAATCTCGGTAAGGGAACAAAATCAATAAATCTCAACATCCCGGCAAGGGAGATAATCAACAAAGCAACAAATATCCCGGCAAGGGTGATAATCAACAAAGCAACAAATATCCCGGCAATAGAGCAATTTAATAACTCTTTCTCTTTCCTTCACTTTTACTTCTCATCTCACATTATCACCTGAGCCAACGCTCCAAAGGGATTCAATCATTTCATATACTTTCACACTTTGTAATACAACTTGAGTCAATGCTCCTCGAAGTTCAAGGTCACAATTTCCTTCACAAGCTTTTCACAACATATAGAAATCATCATTAAGGCATGAAAGATACAACAAAAATTAAAATATCCACAATATAAAGACTTACGGTCATGCTAGACACCAACGTATAGATACTCGTCACCATGCCTATACGTCGCACTCGACAATTAGCACGTAGCAAATAAGGCTCAACTCCTAATCCCTCAAGCTAAGGTTAGACCAAACACTTACCTCGATGCAACGAACACAATTCAAGCCTCAATTACCGCTTTACCTCTTGTTTCCACCACCAACTCGCTTGTATCTAGCCACAATTTGCTTAACGATATCAATAAATGCTAAATGAATCAATTCTAATGCATGAAAATAGGTTTTATAAAGATTTCCCCAAAAAGTCAAAAATCGACCCCGGGCCCGCTTGGTCCAAACCCGAAATTCGAACCAAAACCCGATTATCCATTCTCCCTACGAGCTCAAATATGTAATTTGTTTTTAAATCGAACCTCAAATCGAGGTCCAAATCCCTATTTTTGTGAAAACCTAGGTTCTACCCAAAACAACCAATTTTCCCCATGAAAATAATTGATTTGAAGTTGAAATCATGTTAAAAGATGTTAATGATTGAAGAAATCTAGTTAAAAAGGACTTACAATTGATTTGGAGAAGAAAGGTTATTCGAAAAATCGTCTCTTATGTTTTTGGGGTTTTGAAAAGTGTAAAATAACTGAAAAGTCCATTTAAATATACTCATCTCAGACCCTCTCCGCGGACCGCATAAAAAGGACTGCGGCCGCGGAACTCCACCGCGGACCACAAGAATTCGAGCACGGTCGCGGATCCCCACCGCGGCCGCGAAGTTTCCACCGCGAGACTCGATTTCAGAGACCTCCAACTTCTCTGAATCTACAACGTTTTCCTAAGTTCAAAACACATCCGAAACACATCCGAAACACACTCGAGCCCTCGGGGATCCTAACCAAACACACGTACTAACTCAACAACATCATACGAACTTATTCGTGCGATCAAATCGGCAAAATAACCTCAATAACAATGAATCACACCTCAAAATCAAGAACTTTTCTCAAACTTCATCAAGTGTCAAATGTAGCAATTTAGGTCCGAATCACGTCAAACGACGTCCGTTTTCAACCAAACTTTACAGAAATGACTTAAACCATATATAAGACATGTACCGGGCGCCGAAACCAAAATACGGGCCCGATACCATATCTTTCTAATCAAACTTCATTTCAAATTTCCTTAAAAAAATTCAGAAAATAATTTCCTTTAAAAATTCATTTCTCGGGCTCGGGACCTTGGAATTCGATTCCTGATATATGCCCAAGTCCCATATTTTCCTACGGACCCTCCGGGACCGTTAAATCACATATCCGGGTCCGTTTACCCAAAATATTGACCGAAGTCAAATTTATTTATTTTACAGTCAAAACTTATCATTTTTCACAAAATTTCATATTTAAGCTTTCCGGCTACGCGCCCGGACTGTGCACGCGAATCAAGGTGACTCTAAATGAGGTTTTCAAGGCCTCAGAACACAGAAGTTTCATTTTAAAACAAGTGATGACAAATTTTGTAAAAGTAAATTGAATTTTTTCTTGATTATATAAATGAATACTTATTTTGGATCAAAATAAAAAAATAAATTGATCACTTATTATAAACCGAATGGAGTAGTATAATTTAAGTGATTATATAAATTGATTTCTGAAAACTCTTCCATTTTCAAAAAGAAGAAAAGGTAGTATACCTTGGGCTGGTCATCAGGTTACAAAGACAAGCTCTTTTTAATACAAGCCTACCCTACCAGAATGGGCTCATAACCCAAAAAAATGCCCCATTAATTAATGCAAAGCTTAAAAGCTAACACAACAAATCTGTCATTCTTCCATTTATATCTCTTTTCTGTTTGAATTTTTGAATATAACCTGCATGTAATTACTCAAAAAGGAATGTCAACAGACAAAAAAAAACCCTAAAATCAGACTACAAAATCTATATTCTAAATGTGCCAATCAGAACCTATATCTATGTATAATGTTGCATTGCTTTCAATAGGTCAGAAACAAAGCTATACAGTTAAATTTTTTTGCAGTCTTTTTCTTAGTTAATGATTTTGGTATCATTCTCTCTGTAACTGTGAGGCATTTTTTGCAGTATTTCTAATTCTATTGTGCCTTCTTTTTCATTGTATTTTTATAGAAAAACATGCCCTACTGCGCCAATTACAGTCCTTATAATTAATTTCTTGAAATAGACATTTCATTTTCTTATTGTAAAGTGGTCAAAAATGACATATCGTTTTCAATGCTTTTGTGATAGTGGAAACTAGAAACTTTTGGAATTTTAGATTTCTGAGCCTCACTACCTTAGCCTCATTAGTTCAAACTTTTCAAATTATTTTTGTCTTTGTTACATAAAAATGAAACAAAAGAATACAAGTGTACTTGTGTCCTATGCACTAAGGGGTCGTTTATTTCAAAACAAGATTATCACGAGATTATAATCGCACCTCCTATATGAAATAGATAATATTAAGATTTTGATATAAAATTTATGCTGGTATTAGCTATTATCAATAACTAAATTAGAAGCGGATCCAGCCTTCTGAATAACTTTTGATGCGGACATAAATTTATGTGTAAGAATTTATTAAATTGTAATAAATAGTAGATATCGGCTCAAGAACTTTAAAGTCTGAATTCTTAGAGTCTAAATCTTGAATTTGTTGTCTCTAAATTAAATATAGATAGATGCAATCCCAAATTTAATATAATCTCGGTAACCCAATGATCCCTAATAGTACGAAAATATTTCTACTTTCATGTTAAACTAACTATTAGTCACATTATGCATATCCAATACGGAAAAGACCTAAAAATGTCACTCAACTTTCAGAAAAGGATTATCCATGTTATCCGTTAAAAAAATGCTCATTCCATGTCACTGCCGTTACACATATGACTCACCTATGCCATTATTGACTAACGGCTCAATTTTTATTTGGCCCATCTATGCCACTGCCGTTAGTCAATAATGGCATGAATGAGCCAAATGTGTAACAGCAGTGACATGAAATGAGTATTTTTTAACGGATGGTATGGATAGACCATTTCTGAAAGTTGAGTGGCATTTTTAGGCCTTTTCCGTATCCAATATGATATGCTAACTTAACGACAATAACAACAACAATAATCCTAATGTAATTCTATAAGTGGAGTTTAGAGAGGATAGTTGCGGATGCAAATCTTATTCCTATCTTATGAAGATAGAGAGACTGTTTTCGAGAGACTCTCAACTTAGAAAAAGCATAATCACAATATAATTAAAAAGAAGCAATAACAAGACAATATGATATGGTAACTTAAAAAATAAAATAATAACTTATTATAACATGTTAAATTGGAGTAATGATTTATAATCACTCCGGTCCACTTTAATTAATTTTTGGTTATTTTCACACATATTAAGGAATTCACCTTTTAACATTAATTAACAATAAAAATGATTATATTAACCTTAATTTGTTTATTGGAAATATAACAAATACTCCTAGACTCTGTACTTTTAGCATAACTGGTAAAGTTGTTGTCATGTGACCAGTGACGGAGCCAGGATTTTAACTAAAGGGAGTCAAAATATAAATAAGTAAGCACACAAAAAAATCAAGAGGAGTCAACGTATAGTATATACACATAAAATCAAGAATTTAACATATTTATACCGTGTAATTTTCCAGCGAAGGGGTGTCAATTGACTCTCCTTGCCAATGAGTGGCTCCGCCACTGGCGGAGCTAGAGTTCTAGTTATCAGGTGTTTAGTGCACCGGGTTGTTCTTTGACACCTAAGTTCTTTACTCCAAGGATAACTTTGAAAAGAAGGAGTTTATTCTTTCTTGATATCTGAAAAAATCAAATATTATGGACGACAAAAAAAACCAAAAAATTAATTAAAGTGGACCATACGAAGTATTAAGTGTACACTTCTTTCTTATTTTCCCACTTTTCTGCCTCTCTTAGCATTTTAGTTTATGGAATCAAGAAACCAGCTAATTAGTGCTTAATTATGTCAGTTTACGTTAGGAGTTGAACATAACGTACAGAATTTCTGTACCTCTTTGCCTCCTTGTTCTTCTACATATTGGAAACAAATGGAATATGTACTGGTCAATAGAAATTTGGTTCATAGGATACAATAATAGATTCACCTAATTTACAGTATTGTATTTTGTCTCTTTTATATACCAATAAACATATAGTAACAACATTCGAATAAAAAATTAATTCAATGTTATAAATGTTGTCCTTCTGCTTCATTCAATCATGAATATGTCTCTTAATTTATTTTAAATTCTATCAAACCAATCATGTGGGGAACAAATTTTATTGATTTTCTCCTCCTTGCCGACGATTTCTTTTTATTTGGGAAAAAAGAAAGAAAAAGAAACCCATTGTTTTTCCAAGGAATTCAAATCTTGGATAATATTCCATATATTGATTTGGTGATTTTGTTGGGGATAGAATCATAAATGAGCATATTGCTATGTATCGGCGGAAGCAGAATTTTTACTAAGGGAATTTAAAAAGTAAAAATGTTAACATGCAAAGAAGTTAAGCGGATTCAATATATGATATATGTTACAGATTGTCTTTGAGCCGAGAGTCTCCCGAAAACAGTCTCTCTACCCTTAGGGGTAGGAGTAAGGTCAGCATACACTCTACCATCCCCAGACACAACTTGTGAGATTATTACAGGGTTATTGTTGTTGTTGATATATGTACATAAAAAAATTGACATTATACCACAATATAGAATTTTCAGGGAAACAAGATTCGGATGAACCCCCTTTTGCCCACCTAGTTCTGCCCCATGTTGCTATGTTAAACCTTGTAACCAAAAATTTATTACGAACTCCTCTCATTTTTTTTGGGGGGGGGGGGGGGGGGTGAGTTGTAGCTTTGGGATACCGAATACCGGGTTCATCTGAACTTACTACTTTTAATGCAATGTATAAGTATATATATAAATATACAGTAAAATTACAATAAATAGTAAATATGAACTCATAACTTTAAAAATATTATAAATTCAATTCTAAGAATCTTAAAGTTCAATATATAAAGTTTAAACCCTGAATCTATAGCTGTCAATTCCTATAATTGTTAAAATTGATAAAATTGGCAAACTGGATAAGAATTTCTAAACAAGAAAAAGAAAGGAAAAAGTTATTTTCTGACTTGGCCAGATATAGAGTAGCTTATCATCTGATTACTTAACTGTAGACCGTATATAGTGATGTTTGAAGATTCTTTTATAGATTCTTTCATCAATATTGATAAATTTATTTATTTAATTAATAGCCAGACTTTTTAACTATTCAAGTTGAAAATAAATACCTAACCCCAAATTCCAAATTTGAATTGATAAATAAATGCATTCAATTCTCTGATTTGAATCATTAAACTTTCAATTATGAAGGGGCAAAATGACACATTATTATAAAATTAAAAGCAAGGCGGTTACTAGTCAAAATCAATACATAAAACGCTCCTCTAATAATTGAGTCATTTGAAATGTATTGACTCTTCCTCTGCCTCTCTTTTTTATTCTTATTATTTTGTGTCTAATTCGAAGGGAGTTTTAAGTAATGGTAAAATGATTTTCGTATGACCTAAGTCACAAGTTTGAGTGGTAAAATATGAGTACTTAGGGCTCGTTTGGTACACTAAAGGATAATTCCGAGATAACTAATCTCGAAATGACTCACTAGCGAAGCTAGAAATTTTCCCAAGGGTATTAAATTTGAAACAAGTGAAAAAAAAATTCCGATAAAGGTTGTTTAATATGTGTTATATACTTCTAAAACATAATATTTTAATTACCTATATACACACTGTAATTTTTTGACGAAGCGTGGCTAGTTGACCACCCTTATGACCATATGGCATCGCGACTGAAATAATTAATCGTGAGATAACTTGTTTCCAACCAAACGACCCTTTAATTTAAATGTAGGTTGCCTACATTATATCCTTTGACTGCGATCTTTTCCCGAACATTGCTACACTTTTTTTTATCCAATTCATCAACTTGAATTTTGTGCAAAAGGAAAATTTTCATAAGTCAAAATATTTGAAAGAAAATGAGACAAATGCATTATTTACATCAATCAAATGTTTATAAAGTGAATCACCTTTTAGAACAATCCATAGACTTTTTGTCATTTTTATCTCTCTTCTTATTGTCAGTCTACTATCAAATCGTTGCCCTCTCTTTTCTTCTTATGCTTTTGATTTATCTTTTCACAATCTTCTCACGGACTACCTCTATATTTAGACAATATAAAAATAATTAAAGGTAATCGTTCATAAATTAAGCTTTATATGCAGACAATATAAATTTTATTTACAATATTAATACAATGTAAACAATTATAATTTCTAGCCGATTGTTATTCTATTAGCAAGACATATTCACTGTTGTAGGTCAAGTCAACATGATAATGTAAGAATTTAAGGATCGTTTGGTACGTCGGATAAGGTGTGGGATATGATGTGTGATTAAATTTATATCATATTTGGTTGACGGTATATATTTATTTAAAACCAAACATGGGAAATTTTTTTATCTCAAACTTAATACCGGATATCCGACCTTATCCCATCAAACTTGAGATTCCAAGTGTGATAAATCAAGGTTATAATTACTAGATAATTTAGTTCGCGTATCAAACAACCCTTATAACCTGTAACCTAAAAGAACTTTTTATATTATTAATATATGTAAGTTAATTTCTTATTTTGAAAAATAACCACTTTTGGCATGAGATCATTAGGATGAAAGAAGAAGTAATACTACAAGAACAATATGGATAATAAATTATAACTACATTAACATAAAATACTATCAACATCAATTAAGAGTACTAGCTACTACTTTTCATTAATGACATAAAAATAAAAGCTACATAAAAAAACATATTACATTAATTTTCTTGATTTTTTTTTCCTAAGACAAGCTAGAGAACAAAGCTTCACAAATCTCAGTAAAAACTTCAATAATAACCTCATGATGATTTTGTGAATTTAAACTCAAAAAACATTCCAATAATTTCTCAAGATCTTTAGCTGCAAATATTTGATTTTCCATTATCATTTCCAACATTGAAACCCTAAAATCACTATAAGGATCACTTGATTTCTTCACCACCGCAAGACTACCTTTTACGCCACTTTTCGCCGCCCTTCTCCGCCGTGTCTTTCGCCGGAAAGAATATTCTGAAGAATCAGAATTAGTAAATGACCTTGAAGAAAAAAGGGTATTATTGTCATCTTCTTCACTTTCTTCATCACTGCTGAATAGACCCTTATAATTAATATTAGGAAATTCTTCAAACTCAAATCTTTTTATTTTGGAATTTGTCATCTTTTTCTTCTTGCTCTTCTTCTTCTTGGTTTTCTTTTCATAATATTTGTTCATATTTTTGAAGTTACATTTCTCTTGAGAATCATAACTCAAGGGATAAATTGGTGATGTTGGAGGGCATTTTCTTCCATTTGTCTCAGCTGTAAAAAATAAAAAACTTTCATCAAAAAGATGTCATCTGATACTGCTTCGCAAAAATTTATACGTAGCTTGTAAATAATACAAAATAAATATTAATATGAGTGTAGTGGCAAAATAAAAAAATTCTTGAAAGACTTTAATTAACAATTTAATATATATGTCAAAAAAACAAATATTGACCTATATATGCAACGTATAATTTTTCGGCGAGGCAAAAAGTGTTCAATTAACCACCTTTGACATTATGCCATTATTTGAGACAAGAGGTAAAATCTTAAGAAAATATAGTACCGGACATTAACCGTTTACTTACAAGTTGAATTGTGACAATAGACCGATACTGCTGTTTGCATGAAATTCTTGCGTACGCCACTGTTGGTAGGTGAACATCTTTGTTGTTGTGTTTGGAAATTTTGAGGGTATTTTGGTGCACAAATGGAAGGAAATGGACGAGGTTTTGGAGAGAAAAGTTCAACTAATTGATAATGTTGTTGACAATTTTGAGGTTGAAAAACTGGTTTATTATCAATGGCATCAGAAATATTCTTGGATTTGCATGAACCAAATGAAGATTTAAACATACGAGAAATTCTCGTTTTGAATTTATTCTCCATTTGAGAAGAAAGAAGAAGAGTTTGAAGAGAGAATTATTATACAATTATGAGTATATCAATGTGAGTTTATATATAAAGTAACTGAAGAAGAGCAGTTTTGAAAATGAGAAAAATTTAAAAAGGAGCTGATAATGCAACTTTTTTTGCTGTTTTTTGTCCTTTTTATTGTCCTTTTTATAACCTAATTTCAACCTCACTAAGTTAGTCCACCTTCACTTTTTCCCTGAAATCTGAAAACAGTTCATGCATGGGCTCCCTTAATAGACGTTGAAATAAATAAATAATTGATATGATCAAATATAATATAACAAAATTATCGGAGCTTATAAATTCAAATGAATTTAAATGAATTATATGATATCACATTATGGAGTAGGTAATTTGTCTTTTTTTTTTCTAGTGGCTTCTCCCACTTATATACTGTTATATAATCGATAATTATCTTTTAGATGAACTAATAACGTAAGGAAAAAAAACAATTAATATATAAAAGTCAGAAAAAACTCGAAATACAATAATATTAAACAGAATGTAACTCTTATGGAGTGACAAATTGCCTAAAAAATGTATGTAGATGTCCACAAAAAAATAGGATAACTTTGAAAATAAGACAAGTTACAATAAGTTTAATTAATTAAACTTAAAACACCAAAAAAGCTACTATATACTACTAAAAGTCTATAATGTAGGGGACCAAATGAAGGAATTATTCAAATTCAATGACAAGTACTTGTTTATTTTTGAATTCAAATTGCAAAGGAGATTTCTAAGTGTATTAGCTCGAATAATTTATGATCCAACTAATTAACGTTCCAAAAAAAACAATAAAGTAATAAATATAGTAAGTAAGAAAAGGACCATATCCAGTCAATAAAGACATTCCGCCGAAAAACAAGGTTACAACTCCGTTACTATGAATAAAATAGAATTTAACATTGTTAAAATAGAATTTAACATGGTTAGGGTGGATTACAATGCTCGATGTCTTGAACCCTAGTTCTTCAAATTATTACTTAGAATGTTATTTTTTTTATTTACATAGGCAAATCTAGAATATGCAGTGTACGAATTTCTATAGCAATTTCAAGTTAATATACAAAAAAATTGAATTTACAAGTAAAAATATTTATAGCTATTTACAAGTAAAAATTTCTCAATAAATATATAATATAGTCTACACATTTCATCTCTAGTGGCTGTACTTAGAAAAAACTGAAGTTGAAAAGACTCGTCTGCTTTTTGTTGGAAAACATCAAATTAGGAGGAAAGCCTTAGGGTATTTATTAATTAATTTCATAAATAGCATTAGATATATTTTATTTATGAACTAAAATTTTATTTATGTATTACACAACTAAGTTATTTAATAAGTAATTATAGATAAATTTCTATGGTAATCTTAATTAGTAATCTGAAAAAACATGTTAACTAACTTGATATAATATACTTAAACTGCACCATCTACAGTGTTGGTGTAAAAACTGTACATTTTCAGTGTATAAAATTAAAGAAAATCATTAATTATATTTGGTGCAAATTAAAGAACTAAATAGTTGTTCATCCAACTGTTTAAACTAAAAAATAGTTGATAGGTGTATAATATATATGTATAATCTGTATATTATATGTGTATCATTGTATATAATCAATGTCTATAATCTATGTATATCGTACAAAGTGTCCCGTGTCTACGCGCGCAAAGCTCATGGAAGAGTCTTGTCCTAAGGAACTGTAACGTAGGCAACCTACATTGATGTAAGCATCAATAACTGATTCAACGGCTCGAACTTATGACTTATAGGTCACACGGAGACAACTTGATCGTCGCTCCAAGGTTCCCCTTCGTCTATAATTGTCTATGTTAAAAAAAGGACAGCCTAATGTATAAAGCATTCTGCATTCACACAGGGGTTAATAAGAGCCTCACCCCAAGAAAGTGTGTGCAGACAACCTACCCTAATACAAGCATCAATAGTTAATTCTACAGTTCAAACACGTGACCTATAAATCATACGGAGACACTTGATCATTGCTTCAAGATTCCCCTCCATCTATAATTAGTAAATTCAGCTGACTATTTGTATAAATTTCCTATTTAAATCCTTATCTAAATGTACAAGTGCTCTTCTACTCTCTCAACTCTCAAGAGTATCTTGAAATCATAGAAGCTTCCAAAAACAAACAGACACAATTCCTATTGATTATTATTAGTAGTAGTAGTAGTACAAAAGCTAGGAAACACTTTTCTCAAGTGATGGGTTCAGCTTTCTGAAGTTGAATTCAGCTTAATGACAAAAATAAACATATGGCCTTTGACATTGGTTCTTGATTTTTTTAACTTTGATTTGATGCTTTGCTTTTGTATGTTAGCAAAATGGGCTCTGAAAAATTTAAAGTTAAAAAATCTTATCTACTTGTCTTACCATTAGTATGTACCATCAAGGCAGATATACAATATACAGTCGAATACAACTGAATTTAATATTTTTTATACAAAGTATATATATTTATATACAATCAAACCTCTTTATAACGATCTCGTTTGTTTCGATATTTTTTTACTGTTGTGGTGATAATATAAAGAACATATATTATAACATAACATAAAAATCGGTTCCGAAAAAAATTGGCTTTTATAAAGCCCGTTTGGATGAGCTTGTTGTAAGTGACTTTTTAGCCAAAAGCCACAAGTTAGGAATTCTAGCTTTTGATTTTTGGCTTATTTTTGTCATTTTAGCTTAAAAATAAGTGCTTAAAAGTACTTTTTACTTTATTCAAATACTACAATATGGCTAAAAAGCACTTAAAATAAGCTAATCCAAACGGGTTTATAGTGAATGGTTGTTACATAGAGATGTTATAGAAAGATTTGACTGTACATGAATCCATAATTGCAATAGCACATTAAATTCAGTTATGAGAAAATAAAATTTGAAATTATAAAATTTAAATAATCAATTTGCGTCCGAGTACTCTAATAAAGTATGGACAATTGAAACGGAGCTAGAAACCCGAATACATATTCAGCGAAACTCAATTTTTGCGCAAATAGTATATTTGTGTTTTATAAAATTTATTAAATATATTAGATATTAAATTTAGAACGCAATTATTAGTACTCATTGTCATTTCAAAATCTAGAATTGAAATTTTGGATTTTATCACTTTAAGTTGATATATATATATTTTTGTATAATCAACTCCTTTTAATATGGCAATATTGGGACTCAAATAAACTATTAAAACAATTTTTGACAACAAAACAAGGGAATTAACCCAACCTTTATGTGGATTTTGCATGTTACTTATCACCTACTTTGTCATATTGTTCCTCCTTTTATACTTGATATGACGCACGAGGTCATAATTAACGGGCTTCAAATTTAAAAGAATATATTGTATATGGGTAAAATGGGGATAACGCATCCCCCGATTTTTCGGTGAAGAGAACGGAATAAGGGCACGAATACACGAGGTTGAAATCGAGGCTGGGAGTCTTTTGTATCGAGATCCGTTAGAAGTGAACGATGTGCTCACCATCGGGCCTAATAAAGCGACACACCCCGAACTCAGGATGAGTCCTAGAACCACGGTAAACTGTTACATACGACGGATAGAGAGTCCTGATATTAGCTACTACATAAGTTCTTATTTAACTCTGTTCTCTGTTCGAACCGAAGGCCCTGCCAAAGGCAAAACCATTGTTCAACCCGGGTTCGGATTAGGCTATAACGTTACAACTGGTTTGGTCGTTTATTCTGTCTTTAATTCGTTTATCTAATATTCTTGATTATTTGTGTTGAATCGATCCACATATTTTTAAATCCGCATACAAATTTAATTGTTATCCGATTTTAGGGTAAACATATATGTTAATATATTTTCCTCAGTAATAAAATTAATGTTTTGATGGATAAGTTATGGAATAAAAAAAAAGAGTACCTCGTAAAAATGTGTAGAAAAAATAATCTGAACTTCACTGTTATTATTATGTTGATAAAATTGTCACGTTGTAGCAGAAAATATTTAATACAAGAGGAAAAGTAAGTCAAATTGATTAAGCTTTACACCATCCATAAGAAAGATGCTATTTTTTCTTGAGAAACCACGATGTTTTAGTGGTTATTAGCTAATTGTAGCTATCATTTACTATATTACTTCTTATAGCTATAATTTTAGTTTTTTAGAGTGTATTCGATGTATTTAAGCTATTGTATTTCATGAATACAGTAGCATTTCTCGGCGTGAAACAGGAGATTACAGCTAGACAGATTATTGTATTCGACTGTATTCACGATATGTATTTGTAAATACAGTAACATAAATAGCACAATTCATGGTCTATTCAGTTGTTTTTAAACGAAAAGTGAATTAATTAACACAATAGACTTCTAATATAACTCAACAAACACAATTATAAATCTGAATACATAAATTGTATTAATTAAAAAAATATATGAATACATTGATGAAATATAGCAAGACAGCGAATACAATGAAATACATGGAATACAGCGAGATACATTGAAATACAATAAAAAAGAAGACAATGAATATAATGAAATACATAAAATACAACGAGATACATTGAAAATATAGTAACAGAATCTTCAAGTTGCTCAGCCCCAAACTCCGCCTTCTTTGTTCAAGAATAACTCTAATGTCGTCCCGTCGATAGCAAATTTCAAACCTCTAGAATAAAAGAAGATTTTTCAGCAATTTCCCAAACTTTCTCCCACCACCTCCGCGGCGTCGCTTCTTACGAATGCTTTGATGGGTCCTGTATTTGAAGGGATAAACAATTGAACTTGAGCAATCTTGGAATAAAGAGGAAGAATTTGTGAAATTGGGCTGTTACGAAAGAGGAAATTGAGGTTGTATTCATGGAGAAAAACTGGCGTTGAGAGAGAAAGTGTGGAGAAAAATCTGAAAGAAAGAGAGAGAAAAATAATACAAAGTGTATTTTATGGCTTAAGAGTAAGAGGTGATCATAAATAGATATTTGGCTATAAAAATCAAAAAGTAGCTATGGAATATAATTTTTTAAAAGGTATTTATTTAAAATAAATAAGGTATCAACCTTTGCTGAAGGAGGTAAAAACTCCTTTTTTTCTTTTCTATTTATTTGACAAATAATAAAGCAATATATACATACATATATATATTTCTCTCGAGTAAAATAGCGAATATATAGTGAAGCAACGTTTGCTTTTTCTCCTCAACCATGTGACCAAAAAACAAGTACTATTAATTTGGAATTTGCCTGTAAGAAGATACTACTGATGAATTATTGAATTGGTGATAAGTATGTCGTTTGGTATATACATAGCAAAGTATTAATGGCAAACCAACATATATAAGATATGAAACTAGATTCTCTCCATTGAATGTTTTCTCTTTTATTTCTCGCACGATGCTCATGTTGGTGCCCGGCTAAATCAGATTGAGAAATATATAGTTTTAGTCGTTCCCAATAATAATATTGACAAAGTATATTTTTTGTATATATACTTATTATATATAGAAATACACATATTTTATACACGTTTCGATTGGCGACTATAATTAGTTTCAGTCGATCGATCATTTTTGTATTTTGCCCAATCGGATTTGTACCGTACGAGGAACTCTCTATCATGTTACATTATCCGAATTCTAACCCGAAACCTCTAATTAATAATGAAGAGTTCATATACATCCTATCACATCCTTTGATGGTCTCTCAATTGAATATTGACAGAGCACAAGCGAAGGACACAAGGAGGCAAGGGAGAAAACAAATAAAAAACTTATATATGCTCGATGTTTATATTAATCCAATTATCACATCATGAGTGTCTTCACATAAATTATTATTACTTAATCATATTTAATTAATACATATTTTCATATCAACTTTCTAAAAGGAATTGACAGATTTTTTTTATAAAAAAAAAAATAAAAAAAATCTTTGACAACTTTTGAGTAGGTACTTTCACACTGTGGGAAGAAAACAATTTATGAGTTGACATACATTCGGACAAACTTTAGGAAAAACGACACAATAGCAAAGGTACGTTTATATGTGAATCTGCAATTAGCCAGTTACAGTACGTTCATTTGTTTTCACTATTACTCTGTAGTACACATCATTGTGAAATTTGCCTCTAAATTTTTAGATAAACTTAGAGCCCGTTTCATTTTTTTTCGAAAAATTTTCACTTTTTTTTCGAAATTAATGTTTGGCCATAAAAGTTTTAATTTTTACTTGAAGATGAATTTTGAAATTTTTTGAAAATTTGAAAAACTCCAAAAAGCGGTTTTTGAAAATATTCACTTAGATCACTCACAAAACTTCAAAAACAACCCAAAATTATATTTATGTCCAAACACAACTCTAATTTTCAAAAATTATTTTCATTTGATTTTTTTTTCACTTTTTTGGAATTTTACAATTCTTACGTCCAAACGCCCACTTAATTTTTTTACTGTGAAAACATTAAAGCCCCATGCTTGTGCTCGTAGTACTTTTTGAAAACTCACAAAAAGTAAACTGTAGGTATTACCTTCCATTCAAATTTGACCTTACCGGCATAGGCGGATTTATGATTTAAATTATACGGGTCCAATTTTTAAGGTTCTTGACATTAAATTTATTATACTTTTAAAATTATAGGTATCTACTATTGTTGTAAATTTCGTGAAATTTTACACAAATTTATATTTTACGTTGAAAGTACAGGGTTCATATAAACACGGTATTGCAATTGTCGACCTGCCCTTGCTTACCAAACCTTTACAAGATATTTCTTCCGGTCCATAATAAGTGACATTTTGGCCTTGTTATTTTAATTCAAAATAAGTGTCATTTTACATAATCAAGAAGAAATTAAATTTATTTTGCCAAAATTTGCCGTTATTTACTTATCCCAATGTGTTAAGATAATAATATGCAAATTTTAATTAAGAGTAATTTAGTCAATATATCTTTTTTCACTAGGAGTTAATACTTTCTTAAGGGTGTGCCAAATATCAAAAAGTTACTATTGTGGATCGGAGGGAGTAACCATAAAAAATAGATACACTCCTATCAAATAAATTGCCTTTACTTAGATGACCATTTAAGCTATTAACCCCAAAAAGAAGTAAAAAAGAAATAGTTCATAAATAATGTAATTATGATTTCAGCTAGGAAAAAAAAAACATTTTTCCAAAATATTAATACGTATGTTGTTGTTGTTGTTGATTAATACGTGCACCAAATGGAAATTGGTCTTTTCTCACTTTGTTATAATAATGTCACTAAAAGTTGAGTTTGTTAAATTAAACAAAAAATAGATACACTCCTATCAAATAAATTGCCTTTACTTAGATGACCATTTAAGCTATTAACCCCAAAAAGAAGTAAAAAAGAAATAGTTCATAAATAATGTAATTATGATTTCAGCTAGGAAAAAAAAAACATTTTTCCAAAATATTAATACGTATGTTGTTGTTGTTGTTGATTAATACGTGCACCAAATGGAAATTGGTCTTTTCTCACTTTGTTATAATAATGTCACTAAAAGTTGAGTTTGTTAAATTAAACAAAAAATACGTCGCCTGAGAGATTCGAACTCTCGCGGGGAAACCCCATGTACTTAGCAGGCACACGCCTTAACCACTCGGCCAAAGCGACATATGTTTTCACACTTAAACGTCAATTTATTTCATTGTGTAATATACAAAATGATTCTCGAAGTTGAGGTTAAAAACTAGAGCTGCCTTCAATGAATTGTGAGTAACCTCTTTTTGTTTCACGCGCGGTGATCGGTACTCGCTTTACAATCATACTAATCAAGATACACACCAAGAGGTCTTACTTTGGGAGTTAAAGCGATCATACTCGATACTTGCTTTGAAATTCGATTAATCAAGATTCACATCGAGAAGTCCCACTTTGGAGGATAAGGCGGTCGCTATTAAAGGCGACTTCGTACCCACGATTCGAACCTTCTTTAAACCAACTTATTGCATACATTTTGTTCGGAGTATTAGATTAGTTATTGATGGCTTAGTTTTAAGAGGAAGAAACATGTCCCTCATTAGAAGAAGAAAAAAAGTTATATGGTTTGAATATTTTAAGGGATGTTTTGGAGGAAATCTTGAGTTATTAATAGTCAAGATTGGGCACTTGTTTAAAAAACGCCTGGAATTTTGTTGAACCATTGAAAACGGTCTAGTGACCGATACTTATTGCTTTCGCCATGACTTTCGAGTTCATTTTATGGCGTGTTGACGCCATGCAACACGAATTTGTGATTATATCCATTTTTTTTATGTGTCTTAGCACATGCTAATTTTGTAGAATACTCATTGTTTTGCCATGACTTTCGGATTTATTTTTTGGTGTTTCAGGGTCATGCAACATGAATTTATGACTATATCTACTTTGTCATGGGTATTAGTACATGTTGATTTTGTAAAAAAAATTAAAGGGCTCTAATTGGCCTCACATTTTGTAGGTCCATTCGAATGGCCTATTGACCAATACGCATTGCTTCGCCATGACTTTCAAGTTCATTTTATGGCTTTTCGAGATCATGTAACACAAATTTATGATTACGTCCACTTTATCGTGTGTATTAACACATGTTATTTTTGTAGAATTTTTTTTACGGACTCTGATTGGCCTGAAATTTTGTAGGTCCATAGAAAAACGACCTAATGACCAATACACATTGTTTCATCATGACTTTTGAGTTTATTTTCTGGCGTTTCAAGGTCATGCAATACGAATATTTTATTATATCAACTTTTTCGTGTGTATTAATACATGATGATTTTGTAGAATTTTTTTGACGGAATCTGATTGTTTGAAATTTTTTAGGTCCATAGGAAACGGTCTAGTGACCATTACTCATTACTTCGCCATGACTTTCGAGTTTATTTTTTGGTGTTTCGGGATCATGCAACAAGAATTTATGACTATATCTAATTTTGCATGTGTAATTTTACATGTTGCTTTTATAGAATTTTTTTTTACGGAATTTGATTGACCTGAAATTTTGTAGGTCCATTGAAAGGCTTAGTAATACTCATTGCTTCGCAATGACTTTCGAGTTCATTAGCTGGCATTTCGACTTATTGCAACACGAATTTGTGATTATATCTACTTTTTTCGTGTGTAGTAAATATTGATTTTGTAGAAAGTTTTTGACGAACTCTGATTGGCCTGAAATTTCGTAGGACCATAAGAAACGGTCTAGTGACCAATACCATTGATTCACCATGAGTTTCGAAATCATTTTATGTGTTACGACTTACGAGGTCATACAATTTTTATTTGTGATTATATCTATTTTTTCGTGTATATTAGTACATGCTGATTTTATAGAATTCTTTTAACGGACTCTAACTAGCTTGACATTTTATAGGTCCATAGAAAATGACATAGCGACCAATACTCGTTGCTTCACTACGACTTTTGGATTCATTTTTTTATTTTTCGGGATCATACAATACAAATTTATGAATATATTCACTTTTTTATGTGTTAGACATGTTGATTTTCTAGAATTCATTGACGGACTATGATTGACATAAAATTTTGTAGGTCCATTGGAAATAGCTAGTGATCATCGTTTCGCCGCGACTAACATTGCTTTCTGTGTTTTGTTTCAATCGCCTATTATGTTTGTTATTTAATTATAAAACATGTTTAATTATTAAAATGTTTTTAACAGCTTTATTTAAAATTGAAAATGTGACTATTAATTTTTAAAAGGTGTCTATTATCAAGGATTAAATTTGTTAATTCTAACATACACCTAAAGGGTTTATAAGTACCCCTTGCCTCTCCAAAACGAAACAAAACACAGGAAGCAACAATTTTCCATCTTCTCTCTTACTGCTATTTACAATTCACAGAGTTCATTCTAGTGAAAATTCGAGTTAATTGCCGCTACTCGAATTTCATAGGCTTTGTAAAATCCTGGAAGAATTCTGCCATAATCCTGCAGCAACAATAGTGTGAGGCTTAGGCCTCATTTTTTTTTTTTTTTTTAAGATTAAGACGTCTGAATCTGAATGCACATATAAATATCAAGATGTGTATTAAGATTAAGGCATCTGAATCTGAATACACATCTGAATATATTAAGATGTGTATTAAGATCTGAATACTAAAAATTAAGACTGTTTGATTTTTAACATCTGAATACATAAAAGTTATTTTTATTTGAAAACTAATAAACATAAAATTCAAATGAAATACTAACTAATCTAATATTCTATCAATAAAATATATAATTTTTTAAATTATGATAGTTGTTGGTGGTGATGGCTAACAGGTGAATGGCGACTAGAGGCAGTGGTTGGTGGTAGTTTTGGTTGATGATAGTGGTTCATGCTAGCAGGTAGTAGTGATTGGTAGTGGTGGCGATTATGATTGAGGATGGTGGTGATGGGTAATGATAGTTAATAATGGCGGGTGGCGGTTTGTGATTGAGGAAGGTGGTGGTAGGTTATAATGATGGGCGGTACCGGTTGTGGTTGTTAATGGTGTTGGGGTGGTTGGTTGTGGTAATTGAGGTGAATAAGTGTTGACTGTGGGTGAGAATGATGGTGGTTGGAGTGGTGGGAATGGTAGATGGTGATGGTCGGTAATGGCGGCGGCTATGATTGAGGATGGTGGTGGCGTGGTGATGGTGATGGTGGTGGTGGTGGTATGGTGGTAGTTGACAATGGTAGGCAGTGGCGACAGTTAATAATGAGTATGTGATAGCATCTTAATGAAATTAACCCTCTGTTATAGATCTTAATCATACAGACCTATTCAGACCCATTAAATGGTTATGAAGTAAAAAAAAAAAAACTTAATGATTAAGATCTGAATAATTAAGATGCAAACTTTAAAAACAAACACACTTAATGTCTGAATGATTAAGATTCAGGCCTCCATTAAGTGCAAATAAAATGAGGCATTAAACTCCTAAAGGACAGTGTACTATTAAAACCTGATTATTTCATACCCATATTTCTGTAAACACGGAGCAATTGGGTTTCTCCATTCACATTTTACTCCCAACAATATCCTTGTCCTATTGTCTATGCAATTATTTTTCATGTGTTTTTTGAATCTAGGGGTAGATATTTAAGTAGGTCCCAAAAACATTTTTGTTATCTTTCTTACAATTAGATGAGAGCTTAATGTTGTTTTGGTCGTTTTCAATCTTCATCTACCCTGAAGGTTAGTAAGAACCTAAGCAAGATGGGGTTCTTTTCTTTCTTTAACCTTTTCTTGTTCTTTTTGGTGGAGGGCAAGAGAGGCATTGAAATGATCACCAGAATCTCATTATTGCAGATGTCTAATGTAAATATAATCAACAATGCACAGAGAACAGTTTAGGTACATACATGAACAATGTAAATTTGAGACAATTGGAAATACAGAACTCTACACACCTGGTCCCGTGATCGGACAATCGCAGTACAAATCTATACTATGGGTGCCAAACAACAACAAAGGGTATGGCCTTATAATAGCAAATGAACAAATAACAATCAAAGTAAGAATTCAAGAGAAAAAGTACAATTTGTAAATAAAAATTAATAATTGAATCGTAAAATATGTACACAAGGTTTTATTGATCCGATTGTTTCAATCAATTTAATTACATTAATTGTGCAGATGAACATATTGAGAAATGTCTGATGCAACATGGGAAATCCAATTAGCTGTGGTGCCAAAAAAGAGTTCCCAAAACCAAAGATCCAATGCAAGAACAGAAGAAAAAATTAGCAGGGCTAAAGTCTGATATCGATTTAGAGGCCAACCTGAGACTTCTGCCATCTGTTTCAAGAAAGGAAGTGAACTGGTTGTTAGGTCGCGGTTCCTTATGGACCAGGCAGTTACCCACTGTACCTGAGAAGGGACAAGGTCAAACTCTTCTCGCAGCCTCCGTCCCAAATCTGGCATGTGCCCGCCACCATACAGGATAGCAATCTTGTTATGACCCTCGTTCATTGCTCTTTGAAGTGCTTCTAATGCAGCTTTGTTTCTCTCTCCGATGATGACAGATTCCGCCTCTACATCAGCTGTGATCTGTGTGAATCTACATGTATAATGGGAAGGGGTAATTTCTTTAGTAAATGAAAAGAGGCAGTTGCAAACGCACACTACACAGAAGATCAGATGGAGGAAAAGGTAAACAATAACAGCACGGAGCAAAAACGATACTCTGAAAAGATTAGATTATCATCTCTGTTGATGCACCAACTTATAGACTGTACCATATGAGCTTTGCATTCATGGATAACATCTGCTTTGGAGAGAGGATTTCTTTAAACGGTCCAATGCAGCTTCTTTTTTTCTTTTCTTTAGGCTGGTTTTACTTCACTATTCATACTCTTATACTCGATGTTTTCAGATAACTTCTGTTCTTTTTTCTCTCTAAATTATTTGACCATTAATAGTTATTACTACCTATCTAAAGTTCATATGAGTAGAATACTAGAATATTTTAGAGTGGAGGTGTTCCTTAGCCACCACTTCTGATTCTCAATCTATAAAGCAGAAAACAATAAAATATTCCAGCCTGCTGCAAACCAAAACTAACTTTTGACTGCCAAAAAACTTACTCGGATGTTAGCCGCTTTGCCAGGAAGACCTTCATTGCAGCACCAAAATCAAGTCTGGACAAGGCTTCTAGTTCAGGATATTCAGACGCCGGGCTTTTCACATCCGCACAAACACCTCCAATGATAAGAAGTCCAACAAGAGGCATCGGCAGCACCCGAGAAGCCCATAGAAGTTTGGATCTCCAAGGGCCAAGATCTTCTGGAATTGTAGGTTGCACAAGTGCTTTTGTTGATCTAAGGGTCATATCTCTGGCAAATGTGAAGAAGCTCTCGCCTCTTTCAAGCTGAAAAGTACATACAACTTGGTGAGATCTTCGGGTCATGTGAGCAGAGAAGACAAAAGGAAGAAAATTTGGCAGAGTTAAAAAAGAGAAAACTAGAAATGTTGGTCTGAGGTACAACCTTATAAATAATATATACATATACACACCAAACATACGTCAACCAATAAATAATACATAATACAGATAAAGCAACTGTCGTTTACTTAACAAAATAAGCAAAGGGAAGTGAGGGAGAGGCTTCAAGTGTATGAACATTTTGAATAAACAGCAATTCGTTTAACAAGTAATGGCCTCAACAGCAAAGTTATCACATAGACTACCTGGAGTAACTTGAAGGTCTCAAAATCAAGATCTGCATGGTACCAATTCTCACCCTCGTAGTCAAGACAATCTAGCTGGAAATCAAGCGTGAGAAATCTTGCCATCTGCCTTTGGATGAATCCAATAATATTAAATCCCCGTGATCTTGAGCTTTTTAATTTCTTTCTAGAAATAGAACTAGAACCTCTTCTACTCTCCAAACTTTCTCTGCTGGCTACCATCTCATAAAGAACGCAATCATATGGTTCAAGTTCCTTTTGTAGGGCGGTAAAGTACCTGCAAATACAACATTAATCCAAGTCAAACCGTTCTGTCAGACAACATCAGAAAAGCATGATGCAGAAATAGATCAAGATATCAGATGAAAACTTTAAGAAAAATAAATAAATAACCATGACCATGAGACAGAATCAAGACGGAAACAAGTGCCATACAAGCAACCAGAGTCTGTACGAAAACTGATTCACGAATATATGGAACTATTAACTATTACCGAAAGATGATTAATTCTATCTTATTCGGCCAAAGTTGATGACTGCTATCTTTTGATGTGGTTAAGCAACGAACCTTAGGATGGTTCTTCAATTGACAATAATTACCCAACTGCTAACCGCAGTTTTCTATGGAGGCAATGAAATGAGAATCTATTAGCTTTAGAAGTTAGAAGCATGATGCCAATGAAACACAGGAAGTGGGAAAAAAACTCTTCAGTAAGACAGGAACACATTTGTTCCCACTTTGGGAATTCCACACGAATTAGGAATTTCAGTTGAAGCAGTTAGCAATTCATGAATTGCATAACATGGAAAGGATGATTTTCAATTTGACGAGAGCATTCATGAAAAGGCTCTGCCAGAAGACGACCTGGATTAAATTGGATAGTTGTACTCCACTAATGATGCAGGTAATCAACTGAATATCAAACTATTCAGAAAAGATAATAATACGTCATCAGTGATCGTAGGTAAAAAGGTGAGCATAAAACACAAGGTGGAATATGCAGAAATCTAGAAAGGAAACTTCAGTATCAACTCAACAAGGAAGATGAAAAAGATGCTACCTGATGCATTGCCGAAACCAATTCAGTCCTTTTGTCTAGCTCAAGTTAGCTTATAATCGAATTTTAGCTAAAATATATTTTAAGAAGAGGAAATCACAGCACTTCACATTTAAGAGTGGCGGTAATCGCAGTTAAATAGACTTTTTCCTAACCAGAACACACAATGGGCGACATGTTAGGACTTCAATGTTATACCAAAGAAGCCTTGACCACCTGACATAGATTGGTAGTCCCTGATGTGAAGCTAAAAGAAGAGAAGAGTTCCAAGCACTAACTAACTAGCCCTTCCGGAAAAGCTACAGAAGGAGAAAACATTGGACCTAGAAGCTTAGGTATATACCCAATAAAAGGAAGTGCAAGAACAATTAAGAAAGTAGCAAGTGAAGTGATAGGTGTGTCTAAACGCCTAAGACCTCGACCACATGAATCATGGTGGTGGAAGGAGAAGGTGTAAAGCATTATTAAAGCAAAAAGAGAGTACCATCAAAAGGTTATAAAAACAGAAGACCGAGGAGACTTGAAGAGTATAAGAGAGCTAAACGAGAAGCTAAAAAGGTTGTTAGCGAAGCTCGAGGTAAAGCCCTGGATGGCTTGTGGCAAAAGTTAGAGCTGCATGAAGTGGAGGAAAAATGTACAAAACTAGAACCCCGGAAAGAGAAGAAGATCAAAGACTTTATTCTATCTTCATTAAAGAAAAAAAGATCAAAGACTTAAACCAAGTTAAATGTATTAAACACAAAGGTATAATGTCTGATATGACCACCAAGGATTGTGGTGAGATGGATATGATCCCTCCACCTTTAATCAGAGGTCTCGAGTTCGAGCCCTGAGAAAAGAAAAAGAACCCAGTAGGGAGCGCTTCTCGCTTCCCCATTTAGCGAGCCTGACACGCGAATCTGGATTAATCCGAACCTTAATGCGGATACCAGACACCGTGTGGGAAACCAAATGAAGATTATGTCTGATATGTTCGAATATTTATGATTCAAAAATAAATTGTGAGAAATAGGAAAATAATGATAAGAAATATAAATAGGATTCAAGGATATAAATAGGACAAAGAAGATGTCAGAGAAGTCAAAGAACATAGCCCCCCCCCCCCCAACCCCCCGGATCTGATCTCTGTTGCAAGAAGAGAATCAATTGAATAGCTGTCGTCCAGAAGTGCGACTTCAATATGTTTTCCAATTATTACTTGGGTATCAACTAAAGAGTCTACAACTTGAAGGATCTATAGCATTCAAGGATCTATGAGATGGTCACAGTGTCACAAAACTAGACAAAATTAGAGATGACCCCATTCAAATAAAAGGTATAGCATATATATTAGCAAAAAACATCCGAATAGAAGGAAAAAGACAAGTTGTACAAAATTCCTTATGTGAATAGTTGTAGTTGTAATTACCAAATAGTCATCCTTCTTTAGGCCCCAACAAATGCAACATCTGATTTCCTACATTCAAGGATCTAATGTACAAAGAGGAAGCTAATAGGCTCCTTTTGGAAAACATCCAATAGGACATAGACCAGAGCCCTTTTTGAATCAAAGAATGTCATATGAGGTGGTTTGGTCATATTATAAGTAGCCCTCCAAAAGCACTGGTTTATTGGTGTAAAACCATGATAAGGTATTAAAACGGAATAAGATAGACCTAAAATCACATGGAAGGAAGTTCCCCTATCTATTAAAATCCATGCAGGCTTAGCGAGAAATAGAACACAATTGAAGGAAAAGTTCATCACGTACAGGTGGGAGATGGAAGGAGAATCAGCTTTTGGAATCATAGGTGGTGTGGAGAGGATACTCTGAGGGTCTCTTTCCCCATGTCTTCAGAGTTTCAAACCAGAAGGAATTGATGGTTCAACATATTCGCAAGGATCATGAAGGGGGTAGTATGGGACCTCTCATTTAGAAGGAACATGCGAGATTGAAAGATTGCGGAGCTCCAAGATTTGTTGGCACTGTTATATGGGCAAGACAGGCCCCAGCCTTCTTGTGATTCTTGGAGATGGGGGTTGCGTGGTGATGGTTTGTTCACCGTAAAGTCCTTTTACCAGAGTATGTTAGTGAGAGAGGAGACCACTTTTCCATACTCCTCAATCTGGATTCCTAAGGCGCCCACGAAGGTGTGCTTTTTTGCATGGCTAGCGGCAAGGGGAGTGATCTTGACTACGGAAAATCTGCGAAAGAGAGGAATTACACTTGTTAGTTAGTGCTACATGTGTAAAAGCTCAGGGGAAGAAGTTGATCATCTTTTGTTGCATTGTCCTGTGTCCTCGGGTTTGTGGAGGGCAATCCTGAATCTTTTTGGTGTTCAATGGGTGATGCCAAGCACTGTAAAGGAAATGTTATATAGCTGGGCCGGTTTTCGTAGAAGAAGAAAGCAAAAGGCGTGGAAGTTCACATCGTTAGCTCTCATGTGGATAGTCTGAGGGGAGAGAAATTGGAGAGCTTTTAAGGGGATTGAGTCTCCTTTTTCACATCTTAAGAATAGTCTTTTATCTTTGATCGCTTTTTGGTGCACTCGTATAACCCCTGCTTGTATAGAAGATTGGGCGTCATTTGTAGAGAATCATGTTCTGTAAATTCTCTACTTCTTGGTATACTTCTTGTATACTGGAGTTTTCTCCCTTTTGATTAATACAATTTACCTTATCCAAAAAAAAGGAAAAGTTCATTGTTGGTAAGTTTACGTTAGATTCAATGTTTGCTAAGAGTCTTTTAATCTATTAGAGATCCGTATGTTAGTAGAAAATGTATAGAACTTCTAGTGTTTGAGAATCTTCAAATTAAGTGACACATATAGTGAGGATTCACATAGCCAACCCTAACTAACTTGGAATTGAGGCTTTGTTGTTGTTGTTGTAGTTGTTGTCTAGCTCAAGCCATGGCTACTAAGCTTCTTTGTTATCCACACTACATAAGAGGGAAATATGGATTCCTTTTGGCACTTACTTTACCACATCAGCAAACAAAAAGACAAGTAGTTTTAGCAACAGAATTTCACCTCTATATTACAGTCGTTAAATGCATAGCAAAAAATCTGTTAATATAGGGTAACACAATTACCACTTTGACATTATTCATCACCATTTGAGAGAAACCACAGAAATGAGCAACATTATCCAATCTCTTACTCTTCATTCATACGAACTGAGTTGTGCAGACTAATAACTAGCTGTTTATCATATGCATTTCTAATTCCTCACATATGTCTTGTGCCCCTACCTTTACTTAGATTCTAGGGGCAGTTACGATTAGCTTGTACTATAAATATCCTCCCTTTCCCACGATTGTACCCCATTCTCATTCTACTACTCATACTGTTAACATGCTGAAATCACTGCAACACCTTTCTCTCAATTACAAGCGTCGTTCAACAGCTTTCTTCAACTAAGGATTGCTCAATAAGAAATTTTATATATTTCACTACTTTTGTTTATATAGTTTCCATTGCTCTCTTACCTGTACTAGCAAAGATTCATCCTGTTAGTTCAATTCAAATTGCTTTTAGCCTAATTCTATAAATTTAAATGACTAGTCTAATAATCAGATTTTAGGTTAAAATTTATAAATAAATGAAATATTGATCAATCTAGTTCCTCACATTTTGGTGTTTCACATACCACATAGATGCTACCATGTTCAAAAGTAACCATCATAAATCAACATAATCTTAACTTCTTCAACTTATTGATGGTGAATTCATATTACCCAATCTAGAGTTCTACACAGAAGCCAGTGACTAGTAATAGAAATAATCTCACTTCATATCAACATAACATCAAGCTCCATAAAATATTTTCTGGATTCTGAGAGACATGAACTTACTCTTTATCAGCAATGTGTATCGTAGACACCAAATCGACCTACAGAATTAAAATTTCAAAATCAAAGTCAAACTTCAAAAATTAAAGTCAAACATAGCCAAATATTCAATTCATTTTGCAAATATGACTCATATCAAAGTCCTAAGTACACAGTCAATGTACATCAGTTTTTACACTTTCAGGCCACCCAAAGTAAATCTACAGGTAAGCCGCTTACCTTAAAATGTAAAAAGTGGGATTTGTAGACTTGAAATTAAGACAGGTTACCTGCTATAGCGGGTAAAGCTGATCTAATATTGTGAAAAATCCTTATACCAATGGTGTATATAACTTAAACTAAATACATCACGGATTTAAGTTATATGCACTGACTGACAGTGTAATGATTTTTATACTATCCGGTTACTTGCCATTTATTGTTGGTTATGAATGAATGCTTATTAAATTGAATTACCTACAATTGACTTTTCGGTGACCTGACTGTGTAAATAGTTTTTTTAACCTCACACAATATACACACTCGCGTACGCGCACACATACACTGCCAAATAAAATGCGTCCCATGCCGAAATACACACACACACACACACACACACACACACACACACACACTATTTCTGAAAGTTCCAGAAGGTTCAGTTCGAAACATTTTATTTTACCTGGAGAAAAGGTTGAAAAAGAGACCAAGGGAACTTCTTACGGTAAGTAACGACAGCGGTTTGCAGCTCAGCGGTGCTAACTCCATCATCGGCACTAGTACTTTTTTTAAACCTCATGAAATCAGCAATCGAATTATTCCCGAAAAACTGCTCTGCCGAGTCATTATTATCGACCAATAGCTGCTGCTTCGATAAGAAAACCTTGAGATTCGGAAAACGAGGAATTCGTCGGAAGGAATTAAACGAGGTGGAAGGGGAATCGGAGCTGAAATTTGAAGGAAATGGAGATGGAGATGTTGAAGAGAGTATAGAGAGAGAAGTTTGAACCATAGCTCTCTTCTTCTAGAGAGAGAAAGAGAGAAGAACGAGGATATGGTGAAGAAATAGTTGGAGAAAAAAAAATCGGTTGCTCTGGTTCGGGTTGTGGCTACGTTGCACGGGAAGTCGGAGCTTATTAATTAATATATTCATTATTGGTTTATTATTCCATATATATAAGGAATTTCGAAATTATAATGTAACTCGGTGTATTTCTTTTTTCTCACACTTCTTTGCTTTGAAGCATTAACATGGCATCCTTATCAATCTTTATGCATCTAAATTCAACAATTTAATACCAAAATTATGATGGGGTGGATAATATCCTTCTATCATTGACCAGTAATTTCGAGATCGAATCGTGAGAATCAACATATAAACATATTTATTTTACAAATAATTTAAAATTTTATAATTTTTTCTTAAAAATTAGCATCGATATTATCCGTTATATCCTTGCTTACAACAATAACAGCCCAGTGTAATCCCACAAGTGGGATCTGGGGACAGGGGCAAGGGTGGTCAACTAACCATCATTCGCCAAAAAATTATACTGCATATAAGGTAAAATATTACTTGTTATTGATGAAAAACAGACTTTGAACACCCTTGCATAGCCCACTGGCAAAGATTGTTCAAAATTTGAACACCCTTATTGAATTTCCTGGCTTCGCCACTGTCTGAGGACGATAGGATGTACGCAGTCTTACCCCTACCCTGGAAGGGCAGAGAAAGTGTTTCTGATAGACCCTCTCGGCTAAGAGCATTATATCCTTGCTTGAAACATAATATTTAACAATTATAGAGAATACATTTTTTACATTTAAATACTTGATTATTATATGTATGGTCACTTTCTTATCAAATATATTATTAAGTGTTTCAATCTCTTTGTTATTTCATTTTCACAAGCTAAGATTTATTAAGCTCATACTATATTTTTTTATTTGAGATGTTATTTTAGCGACAATTCTTTTTTTTTTTGGTCGAATTTTATGGACAATTCTTAAAAGTAAATAAAACGTATCAGTGTGTATCACTAGCAGTATCAGACAAGATGGAACCCTGATAATACAATAATACATATAGTCACTGAACAATATAAGGATGATTATTTAGTAGTTCAGTACAACATTTTTTGTCAACCTGTAAGGCTGCAACAGCCTAGCAACTTATAACAACAGTACATAAAGAATTTCCTAAGTACACTGAAGAATTTCAATGGATATTTAACAAATTTAATGAACTAACTAATACAAGGTTGCAATATGCGAAAACAAAATTCATGAGGAAGTAATCCACGGAGAACAGACCTGCAGGCCTGAGCTAATCTACCTCTAGCTATAATCCATTCCAAGGTCGACGTCACCAATATATGGCAATCTCTATAACTTTTTTCCCACAAAGTAACATATAACTTGATTAACTTCTATGGCAACTCGTTGGTTCTTCGCTCTATTTGGCTCGGAAAGAAGTCAGAACTAAGCTGCAACTCCTGTTTGCGACAACAATTGAAGACCAGCTTTTAAGTCCTCCAAAGTAATTGTTAATAGTTGGCCTGAGTCTATACAGTCAAAACTGAGTCTGAGATCCAAATTTTCTCTTGCATTAACTAGCATTGGATCCACTAGACCTCCATTCATCTCCTTGCGCTGCTTTTCAGTGATCTCTTCCTTGATAAGTGATGCAACAGCATCAACAGTACATGAAGGATGCAACTTAAATCCGTATAGCAAGCTACTATCAGCTTGATTGGTCATCTTAAGATGAAGAATCTTGGCAAGGTCTTCAGAGCTAAAGTTGTCAAAATGGAAAAATTTTGTCACTCGTCTACAGAAACCTTCGTTAGAAGTGATCACACGCTTCATTGGTTCACTGTAACCTGCAAAGATTACTACAATTTTTCCACTATCCATGACTGACATTATCTCCTCTAGTGCTTCCAAACCATAGTCCTTATCATCTGATTTCTGCATAGGTATTAATCGATAGGCTTCATCAACGAAAAGAATCCCCCCTTCAGCTTCTTGGATCTGCAGAGTTTCCCTAGACTTGGTCACCTCGAAGCCAAATATTTATGGGAAGATATGGAAAAACTTCACTCACAAAAATCTTACCTTTCTCCTTGTCTTTGGTCCTGTATGACCAACAAATTCACCAACCAGATCTGTTCTCTGCACCTCTGTCACCTTGTCAGTGGGAAGAATCCCCACCATATGAAGTAATTTTCCAAGAATGCGAGCAACCATAGTTTTTCCTGTAATAGTATACCATCACGAAAATATATGAAATCAATCTAGAAGAAATATATATCAAACACATAAGTTGGCTAGGCAACTATCAATGGGTAAAGAGAAACTAAAACACATCCTGCATTCAACAGCATCACTAACATAACCACGAGCTACAAGGTATGTGCTTTCTTTCGATGAGTTTTTTTTTTACTTCCTTTTAACAGTTTGACACCATTTCCTTTAAGTAGAATGGGTAAAACATTGTGCTGTGCGTATTGGAACATATTTTTCTTTGTAAATTATATAGACTTGATTACCTGTTCCAGGGTTTCCAAGGAAAGCCATATGGGGCGGTCTTCTTGCACCAACTTTAAGCCCTAGGGCCTTACGCCTCTCATCCAAGAGCATCCCCTTTGCCCATTTGCGGAGCTGCAGTTTAAGTTCGTCCAATCCCACTATTGTAGATAATTCATGTTCAAGTTCATCCATTTTAGCTTTGGTCTGGCTGCATGCTTCAATGGCTTTACGTTTTCTTTGTTCTTCAAGATAATGGTGGAGAAGCTCGCGCAATTTTTCATTTCCAGGGCCATGAGAGAGATGATTTATAGGAGCCATGCCCTCCTGCACTTCACATATTATTCAATAAGCAATGACAAGAAAAGGAACATGAACTTAATTTGAATAAATGGAGTCTACAGTACATTGTCTTCAGCACTACAATCCGCGTCATACTCCAACAATGTCTTTACTGTTGAATAGTCTTCGGCTCGCAGTGAGTGCCAAACAGCAAGGTGCAAAGGAGTCATCCCATTCTGCAAAAAGCCATATGAAAATGAAAATCAAAACAAATTGAGAAGCACATGTCCCAGGTCCAATCACAATTGTAGCAGTAAATATACATACATTGGCTCTGGCTTCAACAATAGCACCATGAGCAAGAAGCACTTTCGTTGCTTCGTTACACCCATTCTTGGCTGCCATGTGCAATGGCGTCTCTCCATACTGCAATGCACAAAATATTAACACCAGAAGGCAGAAAAGAAAGCAAGAAGTTACAAGAGACAAAGTCCAGTCAGCTCCAAAAAAAAAATGCAACTGTATGTAATTGATAGATTCCTTCACGTACCATGTTCCTGGCTTCTAGCTCGACCTTTTCTAGGCCCGACCAACCAAGCAAAAACTTAAGTATTTCAACATTGTTGTAACCAGCAGCGACATGAAGAGGTGTATGCACCATCTGCATCCATATAAGTAACAAACCATATAAAGACTATACTTTTCACAAGCAATCTTCTAATCTAGCTTCCACAAGGCTGTGACCAGGAAAACATGATTAGTAGCCAACTCACTTTGAAACTTTTATAAAACCATCAGTACCCCGTTTAATTCCCTCCCTCTAGAAAATTCCTAAGGAAACATAAAAGCAAGAAAGATCAAAGACATTGTAACCCCAGCAACTACTTATATTAGCCTCAAATTTAACTCCATATCTAAGTAAAACATTAACATCATGAAACAACAAAGTGCACGAAATAACTCCAAACAAAAAGCTATACATCAGCTTTTGAACATGATATCGCGTACCTGAGGTCACAAACTACACTAGCATAGTACAATTAACTCTATTAAACTGGCAACCAAAAAACCATTTAGTGAACCTTCACCCCACCCATTCACCAAAGCAACTGTACTATTATGTGTTAGCATGCACGATTTGAATTCAACAGAACATAAAAGAAAAAGAAAAGAACTTTTTTAAATCCAATGACCAATACTCTAGATGTATAACAAGGCAACTGAGTTTGACTATGGCTGTATAAATGAATAGACATAATCAGGTTTGGGGCAATCATAAGCCATAATCGAACTTAAAAACTTAAAAAATGTCAAGTCCCACATTGGTTGAGGAAATGGTTTGTGGTCTCCTTATATGATATTGGGCAATCCTCCCCTCATGAGCTAACTTTTACGATTGAGTTAGGCCCAAGAGTCATATCTTAACAAACAGATTTTACCAGAACAATATTAGAATGATAAGGATATCTTTAAGCATCTTCCTCTTTTCTTAATAACCAATAAAAGTGGAAGATGCATAAGAATATTCTTATTATTCAAATGTTTTTTGGCTTAAGTATTATATTTAACCTCTTTTTGTTCATGTTTGTCACTATTAATCTTGCCCCAAAAAGCTCAGAGTTGGAGCTCCAATTACATATATAAAGCATACCTCAGTGGGTTCCTAAAACATACTCTCGCTATCATAGGCGAATTAAGAATTTGAATTTTGTGAATTCCTGAATTCAATGATTGTATATATTTAGTGGATTTCTTAACACATACATTTTTTGCTAAAGCTACTGGGTTCGGTCTTAAAGCCTACATCGTCCCCTGCTCGTTATGCATTGGAATTCCTCAGAAAACACAGTATTCAGGACTGCATTATCATATATTTAAGCGGTTCCTTACACACATTTTTTTAATCCAAACGTGTTTACATAGATAATAATAAAAAACCTACAAATGTTACGGTACCCCTTTATAGCACTTCTTGCACGAGTATAAAAACTACAAATGTTAATAATATATAAAGACAGAGAACGAGAGAGAGATCGTACAATAGGGTTGCGTTCATTGAGAAGAGAAGGGTTGTCATTGAGCATCTTTCGAAAGGCAACAACATTTCCAGATTGTGCTAAGCCATGAATGGTTGTGGGCCTTGAGGATCTTGACCGTTGATCCCGCGGCCGCTGCATCTTTTCTTTAATTATTTCCTGTCGTAATTTTCCTCCCTCTGGCGAAAGAAAAACAAAGGAAGCAAGACGTCGGTGGAATAGAAAAGGGATATCAGCCTTTCAGTCTCAGGGGAATTTCGTCAAACAAGTCATGTGTGAGTCATGCTGCGCGGAAAATGAAATGGAGTGGAAGTGTCCGCATTTCGTACACGGACTCGGGGCGCGTAGCATTGGCCGCTGGATTTTTTTATCCTAATTTGATGGCTTTACAGCTGCAGACCAATAGCACTGCACCTTCCAATTTTATGGTCTTTTTCTATTTCATTAACTATTATACAATTCTTTTCTCCCTTTTTATGGCGTCCCGACTAATCCAAATTCACACAATAAAATTTCACTTTAAACAATAAATTTCTCTCTATCAAAAATCTACTCAACTAAATATAATTGCTTAAAAATATTTATTTGTTTAAAATATAAGAAAAATAATTTTTCCTAATAGTGTTAAACATGTTTTAGAAAAAAATACAAAAATTGAAAGATCAAAGAACAATGACAGTTTAGTCAAATATCGCTTGTTATAGTTAATATTTCTTAAAGAATGTGGAGAAGAATAAAATAGCAAGTGCATAGAATTAGAGGAAGTATATTTTAATTTTGCATACTAACTAAGTCAAAAATAATGAGCAATTTTGAAGTATATAAGTTAAAACCTAATCTAATATATCATTTGGATTGTATAACACTTCTTTAATCTATAAAAGGTAAAATTTATATCTCAAAATTGCATAGAAGTACTATAGACCACACTTTATGATTAACTAATATTTAAAAGATATGTGAAAAAATTATCTACTTCCTTTTATTGTGGCTTGGGTTGAGCTGTTGCTTATCCAAAAGCTTTTGGAAAAATGACATTGCGTAGCTATTGTCAAAATAATAGCCGAAAAATATATTTTTTTGTATGTTTTTTGAATGAATATATATATATATATATATATATATAATATGTATATTATATGCAAAAATTATGCAAATTTTATACATATTTTTGGTTACCGAATATAAATAATTTCTGGCACAGGCTAAAAGTGGGGGAAAAAACAAAGCTTTTCAACGACAAACCACTAGGTCCATCACAAACTTCCCTGGGCTTCGATTAAGAAGCCAATTTCTCAAGGCCCAATGGATATGGAATTCCCTCAGCTCCATCTAATGTGGTAAGGATTAGGTGCGGATTTAAAAAATTTCATAAAGCACTATTTTTTAGTGGTAATTAGCTATTTATAGATATCAATTGTTATATTACGGATTGTAGATACGTTTTTTATTTTTATAATATGTATTAGACGTATTTAAGCTATTGTATTCATGAATACAATAGCAAAAATAGGTGTGAATCGGGGAAGTCCAGCTAATCAGTTGTTGTATTCGACTGTATTCATGGCGTGAAACATGGGATTACAGCTGGACAGACTATTGTATTCAACTGTATCCACGGCGTGAAACAGGAGATTACACTATTCTTAAACGGAAAGTGAATCAATTAATATAATAGACTCCTAATATAACTCAATAAACTCAATTATAACACACAAAATTTGTATTTCCTTGTATAAAAAAGATTCTCAACCGAAAAATACCCCATAAACATAGCAGTCTTCAGAGAAATTATATAATATATCTGAATACATAAATTATATTAATTAAAAAAAATATATGAATACATTCATGGCATATAGCGAAACAGTGAATACAATGAAATACATAAAATACAGCGTGATACATTGAAATACGATGAAATAAAAGACAGTGAATACAATGAAATAGATGGAATACAACGAGATACATTGAATTACAATGAAAAGAAAAAGAAAATGAATACAATGAAATACATAAAAATACTGTGTGATATGTTAAAATACGTTGAAATATATTAACAGAAAATCAAGTTGCTCACCCCCAAACTCCGTCGTCTTTGTTCAAGAATAAACCCTAATTTTCGGCGAGTCCGCCGTTAAGCATAAACCCTGAATCTCAATGTTCCACGCACTCTGTACAGTAAAAAAACTGATAGTTTTGCTTGCCTCGAAAGTGGTGAACAACAATCCAACTGTCGTGGTTAGCCCTTAGCTTCCCGGCAACCATGTTTGGATTCAGCAAATTATTGCCATAATAAAACTTCGATTCTTTAAGCTTCCAGCGGCAACAGACGCCTAAATTATTCTAGGCATGGGTCTTCCTGAAGTGGTCGATGTTGCCCGCAATTATGTCGTCATGGTCAGAATTCAGAGGTGATGTTGTATTTTGTAGAATCGGAGAAGTCTTCGATATAGGTATTCCAGACAAATTTTCAGGGAATGGGGAAAGAGAATGACATGTATCAAATTAGAGAGAGAAAAAAAATGGCGTAATTGAATAGCGTATTTAGTGGCTTAGAGGTAGGAGGTAACCAAAAGTAGATATTTTGCTATAAACATTAAAAGGTATCTATAGAATATAATTTTTTTTAAATGGTATTTATTTAAAATAAATAAGGTATTAACCTTTGCTATAGAAAGTAAAAATTCCTAAAAATTATAAGGGAATCTTATAGAAATATCCCCAAAAAGTCTCAACTTATCAACATCTAACCATTAATCATAGACTTACCAAAACTAACTAAATATATATATAAATTGAAAACCTAAAGAAATAAGTTTTTTTTTTTCCTCTAAGAATCACACACAAGGATCTCCTTCCATATTTTCAAGCATGATTAGCAATATTAGATACAAGACGGAAAGAAAATCTCATGGATGAGGTAGCAAATAAAGTGATAAAATACAAAAAATACATATATACAAGATTCCAAAAATCTAAGCAAAAAAAGGGTCGTCTACCAATGGGTATAGTTGAGATTCATTGAAAACATATATATGGGTCAATATACAAAATTTGAGAAAGATTGGAGGTGGTTTTAATTGATTTGGTATAAAAATTCGTAGTTAAAATCGAGTTCAAAAAATTCTTCTGCCACACATGTATCACGCATGTATCTCCCGCACAGGTATACATGGATATACATATGATACACATTTGATACAAATATGATACACAGTGTAATACACCTATCATTTTTTTCATGTTCATCTTCTACTTCGAATTTTCAATTCAAACCACATCAAACTCCACCAAATCATCCTAAAACTTAGATTCAAGCTCCTTAAGATGTACCCAATCTATTCTGGTAACACTCACCCAAAAGAAAGCAATTTGAGCTTTTTTTGGCTACAAATAGCTAAATGGTTAATATTCATAATATTTTATGAATTGATCAATTTTTGTAATAAGCTACTTATAAATGGACATAGTTGGTATTTTTCCAAAATTAAATTTAATAGGTCCGATCTTTAAATATTTTAAAATTATACATATTTGTACTTTCAAAATTATGAATTCAAATATGATATTTACTAAAACTTTGGTGAATTTTCACACACACACATATATATATAGGTACTTACAACTTGTTTGGATGGTTTTTACGTATCATTTCATAATGTATTGTATCGTACTGTATTATATTGTAATGTATCGTTTGATAAATAAAATGTTTGGATAGATTGTGTTGTTTGTCATCGTTTCATGATAACATGCACCATCAATATGAAGAATAAACTTGCAATATTATAAAAAAAATTATGATACAGGGTAAAATTATTATATAAAAAGGTATGGTAAATGATAAAATAAAATTATTTAATAATAAAGGGTGAGATTGAGAGATAAAGACAAGGTAACGACGCGACCACACCAAATCGGTCGTTATATAAAGTGACACATTTCGTCGTTACGCAACGACGAATTTAACAATACGATACAATAAAATTTAAGTAACAATCAAAATAAGCATCGTATTTAACGTAACAATACGATACAATAAAATTTAAGTAACAATCAAAATAAACATCGTATTTAACGTAACAATACAATACAATAAAATGGGTAACAACCATCCAAACAAACTGTTGTTACGGGTTGCATCCGCCCATAGTATGGTCTAAGGTACAATGCTCGAAATAATTAATTTTTGGTGTGAATGTGAATATAGATTTTAAAACAAATTAAAATAAAATTTATATTTTCAAAATAAAAAATTAAGAATACTCGCTTTGTCTCCTCAAACAGTAATAGTGTCACGAAAAAATTTAACAGAGAGATATCTTTTAGGAATTAAAGTTTGAGACGAATAATTTTAGTGTTTACAACATTAGCTTTGCATATTAAGCCGATATGGCAACCTATTTTCTTACGCTATTAGATTAAGTTGACTTACAATAATAGATAATTATGCATATTTAAGCTGATACAACAACCTATAAAATACAGTAATAACATGTGATAGCTAGTTAAATTACAATAATAATTTACATATTTAACTTATGAAATCTCCTTTTTAAGGTAGATTAAGTCGTTAATTAAAGAAAGATTAATAGGTCAATAGGTATCATGTAGGAAGGGAAAATGGTATTTGAAATTTAGAGTTGTGTTTGGACATGAATAAAATTTTGGGTTATTTTTGAAGTTTTGTGAGTGATTTGAGTGAAAATTTTGAAAAACAGTTTTTTTGAGTTTTTCAAATTTTCGAAAATTTTCAAAATACGTCTTCAGGTAAAAAATTTATGAACCAAAGCTGATTTCGGAAAAAGTTAAAAACATTTGGAAAAAAAAAAAAGAAAAAATTTCTTTATGTCCAAAACGGGCTCTTAGATTCTTTCTTATCATAGTTCCTGCAATCACGCTAATAGGTGTGGACAATACATAATGACAAGATTTTGACCAAACTATGATTGCTCCACTTTAATAATCTTACTATTTCTTTACAATGATAAATAAATAGATTAATCTTTTATGGCCAATTTCGTAGCTATAGGTTACTAGAAAAAAACAAATTGGTTAGATGAGGAGGAAACAGAAAAATTAAATATGAAAAAAAATTAATATTCAAGGTACGTTATCCCAAAATTATAGTTGCACATCTTATATGGGATAGATTTTTGCATAAAATGTATATCAGTATTAGTTAATAATTAATAACTAAATAGAAAATTATTATTTTAATCACGATAACGTGACGATTCCTGAGAAAATATTCTCGAGTTGAAAACATTTTCTTTTAGCTTTGTTTTTGTGCGTGAATTTTACGCTTTGAGTTGAGTACATAGCCTATTATTCTGGCCTCTTATTGTTTACCCTCAAAATCTGATAACAATTGAAGTTATACGCGATTTTAAGGATATGTAATATAACTTGATACAAATTAAGAAAATAAATTAATATTGAAATTAATGATAAGAAAACAAATGCAAATCACATAAATTAGACAGCCTTAGCCTTGGAATTTGATCACCCTCGAGCCAAGAAATGCCTCAACTGATATTAGAACAAAATAACAAGATGAGAACAAAAAATAATAATGTATTGCTTTTTGGTGCGTATTCCAATGTCGTTCACAAATAATCAAGCCTCCTTTTATACAGTAAGGCGCGTCCTACTCTTGATAAAATTTTATAAAAGATAAAAAATCTCATGATTTGTTAATTAATCGGTCTCTTCTTGATACGTGCCGAGATTTACGCCGTGATCTCCAACCGATCGCGGATATTTCGGCCTCCCGTTATTTGGCTCAACAAAGTTCCCTCTATCTTATTCAGTCCCGAAGTCACGAGTTCAACGATTTAACTTCGCGCTTTGGTTCGATATAACTCGAGATCGAGTTTTAACATGTCACGTTTCAGTCTTGACTTATCATACAATATACGAACTCGGTTTCGACAATATACACTTATACTATTACATATATAAGGAATGAAAAACTCAAAATAAAATCACACTTAATTTATATTTAGGAATTAACTTCCACTCTCTAATTATTAGGTGCACTCACCAAGAAAAATATAAAAATATGTAAAGAATGGAGGTCAAACGTAAGGTGAGGTGCAAAACGGAGTCATCCGACAAGAAAGACCAAAGTTTTTCATTTGTCTTGTAGTATTTCAGCTCAAAAATGATTTGTTCATTTATTTTTTTGTTTAATTTTACTTAAATTTCCTAATGAAAGTTACGATTTTTTATAAGTAGTTTTTATTTGGTAGCAGCATCACTAATTTGTTAGTCTTTTATACCACCAGAATATGATTGGATAAATATGATATTTTTCATCATTAATCAAAGGTCCCTGATTTGTGTTCTGAAAATAGAAAAAAAATTTAGTAGGGAGCGTTTCCCTCTTCAATAAACCTTATGCTGTGTGAATTCGAATTAGTCCAGGCACTAATATGAATACTAGACGGCAGACACCGGTGAAACGCTCCCAAAAAAAAAGTCTCTTATAATTCGAGCGAGTGTAATTTATTATTAATTTTCATGATTGGCAAAGAAATTCATTGCGTAAAAGATTTTTAAAGGTGGATAAGATGAATTTATTTTTATTTTTTTGTTGGCCGTTGTTGAGAGGTTGTCATGTTGTATCAATGTTGCATTTTAGCAAGCGAATTTCATGGCACGTATTATGATTAACAACTAACCCCAATTTTTCATGTGACTTCAGCCTACCTTATCGACCTTATTAGTATTATATTACGAAGTTAATTTAATTTTTGTGATATAATTATTTAATCAATGACTTTTCTTGTCGTTTTCGGGAATACATTTATGTAATTTCATTCTTTATTACATAATAATCATTGATATGATAGTTCAAACGATATCGGTTCATTTTTTATCACATTCAACGCTATCAAACATTTTTTTGGATTAAATATGGATAAGAGAGAGAGATAGAGAGTACGAGACTGATATATTATGGGGAAAGGAGAAATTGATTTAAATTTTATGCATAGACAGCGTATATTATGTTATCAATATGCTTTAGCTCGTTATAGTGAATTATCATGATTTTTTGGATTATTAATTGACATAACATACATAGAGTTAAGTATGTATAGTTGATTTTAAATAACTTAGATAGTGTAAAAGCTTCCGACACGGTCCACCACCACTAGAGGTGGACTTTATAATCAGAGTCACCGGCACCCAAAAAGTTCGGCAAAAATTTCATATATATAAGGGTGTGTTTGGTATGAACGAAAATCTAGAAAATATTTTCATGGAAAATGAGCGGTTTTATCACTTTTTTTCCCTTGTTGGTTGGTGAGTGAAAAACTTTTTACGAAAAATATTTTTTAGTGTTTGGTTAGAGAGTAGAAAATATTTTTTTTATACTACTCTCCTCACCTCTTCCCCCAAGTCTCCATGTTTCCTTCCCCCCCCCCCCCCCCCCAAATACCCAACGTTTTCAGGACTCTATTTTCTCCAACAATTTAATTATTTTTCTAAAAATTCACACAAAACCAAAGGAACTAATGTGCTACTTTATTTTTTTACGCAAAAAAAGATTGAAATTTATGCTTCATAACTATAAAGAAAATACTCTTTTTTTGGTTGAAAAAGAAAGCACTCTTTCTATAACATAAAAGTAAAGTAATTATTTTATTGAAATAAAAGAAAATACTTTTTCTACATCATGAAAAGAAAATATTCATTTTGTTGAAATGAAAAAAAATATTTATCCTACAACATAAAAAGAAAATACTTTTTTGTTGTTGAAATGAAAGAAAATACTTTTTCTACATCATGAAAAGGAAACACTCATTTTGTTGAAATGAAAAAAAATACATTTTCCACATCATGAAAAGAAAGTACTTTTTGTTAAAATATGAAAAAAAATACTTCTTATATCATGAAAAGAATATAATCATTTGTTGAAATGAAAATTTTTTTTATCTATAACATGAAAAAAAAGTACTATTAATAATATTTTTATTTAGGGTGGGGCTGGAGGGCGAGGGTAGGATTGGGGCGAGGCGGGGGTTGGGGTGGGGTGGAGTGGGTAGGTGGGGGTGGGAAAGGTTGAAAATAAGCCTTAAATATGTTGTCTAATTAAGCTGATGGTTTACCTAGCGCTAGGGGTGTTCAAACCGAACCGGAAAACCGCACCAAACCGAAAAACCAAACCAAACCTGTGACGACCCGGCCAGTCGTCTCATGAGGTACCGCTCCGTTTTCCCCATTTCTGCTTCTTTATGCTTCGTTATCCGTATTTTATGGTATCGGGTTAGTCGGATCAAGTCAGGAACGATTTTGGTAAGGTTTGAGACACTTAGTCTCTTTTAAGGGAGTTTGAGTTGGAAAAATCAACCAGATGTTGACTTATGTGTTAGAGGACTCAGATGTGAGTTCCGATGGTTCGGTTAGCTTCGGGAGGTGATTCATGACTTAGGAGTGTGATCGGAACGGGTTTTGGAGGTTCGGAGTAGAATTAGGCTTGAATTGGCGAAGTTGATGTTGTGGCGATTTCCGGTTGATAGGCGAGATTTTGATATAGGGGTCGGAATAGAATTCCGAGAGTTGCAGTAGCTTCGTTGTGTCATTTGGGATGTGCGTCTAAAATTTCAGGTCATTCGGACGTGGTTTGGTTGGGTTTTTGATCAAAAGCGTATTTCGGAATATTTTAGAAACTTAGGCTTGAATGCGATGTGATTTGGTATATTTGATGTTGTTTGAGGCGTTTTGATGATTGGAACAAGTTTGAATAAGGTATTTGGTTATGTTTGTGCTTTTGGTTGAGGTCCCGGGCCTCGGGATGATTTCGGGTGGTCGTCGAAGAAGTTGAAAGGTTATGGCAGTTGCTGAGATTTTTCTGCTTCTGGTGTTTTCACACCTACGGTTTGGGGACCGCAGGTGCGGCGCCGCACGTGCGGAAGGGAAGCCAAAGAAGCGGATTTGAGAGAAAGAGCCATGAGCCGCAGATGCGGTAGTTGGACCGCACCTGCGGAGTCGCAGGTACGGAGATTGGATCACAGATGCGGAAGGGCCCGTTAAGTGATTTCCGCAGAAGCGGAAGAGAGACCGCATATGCAGTATCGCAGAAGCAGCAATGGTTTCGCAGATGCGGAACAACTAGGCAGAAAGTATAAAAATGGGTTCTTCGCGAATTTTGGGATATTTCACCATTTTTGACTTCAGCTTTGGAGCTTTTTGGGCGATTTGAGAGGGGGATTTCAAGAGAACTTCATTGAGGTAAGGAATTTGGACCTAAAACTCGTTCCTATGCTATTATTTCATGGATTTAGAGCTAGAAATTATGGAAATCAAAGGTTAAAATTGGGGAAACTAGGGCTTGAGAACTTAGGCTTTTAATTGTGGATTTGAAGGACCATTTGGGGTCGGATTTGAGAACTTTTGATATGTATGAACTCGTGGGGAGATAAGGAATCTATTGATGTAAAAATTTCTGAATTTCGAGACGTGGGCCCGGGGGTCGGGTTTTGGTAATTTCAGGATTTGTGCCCTTTGTTGATTGTTTTCGCTTGGATTTTGTTCCCTTAGCATATGTTGACGTACTCGTTCTGATTTTGGATAGATTCGACGTGCGTGGAGGCCGATTCGAGGGGCAAAGACGTCGCGAGCTAGAGATTTAGCCAATTCGAGGTGAGTAATGATTGTAAATGATGTTCTGAGGGTCTGAAACCCCGGATTGCACATCGTAGTGCTATATTGAGGTGAGGCACACTCTTGATGACGAGCGTGGGGTCGTGCACTATTGGGGATTGTGACTTCGTCCATCCTGATTGATGATTTTACCGCGTATTTGATTGGAAACTATTTGCTATCATCATTACTTGGGCTGAATGCCATATTTGGGCCTAGTGCCAACTATTTGAACCCTTCAGGGATTTTATTACTATTTTCTCACTGCTTTGACTTTATACTTGAACTCAGTCATATAATTTTCCACTGTTTTCATACTCAGCCATGTTTACTTAGTTTTAAGACTTAAATGATATTTTAAATCATATTTAGGGCTGGGCATCATGTTTTACTATTGCCCGAGTGGCTTATGTGATTTTGACTGAGTAAGGTCGAGGGCCTGTGTTGTGAGGATACTTTTGGGTCGGGCTGCACGCTGCAACGGAGATACACTGATACTGATATGAGGCTGAGGGCCTAAGATGTGTACGCCACGAGGTGGCTTGATTGATATGAGGTCGGGGGCCTAGTTTGATGCCACGAGATGGCTTGTTATTACGCTTGGGCCGTAAGGGGCCCCTCCAGGAGTCTGCACACCCCCAGTGAGCGCGAGTACCCATTATGATGTGAGATTGAGCCCGATGGGCTGTTATTATTCCGAGATGTTGCCCGAGGGCGGATGTGGTGATATTGTGCCCGATGAGCGAACTTTTATTTGCTTACTCTACCTTAATTACCTGTCAATTACTTGTTTACTTGTTGAAAAAGGATTTTACTTGACTTTCCACTGTTTTACTGCTTTTAAACGGTTTTAATGCTTCATTATAGAATGCCTTGTGCCTTACGTGTTTTCTTACTTTCAGTCGTTATTTACATTTGTTACTCACTGAGTTGGAGTACTCACTTTACTCCCTACACCCTTGTGTGCTGATTCAGGCGTAGCTGGTTTCGCTCCCGAGTGCTAATTCCTCCAGCTTCAGGCGGGCTTTCCGAGATTACGAGGTAGATATTGACGTCCGCAGCCCCGTGTCTCTACTCCCTTATCGCTTCTACTTCCCTTCAGACAGTTGTACTAGTTATGGATTTGGCAGAATTGCATTATGACTTATAGATGCTCATGACTAGTGACACCCGGTTAGGGCTGTGTATGGGTGTTCTTCCGCGTATTTATGTTATCATTATTATTTCGGATTTATTTTATCATGATTAGACCATTTCTTAAATGCTTAACTGTTAATAATTGGAGAAATGGGAAGTGTCGGCTGGCCTTGTCTTCACGAGAGACGCCATCACGACCAGGTCCGGGTTTGGGGTCGTGACAAAACCGATTAAAAAACCCGACTAGGTTTGGTTTGACTTGGTTTGGTATTGAGTAAAAAATCCGAACCAAACCGACATATAAATATATAAATTTTATTTATATTTTTAAGACTTTATAGTGAATTTTCTTTAGAAAATATGGAAATATTTAAGATCTTCTCATGTATTAACCTTGAAAACGTAAATTAACGAAAAATTATTGTTAGACGACTAAGAAAATAACTATCATGTGTTACTAAAAAAATTCTCCCATTAGAATATTTTAATAGATCATATATTTGCCAATTTTTTCCATATTTACTAAACATATATTCACTTATCAAAACTTTATCTATAATTTTAACAAAGTACGATTGAAATAATATTCATGATTTCATGACCAACATGCCAACTACTTCTTCCAAATTCTTTAGCTTATGTGTTGATTTCAGAAGTCCTGAGGATGCTTTTGATAAAAATTATGTTTGTTTAAAATCTGATGATCTTTAGTATCAGTAATACCCTTATGAACTTATGATGGTTTTATAAGTTTAAAATATATATTTTTATTTCTGGCTTGAATTTTCTAGGCAACGACTAATACTCTTGAATTTTAGTATTTAATAGATAAGATTTTTATTTCCTTAAAAATAATATACTATTTATTCTAAATTGACGTAGCAAGAAAGAAAAAAATAACCCCCGGACAAAAATGCAACAAAAAATAACAGCTCAATTATAAAGTAGCATATTTTTCATAAGAGATTTGCTATGACTAATGTTATTGACCAAAGCAACCTAAATAAACTATAACTTCTTTTGTTTTATTTCATGTGTCTTTGTTGATTTGTTATGGAGCTTAACGAAGTAAAGAAGATTTTTTAATTTTGTGGCCTCAAACAACTTTGAATTTGTGGTCTTAAACATGACACGTGATGTTAGACCGAAAGAGTTACCAAATATAAAAAGTGACATTGTTTTTTTCGAAATAAACTAAAAAGAAAAATAAGACATATAAATTAAATATACAGAGTTATTAAATTTTATTGTAATTAAAATATACGGTGTCATTTTCCAATTTTATTTATTGAGCACAAGCCTCATTCACGAGAAGTTTTATTTTGTGTCTCATACAACTTACACTAGTTGTATGAGGTTCCTTTTTGTCTCACAAATTTGTGGACAACAATCTTACACTTTTGGGTCCACAGAAATCTGGGTCCACAAAATTGTGACACAAAAAAGTTGCCTCATACAATTAGTGTCAGTTGTACGAGACACAAAATAAAAATTTTCCTCCTTCACTAGTACTATATTGTTATGAATAGTTTGTACATTGGATACTACTTTGGATACTGCATTGGATACTACATTGGATGCTACATTGGATGCTACATTGGATGCACATGTTGTAAATAACTTAAAGATTAAATTTCCTATTTTATGTCCATCATCTTTACTTTTTATGCCTATAAAAGGCCATGTAATTGCAATGAAAAATTACACCAAAGTGAAAGAAGAAAACACTTCTCCATTCTCTCTATCTTTTCTTGTTTATATTTTACTGCATTGCTTTTATTTTATAACACGTTATCAGCACGAAACTCAAATTTTATTCTTAACTCCCGCTAAGTTGAGCCATATTTTATTAAGGTATGTATCATTATAATCATTTTATTTATGGCAATACATATCATATGCTCATTGTTTGAAGATTACTTGTGCGCTTGAGCATCTTAAATAGTTTAAGTACATTGCAGTGATAAAATAACTATTTCCTTCCGTGCTCAACTCTTAGAGGACCTCAAAGTCATCAAACTAGCTATGCACTAATGTCATACTTATAATATTCATGGACTCCCTAGATCAAAACATATCTTTAAGGCATTTTGAAGAACTGTGAGAAATAAATTGACAAGCAATAATTTTATAGTTTAATTACTTTATATTTATTGGAACATATAAATAATGTTAGTCACATTCAGTTCTATTAACACATATATATCAATAATATAAAGTGAAATGAAACAAGTATGTAATTTCTACTTTATGACAAGAATAAAATGAAATAGTAGATTGTTAACATGATATAGCTCTATTTTCATTTCTTTTACCTTAATCGTTTTGTTTTCATTAATTGTTTATTATTATAATTATTTCTCTAACTTATTCATCTTTTATGATAGTTTTCACTATGTCAAATTTATCAAAACTTGAATTTGTGGCACTTGACATTACCGGGAGGAACTATTTATCATGAGTTCTTGATGCTAAAATTCACCTTGACGCTAAAGGTCTTGGAAATACTATTATACAAGGAAATGAAGCATCAAATCAGGATAAAGCGAAGGCCATGATTTTCCTTCGTCATCATTTACATGAAGGGTTAAAAACTGAATATTTAACCGTAAAAGATCCACTTGAATTATGGATTAATTTGAAGGATCGATATGACCACCTAAAACTTACGGTATTACCGAAAACTCGGTATGAGTGGATACATTTAAGGTTACAAGACTTTAAAACCGTAAGTGAGTATAATTCTGCTATCTTTAAAGTAAGTTCTCTATTAAAATTATGTGGAGACACTATCACAGATGAGGACTTATTGGAAAAAACATTTTCTACTTTTCACGCTTCAAATGTGGTGCTACAACAACAATACCGTGAAAAAGGTTTTAAGAAATATTCTGAGTTAATCACATGCCTACTTGTGGCTGAGCAGAATAATACTCTATTAATGAAAAATCATGAAGCCCGTCCCACTGGGTCAGCTCCATTTCCGGAAGTGAATGCTGTAGCAACATATGATAAGTTTGAAAGAAAACAAAATAATTACCGTGGTCGTGGACATGGTCGTAAACGTGGACGTGGCAGGGGGCGAAACAATTATCGTCATTATGGTGGAAATAAATTGGAGAACAATGTGAATGCTGTAGCAACATATGATAAGTTTGAAAGAAAACAAAATAATTACCGTGGTCGTGGACATGGTCGTAAACGTGGACGTGGCAGGGGGCGAAACAATTATCGTCATTATGGTGGAAATAAATTGGAGAACAATAAGGGTTCTCAAATTAATCATTCAAAAGGTAAAGCTAGTATGTGTCACCGATGTGGTATGAGAGGTCATTGGGCACGCATTTGTCGTACGCCAGAACATTTTGTCAAACTTTATCAAGCCTCCCTCAAGAAAAAAGAAAATAATGTGGATGCGCACTTGACCTTTCAAAATAATGATGATGAAGCATGTCCCTCAAATAAATATGATTCTAAGGCACATCTTGCATATAAAGATAATTATTTTGAAGGTCTAACAAATATTACTCATTTAGAAGTTGGGGACTTCTTTGAGGATATTGATTGAAGAACTAATCATCTTACTGAGGAATGAAGCTATAAAAGTTGTTATGTTTATGTTTGCAATTAGTTTATTTTTCTTGAGTGTATTTTCTTAATGCATCATGTGTTGCTAATTTCTACATTTCTAATGTATTTCTTAATGTTTTTTTTCCTGCTTGTCTTTCATATTTCTTATGATGTATTATTTGTCTTTTTTATGAAGAATATGAAAATTCCCCAGTCTTCAGTTGGACTCAAGATTAATAAAGATGATATATGTCTTCTGGATAGTGCTACAACACACTCTATTTTAAAAGATAAGAGATATTTCTCTTATTTGGTAATGAAAAAAGCGAATGTTAATACAATATCCGGTAGTACAAGATTAATTGAAGGTTCTGGAAGAGCCAATTTATTACTACCAGGAGGAACAAATTTGGTTATTGATGAAGCACTATATTGTAGTAAATCTCAAAGAAACTTATTAAGTTTCAAAGATATTCGCCAAAATGGCTATCATATTGAGACTACAAATGATGAAAAGATTGAATATCTTTATATTACTACAATAATGTCTGGTAAGAAATATGTGCTTGAAATGTTACCTGCTCTTTCCTCCGGCTTATACTACACAAGTATTAGCAGGATTAAAACACATGCCGTAGTAAACGAGAAGTTTACTAATCAAGATAATTTTATTATTTGGCATGACCGGTTGGGCCATCCTGGTTCTAATATGATGCGTAAAATAATTGAGAATTCACATGGACATGCAATGAAGAATCAGAAGATTCTTCAATTTAAGGAATTCTCTTGTGTTGCGTGTTTTCAAGGAAAATTAATTATTAGACCATCAACTATTAAAGTTAGGATGGAATCCCCTGCATTTCTGGAACGTATACAGGGTGATATATGTGGGCCCATTCATCCTCCATGTGGACCATTCAAATATTATATGGTTTTGGTAGATGCATCTATAAGATGGTCACATGTGTGATTACTATCAACTCGCAATATGGCATTTGCGAGATTGTTGGCTCAAATAATAAAGCTAAGAGCACAATTTCCAGATTATGCAATTAAGACAATTCGTCTTGATAATGCCGGTGAGTTTACATCTCAAGCCTTTAATGATTATTGTATTTTAACTGGGATAACAATTGAGCATCCGGTTGCTCATGTTCATACACAAAATGGTCTAGCAGAATCATTGATCAAACTCCTCCAATTAATTGCTAGACCAATGCTTATGAGAACAAAACTTCCCATTTCAGTATGGGGTCATGCTATTTTGCACGCAACAGCACTTGTGCGGATAAGGCTCACAAGTTATCATAAAGTCTCCCCATTGCAATTGATTTTTGGTCAGGAACCAAATATTTCCCATCTTAGGATCTTTGGTTGTGCGATATATGTTCTAATTGCTCCACCACAACGCACAAAGATGGGTCCTCAAAGAAGGTTGGGGATATATGTTGGATATGAATCTCCTTCTATTATAAAATATCTAGAGCTGATGACTGGAGATTTATTTACGGCAAGATTTTCTGATTGCCATTTTAATGAATCAGTATATCCAACATTAGGGGGAGAAAATAAGCAGCTGAAAAAGAAGATAGATTGGAATGCATTATCACTGTCTCATTTAGATCCTCGAACAAATCAATGTGAACAAGAGGTTCAAAAGATTATTTATTTACAAAATATTGCAAATCAATTGCCAGATGCATTCACTAACCTACCAAGGGTGACTAAGTCACATATTCCAGCTGCTAATGCTCCAATTCGAGTTGATATCCCGACAGAACAATTAATTAAAGCAAATGAGTCTAAGTCATGCTTGAAACGTGGTAGACCAATCGGTTCTAAAGATAAAAATCCTCGAAGAATAAAAGGAGCAAGTGATCAAAGTGAACATAACACAGAGGTAGTGGCTCAAGAAAAGCCCCAAGACGTAACAAATGATAAGACCTTAGGGGAGGTCCAGGTACCTAAAAATAATGAAAATGAAGAGATATCAATAAGTTACGTCTCAATCGGGAAAAGATGGAACCGAAATAATATTGTTATCGATAACATTTTTGCTTATAATGTTGCTGTTGAAATAATGCAACAAGATGAGGATCTTGAACCAAAATCTATCAATGAATGTAAACAGAGAAATGATTGGCCAAAATGAAAAGACGCTATCCATGCAGAGTTAACTTCACTTGGAAAACGTGAAGTCTTCGGACCCATAGTTCGAACACCTGAAGGCATAAAGCCAGTAGGGTATAAATGGGTTTTTGTGCGAAAACGAAATGATAAAAATGAAGTCGTTAGATATAAAGCACGACTTGTGGCACAAGGGTTTTTCCAAAGGCCTGAAATTGATTATATGTAGACATATTCTCCTGTAGTGGATGCTATCACCTTCAGGTATCTCATAAATATGGCAGTACAAGAAAAATTTGATATGCATCTAATGGATGTTGTTACAGCCTATTTGTATGGATCATTAGACAACGAAATTTTTATGAAAGTACCTGAGGGATTTAAAGTTCCAGAAGCATATAAAAATTTTCGAGATATTTGTTCAATAAAGCTTCAGAAATCTTTATACGGATTGAAACAATCAGGACGTATGTGGTACAATCGCCTGAGTGAATACCTGTTGAAAGAAGGGTACACGAATGATCCAATTTGTCCCTGTATCTTTATAAAAAGGTCTGGATCTGAATTTGTTATAATCGCCGTGTATGTTGATGATTTAAATATCATTGGAACTCCTAGGGAGTTTCCAAAAATAGTAGACTGTTTGAAGAAAGAATTTGAAATGAAAGATCATGGAAAGATAAAATTTTGTCTTGGTCTACAAATTGAGTATATGAAAGATGGAATATTTGTCCATCAATCGACATACACCGAAAAGATTTTAAAGCGATTCTATATGGATAAAGCACATCCATTGAGTACCCCGATGGTTGTTGTGAGCACGTGATTTTTGTTTTCGCGACAATCACTCCAAAAGAAACGAAAATAATAGCAATTGGTCTTGCTGTACAATTTTTGGATTTTTACGTGGCATTTTGTTAATTATCTATGATTTTTGCCCATTTTTTTTTATTATTATTAAAACAAAATACAAAAAATGTGTGTGTCATGTGCAGTTTGAACCGTAATCCGGTTATTAAATGGAAAATCATAAAATATGCATTTTTGTCCTTATTGTTGCCTTGGTTGATTTTACCTACTTTAAATATTTTAATATGTGTGTAATAATTACATTAAGTGTTAATTATTGGTGTTTAATTTTATTTAATTAGGTTTTGTGTTTTTAAAATTAGGAAAATAAAAGAAGAAGGATTTTTTCGGATTGGTCCAGGCCCAAAGCAAAACAACGAGCCCAAACCCAAATCATCCGGTCCAGATCAGTTCAGCCCCAAGAGTATCTCAAACGACGTCGTTTGGGTCATGCTTGATCTGGGCCGTTGATCTCAGAATGATCAACGGCCGAGATTACATCCCCCGTACCCACGAACAAAACCGACCCATTCCACTTGGACCAACCCGACCCTAGTACTAAACCAAACGGCACCGTTTGGATTAATCTTTAAATCCAGGCAGTTGATCTCGAGTGATCTAACGGCCAAGACCCAACCATCTACCCCGTATATAAACCCTTCCCCCTTCACCCCGCGCCTAAACTAACCCCCCCTGCCTTAGGTCGGCCCCTTCACAGACCAACCCCTTTGAACCCTAGCCGCCCCCTTTCCCCTCACCATTAACCCCGGCGGCATGAACGCCGGTGACCCCCACCTTAACACCCCAGGACCACCTTGACACCCTGAGCATGAATCCATCAACCACTTAGCTCGAATCCCCTCCCACCTTCTCGAATCTTCATTTGAAGATTCGAGTTGGACCTCGACTTACACCGATCTACCCTAGATTCATACCAGACAGTCCCCAGACCTCCCGTGTGACCAAACCATGCTTGGTTTGGTCCGAATCTAACCAAGGAAACCCAAAACCCAAATTTACCCTTAGGAACACTAGAAGTTCTCATGCCTGGTTTGTGTCCGTTTAAGCAAGTGATTAGGGTCTAATGGACCTTAATCGAAGTGTTCTCAGTTGAGAACACTTCGATTAAAGTCCGTTCAACCCCAAGAAGGTTCATTTCAAACACGAGCTGGTTTTCTGATTTTTTCAAGGACTTTAAGGTAGGTGTGTTTTTCTTTCCTCGATTCAGTACATGTGTTGTTAAAGGTCTGTTCGTATGGCCAAATGTTTTGTTTAATTTGTGTCTTTTAAATTTTATCAACTGTTGTTGTCCATCTATGTGTTTGATCGAGTTTGTCTTCTATTCACTGATAATGTGTATATGTGTATGAGCTGTGCAATCAATTGAACTTTGAAATTGACTGATTAATTGATTCACCAGTACAACTTTTGCTTAGTCAGTACAATTTGAATTGTATGTTGATACTGTTAGAGTTCTGATCATGGCTTTCGATTGTATATGTTGTAATTAGTATAGTCGAGTCGATACACATCGTCAATAAGTTCAAAACTTTGAATGATAATAATTTGATTGGTTTTTCTGTTGAAATCCTACTTAAATCAAATTAGGAATTGAGTTTAACTACTTATAGTTGTTGTACTTGAATCAGAAATTTAAGGGTCTTGGTCTGTAACTGCAGTCTGAATTGGGGGCATGTGCACTTGTGCACAACATGTGCATAAAGGCCTTTGTTAAGATTAAAATAGTTTGACAGCATATGCTGTCAGATTATATTCTTGCTGCCCATATTTGCTTTTAGTTTAATAAGCTAATTAAAAGGGCTGTCAGGAATCTCATGGGAGGGGTTTCATATTTTAAAATTTTGAGTGCAAAAACAGCAAGAACGATAGGGGGTTCTGATGTGTTTTAACAGGCTGTGAATAGCTGATGTTAGGCTATAAAAAGAGAGACTGATTTAGGAGAAAGAGGGGGATGAGACTGGATTTTGAGGGATTTTAGGAGAATAGATAGACAGAGAGATAAAGGAAGGAATGCATATACATTGGGGGATTGGATATACATACAGAGAGGATTGAAAAAGGATAGAACTGATTTTAGGAAAATACAGATAGAGAGAGAGGTTAAGAGATAGAAAACATACAGTCAACAATTAGAAACTGTTTCTTCCTATTGTTGTCTGGGTTTCATTTGTTTTTCAACTTGTTCAAACAATTCTGATTCTTTGAAGTTCCAATTGAGTCTACTGGTTGAGTGTTTTCATTGGTTTATTGCTGGTTCTGATCTGCCTGGAGTTTTAATTCTATTCCACTGTGGGCTGCTGTCATTTGGCTACCTTTTCTATCGGCCACAGTTGCATTCTTGCACTCAAGCCTGTTCTGCTGTGTTGTTCTGTTTGCTGCTGTTACTTTGTCTGTTGTTGTTACTTTGTGCCCTGCTGCTGCTGATTTTCCTTATCTCTTTCTTCTTCTCCTCTGCATTTTCAACATTCCAGGTACACATTTCGAGTCCCATATTGGTGTAACTGAAACAGTTTGAAAGCATGAAATGAAAGATGTTGAAGAAGTTTAAGTATTTGTTGTAATACTCATGGTATATTGATGGGCTCGTATAATTGATTTGGTTTGTAATCCAATAGCATGAAAGGATAGTTAATTGATACTTAACTGAGTTTTAGTCTCTTGTGTTTTAGTTTATAGTTGTTCATTGGTACAAGGTACGTAATTGTACAGTACACATAATGCACGGATAATTGACATAGTGACTGACCAAGACTCCTTTTCAGCTATAATGATATGCATAGGATAGAACACTTCAACTTTATACAATGCTGTTCTGTTTTATTATAGTTCTTTTATCGGGTCCCGTTAAGCAGTATATAGGATCACGTTCGAATCCCCATTAGTAACAATGCCTAGTAGTCAATTCCTTTAATCTAGCTTAAATAAGTTTAGTTAAATTCAATTCAAAAAATGTTTGGATGTAAGTGTAGCGTTTCATCAGCTTGTATGTAAATTTTTACCAAATTAAAAGCAGGCTCCACGAGGTATGACATTCTTCATCTTGTAGACAACTAACCAGATGATTAACAGGAAATCCGGATTTGGCTAAAAAGCATGCAATTGAATTAGCACGTACCTTTTCCTTTCTATTTTTTAGAGACAAATATAATAGAAATGTAGCCACTTTAGGATATCCCTTTTAAAAATAATGAGATGAGCCTCGTGCAAATAAAGATACACATTGCGAGGCCCTCAATAATTAATCATAATAAATATTTAGAATTTGGGATGGGCTGTCTAGTGAATTTCCCCGCCTTCTCCAAAGACAATAACGCGTTAGACTCTTTAGGCGCGGTTTAATTAAATTACATCCTTAAATTCGGGTGCGCATTGATGTGACCCAAATCCCAATCTCAACGGAGCCGAAATGTGTTAACAACTACGGGTGCATTGACTGTGACGTGGTTCGAGATGCATTTTCACGACGTTGCATTTCTATAAAAATAAATGACAATAATAAAAGCGGTTTAAACTCAACAGAAGCACGTAAGTCATAACATATATTTAAATCAGATATTTAGTCATTATAATAATTTAAGCGACCGTTCTAGAACCACGGGATTCGAGGGTGCCTAACACCTTCCCTCGGGTCAATAGAATTCCTTACTTAGAATTTCTGGTTCGCAGACTTCATTTGGAAAAGTCGAAAATTTCCTCGATTTGGGATTCAAGATAAACCGGTGACTTGGGACACCAAAAGCCAAACCTTTCCCAAGTGGCGACTCTGAATTAAATAAATAATCTCATTTCGAATATTGTCACTTAAATTGGAAAAACTCCTTCGCGCTTTTATCCTTCGGGGCGGGCGCGCAAAAAAGAGGTGTGACAGCTCTAGCGACTCTGCTGGGGAATTTTTTTTTACCCAGAACCACTGGTTCAGGGTTAGAATTCGAGCTTAGATAAATTGTTATATTTGGTTTTATCTGATTTTTACATGTTTGAGCCTAATGTGCTAAATGCTGCTTTTACCGCTTTGATATTATTTGAACTGTACATATAAACTGTGCCGAAACCTTTCTCTTCTTACCTCCAGGGAGAAGCTCGCTGGACGAGACTCCCTATTCTGTTAGTGTCAATACCTGAAATAAGAATAGGTCGGACAAGTTACAAAGCCGGACGATCTCGCGGGTCCCCGGTACGTAGCCCCCTCCTTGGCTCGAGTTGTCTGCTCGGGTACACAGTCTAGAACGTATACCCAGGTTATAAACCTAGTATAACAAAACCTCTGCTGAGAAATTAAACCCAGAACCACTGGTTCAAGGTTCAAGAATTCGAGCTTAGAATAATTGTTTTATTTAGCTTTATTATCTGATATATATTACATGTTTTGACATAACGTACTAGATGTTGTATTTTACCGCTTTGATATTATCTGGACTGTATATAAACTGTGCCGAAACCTTTCTCTTCTTACCTCCGGGGAGAAGCTCGCTGGTCGAGGCTCCCTATTCTGTTAGTGTCAATACCTGAAATAAGAAAGAGGACGGATAAGTTACGAAGCCGGATGGCCTTTTGGTTCCCAGTAAGTTGCCCCTCCTCGACTCGAGTTGTCCGCTCGGGTACACAGTCTAGAACATATACCCAGGTTATAAACCTAGTATAACGAAACTTCATGCCGGATCCCTAGTAGGAACGTTTATTTGCATCATGTTGCATTTGGCTTAGGGGACTCAACACAGGGGTTGGGTCCGTCTAGGACAGGCAACCTGAAATGAAAAGACCATCCTGCTACATCTTGTTCGTTTTGCGCATTTATTTGCTTCGGATCTGCATGTCGACCGGTTTCTAAAAGATTTTCAAAAAAATATAGCAGCGTAGGGAGATGATTACTTCTTTTTGAAAAAAAAAACGTTGTCCAAGTAGTGTCAAAACCTCGCCGGAATTCAAGATAAAAAAAAATATATAAAAAAAAAATTGTCTTGTAGTTGGATTTATTAGAACATAAAAAAATTACTTTCAAAATAAAAAATATATATATTTATTTAAAAAATAAAAAAAATGGAAAATCAGAATTCAAAAAAAATGTGTTGTTTCTTTCGTAGCACCTCTTTTATAAATTCAGACTAATAGTCTAAATACTTCCTTAAAAAAAAAAATTTAGTCTTTATCTCTTTTCGAAAGAAAATAATAAAAAAAAAATATTCTTGCAAAAAAAAATATATTCTTGCTTTTTCTTTAAAAGATTATATTCAAAAGAGGGTTTAATTGATTTACTCTATTCACGATGGCGAGAACTACGCCGGTTTGATTCTCACAGGGTATGAGATACGTAGGCAACCCTCATCGGGTCCAACCTCCCCTTTTTCAGAAATAGCCAAAATGTTAGAATTTTAATTTATGAGTCAGGTGACGCCGTTTTGTCAAAAATAGCCGAATGTTCCCGAAAGGGACGCCGGAAGGCTGATTTTGCACAAACAACCATTTTCGGTCATTTTGAACTCTGACCAATTTGCCCGACAGCCTTGGAATCCTCGTCCCCGAGGCTCTGTGAGGCCATGTTCCCAATGTCGTGTCACCATAAAAAAAAATATATATATATATATATATATATATATATATATATATATATATATATATATATATATATATATATATATATATATATATAAAATCAAGTGATGCTGTTGTTGTAAAAAACGGCCAAATGTTCCCGAAAGGGACGACGGAAGGCTGACTTTGCATAAACGGCCACTTTTTAAAGTTTTGATCAATTGACCCTCACAGCCTTAAAATCTTCATCTCCGAAGTGCTGAAAGACCGTGTTCGAAAATCGGATCTTTCTTTCTAAAATAATAGTCAGGTCATTTTTAGTCAAATCATTTTTGCTTAAATCACCCTAATAAATGTGCGGGATGAGCACAATGCTAAATGAACACTTGTTTCTTTATCTTTATACTTGTTAGTTTCGAACTACGTAATGATCTAATTCGCGCGGCGTCGTGATACGTAGGCAATCCTCATCAGATCCGGTCACATTTTACCGCAAATATTGAAAACAGTAATAAAAAAGAGAATAAATAGATAAATAAATAAAATAATAAAAAATATATATATAAAAAATAAAAATAATAATAAATAAAAGGGGGAGCCTAAAAGAAGCCGGAATGATGCATGTCTTCGTTGCAGACATGTAGAAATTCATTTAACTGTATAGGTGCATCATGCCCCAACGTGAGATTGCCTATCTGTTATTTGTTTCGAACTAACCACTTGTCTGCTGATGAGTCTTCCAGGTTTTAGAAAGGTAGTTGGTTTGAGGGAAGTCTGGCCTCGCATTCATATTTCACGAGGTCAAAAGAGAGTGTTCAGTTACCCGCTATTAAGACAAAAGGGGGTATTCACACTTACTTCACAGGGTCGAAGGGGAATATAGCGATATTTTCGGAAATTCCTTTGCCGACAATTCCCGTCCCTGATGAGAGTTCGATCTCGGCCGTCCCAACTTTCGAGTCGGCAACTGCTGAGGAAAACAGAATCCTGAGGCTCCACATGATGGAGATGTTGGATGACTGGCATAATGGAAGGGAACCACCAAGTAGTATCCCTGGATTCCCTGAGTTGTTCCACAGAACAAGTGGGATTTCAAACATTCCCATAAGCTACCCAGCTACTCCGTTCGGGTACCCGACCATTTCGGCCCACTCCGCAGGATCACCCTCTGAATCTTGCCCTTGGATGTCAACGACAGATGTCGCTACAAGCATTTTCACCGCACCGTCCTATCCAATCATGGCACAGCCCACTACACACATGCCCAATTTCGACTCTTCCTCATTCACCTTTCCAGCTCCCTCTTTCTCATTGGAACCAACTCGATTCACCACCAACACTCCCCCTCAACAACCTCAATATGAGTTTGCACTGGAGCAGGACCAAACCCCCAAAATTGCTGAACGAGATGAGATGGCCAAAAGAATGAGGAGCCTTGAGCAAAATTTGAAAAATATGCAAGGTTTGAGCGGACAGAAAAGCGTCTCCTATGCTGATCTATGCATGTTCCCTCACGTGCATCTCCCTGTGGGTTTCAAAACTCCAAAGTTTGAGAAGTACGACGGGCACGGCGATCCCATTGCTCATCTCAAAAAATATTGCAACCAACTGCGGGGAGCCGGAGGCAAAGAGGAATTGCTAATGGCATATTTCGGGGAAAGTCTGGTAGGAATAGCCTCAGAATGGTACATGGACCAGGACATGTCCCGATGGCATGTCTGGGATGATCTCGCTAGAGATTTTGTGAGACAATTCCAGTATAACATCGACATCACACCAGACCGAAATTCTCTGTCGAACTTGAAAAAGAAACCTTCAGAAAGCTTCAGAGAGTATGCTATTAAGTGGCGCGAGCAGGCGTCGAGGGTGAAGCCTCCCATGGATGAAGTGGAAATGGTCACTACCTTTCTCCAGGCTCAAGAGTCTGACTATTTCCAAAACATGATGTCAGCCATGGGAAAGCCGTTTGCAGAAGCAATTAAGATTGGAGAGATGGTGGAGAATGGTCTGAAAACAGGTAGGATTTTGAGTCAAGCAGCCATAAGGGCGACCTCCCAAGCCGTCCAAAGCGGGTCCGGAGGAATGGCAAGAGGGAAGAAAAAGGAAGAAACAGCCATGGCAGCCTCAGAAGCAAGGGAATATCGTAATCCCAGGCCCCGTTTTTCGGAAAGAACCTCGCAACACTACTACCCCCACTCAAATGTGACATACGCTCCTCAGCCTTACATGGTCATGAACACCCAGCCTTACATCCAGCGGTCACAGCCAGCCAATCGGGGGCAAGCTCCACATCCTAGGAATCAGCCTCCTCACCAAAACCACTACAATCCTCGACTTCCTCAGAATAATTTCCGTCATCGGGAACCACCCAGGAGACCCAACTATACACCAATCGGTGAACCATATTCCACCCTATTCCCTAAGCTTGTCCAGATGAATTTGTTGCAACCCATACCACCAAACGGGCAGAACCCGGGATCACCATCATATCAACGGGGTGTCAGATGTGCGTACCATTCAGGGGTAGAAGGGCACGACACCAACAACTGCTGGACATTGAAACAAGCTGTAGAGAATCTGTTAGACCAAGGGAAGATTGTGTTGAAAGACGAGGATATCCCGAATGTGACCAATAATCTGTTGCCCGCCCACAACAACGGGGCCGATAATTGGGATGATTTGTGAAGACGAGGAGATTGATCCGGCGCTTAAAGCCATAATTGCTATTGCTAATACAGAAAGGGAGCCCAGGGCAACTCCGGAGCAAGAAAAAGGAATAATTGATGTATCCAAGCAGGCCTCTATGGTATGGGGGACGATCAAACCACCTCGGCCGAACGAGCCAGTATTCGTTGGACGCATACCACAGAAGCCAAGATACAACAAAGAGGAAGGTGATGAGGTGTTCCCGCTCGAGGAGAGTGAGGAAATATGTGAGGCAACGAGGGAAAAGTTATGCGAAATACACATGGTCCAGCCGGGAGAGGGCACTGGCACCGCTGAAGTATCGTACATGTGACCAAGCACCAAGCTTCAAAACTAGAAGGCTACGCCATTCTTGATCAAACGGAAGTCCTAATAAACCTGTCTTGCCACTTTCTCTGCATCACGAGCTACCCCAGGGTGTGACTCAGATGTTTTTCTTTAAGTTTCATGTTTTTAATTTCCTGAATGTCAACCTTTTTCTTTATCTTCCCCAAAATGCCAAGAAATGAAATCAGTTTCATCACTCACTTTCTTCTTATATGTTTCCTTTTTGTGTTCTCTTCAATTCTGATAAATGCAGCTTTAAATAACATGACATGTTTGCGGACTTCATGCCCGGATCACGAGAACTCCGTCAGACTTCAAATAATGAGTCAAAATTTAAGATATAAAGAATTTGAAAAAGTAGGAACAACTAAAGAAAATTGGTTCATGGTTTGGAAAATGTCCGTCACTAAAGCAGAGTTTGAGGGCAGTAAATGGGTTTAGACCCATACAGAATGTTAACCTTAATGACTGCGGTTTGTCACGAGAAATTGTACCAACAAAGAAGGGTCCATACGTTATTGAAAAACATTGCCAAGAGGAGCATTTATATCTGGGCGACGTCGAAAGAAATGACGTCAGCCTTGCTTGGAAAGCAGGTGCAGTGATACGTCTAAATCGCTCTGGCGATATTTTTGCATAGTTTGAGATGATGAAGACTTTCATTCTCGCCACCCAAACACGATCGACCCTTTTGCAAACCCATTTGAGTCGGTTACTCTCCTTTGATTACCCTCTTTGGAACCTGAAAATATTATTGAAAAAAAAAATAAAAAAAAATATATATATACGGAAAGTGAAAAACAAAGCAAATCAGAAAACAACAAATGCAGCCCGAACTACGTTTGACTTGATTCCAAAAGGATACATAGGCAACCTCTCCTTGGGGTTCAGTCACACCAAAACAAAAAACCAGGAATTCCCCCGAAAGTAAAACTGGGGCAGAAGTTATAATGATTCGGCGATGATCCCGCCCAAAAGGTTTCAAAGTTGTAATTCAATCCACATTCTTTTCACCCCAAGCTTTTGTCCAAGTCCTTCTGATCAATCAGCAAAGCGTTTCAAAATGGAAAGTTGGAATTATTTGGGTCTGATACAACAAAATGAGGAGAATAAAATGAGAGAGTCTTGTCGGTGAAAACCTTTGGGCACCGTGAGGCGACGCGAGAAGAGAAATCGAGAATGAGAGAGCTTGTTTAGTAAAAACTCGCAAAGAGTGCTAGCAGGCGACAGTAAGAAGAGAAATGAGAGAGGTCGACTAGCGAAAACCCGCAAAGGGCGTTGTCGGCCAAAAAGATGATTCTACCTCAGAAAGTCCTAGCAAGGCTCCCGGGTTTTGAAAAACATAGATCTGTTTGAGGCATGAGGAAATGCAAGTTCTTGAAGGTCGGGCATCCAGTCCAAAAGGCATGTCATGTCAGTTGAAGCCAGCATACACTCCAGATAAGTCCTTCTTCTCTCCCCGAAAGGGACGCTTCTCTTTAAACTCATATGCTTTCCTTCACATAGTTTTCTTTGAGTTCCTTTTGATCTAACTCTTAATTCCGTAACAATTACAAAGAAAGGTGGCAGGACCGGGTTTTTTTTACAGGGCCCCGTTTGGCAAAAGTCAAATAAAATGTACGGCCTCAGTGGCGCGTCAGTCCCATCCCGACTGGCCATGGTAGTTGATTTGCTTCCAAAGTAAAGACGTTCGAAAGAAAAGAAGAGCCTACGAAGTCAAAATAAAGTTGGAGAGGTTAAGTCCCACGCGATTAGCCACTACGGTTTAGGTTTGAGGATCAAAATCCCTGACACAAAACCGACAAATCCCCACAGGGTATCCCTTTGTTACAAATCCCCACAGAACTCCCCTCGTACAATTCCCCAAAGAGGTCTGCCCCAGCACATCCCCAGCAAGTCTGCTTTAATAAAAAAAAATCCTCACAGAGTTTGCATTAGACAAATACCCACGGAGATTCCCTTGTACAAATCCCCACAGAGTCTCCCTAATAAAATCCCCAAGCAGAACGGGACGGAAAAACCAAAGCCTTACAAGGCAAATAATCACAAAATCTGGAAATGCAAGTCTGAGTAGTCCAAAGGGTTTCGCATGTGAATCCAATCAATGGCAGAACTTCTCAACAAGAATTAGGCCAAGACAAAGCAATTGGAACAGTCAACGTCCCCAAACCAACCGCCGTTTTCAAACTGACAATTTTTCTTTGTTTAGGAAAATTGAGACAGGTGCGACCCAAAGCAGCCGTGCAAGAAGCAGGTGTAGCCCAAAAGAAATAAAACGCGCAAGCATTGAAACAACCTTGCGGCGGAAAACGACCAAAGGTAAGTTTCCCATAATATTTTCGTGCATTTTGATAAATAAAAGGAAATAAAAAAAAGGGAGGTGAACCAAAGAAAAGAAAGAAGACGAGGAATAAAAATGAACATCCCAAAAGAAAAACAAATCATGGTAGCATAGGACCTCATTCCTCGACTATCCCGGTATAAACCACGGATCTCCCTGGCATAACCCAAGGAGCTTTATCTACCCAAATCCCCGGCATAACCCGATGACGTCCCCGGCATAACCCGATGACGTCCCTGGCATAATCCGAGGACTCTTTTCCCTTTCCGGCATAACCCGATGAACCTCCGGCATAACCCGATGATTTCCCCGACATAACTCGAAGACTCTTACCTTTTTCCGGCATGATCTGATGAATCTTCCGGCATAACCCGATGAATCTTCCGGCATAACCCGATGAACCCTCCGACATAACCCGATGAACCCTCCGGCATAACCCGACGAATCTTTCCGGCATAACCTGATGAATCTTCCGGCATAACCCGATGAATATTTCCGGCATAACCCGATGAACCCCCCGGCATGTTCCGATGAATTTTCCGGCATGATCCAATGAACCTTTCGGCATAACCCGATGAATCTTCCGGCATAACCCGATAATCTTCCCGGCATGTTCCGATGAATTTTCCGGTATGATCCGATGAACCTTTCGGCATAACCCGATGAATCCTTTTGGCATAACCCGATAAATCTTCCGGCATAACCCGATGAATCTTCCGGCATAACCCGATGAATCTTTGGCATAACCCGATAAATCTTCCCGGCATGTTCCGATAAATTTTCCGGCATGATCCGATGAATCTTCCGGCATAACCCGATGAACCCTCCGGCATAACCCGACGAATCTTTCCAGCATAACCCGACTAATCTGTCTGACATAACCCGAATAGTGTCCAGCATAACCTGACAGCCTTCCCAATTTAGGGCTCTAATCCCTAAGTTGAACTTTCCCCCCCACCTCGTCATAATTAGGGCTCCAACCCTAAACTGAACTATTCCCATTTGGTCAGCATTAGGGTTTTAAACCTTAAACTGAACTTTCCCTTTAGTCAGCATTAGGGTTTTAAACCCTAAATTGAACCTTTCCCTTTAGTCAGCATTAGGGTTTTAAACCCTAAACTGAACTTTTCTCATTTAGTCAGCATTAGGGTTTTAAACCCTAAACTGAACTTTTTTCATTCAGTTAGCATTAGGGTTTTAAACCCTAAACTGAACTCTTTTCCTTCAGTAAACTGAACTTTTCCTTTAGTCAGCATTAGGGTTTTAAACCCTAAACTGAACTTTTTCTATTCAGTCAGCATTAGGGTTTTAAACCCTAAACTGAACTCTTTTTCTTCAGTCAGCATTAGGGTTTTAAACCCTAAACTGAACTTTTCCTTTAGTCGGCATTAGGGTTTTAAACCCTAAACTGAACTTTTCCTTTAGTCGGCATTAGGGTTTTAAACCCTAAACTGAACTTTTCCCCAGTTGGTCAGCATTAGAGTTTCAACTCTAAACTGAGCTTCTCCCCAGCTAGTCAGCATTAGGGCTTCAACCCTGAACTGAACTATTTCCATTCCGCCAGCCTTAGGGCTCCAACCCTAAACTGAGCATTCATACCTTGTGGCCATATCGTTGATCCGATCCCGAAGTTGGCATTTTGGAAACTGAAATTTTTGAATCCTTTCACCAACTCTATAAACTTCCTGGCAACTAACTCACGAAATTTTCCTAGTAGAACTGGGGCAGAAAATTTCGTTCGTTTGTTTTTCCTCGCAGGTCTGACCTCGAGCCACACGGATCGAAACAACCCACGAGATGAGTCTCAACTCAGAATCAAAGAAGAAAAAGACAAACAGAAGATGTCCCGAGATACCGGAGAAAATGGAAGGCGGATCGCTCCAAAACTTGATCAAGGTCCCGAACTCTGCCAATCACGTCTCACTCAGTATCCCAGAGATTAAACAAGTACATACAACTCGCAAGCATCAAGATTCGGATCGAAGTCTCCAAGCAAAATCAGCTAAGACCCAAGATCAAGTCGCAAAAGAATCATAGATAGGAATCTTGTAACTAGCAGTTGACATGCATATAAGTATTTAGTTTCAATTTTTCTTTGGTTGTAATAAGGCGGTCAGTAAAGCAACGGTGACAACAGCAACAACAGTAACAGCAAGCATTGCAATCCCATGGTAGTCCCAGCTGCAAAAAATTCCCGAACTACATTGACCTGATTCTTGTTTAGCCCAGGATATGTAGAAAATCTTCGAAGCAAAGATTCAGTCAAATCTTTCAAAAAGATGCTTCACACGGAGTAGTCCAATAGGCAAAAGTCGCTCATATCCGCTCACTTTATATTTGCACGAAAACTCTTCGTGTTTCCGAACAAAGAGGGGCAGCTGTGAGCACGTGATTTTTGTTTTCGCGACAATCACTCCAAAAGAAACGAAAATAATAGCAATTGGTCTTGCTGTATAATTTTTGGATTTTTACGTGGCATTTTGTTAATTATCTATGATTTTTGCCCATTTTTTTTATTTATTATTATTAAAACAAAATACAAAAAATGTGTGTGTCATGTGCAGTTTGAACCGTAATCCGGTTATTAAATGAAAAATCATAAAATATGCATTTTTGTCCTGATTGTTGCCTTGGTTGATTTTACCTACTTTAAATATTTTAATATGTGTGTAATAATTACATTAAGTGTTAATTATTGGTGTTTAATTTTATTTAATTAGGTTTTGTGTTTTTAAAATTAGGAAAATAAAAGAAGAAGGATTTTTTCGGATTGGTCCAGGCCCAAAGCAAAACAACGAGCCCAAACCCAAATCATCCGGTCCAGATCAGTTCAGCCCCAGGAGTATCTCAAACGACGTCGTTTGGGTCATGCTTGATCTGGGCCGTTGATCTCAGCATGATCAACGACCAAGATCGCATTCCCCATACCCACGAACAAAACCGACCCATTCCACCCGGACCAACCCGACCCTAGTACTAAACTAAATGGCACCGTTTGGATTAATCTTTAGATCCAGGCCGTTGATCTCGAGTGATCTAACGGCCAAGACCCAACCATCTACCCCGTATATAAACCCTTCCCCCTTCACCCCGCGCCTAAACCAAACCCCCCCTGCCTTAGGTCGTCCCCTTCACAGACCAACCCCTTTGAACCCTAGCCGCCCCCTTTCCCCTCACCATTAACCCCGGCGGCATGAACGCCGGTGACCCCCACCTTAACACCCCAGGACCACCTTGACACCCTGAGCATGAATCCATCAACCACTTAGCTCGAATCCCCTCCCACCTTCTCGAATCTTCATTTGAAGATTCGAGTTGGACCTCGACTTACACCGATCTACCCTAGATTCATACCAGACAGTCCCCAGACCTCCCGTGTGACCAAACCATGCTTGGTTTGGTCCGAATCTAACCAAGGAAACCCAAAACCCAAATCTACCCTTAGGAACCCTAGAAGTTCTCATGCCTGGTTTGTGTCCGTTTAAGCCAAGTGATTAGGGTCTAATGGAACACTTCGATTAAAGTCCGTTCAACCCCAAGAAGGTTCATTTCAAACACGAGCTGGTTTTCTGATTTTTTCAAGGACTTTAAGGTAGGTGTGTTTTTCTTTCCTCGATTCAGTACATGTGTTGTTAAAGGTCTGTTCGTATGGCCAAATGTTTTGTTTAATTTGTGTCTTTTAAATTTTATCAACTGTTGTTGTCCATCTATGTGTTTGATCGAGTTTGTCTTCTATTCACTGATAATGTGTATATGTGTATGAGCTGTGCAATCAGTTGAACTTTGAAATTGATTGATTAATTGATTCACCAGTACAACTTTTGCTTAGTTAGTACAATTTGAATTGTATGTTGATACTGTTAGAGTTCTGATCATGGCTTTCGATTGTATATGTTGTAATTAGTATAGTCGAGTCGATACACATCGTCAATAAGTTCAAAGCTTTGAATGATAATAATTTGATTGGTTTTTCTGTTGAAATCCTACTTAAATCAAATTAGGAATTGAGTTTAACTACTTATAGTTATTGTACTTGAATCAGAAATTTAAGGGTCTTGGTCTGTAACTGCAGTCTGAATTGGGGGCATGTGCACTTGTGCACAACATGTGCATAAAGGCCTTTGTTAAGATTAAAATAGTTTGACAGCATATGCTGTCAGATTATATTCTTGCTGCCCATGTTTGCTTTTAGTTTAATAAACTAATTAAAAGGGCTATCAGGAATCTCATGGGAGGGGTTTCATATTTTAAAATTTTGAGTGGAAAAACAGCAAGAAAGATAGGGGGTTCTGATGTGTTTTAACAGGCTATGAATAGCTGATGTTAGGCTATAAAAAGAGAGACTGATTTAGGAGAAAGAGGGGGATGAGACTGGATTTTGAGGGATTTTAGGAGAATAGATAGACAGAGAGATAAAGGAAGGAAGGCATACACATTGGGGGATTGGATATACATACAGAGAGGATTGAAAAAGGATAGAACTGATTTTAGAAAAACACAGATAGAGAGAGAGGTTAAGAGATAGAAAGCATACAGTCAACAATCAGAAACTGTTTCTTCCTATTGTTGTCTAGGTTTCATTTGTTTTTCAACTTGTTCAAACAATTCTGATTCTTTGAAGTTCCAATTGAGTCTACTGGTTGAGTGTTTTCATTGGTTTATTGCTGGTTCTGATCTGCCTGGAGTTTTAATTCTATTCCACTGTGGGCTGCTGTCATTTGGCTACCTTTTCTATCGGCCATAGTTGCATTCTTGCACTCAAGCCTGTTCTGCTGTGTTGTTCTGTTTGCTGCTGTTACTTTGTCTGTTGCTGTTACTTTGTGCCCTGCTGCTGCTGATTTTCCTTATCTCTTTCTTCTTCTCCTCTGCATTTTCAACATTCCAGGTACACATTTCGAGTCCCATATTGGTGTAACTGAAACAGTTTGAAAGCATGAAATGAAAGATGTTGAAGAAGTTTAAGTATTTGTTGTAATACTCATGGTATATTGATGGGCTCGTATAATTGATTTGGTTTGTAATCCAATAGTATGAAAGGATAGTTAATTGATACTTAACTGAGTTTTAGTCTCTTGTGTTTTAGTTTATAGTTGTTCATTGGTACAAGGTACGTAATTGTACAGTACACAGAATGCACGGATAATTGACATAGTGACTGACCAAATTCCTTTTCAGCTATAATGATATGCATAGGATAGAACACTTCAACTTTATACAATGCTGTTCTGTTTTATTATAGTTCTTTTATCGGATCCCGTTAAGCTGTATATAGGATCACGTTCGAATCCCCATTAGTAACAATGCCTAGTAGTCAATTCCTTTAATCTAGCTTAAATAAGTTTAGTTAAATTCAATTCAAAAAATGTTTGGATGTAAGTGTAGCGTTTCATCAGCTTGTATGTAAATTTTTACCAAATTAAAAGCAGACTCCACGAGGTATGACATTCTTCATCTTGTAGACAACTAACCAGATGATTAACAGGAAATTCGGATTTGGCTAAAAAGCATCCAATTGAATTAGCACGTACCTTTTCCTTTCTATTTTTTAGAGACAAATATAATAGAAATGTAGCCACTTTAGGATATCCCTTTTAAAAATAATGAGATGAGCCTCGTGCAAATAAAGATACACATTGCGGGGCCCTCAATAATTAATCATAATAAATATTTAGAATTTGGGATGGGCTGTCTAGCGAATTTCCCCGCCTTCTCCAAAGACAATAACGCGTTAGACTCTTTAGGCGCGGTTTAATTAAATTACATTCTTAAAACATTGATGTGACCCAAATCCCAATCTCAACGGAGCCGAAATGTGTTAACAACTACGGGTGCATTGACTGTGACGTGGTTTGAGATGCATTTTCACGACGTTGCAATTCTATAAAAATAAATGACAATAATAAAAGCGGTTTAAACTCAACAGAAGCACGTAAGTCATAACATATATTTAAATCAGATATTTAGTCATTATAACAATTTAAGCGACCGTGCTAGAACCATGGGATTCGAGGGTGCCTAACACCTTCCCTCGGGTCAACAGAATTCCTTACTTAGAATTTCTGGTTCGCAGACTTCATTTGGAAAAGTCGAAAATTTCCTCGATTTGGGATTCAAGATAAATCGGTGACTTGGGACACCAAAAGCCAAACCTTTCCCAAGTGGCGACTCTGAATTAAATAAATAATCTCATTTCGAATATTGTCACTTAAATTGGAAAAACTCCTTCGCGTTTTTATCCTTCGGGGCGGGCGCGCAAAAAAGAGGTGTGACAGTTGTGAGATCATTTGATATAAATAAAGATCCATTCCGACATCATGAAAATGATGAAGAGCTTCTTGGTGCCGAAGTACCATATCTTAGTGCAATTGGGGCATTAATGTATCTTGCCAATAATTCCCGACCAGATATAGCTTTCTCAGTAAGCTTATTGGCAAGATTTAGTACTTCGCCAACACAAAGACACCAGAATAGTATTAAACATATATTCAGATACCTTCAAGGGACCATTGATATGAGTTTATTTTATTCAAATGAATCCAAGCCATCATTGATTGGTTATGCAGATGCAGGATATTTGTCTGATCCACACAAAGGTCGATCTCAGACAGGCAATTTATTTACAAGTGGAGGTACAACCATATCATGGTGTTCGACAAAACAAACTATGGTTGCTACTTCTTCAAATCATACGGAGATAATAGCCATTCACGAAGCAAGTCGAGAATGCGTTTGGTTAAGATCTATAACTCAACACATTCAGCAAACATGTGGTCTTTCTTCGAAAGAGAATATTTCAACAATATTGTATGAAGACAATGTTGCATGCATAGCTCAATTGAAAGGAGGATATATCAAAGGAGATAGAACAAAACACATTTCACCGAAATTCTTTTTCACTCATGATCTTCAGAAGAATGGTGAAATAGATGTACAACAAGTTCGTTCAAGTGATAATTTGGCTGATCTGTTCACTAAGGTATTACCAACCTCAATATTTGAAAAGCTGATATATAAGATTAGAATGTGTCGTCTTCGAGACATTAAGTGATTTTTCATCAGGGGGAGTAACTACACGCTGCACTCTTTTCCTTAACCAAGGTTTTGTCCCACTGGGTTTTCCTGGTAAGGTTTTTAATAAGGCAGCAAGCAATGCATATTATAAATAACTATGTACATCCCAATATTTTTTTTGTAAGTTTTTAATGAGGCACATTATCTTACATGGACATCCAAGGGGGAGTGTTATGAATAGTTTGTACATTGGATACTACATTGGATGCTACATTGGATGCCCATGTTGTGAATAACTTAAAGATTAAATTTCCTATTTTATGTCCATCATCTTTTCTTTTTATGCCTATAAAAGGCCATGTAATTGCAATGAAAAATTACACCAAAGTGAAAGAAGAAAACACTTCTCCATTCTCTCTATCTCTTCTTATTTACATTTTACTGCATTACTTTTATTTTATAATATATATATAGAGAGAGAAAAAGTAGGTTTAGTGTACAGACGTGGGGTAGCAATAAGATGGAACGAGGAATGAGACATGGTTTCAGCTGCCTAACTTGACAAACATGCATTGCAGCCAGCAAAAAGATAAAGTGCAACCAAATTTTAATTTTTGTCTCTAAATCAAACCTATACCGAGTCAAGATTGTCTAGTGAGTAGTGAAGTTCTGACCATAATAGAAACAGAAATAATACTTCAAAATTTATTATCTGTTTAATTTTAATTTGTCATTATCTTGGTATATATCTTCTTGATTCTTAGGAAGAAACAACTTAGAAGCTTCCTTCAGCAGAAAATGAAATTTTTACATTCGCATATTACCGACATAAAATTCGTTAAAAAAAATCATATTTTTTTGAATATATATATATATTGCAGGCCTTTCCAAGTTACCGCTGGCAACTAGTTGGCAATCATGCAAATTCTCATTCAACGACTGTTCTTTGCATTTGCCTTTTAAAATCTATCATTCACATATATTTAAATTAAAAGTCAATAAAATTGTTTATTGTTAATTCGGAATATTATAGCGTATGAATAAGTCTAATGTCTGGCGCCATTGAATAAATAAAGAAATAATAATTCTCGTTCAACGACATATATATGCTTTGCATTTTGCTTTCTGGAATGCATTAATGATAACCTACGTACATTTAAAAGTCAATAGAATTGTTATTTGTTCCATCGGAAATATTATGACTTACTAATAATTCTTGTGCCTGTGTTAGAATTGAGAGATCAAATATAATCTCAAGCTACCATTGTTGTGGCAGTTGAGCTCAAACGAGAGAAGAAGAGAGAATAGTGGAGACTTCTAGAAGAAAGATATTTTGGGAAAATAAATCTAATTTCATTCTTCATCGTATATCCTATATATACATATGCAAGGAAAATATAATGACAACTACCATTAGTTAATTACAAGAATATCCTTACTAATCTACTCAATTTTTACTAACTATGAATATGACAATACATATAAATACAACCGATACTCTTAATACCTCTTCCCCTCTCAAGTTGGAGGTGAGGAACTCACTGCCAACTTGCTGAGAACAGAACTATGCTTGATGCCTGTCAAGGCCTTGGTAAGAATGTCTGCTAGCTGAATATCTATGGAAATGTGATGCAAGGTGATGATGCCATCATACAACTTGTCGCAGACAAAATGACAATCTACTTTTATATGCTTGGTAGGTTCATGAAACACTGGGTTTCTTGTCATGTGTACTGCAGCCTCACTATCACAAAAGACTGGTATAGGATGTAGGCAAGGTACTGTCAATTCTTCTAGCACTGTTTGAGCCAGACTAATTCTCCAACCACCTTCCTAATTGATCTGTATTCTGCTTCTGCAGAGGAGAGGGATACTGTCTCCTGCTTCTTGGACTTCCATTTAATGGGACTAGCCCCCAGTAAGACAAGATATCCACTCACTGATCGTCTAGAATCAGGGCATGCAACCCAGTCTGAATCACAGTATGCTTTTACAACTTAGGAGATATGTCCATGTGGATCTACTGAAGTCATCGACTATTGTAAGAAAGTATTTGTAATTATCATGGGACACTGTGTGGTATGGCCCCCAGAGATCTATATGTAAGAGGTCAAAAACATTTGTGGAAGAAGTAGTTTTCTGAGGGAATGACAATCTTGTTTGTCTGGCCATAGGGCAAATTGAACACAAGAATGGTTGTTTGGGTGCAAAGTTTACAGGTATGGAGGATATTCCCCTCATTTTTACAAAAAGTACATGGCCTAATCTATTATGCCACAAGTAATCAACACATTTTTCATAAGATGAAGAATCGGGAAAGGATGCACACACATCAGTAGAACAAGAAGATATACAAGAGCCTTTCTTATTGCTTGAAGATGGAACATTTACAGATGATGCTTGAACAGGACATGTTTCTGAATGGTCATTATCTACAGTGAGTGATGTGTGTAATTGTGCATTATTTGAATTGCTAGTAGAAACAGAACAAGAATTTGAAATGAGAGGAGTAGAGACAGTAGCAGAACCAAGGAACTGGCATCTTGAGCAGAGGAAGTACAGACCATTCCTTGCTCTACCAATCTCTAGAGGCCTCTTCACTTAAGATATGATGTTAGACAATGAACTGAGATCAAATTGAACCTAAAGCTAAGAACAAACAACACTTTATGTAAAGTCAGTTTGGGACTAAGGATTGCATCACCAATTTCTGTCACTCTAACTTTGTATCCATTTGGTAAGGTTACTAAGAAAGGATAAGGTAAGATTCTAATGTTAGTTAATAGGGCTTTGTTATAAGACATATGATTTGTAGCTCCGGAATCCAGAATCCAATATTCAGCAGATGATTTGAAACATTTGCATGAAAGATTACCAATAATTTCCTTATGAGTAGAGCAAGACAATATACCTACAAAGTTTGTTGCTCCACTAGTAATGTTGTTTGAGACTTCAATTGTGTTTCCTCCATGGAAGTTTTCCAATAAATACAGTAGCTGATTGTACTGCTCCTTTGTCAAGTTTTGAATCCCCACACCTTGATTTCCAGCATCTATTTCACTGTGTCTTCCTGAAACCATCTCTTCTGTTCCTCCATGCACATTTGCAGCAAATGCCACATTTTTCCCTTTAGTGAATTTAAAATCCGGTACAATTGTACTCAATTCGTCTGATCGTACCTATCCTCCAGTTCCTGCCATAATTCCTTCGCATCGACTACGTATTGCAAGCTATCCGCTAGATCCTTTGAGAGTGAGTTGAGAATCCACGATGTTACCATATCGTCGCATCTCTCCCACTGTTCAAACATCGGATGGCCAGAATCTGGCTTCTTACACTTTCCATTGATGAAGCTAACCTTATAGGGACGTCTCTTCTCCAAGATCTATAGCCAGTTCCGTCAAATACTACCGGCACCAGTGTCGACCCTGCACTTTCTGAAGGATGCATGTACAGAGGATTGGTTGAATTTAACGTATCCTTGTTTACGTTAGGTAAATCAGTTGAATTCAAAGTATCACCATCTACCGCCATGATATAGGATAGGATAATTCACAAATCTGTGAAATGTGGGTGAAAATTAGGGTTTCACGATCCTCGACTTGTGACTGCTAATCGAGCAGAAATTGAAGACGAAAATGATAAACCTGAACGAGAATTGAGTTATATGTGACTCTGAGCTCTGATACCATGTTAGAATTGAGAGATCAAATGTAATCTCAAGCTGCCATTGTTGTGGCACTTGTGCTCAAACAAGAGAAGAAGAGAGAACAATGGAGACTTCTAGAAGAAAGATATTTTGGGAAAAGAAATCTAATTTCATTCTTCATCGTATATCCTATATATACATATGCAAGGAAAATATAATGACAGCTATCATTAGCTAATTACAAGAATACCCTTATTAGTCTACTCAATTTTGACTAACTACGAATATGACTATACATATAAATACAACTGATACTCTTAATAGCCTGCATTGTATAAACAAATCATCCATAACTTATACATTCATTATTTTTATTTAAAATATATATATATATATATATATATATATATATATATATATATATATATATATATATATATATTGAAAAAATAAAAAGGTTATATTTGATTGTAGTCTCTGTTCTAGCCTAGATTTTAAAAAAAGGATTTATATTAGCCGACTCCAATTTGTTTGGAATTGCAGAGTAATTTTTCACAAGTTGCATTCAATATTAAGTTGTTGACCTCAAGGGTCAAATGATATTTTGAGTCTTTACAAATTTGTTTTTAGTTTTATGACCATTTTTTTTACACATAAGAAATCTATTTTTTTTTTAACAAAAGAGATCTAAAAATAACTATTTTTTAATCTCAACGTTGTAATGATCATGAACACCTATGTCGCAAGTTGGAGAAATAGAGAGCGAAAGAGATATTTTCAAAATTGGCACGCCGGCGGCGTTTGGAAAAAGTATTTTTAAAAATGTTGTAAATCGAAATTATTTTGTTGGACCACCATTTTCAGAATAAAAACTTTAAGAAAATAATTCTGACTAAGATCATGGAAATGGAAACTATATTATCAAGCACTTTGCAAAACTACCAGTCAAATATTAACATTATTGATTTCAACCGCATTATCAATATTAGGAAATTAATGATCATTTATAAGTTTAACGAAGTTATTTGTTACCGTGCAAAGCGTAGGCAAATTACCTAATTATAACAATATTTCTAAGGTACTCTTAGAAGTGATTGGACAATATTTGGTTAAAGTTGGAAACCTCTCATTAGCTTGATTCAGAAATGTATTTTCACACAATTATTACTATAAAGTTTTCCTTTTAATGCTGGGTTTAAGAGAAATGGGAAAAAAGAACAGTGAGAATTGAAACTCTTGTCGATATCACTAGAGTTGTCTCTTATGTTATTTTTGGTTTTTCATTCGGTGTCCAATGCTCGTATTGGAGCTCAATTATATTTGAATTATTCGTGTTCCCATAAGACCCCATTTCGGGGAAGCGCTCCCTAACAAGAATTTTTTCATACCTAGAGCTCGAATCCGAGATCTCAGACTAAGAAAAGAGCAACTCCATCCGGCCCGATACACCACATTCTTTGGTGGTAGTTGTCTCTTATTTTATTTTTTTTGGGTTTTCACCCGGTGTTCAGTATCTTCATTGGAGCCAGACTATATCCGGATTAGTGCCGCGTAGGGCCCCATTTAGGAATAAGTACTTCCTACCAAAGAATTTTTTATATTCAGAGCTCGAACCCGAAACCTCTCTGGTTAAAAAAAGAGCAGTTTCATCCGTTGCACCACGTTCTTTGATGTTGTTGTCTCTTATTTTACTACCTTTTTCTTTTGCTTTTGGATTTTTACTTCTTTATGCTTTATTCTTTCTTTATATGAAAACGCCTAGCTCCAACTATGATGTTTGGTGCTATTTCCATTGTCTAGCTGTTTTTTTCTATTTTACTTGAGATTGAAGGTCAATCTTCATTACCAAAACATGCTACTATGTTACAACGAAGAAGGAAAAAGGAAAAAAAAAATCTTGTACACGTACCGCGTACGTTACCTAATCCTTGACTTAAATATAAGTAAAAACCAAACCTTAATATCACACTCATTTACTTTACCCTAATCTATTTATACTCCAAGATTCTTACTCCAAGATTGTTGTTGATTATTATAACAACAATAAATATTTTATTACTTGCTTTTGTGAGGAGTAATAAGTATTCTTATCCGTAATCAGATGTATTTGACTTTGAGCCATTTAGGAATAAAGTCGTGCTAGCTTTAGCCAAGCGAAATTTTTGGCGTGAATATAAATTAGTAAATAAGTCGGGCACTAAAATGGGCACGAAAAATGGATAAAAAACAATAAAAACAATTACTAAAAATGAGTTATATGTAAATTAAATTTTATATATAATTAAACTTTTGAGAGTAAATTTAAGGGCACACATAATATGAGACTTGAGAGCAGCAGCTAAGAGCCAGCAGGTATGATCATATTCATCATCTTCGAAATAATCAATTAAATATTCAGATATAAAGTAATCACTATTACCTACTCCGACAAATTGGTATAAATAATGAGTGGAGTGATTAACTAATATGACTTGACATAAATATCATATACTAGTAAAATTAACTTTCAAATATATATGATGATTTACTTTCGTTATATGGGTAAAATCATTCCACGATAAGATAAGAGGAGGTAAGTGCACACATAGTCATTTTCAGGTATATTATTTAGAGATTAATCAGTAGTTATTTTGTTCTAAAATTTTAAATAATATAGGATATTTTTGTTCCGAAAACGTAAACTGAAAAACTAAAATTTAGAATGCACCGACTAATTTCTAAAGAACACCCCTTTAGATTGACTATCTGATGTCATTTTTACGGATAAAAGTAAAAAGGAATTAAACAATCATTTAAGTCAAGGTGAAAATTTTCTTACTAAATTTGTGTGTGACAAATTCTTCTGATTGATATGTGATACCAAAAATACCCAAGACGGTCAATTTAGAATAAAACAAACATGATTTAATGTCTTTTTCCTTTCTGGATAAAACATAAATATCTTGCATATAAAGAAGTGAAAAATGATAATGTCAATAATAAAAGGAAATTTGCAAACAGAGAATGCAATATCCATTAAACATAGAGTGCTCTCACAAGTTTGTAATTATTTGTTTGCTATTTCTAAAAAAAGAAAGAAAATAATTCAATGAAAATGGAGTCCAGCCAATAAAAGGATTTGTGCATTTATTCAAATCCTATTGTTCTTAAGGAAAACAACGGGTAACACTGTTGAATGTGAAGTGTAATAATATTTAACCAAAATAACAATGATTTTAATATGAATACTTCTAGAATTAGATTTTCCTTTTTTTTAAGTTGCATAATAATAATAATAATAAAATTAACGCGTAGAACACCAATATAGACATTCCATTTGGAACTATAGTACCGAAGAAGCAACGGCACGCGTATCCCATCGTGCTATGATTTTTTTTTTTTTTTTTGGGTTTCCCATCTGTTGTTCGGTATCCGTATTGGAGTCCGACTATATTCGGATTCGTGCCGCGTAGGGCCCTATTCGGGAGTCAACGCTCCCTACCAAAGATTTTTCCATACCCAAAGCTCGAACTTAAGACATCCGGTTAATGGAAGAATAGTCTCATCTACTGCACCACATCCTTTGGTGATTCGTGCTATGCTAAATACTTACAAGGTTACAGCATAGTTTGAATCAAATAATATCTACTTATTTATTCAGTAATGGAGCTTGAAAGCAATTCACCGTATTCAGCCGGACCAGTAAATTTGTTCTAAACTTTGCATATGTATTATGTAATTCATTAATATAATTTTAAATTTTAATTTTAATTATTAGTACTTGAAGCCGTTTTTTAGAGTTCAAAAGTCACAAATTTTGAATTATGAGTCCGCCTGTATATTTACTGCGTTATGGATAATCATAAATTGAAAATATATACTAATTAGTCTACAAATATATGTCATATGTCACGCATGTTTTAGTTTAACAGTATTTGGCTAAACCAACCTGCAAATACTCTTAATATGATGTGATATATATTGTTTACTTTGGGCTAAGTTCACACGATTTTTCTCAAAAAGCCTTATATCGTTAAGATATTCATGCATCTTATATATAAGAGAAATTTTCATAAAGCACTATCTTTTAGTGGTAATTAGTTATCTATAGATACCATTTGCTATATTACCGATTGTAGATACGTTTTCGGTTGTTATTAGATGTATTTAAGTTATTGTATTCATGAATACAGTAGCAAAAATAGGCGTGAATCAGGGAAGTCAAGCTAATCAGTTGTTGTATTCGAGTGTATTCGACTGTATTCATGGCGTGAAATATGGGATTACAGGGATTACAGCTGGACAAATTATTGTATTCGACTGTATTCACGACATGAAATAGGGGATTACACTGTTTTTAAACAAAAAATGAATCAATTGACATAATAGACTCCTAATATAACTCAATAAACTCAATCATAACACACAAAATTTGTATTTCAAGTTATAAAAAAGAATCTGAACCTAAAAATACACTAATAACATAGCAATCTTCAGAGAAATTATATAATACATCTGAATACATAAATTATATTAATTAAAAAAAACATATGAATACATTCATGACATATAGCGAGACACTGAATATAATGAAATACACAACGGGATACATTGAAATACAATGGAAAAAAGATAGAGAATACAATGTAATAGATGGAATACAGCGAGATACATTGAATTACAATGGAAAAAAAGACAATGAATACAATGAAATACATAAAAATACAACGTAATACGTTGAAATTACATTGAAATATACTAACAGAAATCTTCTTTTTCATCGCGAAAGATAAAGTTGTGTCGTGGATGTCACGTGGAATTGCTCTGGATTGATGAAGTTGGTTTGATTCTGTCGAAAAGAACTCTAAATTCCCAAATAGAAGAAGACAAAGCAAAAAAAATAAAATAAAGGCGAATATGGAGCCAAAGGTAGCGGACTTTTCATTAAGAGTTGAAGCCGGAGATCGGCGATGGATACTGCCGGTAAACTCCTATCGCCGTCGGCCACTAAGCCTTTTGATTTCTCCGACGATTCGCTTCCGAAAATAGTGGTTATGTCGCCTGATCAGCAACGCTATTGCTTGGAAGCACTCAAAGTCTTGAGCATCGTGTTTTCAGGGAATGAGAGAAGAGAATGACATGTATCAAAGTAGAGACATAAAGAAAATAGTGTAACTGAATAGCGTATTTAGTGGCTTAGGGGTAGGAGGTAACCAAAATTAGATATTTTGCTATAAACATTAAAAAGTATCTATAGAATATAATTTTTTTAAATGGTATTTATTTAAAATAAATAAGGCGTTAACCTTTGCTATAGGGGGTAAAAATTCCTATATATGAACCTTCAATTTTTTTAGCTCCACGTGACCCATTACCACGATCCACAAGTCAATATTTGAGATTCATTATGTGCCACCTATATTGTCAAAATATTTATGATAACTGAAGCCCGCAACTAGCTTTTTCATGTGTGCACGTCTCCAAGATCGTATGAGTATGCAAATCAAGCCCCACACTTTCACTCTATCATCGCCATACTAGTCCTGCCGAACTCGGTCTTTAATACTAATTGTTGGGCTCAACTAACTCAAAAATACTCTTATCATAGTATGATATTGTCCGCTTTGAACTATGCCCGCACAAATTTCTTAAAAGGTCTCATACTATGAATAGATTGAGATACCTTGTATATATACTCCAAATCTTTTCAGTTATCAATATGAGAGTTTATTCGCGCACTCAACAATTAGTAAATACAAGGTTTTTACGCGGTGTAATTAGGACTTAGCCAATTATTTTACTCTGTTGGCCGGCGACCATGTGATCGGGCAAAACACATTAGAAAGGAGAATATAATATAGGAAAAAACTTATCTGCATCGGGTGTTTACATCAAATCAATAGATACATGACATGTGTCTTGCATATGGACTTCAATCATTTAACTATGGTAAATTATATGCATTCTTATTTAATTAAATTAATTAATCATAGTAAATTAATATAGTTTGGTGTAAACACACGGTATGAATAAATATTTACCACATAGCATAACAACACGTAGCTAAATTTCTATAACTTTGAAGACTAGAAAAGCAATATGTCAAGCCATCAAATGCGCCTCAATTATAGTTTAACTGCAATTGCACTTGGACCGTATGAATATTTTAGAATTTTCTTTTACCATAACAATCAACTTAATAAAATCCTTTTCATTCGATTTAAAACCACTTTATCCAACTCATATGGCTGAAAAAAGAAATAAATTTAAGTTACATATAATGATAGCATATTTTTATATATATATTATTCGTTAATATTAATATCAACAACCATAACAATAAACTCAGTGGAATTACACAAATGGGCATGGGAAGGATATTATGAGCCTGTTTGGACATAAGAATTTTTTTTACTTCTTTTTCAAATTTTTTTTACTTTTTTTCGAAATCAGTGTTTGACCATAAAATTTTTAATTTTCACTTGAAGATGAATTTTGATTTTTTTTGAAAATTTTAAAAACTCCAAAAAGTTATTTTTCAAAATTTTCACTCAGATCACTAACAAAACTTAAAAATAGTCCAAAATTATATTCATGTCAAACACAACTCTAATTTTCAAATATTATTTTCACTTAAATTTTTTTTGAAATTTTATAGTTCTTATGTCTAAATGCCTTATGTAAACTTACCCCTAGCTTATGTCGGTTGAGAGGATATTTCCGGTAGACATTCGACTCAAATAAAGCAATTTGTTAATAATAATATGTAATAGAATATTAAGTACTATTTTTATGAGATTTCCAATTAATGCATATCAATAAATTTTAGTTATAGTTATCTAACAAATACTTAACTTAATTTGTAAAAATAAAATCACGTTACATATCAAGATATAAGGAAAAACAAATCCAAAAGGTAGAGCTATTAAGGAATAAAAATATATTTTTTTATATAAAATAAATAAATATCTACTTTGGACATGCTTATTCTTCCCTCTTTTATTCCTAACGACTACTATACTACAGTTTCTGTTTTCGTTTTCTTCTTTCTCTCTCTCACTTTCTCTCCTAAAAGGAGTAAAATTCTAGTGAGAGAATCAAAAGCTTATACAAATTTTTCCTATTAAAGTTTCCACCAATTCTTTTGTATTGTTTGCATTAATTTTTGGGTTTTAGTCTTCTTTTTCACGCACACACACAGTGTATACTTAAAAGGGTCGCCGGAAAATGTCTTCTCCGACGCCGGTAACGGCCCCTGCTCCCACTTCACCGCCTAGTAATTCTACTTCTCCGCCACCGGCGACTCCAGCACAGGCTCCCCCTCCGTCCTCCCCTACACCACCAGCAACAGCTCCACCGCCGGCGACTCCTGCACAAGCTCCACCTCCGGCCACACCAACGCCACCAGCAACAGCTCCACCACCGGCTACAACTCCGCCTCCATCCACTCCGACCCCACCAGCAGCAACTCCGCCGGCTGCCTCAGCCTCTCCGCCACCACCAACCACCCCTGCTCCGCCAACAAATCCGTCAACTCCTCCATCTGGGTCTCCTCCTTCGCCTCCGTCCACCACTCCTTCTCCGCCTTCTGGTTCATCACCCTCACCTCCGGCTAGAGGGAATTCACCGCCAGTACCTTCAGGGAGGACTCCGGTGCCATCTAGGGGAGGAAGTCCATCAACTCCGGCGTTGTCACCGCCGCCGTCAGATGGAGGGTCAAATGGAATATCGACGGGGACAGTTGTGGGAATTGCTATTGGAGGTGTTGTAATTTTAGCAGTGTTGAGTTTGTTGTTCATATTCTGCAAGAAGAAGAGAAGAAGAAATGAGGATAATTACTATGTTCCACCTCCACCACCACAAGGAGTCAAAGGTGAGATCTTTTCTGAATTTGATATTAATTAACTGCTACACATTTTTGATTCATCAACAAATATATTTGTTCAAGAGCAACTTGTGATGTGTGGGTTGTATTTAACTGGAGAAACGGTAGAGGGATAAGCCCATCATCCACCGAGTTTTGAACATGTGCGCCTGGATATACGTATACGTATTTATAATGTTAACCCAGCTCGTGTGGGCTTGCTCACATTGCCGGTTCTAAGTCCAGATAAAGGAGGGTTGCAGTAGTCTGGCTGCCAACATAAAATTTGCCAATTTAGGATGAATGCTCATAGTACAGATTTTATTTTGGTATGATGATGATATGAATTGAGCTTCAAGAAAAGAAGTGAGAGTTCATATCGCGGACCCTCTAACTTTGTTTGGGACTGAGGCCTATTATTGTATGTATAATGTTCTAGCGCCTGGACTATTGAGTACCTTATTGTTTTGGTTGCTGTTGAAAATGCATGAAGATTCAAGCTTTAAGTGTCTGGATAACAGAATAGATTTAGCTATATATAGGGTATGTTTGGTAATGACAGAAATTGTTTTGGAAAATATTTTTCATGCTAGTCTTTTTGGTTGGTAAGTGAAATACGTTCTAGAAAATATACTCCGATATATTAACTTTTGAGTTCTAATGTTGATGTTGTTTGTCAGCTGAACCGCATGGTGGGCATATGCAACATTGGCAGCAAAATGCTCCACCACCAGCGGATCATTTTGTTACAATGCCCCCAAAACCATCTCCTCCACCACCAGGGGCATTACGACCTTCACACGCTCCAGTACGTGCACCTTCACCTCAACCTTACATGAACAGCACTGGGACTTCCTCCAATTATTCTGGGTCTGAAGTTGCGCTTCTACCACCTTCTCCTGGCATGGCCTTAGGTTTCTCTCAGAGCACATTCACATACGAGGAATTGGTTCGGGCAACTGATGGCTTCTCAGATGCTAACCTTCTTGGACAAGGTGGTTTTGGTTATGTGCACAAAGGGGTCCTTCCTAATGGGAAAGAGGTTGCAGTTAAACAGCTTAAGGCTGGAAGTGGACAAGGTGAACGTGAATTTCAGGCGGAAGTTGAGATTATTAGCAGAGTACATCACAAACATCTCGTTTCTCTTGTTGGATACTGCATTACTGGGGCTCAGAGAATGCTCGTTTATGAGTTTGTTCCGAACAACACTATGGAATTTCATTTACATGGTAAGTCTATTTTACTGCTTTCATTGTAGTAAAAAGTTCACTGGTAAATCAACCCTGAACATGCTTGATCTGTCTACTAATCCAAATTCTTATACTTGGAATATTTTTAGGAAAGGGAAGGCCTCCATTGGATTGGCCTACCCGACTGAAGATTGCTCTAGGGTCTGCTAAAGGACTGGCATATCTGCATGAAGACTGTATGTCATGGTTCAATCGTGTTGATATCTTTTTTGGACTTTTTGTCACAAGTTCTTAATGTGAAATGAATCATTTTCTCCCTTCACAGGCCAACCTAAAATCATTCACCGTGATATCAAGGCAGCTAATATACTTATCGACTTCAATTTTGAGGCTAAGGTAACAGTCCTTTGCATGTACAATTGAAGCTTTATTAAAAAAAATGTACAATTGAAGAGCATGTTAAATTTTGTTTATTTGATTATTGAATCACTAATGTTCTCCAATCGCTTTCACTCAGAGGTTGTTTTTTTCTGCAAATTATACATTATGGATGCCATCAGAAGCTAAATTCAGTTGTACTATCTAGTAAATCCTGTATCCTCTTTGTGTTTCCATGTGGTCAAAGAAACTTTTCCGCTTTCTCAGGTTGCTGATTTTGGACTTGCTAAGCTTACTTCTGATGTTAACACTCATGTCTCCACCAGAGTGATGGGAACTTTTGGGTAAGAATTGGATTCTTTTGTGTGTATTAGTTCGGTTCCCGATTTCCTATCTTGTATATGTATTGCTAAGCGTGCTGCTTTTTTACCATTTGATCATCAGTAGACCTGATTGTTTTTCTTCATTATTGCCGACGCTAGATATTTGGCTCCAGAATATGCGTCGTCTGGAAAGCTTACGGATAGGTCAGATGTATTCTCCTTTGGTGTGATGCTTCTAGAGTTGATAACTGGACGTCGGCCTGTTGACTCCAATCCGTCATTCACAGAAGATAGTTTGGTGGACTGGGTGAGTATATTTATGCGGACATGTTGGCCGTCTTTGATTTCCTTCCACTAGCTCTTCAGTTTGAGTAATTCTGCTGTTCTGCTCACAAAGAAATTACCTTCTGTATGTTTCAGGCACGGCCATTGCTCACACGAGCTTTAGAGGATGAAAAGTTTGATGCCCTCGTTGATCCTCGGCTAGAAAATGATTATAACCATAATGAGATGGCTCGCATGGTTGCTTGCGCTGCTGCTTGTGTGCGTCATTCAGCAAAACGTCGACCACGAATGACTCAGGTGAAATTCCATTTTGCATTAAAAATTATTCGAATGCATCACATCCCTTTGGAATGTGGCCCTTCTCCGGGATGCTCCGTGCACCGGGTGACCCTCTTTTAGTGAACAGGCATTAAAAGTAAAACATAGTAATCATTTAGGAAGTTGGAGTTATGATGAGCTTCAACCTTGTACAAGTGAGAATATTGAAAGTGATGTTTAGAAGTTCCAAATGCACTCTACTACTACCAATTTTTGGGTAGAGTGGTAAGTACTCCATCCTTAACCAGACGTCTCGGGTTTGAGTCTTGAGTATGGAGTTGCCTTTGCTATTTTCTACTGATTAAAACTAAAAATCACTAGGAGTTTATGCTCTAGTCAAGATGTAGATTGCAAACTTTAGATTTACTATCTGCAATCTTAAGTTTTTACTGAAAACTTGAGCAGGTTCTCAGAGCTTTGGAAGGAGCTGTCTCGTTATCGGACCTTAATGAAGGGATTAAACCTGGACACAGCACAGTATACAGTTCATATACAAGTTCAGATTATGATGCACTCCAATACAATGAAGACATGAAGAAATTCAGGAAGATGGCACTAGCGACGAGCCAAGAATATGAAAGCAGTGGCCAGTACAGTAATCCGACAAGTGAATATGGGCTGTACCCGTCTGGATCAAGTAGCGAAGGCCAACGGACAAGGGAAATGGAAATGGATAAGTTGAAGAAAGACAGCAAAGGATTCAGTGGAAGCAAAGGATTCAGTGAAAGGTCTTAGTGCAACAACTCCATTTCTGTATAATCTTTCAACCTAACTCTATTTTTAACATGTGAATGCTTCAGCAATTGCATAAAAGGGGTGATTTACTTGGTCAATATACAGTTTTTTTTTCTTCTTTTTTTCTTTTTATATGAGGAAAGTTCTCCATTTTGTATTTATAATGCCTTTTACAACAGAGGGATGAATTATACTGCCAATTCTTTTATTCAATGCTTCAATGATAGCATTGATTATTTTGTTCATATCCATTCAGACTTATTCCTTGATGCTGGTTGTGTTTTGCTTAAAATGTGCATTTGACAATTGGATTTGAATCAGCTGATGTGTAAATGACAAAACTAAGCAAGTTGCATGTAGTATTTTAAGTAGTTTATTCAACTTTGAATTTTCTCTTCCCTTGAATCTAAGCTGTCAAACCAAACTGCTGACTTTTTTTCTTTGTGCAAATTTGACCATGTCATGTTGGAGACAATAGACATCTCTATCTGCTGAATTTTACAAGATGTACTTGCACCAAGTGTGGAGCACCATTTTAGCTGGGTTTGGATATAGATTTGATTGAAACTTGAAAAAAGAGTGTTTGAAGTTGTGTTGAAAAATAATTTTTGAAAGTTGAAATTGTGTTTGGATATGCATTTTATTTGAAGAAAAATTGAAATTTTATGAGTGGAAGAAACATTTTAACCCATTTTTTCCCTAAACCAGTATTTGGGAACTTGAAAATTTGTGAAGTTTTTTTCGCCAAAACATGATCATATTTCATATACAAACAATGTTTTCAAAAAAAAAATTGAAAAAATAAAGCCAAAATTTATGGCTAAATGGGAGCTATTAGGTTCTTATCTCCAACTAGCACATGTATCGGGTATCTCTGTCCACCAAAAATTAGACAAATGAAATAATCACTTAGCATTTTTCATCTCCGTTAGATTTGAACCCTGATATTCTATGATTTTCACCAACTTCTTTGAGGTTAGATATACCTTATGTGTTTAACGCCGAACTTTAATCAATTTTGGAGTTCCTTTCACATATACGCTTCTTTGTTTTCCTAATCTATTCAATTTTATTTTCTAGAAACGGCTTCTCTATCTTCACAAGGCAGGGATGAGGTTTGCATACACAAGATTATACTAAGGTTGTTGTTGTCCATGTATTTAATTTCGTAACGGGCATATAAATGCGATTTGGACAAGTTAATGATAAATCTAATTATTTGGATACATAAGAAGAAAGCTTGACCAATAGTTTAAACATTGTTGGTTTCTGTCTTTTGGTGCATAAACAACCACTCCTATATAGTCCTATTGTTTAATGCAATTAGGAAGGTGGTCCTTGTCGGAATTAGATGGTCACATGTAATACAAAAGAAAGCAAAAGTTAAAAGGGCTATCTATTAAATTTATGGTCAAGACAACCTTTTTGCACATGCAAGAAATCATGGGGACAAGTCACAAGAATATGGCAGTACCAATTTGCTACAATTTTGCCATATTTATTGACTTTACTACTTCTCATCACATGGTTTTTTCTGCCAACCGTTAGTATCTACTGTTTTTTTTTTTTTTTTTATTTTTAAAAAATCTTATTAGTTGGTTGTAGAGTTCTTGTTTGTTGGTTGGTTAATCATTTGTGTGGGGGTTATGGGTAAATTCGGAGGCGGATTCAAAATTTAAAGGTCGGTGATTTACTTTTGGATAGATTCAAGCAAAATCTGCTTTGTATATAAGGTATCCGGTACTAATTTATTAGTACTATTTTTTTAAAGACATACACATGTATACATGAAATTTTTACGAATTTTATGGGTGCCGATGACGTCCTCAAAGTATAGCATAGATCCGCCTACAACATGTAGCTTTAAGGTAAAGGGTTTCAAGATTGTCCCAGAAATCAGGTTTATTTCTTTCACTCAAATTTATTAGATGTGTTAAACTGTATAAAATAAATTTATTGTGAATTTTCTCTGACATTACAAAGTTCTTATGCTCTAATCTCCGACTAAGTATCTATTCATGCAAAAATGCTCCTTTGAAGCTGGAGTAAGGAATTTGTCCACCTCATCACCCCGAAGATGTTGTTTTGCACGCATACTGAGAGACTTAGGGGTCGTTTGGTAGGGTGCATAAGAATAATGTTGAATATGGTGTATTAGTAATGTTGGTATTAGTTATGCTTGCATTAATTATACTGGTATTAGTTATGCTAACATATTTCTTATCCATTGTTTGGTTTGATGTATTAAAACATTGTGCAATTTCTAAAAGAATTGTTTGTTTACAAAAATGCCCCCAAAACCAGTCCATCACTTTAATTTTCTAAATGAAACATATGTTGAGAAATATTTTTATATGAAAAAGTTTAAAAAAAATTATTTAATTTGTCTACCTATATTGTAAAATAGAACTAAATATTTATTTATAAAAAAGGAAATATGCTAAGTATTTATTTATTTACTAGGGCTATAATTTTATTTCTCACTATTTGAATTATTTTAAACTTCCATCAATATAATAACTAGCATATTTTAATCAAGCATAAATGTTGAAGGACAATTTTGTCTTTAACTAAGCTAATGATTGCACTAAAACTCATTGCATTGCTAATACCATTGTTTTCTATGCATTAGTTATGCATAGGGTAATACCAAATAGGATGTATAACTAATGCATATGTTCAAAATGTATACCAAACAATGTATTATTAATACACAAAGCTAATGCATGCATTATTTCATCTAACGCATCCTACCAAACGACCCCTTAATCTATTGATTGATACAAAAAACAACCATTTTTTTCGAGAAGAATTAAATTAAATAACAATCAACTCAACCATTTAAACTAAAGATAACCAGAGGATATATAATACATGTATAATTTATGTATAACATGTATATAATTAGTGTATAATCTATGTATACTGATTAGAAAAAGTAAATAATATTTCCGGCCGGCCATTGTGTAAAGATCCCCTTTTTAGACTCTACTTTAGTAACAAAACAACATTTTGCCTAGGGGTGGGCGCCGGTCCGTTCTATTCGGTTTTCATGAAGTTTAGTTTGGTTTGTTCGATTTTCGGGTTTTTATTTGGTACACCAATTACCGAACCAAAATTAGTGCGATTTCTTTGGTTTTTGCTAATTTGGTACGGTCGATTTCGGTTGGATTCAGCCGGTTTGGTCTTATCGTATTGAGCTTTCAAATTGGACTTTTCTACTGAAAAATATGACTAATTTCATATTTTAGTGTAACTAAAATTCAAAAATATGAACAAATTTACTTGACAAAGATTACAATATAACTATCTCGTAAAGATGTAGACAATCATCTAAAAGCATAATACAAGCAAGTTCAAATTAGAGGAGCATTAGTATCTATTATATAAAGAGTTTTCTACTTTAGATCTCACACTTCCGATGAAACATAAACAAATATTATGCAAAATAAATTATATAGTAGGATTACTGTTTTCTTCTATTTCAACAATGCAATAAATTTTTCTTGTAAAAAATAAAAGAGACGCTAGCAAATAAAGATGAATGTCATTACTCATTATTCCACAACAACATCGGCGACGCGCAAGCAAACAAAGATGAAAGATGTATTGGCAAAATAAAAGGGCTAATTATTAGAATGTGAGACTTTATTTGGGTTTGAGCTTCAAATTTATAATTTAAATATGTGAATAAGTTGGGCTAGACAACTTAAGAGGAATCCAGAGGCTAGGACCTATATTAGAAAATTTCGATTTTTCGGTTTAACCAAAAATCGAAGTTGCAAACCGAACACCGAAACTATAGAAAACATAAACCAACAAAACCGCCTGAATAAGCCGAAAAACCCGAAACCATATAAACCAAAGTTTTCGATTCGGCCGGTTTTTTGCCCTCTAACCTGTTTCTGGCAACCTTTTGGGCCGAATATGAACAACATGGCCTGTCCTTATGAGCAAGACTCATGTTGTTATATCTCTAATTGGGGAAAAACTTTAAGAAATAGTCACTTTTCAGGTTTTGTAATTGAAAAATAATCAATGTCCCGGAGTTTCAAATTTAACAAGCAAATTCTACTATAATGTCTTGAAGTTTCACTAGGGAAATTTAAAACTTCATAACAGAAGCTATTTTTTAAAGACATGGCCAAAAAAGTGGCTAGTAAAAGCTATTTCTACCTCTTAATTAAGGCTTCTGGTAAAATGGACCATGCTATGGCCCATGAAAATCAGTAGAAAGGAGCAAGCTGAAGATGTTGGTTCATCTTCATAGGTCCGTTAAAGTTAACCATTTTCTACCTGGCAATAATTATTTTTGAAGAATTAACCCAAATAGTCCCTCACCCAACCACTTAAATTAAAAATAGTCGGTGGACAATAATATATGCATAATTTATGTATTATATATGTATAATTATTGTATAATATATGTATATTGCTATAAAAACTAAATAATGAAATTCTGATTAAGATAGAAGACTTATATCCATTCCACCCAGTGGCACATCTATGTACTAATTTTAGGTGCTTTTGCACCCATTGACTTCCGCATAAACTCTGTATTGTTATATAAAAAAATATAAGAAAATTGATATACGGTTGTACACTTATATATGCGGTTGGTAGCAACTTTATGTTAAAGAAAGTGAGTACCCATAATCTTAAAATTCTGACAATTTTTAATTGAACCTCTCTCCAAAATAGTTGAAGGCTAGGAGTTCTTTAACACAACTCCCCTCAATCGTAATTTGTTTAAACCAATATCAGATCCCATTTGGTTCATTTTTATGTAAGTCATATTCTCTTCGATGAATGACGGATAAAGGATCTATTGATTTTAATCACCAATTAACAAAAGGGTTGTCCGATGTACTAATCTTTTGCTATGTGCAGGGTCCGGAAAAGGGCTGGACACAAGGGTCTATTGTACGCAGCCTTACCCTGCAAGAGATTATTTCCACGGCTTGAACCCGTGACTTCCTGATCACATGGCAATTGACAGCAGTTTTACTAATTACACCAAGACTCCCCTCCTAACACCAATTAACACACACAAAAAACAAATCACAACTCATTCTTTTCAACTAATTCATAAATCATACCCTTTCTCAGATTTCAAGTTTCTAATTAGAATGGTTAGTACTTCATAGTTGCCCCTAAAGTATTGAAAATTATATTTACTCTTTCTATTTCTAACTATGAGAGAAATTCATCTACACAATTGTGTAGGTCGCCTACACAATTTTATTGTAAAAAAATTTGCGATCAATTAAACTAGGCAAACTAGAAATGTCTCTTTTCTTGAAAAGGAAAAAATAAATATAAAAAAAAATATAACTGAAATTAGGGGCGTCAATGGATATTTAAAAATCGACTAAACTTATCGAACTGTAGCGTACCAAATTGATTTTTAGGTTTCTTTTAATAAAATCGTATGTTTTTATGTGAATCTATAACCGTACCGATAATTAGGATATGTTTTGTATTTTATGAAAATAAACCGAAAAAATACCGAACTGTACCAGATTAATTTACATGTTAAATATATATTTATATATCAAGTTTAAAAATAATAAAGCATTAAATTTTTCTTGGGTCTTAGAATTATGAAAACTGTTACAAGCCAACAAGTAAGTAAATTCAAAACTCTAATTCCCAAACCTATTATGCTACTCCTATTGAAACTAAATTATTTCCCGCATATTCACTAGCAATACACAAGGTATTGTAGTGATTATGAGTAGCAAACTATAATGTAATACTTTTTCTTTCTTTCGTTTGATTTAGATTTATCTTTTTAAATATTTAATCTCCTATAGACTTTATTCTTGTGTCCCCTAACTTGGTTAATATCTTGCCACTCGTGTAATCTATATTTCTTTGTATTTGCTTAGCTTTTTTTAGGTAGAATACATCGGCAGACCATTAAACTTGTCATCTCTTTTCACTTTAATACTTTATCTTAATTAGTCTATTTCACTTACACCTTAACAAGGTCTTTACTGTGTCATTTAAATACAAAAATACTAACATGTTACCATTGATGTGGGCCCGAACTACAGGTGGAAACAAAAGACACTATTTCTAAAAAAAAAATCTATTTCTCTTATTCATCTTCTCAATGGGATACTATCACAACTCCTCTTCATATCATTTCTCCACTAATTTTTCGATATTGCCTTCAACCCCTCTATTTTTGTAGAGGGTGAAATATTGGAGGGAGCCGCCGAGAAGACGACGGAAGAAAGAGAGTTGTAAGAAGCATGGGGTGAACAGGGGACCGGTCGCCGATGGAAGAAATGAATCGGAGTAACAGGGATCTGTCGCCGGCGGGGAACTTGTAGAAGATTAAAGAGTGGTAGGGTGGGATTAAAAAGTGATAGGATGGTAGGGGTGGGAATTTGTATAAGATTAAAGAGGGGTCGTCTTGGAAGATGAGGAAGGGGTGGGTGAGGTTCTTATTTTTCTTTTATATTTTTAAATATTTTTTTAACTTTGTTGAAATTAAATCCATGTGTCCTCGTCTTATTCGTTACTTGGCGTGTGAATTACACGTATCTTTTATGTTTGGCTGCCTATTAAATTTTACGTCTAAATGACACAGTAATAACTTTGTTATAAGGTTTAAATGGAACAGACTCAAGATTAAATGTCATAGTGAAAAGAAAGGACAAGTTTAATGGTCTGTCGGTGTATTTTGCCTTTTTTGTTTTCAAAACTTTGTTGTAGAATATTAATGGATCTATACTTTAGCCATCTTTCATATTTTTTTAATTTATCACTTTTTAAAATATAAAATTATCTAAAAAGTTTTGCTAAGTCCTAATTTTGGTGATACATAATAGAATAACTGAAAAATTAGTATGTACCATTGCCCCCTAACCGAAATACACACGTAATTAGCTGCCAATTCAAATTTCAACACCTAAAGGGAACTCTAAACTGTTTCAGATAAAAATTTACATTCAATTCAATGATAGCTCTTCAGCTTCTCCTTCCATTATCTTCTCTTCAAAACCCTAACTTTACCTCAAAAACCCCAAATTTCTCACTTTCCAAATTCAACCCTTTATCTAAAACTTTCCAATTCAATGATACCCATTTCAATTTTTTCATCAGAACTCCCAAGATTCTAACTTTCAAGCAATTTAGATGTAAAAAAGCTAAAAATCAGAGCTTTATATGTAAAGGGGTCAAAAAAGACTCAAATGAAGAGACTTCAAAGGCAGTTTTGGACGGCGGCGGTGGTGGCGACGGCGGCGGAGGTGGTGGTGGAGATGATGAGCAAAATGGGGTTTTGCCAGAATGGCTGAATTTTAGTCCGGATGATGCAAAAACTGTCTTTTTAGCAGTGGCTGTATCACTTGCATTTAGGTCCTTTGTGGCTGAGCCACGGTTTATACCTTCTTTGTCCATGTATCCCACGTTTGATGTTGGCGATAGAATTGTAGCTGAAAAGGTAATTTTCTTGTTTTTTCTTTACTACTATATATTTGTTAACGTGCCGACCCCAACTTGTTTAATACTGAAACTTAGTTGTTGTATATGTTTGTGAATTTATTCCTCTTGTTGTTGAAGAAGTTGAACTTTGAAAGTTTAGTCGGATAAAGGAGGATGGTTAAGCTAGGTTGAATCATCTAAATGGATATAGGTGAATCATATAAGCTAATACCGACTTGTTTGGGATTGAGGTATAATTGATATATAAGGGGTGTTAATAAAGTTGGTCAGTTTTTCTTTTGATAACTATGGTGTTCGGGCGGCTTGTGCTCACCTCGAATATTCGACTAGGTACCTGCTATCTCCAACAACTCAAGTATTGGTTAACTCTGCCGGCCAAGGTTTAGGCAGATGGAAAGAAATCACCTAATATTTTCTTGTGCAATCATTTGAACCTGGTTTCCAAGGTTTGCAGACACTTTACTAACAAATAAGTGACACCCTTGGGCTGGTAACATTTTTGCTGAATATTTCCTTCTGATGTGACTGTTTTCAGTTGTTTTAGGTAAGTTTCATGTTGGAGATAGATTGAAATGTGGGGAATAGGATGGTTGCGGAATTTATGCTTCTATTATTGCTCCCTCCTGAGTGTCTGAATGTTGAATTAAAAATAAAAATGTCAGTATCAGTAAGTATAAATGTTGAAACGTGTTGTAGTTGAATTTGATTTTAGGATTGTAAGACTTATAGTAGTAGTGATTAGTGGTTAGTTTGCTATTATTTCAGTTTTAAATGCATCAAAATACCTTTTACTAGGTGTCAGAATAGTTTTAGATGGCTACCTGCAAATTGTATCTAAATTCCTTCCTATAGTCAATATTTGAAGTAAGTCGCATTGTGTTGCAATCATCTGAAGACAATTATTTGTGCTATGATGTCCGCTCCATATGTATTATCAGAGGCGGATCCAGGATTTGAAGTTTATGGGTTCCTATTGTAATATTAAATTAATATACAATAATAACTGGGTTCACAGTTATATATTTATTAATATTTAATGGATTTTTTAATAAAAGTACAGAGTCTACGCAAAAATTACTGGGTTCCCGGGAACCCAGTAGATATACTCTACATCCGCCACTGTGTATTATTTATTAGAATATGGCGGATCGATTATTTTAAAGTCATTTTTGTTTGTTAACTATGTTGTCTTGTGATTTACAGGTCAGCTACTATCTCAGAAAGCCTTGTCCCAATGATATAGTAATATTCAAAAGTCCTCCAGTCCTTCAGGAAGTAGGATACACAGATGACGATGTCTTTATTAAGAGGATTGTTGCCAAGGAAGGTGATATTGTCGAGGTGAGTTCACTAGATAATAGAAGCAGCATTACTACTTTTTAATTGTTGGGAACTTGAACTGCTTAGTTATGACTGATCACTTGGCATTTCATAGCCACCACTAGTTCTGTGACGTTGAGTTTCTAATAGCATTACGTGGATATAGATATAAGCATTGGCATTACCAAGTGGTCCAAGTTGGAATTGCAACCACAAGGCTGCAACTCTAATACACGGTGTATGTGCCACTTGAACTAGTATAAGTTTAGGTTGTCAAATAGTAGAATTCTTCTCCGATCTTTGCTCTTTTAGGAGAATTCCTGGTGAATTTGCGTATAAATTGATATTCACTTTGACCCCCAACGAGGTTCTTTTTGGTGTCTCATTACTCCCGTCCACTTTAATCACAAATTCGAAGCCCACCTCTCTTATTTTGTCCCAACCTAAGATAGTGTCCATTTCACTGAAATGGAAAAGTCTATTTAATAGGAGTACTTTAAAGAAGAAACTATATAGAATCCTCTTTTTTTTTTTTTTTTTTGGTGTATAGAATCCACTTTTAGACTTTCCATTGTAACTTTTCTTTTTTCATTCTTAAACAACGAAAAGATAACTCAAAATTTAAAACCTACTTTCCCATTTAATTATTCACATTGTCACTTTCTTTGTGTCAAATCAAAATTAGAGATTCAATTTGAGAGAGTAAATCTATTTACTAGTTAGGAACTTATCAGTTGTGTTTCCTCTAGGTTTATTATAGTAAAGGAAGGTCTAAGGGGAAGTTTTGTCTTCTTTCTTTCGTTTGCTATAGTGTTATCAAAGGCAAAAAGTGCAAAAATGCTCTAAGGTCGGTTAGGGCTTTAAGTGCAAATAAAGCGTGGGATTTGATGGAAAAAAGCGCAAAAGGAGAAAAATAATACTAATATGTATGTGTAGTCCAAGACTAAAGGGGAGCCTTGACATAACTGGTAACGTTATTGTCATGTGACCAGGAGGTCGCGGGTTGGAGTCGTGGAAACAGCATCTTGCAGAAATGTAGGGTAAGACTGTGTATAATAGACCCTTGTGGTCCGGCCCTTTCCCGGAACCCACGCATAGTGGGAGCTTAGTGCACCGGGCTGCCGTTTTGGTCAAAGACAATTATAAACATGAATAACAAATATATGGACAAGAAATTGAAAAAAAAAATTATGATAAAGTGAAATATCAATTATGTAGTGTGCGCTCATTGGCTAGGAAAAGTATCCCTTAAAGCCTTGATGCGCTCAACATGTTTTGCACCTTACTTCAAGGCTTAAGACCGCTTTAAGAGCGCATTTGATAACACCGCCACATGCACACTTGTTTCTTGTTGCTATTTTTTTCTTCTTTTTTTATTCCTTGGTTGCAATGTGGGGGAGGGGTTTATTACCGAATATCTGTCCAAGTTGAGCAATATAAAAGGAAATAATTTGGTTATTCTTGGTAGTGCAGGTTCATGAAGGAAAACTGATCATAAATGGGGTTGTGAGAAGTGAAGATTTTCTTCTCGAGGCACCCAAATACGAAATGACACCAGTGGTATGTTCCATTTTTTACCAATTCACCTAACTCAGCAATCAGCTTCCCTCCCAATCTCCTCCTTAGGAAGTTTTGACTAATACTAAAAGCCTAAAACCATCAAAGTTGTGGCCAAAGTGTGTTGTTTAATTTCCATTTAGTGTGAGAAGAATGCCTACTGTTCTTACTGTTTTCTGTTCATGTCCTACTGCAGCGTGTACCTGAGAATTCAGTTTTTGTGATGGGTGATAATCGGAATAACAGCTATGATTCGCATGTGTGGTGAGTTATCCGCTCTTTGAAAAAGCTAAGACCATCGCGTAAACTGCTTAGATTCATTAAACATGTGCATCTTATGTATCAGTCTTATTTAAAACAGGGGACCGCTACCTGCAAAGAACATAATAGGCAGATCAATATTTCGGTATTGGCCTCCAACAAGAATTGGCGGGACAGTTCTTCCTCAAGGTTGTGCTGTCGACAAGCAGGAAAATAGTTTAGCGCCACAGTAGGTTACCTAGCCTGAAAACTTAGGCCACAGTTTCTCCTTTCTTCTTTTTGGTGGTTTTCTTTGTTCTACTCTCTTTCTGCTTTCGGAATTGACATGAAAATGTAAAAATAATTATTTATTCAACTTAGGGCACTGCAATTACTGCAGAGCTGATAACATGTCTAGTTTGAGGTAGGATGTATTGTATATTAGCAGGCATTTGACTCAGTTCTCCTTTCTAATAATCTCTCCTTCCATTTCTTAAATGGCATCAATGATTCTCAATGGAAATGCATTGGCTCATTAATTGAGTTCCTTGACATGACACCTTTCTTCCCCCCTCCCCCCCCCCCCCCGTTTTTCTTTTTCTTGACTTAAAAAGTTAATAATGACATTTCTCTTGGTAAGTACACTCAAATCACTCTATAACAGTTTCGTTTGTTCCAGATTTTTTTGGTTGTTATAACGAAGTGTTGTTATAGCGGAACATATATTATAACATAGCATGAAAATTGGTTCCAAAAGAAACTTGATTTTTATAGTGAATGATTATTATATAGCGTTGCTGTAATAGAAAAATCTGACAGTATTTGACAAACTAGAAGTTGCTGGGAGATCTTCTGTTTTTGTCTCTCTTAAAAACCATGCTCTTTGTATGGAATCTCTTTGCATGGTGACTTATGTGTGAGACTGGGACGTGCTCAGGTGCATGGACCATAGCTTTTTTGATATTGGAGAACCTCGGACGCCGTGAAGGCCGCTCGGTTTCATATGTGACAATTCCAAAATCTTTCTGAAACTATCCTTTGTCAATTGTAATAAAAGAGGTGAAGTCACTTGACACCTATTCTAGTGAGAGATAGTAGGTACACAATAAAATAATTAAATTAAGGAAAAAATTATATAGTATAGTCGCTTTTAAAAATAATAACCATCAAAATATATATTTTTTGTATATATTAACGTATAATATCCATATAATGTACATAATTTAGACATATTTTTTTGTAAATTTGGCTAGCAATTGTAATTATTTTTGGCCAATCGGCCAGAGTGTAACTTGCCCATTGGTTATCCAACTACATATTGGACCTAAAGGAGCAACATATTTGCTTAAGCAATCCATCTTTTAACTTTAGTTAACAATGAAATTTACCTTATTAACCATTACTATCTCTTTAATTTGTAACACATTCTACAAGACTTTTACTCCAAAGATAACTTTGAGGGAAAAAAAAGAGTAAATTCCATCTTGATATTTCAAAATAATTAAATAGTGGACCACAAAAAAAAAATCAAAAATCAATAAAAATGGACAGGAGGGAGTAGTTTTTTATTAGACTTATTGCTTAGTTTAGGTCAATGTTTGTCCATTCAAGTTTCCATGCTTTGTGCTATCATTTATCATACTGAAATTATGCAGTAAAAATTTAATATATATTCATCTTGTGGAGGTAAATACGCTTTTTTCCTCGGCTAGCCACTTCTAAGCCTCACTAATTGCCTTCCCTTACTAAATATTCTGATTTTCAAAATCTAACTTTAGTTTTTTTTTTGAGTAGTAATAGGATTATATATATATATATATATATATATATATATATATATATAATAGTTAATACTATATTCTTATGCATTGACCTCAAGCATTTTCATTATTTTGGGATAGACCTATATGCAAAATAGAGTTACTAGGGATGTTTTGGTTGCCCATTGCTTTTAGCATATTACAAGCAGAAATAGATAATTCCTTTGAGCATTTACTAGTCCCGCTCATGTCCATGGCCAGCATTTGTTGTACACAAAACGGCGGTACAACATATAGTTTTAGTTCTTCTGGCTTATAATCTTTTTCTTTGTTTTTTGCTTCCTTAGTTAATGCATCTGCGATTGCATTTCCTTCTCTAAAGTTATGCCGTAGTAGTAGGTGCTTCTCCTGGCGTCTTAACAACTTGCAAGAGTATATTAGATTGGCTAGTGTGCTATGACCATTGTTGATTGCATTGATAACATCGGTTGAGTCAGTTTCCACTTTCAATGGAAATAGTTTGAACCTGTGCGCCACTTGTAGTCCGTCATATAGTGCCTGCAATTCAGTGTGAAGGGGAAAAAGACTATAACAAGATTTCTGAAATCCTATTATCCATTTTCCTGAGGAGTCCCGGAAAATACCACTTATGCCACTCATTTTTTTATCAAATGCCCCGTCGATATTAAGCTTAGTCCAGCCTGTTTGGGGAGGGTGCCATTTAATATTGATTTTGTTCTTAAGATGTGTGGTGACCATTCTTGAGTTCATGAAATGGAACTCTATGGATTGATTTATTAGTCTTTGGAGGTTGGGAGTGTTAGTAGTGTTGTTGCAGTTGTTATTATTCCGGTTAATCCATATTCCCCATATGATAAAAGGAAAGAGTTGATGCCAGTTGATATAGGGAGATTGGAAGCTAGTATTGCTATCTTTTAGATGTCTTAGACAGTGCTAATTGTTTGGGGGAGTGGGGTTCCTGATACCTAGATCCTCCCATAGGGTTTTAACAATGGAACAATTTGTGAAGATGTGTGTGATGGATTCATCTTCATTATGGCACATGGGGCATTGTTTATCTATATTAATACCAATGTGATAAAGATATTGACGACATGGAATTCTATTATGGAGACATTGCCAGAGATTTTATTTTATTTTATTAGGGCAATGTAGTTTCCAGATCCACTTGAAGTCATATTGATGGTTAGTGCTTATTTGGAGTAATTTAGAGCATGATTTACTGGTGTAGCAGCCATTAGAATTAAGGTTCCATATCGGAGTATCACAGCAGCCAGATTTCAGAGGCATTGGAATTTGGTTGATACTAGTAGTTATATCCTTTCGAATTTTGAAGGATATTTTATTAAGGTCCCAATGGTTGTCAGAAATGATGTCTTTAATCTTCATGGTTTCTTCTTGTTTTTTGAGGGGACCTTGGATAGTCAAACGAAATGGCTGGTGGTCTGGTATCCATTTGGAGTGCCAAACACTGAGGCCCGAACTTTTGCTAGGTTGCCAAGTGATACCTTTGGAACAAATGGACCAACCTCTAGTGATACTTTTCCAAATGAAAGAAGTATTAATAAGGGGTTTGTTACTGGCATATTTTTTGATGAGGATTTTGGACCAGAGAGCTGAGGCATTAGTCATGACTCTCCATGCAAGGTTACTTGAGGAGAGTAAATTCTTATTTTTAGCTGATTGCAGTCCGAGGCCTCCTTGATCTTTTTTAGTTGTAACATTGGACTAGTTAATGTAGTGCATTTTTCTTGATTCATTGGTGGTTCCCCAAATGAAGTTGCGTTGGATTCGGTCTATTTCCTTAAGAGTTTTTACTGGGAGGTACGTGTAGTGCATTACATGACTAGGGATAGAGTTTAAAGTGGAGATTGCCAGAGTTGTCCTCCCAGCAATATTGAGGAATTTAGCTTTCCAAGAAGATAGTTTTTATGCATGTTTTCAATAATGAATTGGTAGTCTTTGTTGGATGGTTGATTGTGGAGAATAGGGTATCCTAGGTATTTCCCAAAATAGCTGCTTATTTTGATGTTGAAGATATTGACAACTCTTTTTGCTAAAGTAGGAGGATAGTTTTTGGATAGGATTAATTTAGATTTTTGATGATTTATTTTCTGCCCGGAGAGGTTGCAAAAAAGATCAAGGCTCTTTTTTATAGAGTTGCAAGATTTCTCATCAACTCTAGCCATCAGGGTGAGGTCATCAGCAAAAATAAGTGGGAAATGTCAGGGTCTCCCGGGCTTAGGTGAATTGGGTCTCATTGACAGATATCTACCGGTGAGATATAAGTCTTGAAAACATTTCCATGCAAAGTATGAAATATAAGGGGATGGGGGCACCCTTGTCTAATTCCTCTACTTGGACTGAAAAACTTCGTGACAGAACCATTGACTAAGATTGCTATATTGCTAGTGCAGACATAATTAATTTTGAGATTGATTTTGGAAACTTGAAGTACTTAAGGGTTCGATGGATAAAGGACCATTCTAGGCGATCAAAAGCTTTTTCTAAATCCAATTTCAGGATCATATTGGCTTTTTTCCCTTTTATTTTCTTTAATTGGTTAATGATCTCTTGCAATATGATAGCATTGTCGTTATTTCTCCTCCCCTTGATGAAGCTAGCCTGATATGGGGAGATTAATTCATTTAGAAAAGGTTTTATTCTATTGGCAATATTTTTTGTAATAATCTTGTAAATAGTGTTACAAAGACCTATAGGTCTAAAGTTTTTTAGGTTGTTTGCATTAATGATTTTTGGGATTAGGCAGATATAGGTTTTATTCAAATCTTTTGGGATGGAGTTATTTTTGAAGATTTGCGTGCAGATATTGATGACAGAAGGCCCCACTATGTTCCAATATTTCTGGTAGAAAAAAGGGTGAATATCGTCCGAACTTGGTGCCGTATAAGGTTTAAAAGAAAAGATAGCTCTTGTAACCTCAGAGGTGAGAAGAGGATTATCCAAACTTCTTAGGTCAGTTGTTTGGAAGTTTGTTGGATCTCGGCAGATACTTAGCCAGTCTGAATATTCATGGGAAGTTGTGAAATTGTTAAGGAAGAAATTTTAGGTGTGTTTTAGAATTTCTAAAGGGTCATTGATCCAGTTACCTTGGTCGTCTTTGAAGAAAGAGATTCTATTGGTTCTTCTGTTATTAGTGGCCATAATGTGGAAGAATTTTGTATTAGCATCTCCCTCTTGAATCCACGATATTCTAGCTCTCAGTTTCCAATAATCATCTTCAATTTTTAGGAAGTTACTATATTCTAATTGGAGGGATCGTTCCAATTCTTGGAGAAAGGTACTATAGGGGTAACTTGAATCTTGAATACCTTTTATCCTAGCAAGAATTCTTTTTTTTCTTTTTAAAAATATCACCAAAAATGTTATTTTTCCATTCTTTAACACTGTTAATGAAGGTGCTAGAAGAATCCTGGTAATTTGAGTTAATCCAATTTTCTTTAACTAGATTGTTAAGGCTGGATGGCGGCACCAAAAAGTTTCCAATCTAAAAGGCTTATTAGGGATATTTGATTTTTTGGGGACTAATTGAAGCAGTAATGGGTTATGATTAGAATGAGTTTTGGGCAAGTGTGTGACGGTTGCTTCTGGAAAATAATTTATTCAATCGCTATTTGCAAAGACTTTGTCAAGTCTTTCCATTATTAGCCCCTTATTTTTCCTCCTATGATTACTCCAAGTGTATTTACTACCCTTAAACCCAAGGTCAATTAGGCCACATTTGTTGATGCAATCCCAAAGGTGCCTAGTACGATTTCTATTCATATTGTTTCCTCCAACTTTTTCACTAGAGTTTAGGACATTATTAAAATCTCCTCCAACAAGCCAAGGGCCTGAAAAAAATTTATTTTGCAAGTTGATAAGATTACTCCACATTTCATTTCTAAGGTGAACCTTATTACTAGCATAGATAGAAGTAAAAAGCCAAGACTTGTGGGTGGGAATTACCTCAATGACAACACTGATCTCTTGATTCCTACGCACAAAGCTATGAACACTCACGAGGTATGATTCCAAAGGATGACCATGCCACCGAATTGACCATTAGCCGGGATTTCAATCATGTCAGTGAATCCAAAAGGGTTGAGAAGAGGCATGTGGTTATCCATTCTTGTTTCCAAGAGTGTAACCATGCAAGGGTGGTGAGTGTCGATCATCTCCCTGAAGTGCATCCTGAAGTTATCTCTATTACCCCCTCTTGCGTTCCAGATTATGAAAGAAATGACCCTATTCATGTTTAGATTCCACTTGTGTAGGTCCCTATTCTCTTGCACCCTTGGTGCATGTATTGGGTTCCTCCTCTAAAATGGAACTAGTATCATTGCATGATGTCCCACAATTGGGTCTGCTGAGGGCCTAATATCCATGGTGCACTTGTAGAGTGCCACCAGACACTTGAGAATCTGCCTCTGTTCTTGCCTTTCCATGAAGATGAATACTTTTATCTCGTCTAGGTTTGAACTTTCCATTGTCAGTTCTGGGATTAAGTTGATATCCTCCGCTGCTTCTTCCATTAGTTCCTCTTGGGGAGGTATGTTGTTTGGTGCATGGGGGTGTACTGGAGGTTGCTGAGTGTTTGGATGAACATGTTGTGCATTTGGAGCTAGGTTCTGGGCTGCATGGGCATCCCATGGTGTGAAGATGGGATTGATGTTGGTAGAAATTTCTGGGGTGAAGAAGGGCAGGTCTAGTGGTAGAGGGTTTTGGATTGGAACAAAGTGTGGGGGGTTGATTCCATTCCCCCATCAAAGTCTGAGATGCAGTTAGTGGTAGGTTTGGTGCAATTGGATGGAGAACATTGTTCAGCCAAAGATGATTTATATAGTTGTTCATTGACAACCGTATCCCTTCCGAGATCAGTTGCGCAAGATAGTGAGAGTTGTGGATCACGATCACTGTCTCTCTCCCATTCAACATGATGTTGAAGGAGATGGCATGTCCCATTAGGCCCAGTTCCACCAGGAAAGTGGTTGGTGGTTCTTCGGCATTGGGGGTTGAATGAAGATTGTGGGGGGGGGGGGTGTTTGTTTGTGGGTTGTTGGTTTGCCATTGAGAGTGAGTGGTTCAGGCGTATGATTTGAAGAATCCTGAATCTTCGCCTGTTGGAAGGTGGTAGTCTTGGCATTTTCTGATGATGGTGTGAGACTTATAGAAGGAGTTGGGATCTTGTTGTTGCCTTGGTAATTTACAGTATCAGTTTCAATGATTGAAAAATCCTTTTGCATGCTATTTGTAAGGGATAGCGTATTGGGTGTGTGTTGGCGGGTAGCAGCTAGGTTTTGATCTACGTGTTTTATGGTATTGGCCATTTAGAGAGGGGTTGTCGTAGTGTGACAGGTGTGTTGTTTTATTAGAAGCATGCAATGGATAATTATGTAATGTTTTAGGGGATTTTCAGTAGTAGGGATGTTATTTGGAGGGGAGGGGTTACTTAGTTTCGATAGAATGTTGGGGGTGTAGGGCCTACTGTTAGGCTCGTGGCTAGTGCTTTTTTCCCCATGTGGATATAGGATCATTAGTATCTTGATTAGTGTAAATCTGGTGTTTGGTTTTATCCAAAACCATGTCTTGTTCCATTAAGGAGGAAAATTGGTTTTTGACAAGGGTAGGGTTTTGTCTAATGGGTTCATTATCAATTTTGTTAGGCAGATTTATTCCAGTTAGATTTTCCCCTGATTGATTCATATTTTGACGAACTTTGTAATTGAGAGTTTGGGTGGATAAGAACTTACCTGTAGTGCATAAAAAATGTTTACATTGATACTTGTTCTTGCTGGAGGATCCTTGATTTTGATCGTCCCTTGTCTTTTTTTCCCCTTATTGAAGCTAATTGTCTTCCACTCTTCCTTGGAAGTTGATTGTTGTTCTTGCATGGCACTATTTTCCCCTTTTCTTTGCTCTTCTCGTTACTATTGAAGGTTCTGCTTGTTTCTACCTTATTTTGCATTCACTAGTCGAATGGCCAAGGTAACCACAGTTTTTGCATAAGAGTCTTTCACACTCATAAAGAATTTCTTGTTTATGGGACCCAATCCATACACTGGATTTAGCTTGTTTGTGTAAAGGAAGTTCGACACAGATCCTTGCATAACGCCTACGTAAAGCTGCTGAAGTGCAGACGTCCACTTTTAGCAATCGACCAATTGTGTTTCCCACTTTTTATAGTATCTTCTCATCATAGAACTCTGTGGGGAGCTGTGGTAAACGTATCCAAATAGCAGTGAGAGTTTGATTTGCTTTTGAAGGGACAAAGTTGGGTTCCTATCGTCTAGGTTTGAACTTTCCATTATCAGTTCTGGGATTAAGTTGATATCCTCCGCTGCTTCTTCCATTAGTTCCTCTTGGGGAGGTATGTTGTTTGGTGCATGGTGGTGTACTGGAGGTTGCTGAGTGTTTGGATGAACATGTTGTGCATTTGGAGCTAGGTTCTGGGCTGCATGGGCATCCCATGGTGTGAAGATGGGATTGATGTTGGTAGAAATTTCTGGGGTGAAGAAGGGCAGGTCTAGTGGTAGAGGGTTTTGGATTGGAACAAAGTGTGGGGGGTTGATTCCATTCCCCCATCAAAGTCTGAGATGCAGTTAGTGGTAGGTTTGGTGCAATTGGATGGAGAACATTGTTCAGCCAAAGATGATTTATATAGTTGTTCATTGACAACCGTATCCCTTCTGAGATCAGTTGCGCGAGATAGTGAGAGTTGTGGATCACGATCACTGTCTCTCTCCCATTCAACATGATGTTGAAGGAGATGTCATGTCCCATTAGGCCCAGTTCCACCAGGAAAGTGGTTGGTGGTTCTTCGGCATTGGGGGTTGAATGAAGATTGTGGGGGGGGGATGTTTGTTTGTGGGTTGTTGGTTTGCCATTGAGAGTGAGTGGTTCAGGCGTATGATTTGAAGAATCCTGAATCTTCGCCTGTTGGAAGGTGGTAGTCTTGGCATTTTCTGATGATGGTGTGAGACTTATAGAAGGAGTTGGGATCTTGTTGTTGCCTTGGTAATTTACAGTATCAGTTTCAATGATTGAAAAATCCTTTTGCATGCTATTTGTAAGGGATAGCGTATTAGGTGTGTGTTGGAGGGTAGCAGCTAGGTTTTGATCTACGTGTTTTATGGTATTGGCCATTTAGAGAGAGGGGTTGTCGTAGTGTGACAGGTGTGTTGTTTATTAGAAACATGCAATGGATAATTATGTAATGTTTTAGGGGGTTTTTCAGTAGTAGGGATGTTATTTGGGGGGGAGGGGTTACTTAGTTTCGATAGAATGTTGGGGGTGTAGGGCCTACTGTTAGGCTCGTGGCTAGTGCTTTTTTCCCCAGTCGATAGATAAGTGGATATAGGATCATTAGTATCTTGATTAGTGTAAATCTGGTGTTTGGTTTCATCCAAAACCATGTCTTGTTCCATTAAGGAGGAAAATTGGTTTTTGACAAGGGTAGGGTTTTGTCTAATGGGTTCATTATCAATTTTGTTAGGCAGATTTATTCCAGTTAGATTTTCCCCTGATTGATTCATATTTTGACGAACTTTGTAATTGAGAGTTTGGGTGGATAAGAACTTACCTGTAGTAGCATAAAAAATGGTTACATTGATACTTGTTCTTGCTGGAGGATCCTTGATTTTGATCGTCCCCTGTCTTTTTTTCCCCTTATTGAGCTAATTGTCTTCCACTCTTCCTTGGCTGTTGATTGTTGTTCTTGCATGGCACTATTTCCCCCTTTTCCTTGCTCTTCTCGTTACTATTGAAGGTTCTGCTTGTTTCTACCTTATTTTGCATTCACTAGTCGAATGGCCAAGGTAACCACAGTTTTTGCATAAGAGTCTTTCACACTCATAAAGAATTTCTTGTTTATGGGACCCAATCCATACACTGGATTTAGCTTGTTTGTGTAAAGGAAGTTCGACACAGATCCTTGCATAACGCCTACGTAAAGCTGCTGAAGTGCAGACGTCCACTTTTAGCAATCGACCAATTGTGTTTCCCACTCTTTATAGTATCTTCTCATCATAGAACTCTGTGGGGAGCTGTGGTAAACGTATCCAAATAGCAGTGAGAGTTTGATTTGCTTTTGAAGGGACAAAGTTGGGTTCCTATCGTTGTACTGATAAGAAGTGCCCAAAGATAAACCAGGACCGTTGTGTAGAGCATTAGTCATGCTTTCTTCTTTAGTGAGCATTAGTCATTAGTCCTCACTGAGGTCAATTAGAGGAAAGGGTTCCGACGATTTCCAGATCTCATTCAGTTTTCTTTTTAATATTTGGTGCAATATTTTTTTACCTTGAAGGTTGATAATGACTGAAAATCTCCATGGAGGTTTTGGAGAGACTTCCTCTTGGTTATTGATTGGTTCCATTGATGGCTGGTAAAGGTTTAACTGTGGAAGATCAATTGTGTTTTCTACTTTTAGTTGAATCTCAAATTGCAACAAAATTCTATTACATTTCTTCAATTTCATACGTCAATCTAGACTATCATAAAAATATAAAAAATCCATTTCGCGCTTGATCACTTCAAAGAAACGATAGAGTAATTGATAGGGTATATCTTAGAAAATAGTGCCATCAGGCATCAAGTTTACGATATGGCATTCATCAATTTTCCTTTCACAAAAAATGTAAAATAGATTTAAATAACACAATTTCACAACTTAAATGAGAAATCGAGCATCAATAATCACAATATTTTGAAGCTAAACGTAGCATTTTTACGTACTAATGATTCTAACCCTTACCATTGTAAAGTTTGGAGAGGGATAAAATGTACACAACCTTTACTATTTTGGGGACAAAAATGGGGAAATTTCAAGGATAAGATTTTTCTTCCCATTTACTATTCCCCATTAAAATATTATTATTATTTACTCATATAATTTATATTTTTATATATACATAAATTATGTTTATATAATATATTTACCTAATTAATTTTTCATTTTAACTTTGACGTATAATTTTGAAAAATTAATAATCGTGCATCTATTTTTTTTTATGTAAAATTGGAAATATATTAAATTAAAATACATTAAAATTAAAAATACATTAAAATTAGAAATACATTAAAATTGAAAATACATTAAATTAAAAGTTATCCATTTTTTAAATGGATAATTGCTTACAAATTACATTATTTAAAATTTTATGGAATTGTTTTAATAGAAATTACAAATTAATAAAAAAAAGATAGAATTTCTTTAATAGAAATAAGAAAATAAAATTTAAATGAAAGATAATAATATAATATTAAAGAGAGAGAAGAATATAAAATGGAATATTCTTTTTTGGAGTAAACAATGGAGTAATGGTTGGAGTAACTTTACTCCCAATGAGAACCTACCTAGCAAAGGTTGGAAATGCCCTTATATCCAACCTACCCCATTTTTTGGTCCCCAAAATAAAAAATTTCAAATTTTGGGAACAACTTACTCCAACCATTCCTCAATTTTTTTTCCCCAAAAGAAAATATTTTTTTTACATTTTTCTCTCTTTTATATTATATTATTATGATTACTATCTTTCATTTAAATTTTATTTTTTAATTTTCATTAAACAAATTCTATCTTTTATTTTAATTAATTTCTAATTTTCATTAAAACAATTTCATAAATTAAAATAATATAATTTATAAGCAATTCATTCAAAATATTACATAAATATTCAACTTTAACCTCTAGTATTCTACCATAAATGATGTATTAATGCATTACGCTCATTCTCAATTATCATGTTGACCAATATAATACATATAGTTAGTATAACATTAACTTACAATTTTACATAAAAATAATAAATACACGAAAATTAATTTATCAAAATTATACACTAAAGTTAAAATGTAAAACTAATATTATAAGGATATTACATAAATATAATTATGTATATATAAAGAGATAAATTAAAAGAAATAATAATGGAATAATAATAAAATATGTATAAATAGTAACAAGAGAAATGAACAGTAACTGGATAAATATGAACACTATTCAAACCCGTTTTTGGAGACAAAAAATGAGGGAGGATTAGAGCTCTATTATGGCAAATATTGCCCCTATTATTAAAAAATGGGAAGGATGGGAGATGACCTCAAAACTGATTAAATTTCTCTTTTCAAGATCGAGATTGCTGCTAACATTTTAGGATCCTCAACTAAAATATATTCTAAAGTCAAATTTTAATTTTAATAAGTATTACTAACAGTTAACGGTAAAAAAGACACAAATTTTTTAAGGGCATCAGTTCTCCAAGGTTATAGCATCAATAAAAATTCAGACGCAAATTACCCAATTACGATATAATAAGATTCATCATTTGCCCCTTAAATTTTTTTAATTATAAAAAAATAATAAACAAAAAAGACAGTTAAAAGGAGTTTAATTAAAGATCAGAACCTGTCGGGATTCACTCTTTACATCATGATAATGTATTCAGTGGATTGACAGACATGAATTCTATCATCACTTCTTTCCTCCTCAATAAATTACAATTATCAAATAACCATTAAAATTCAGTATCGCTAAAATTGTAAAAGTAATTAAAAACTACGTTTAATAAATATTTAGCACTAATTCAAAAGTACTGAAATTTAATAGTCATAAATATTAACATAGTAAAAAAATGATTAAAAGTGCTCAGAACTTCTTAGAGGGTAGTGTAAACCATCACAGACCAAAAGTCTCCGACACAAATGAAATTTTCATCATAGCACCACAATGGCCAAAAATAATTTTTTTTTGAATAAATGAAATATAAAATTACAAATTTAACTAACCATATAATAAAAATAAGTGAATTAAATATAAGAATTTTAAATTGGAGGACTCAGTTTATGGGTGGTGATATATCAGAATGGTCGTCAAGGTAGTTTTTAAATACCATTACGACGAACGAGACCAATTGATATGAGTCGTCACTGTCCAATTAACCATTTTAATGTAAAAAATTTAACCAAAATAATTTACCTAAAAGCAAAAAATTAGCATTTTAAATATTTTACATTTTATTTAATCTAAGTGAAGAAAGAGTCATCAGATAGGAGCGAAAGACTAAAAAGAAGTTTTAAAATCATAAAAGATTTCATTTGAACTATGCTTCTAATCATCATATGACCCAGTAATATAATAAAAGGATTAACGAGAAAAATAAATAGAAATAAAATATTTATTGGCCTCATAGAGAAGATTAGGTTAACAACATGATAAATTCAGACATATGCTTGTCTATAAAAGAATTTTAATCATTGGCCAAAATGATAATTAACACAAATAAATTTTTAAAAAAATCACAGCTAGAAAATAAATGGATTTTTGAGAACTATGTTTGAGCTGAAAGCAAAAAAGTGAAGGGGCAGAGCTTACCAATGGACGAGCTGAAACAGTAAAACCCTAGAGAGCAGAAGAGAGAATGATTAGACTTTGGGAAGGAAGTTGCTTTATATAGAGAAGAATGAAGGGGGCTAGGGTTTTAGGCTTAGGTTTTGGAGAGAGGTTTTGCTGGATTGGGCCGCAATACTGATGGGCCTGTTGTGTGGGCTAACGGCAATTTGCTTGGTCAAAAATCACTTTTAGCTCACTGTCGAAATTATTTATATTCAATAGTCGCAAAAATATATAAAATTTATATAAAATATATATATATATAACAAAAACAAACCCAGTATTTTTTTACCAGGTGGGGTCTGGGGAGGGTAGTCTGTACGCAGACCTTACCCCTACCTAACAGGTAGAGAGGCTGTTTCCAATAGATCCTCGGCTCAGGAAGGGTAATAAGAAGAATAGGAAAGGAAGAAACTTAATACTAGAAGAAAATGAAGACAAGGATATATTAGAAAAAGACTATACTTTAATAGATATCGAAACAGAATTATATAATTTTAAAACAGGAATTAAAAAAAATAGGAATAATAAAAAATGAAAAGGATCTAGATAATATAATAAAAATATTAGATGAAATAGAAATAATAAGAGAAAAACCTTTAAATCATTGGGAAAACAATAAAGTTATGTATAAATTAGATATAATTAATCCAGAATATATAATTAAAACAGCTTCAATAGAAGCTACAAATCAAGATTTAGAAGACTTTAAAATTCAAATTAAAGAACTCATGAATTCAGGAGTGATAAGGAGATCTACTTCTAACATAGGTCAGCAACTTTCATGGTTAGAAATCATAGTGAAATAACAAGAGAAAAACAAGAATGGTAATAAACTAGTTTCTGCAGATCAACTGTGTATACAACACAAAGTTATGACAAGCATGAATATAAAAATAAAAAATAAAAAAAATATAATCCTCAATATAATAGGGGATATAATAGAAAAAATTATTATATCAAATCTCCGGGTTTATACCCTCAAAGCCAGAGTTAAAACTGTTACTTACCTCAATAGCATAAAATCCTACTCTGGGATGCCCTCGTCTCTGAACCCGGTCTCCAAAAGTTCTGAATCTAACCATAATCAGATTAATACCATCAACATGTGCTAAAGAATCGAATTCCACAATAAAAACTACAAAATATGTCAAAAATCCGAAATCGGTCAAAATCGGGCCCACGTCTCGGAATCGGTCAAAAATGGCAGAATCAAAACCCTCGTCCTCTCCCGAATCTAACCATATAAAATTTATCAAAATCGGACTCTGTTTTGTTCCTCAAATCCCTACCTAAAACTCTCCAAAACTCAAGTCCTAACTCCTTCAATTTTACTTTGAACTCATCAATCAAATCCCAAAAACGAAGATGGATTCATGAAATATAACCAAAACCGAGTATAGAACACTTACGTCAATCCCTATGGTGAAAATCGCCCAAATCCGAGCTCCCCAACTCAAAATATGACAGAATGAACAAACTCTTGCTTTATATATTTTTTCTGGCAGTTATTTTGCCTCGTTTCTTGTGCCAAATGATCTCAAAACTCGTTTTTATACCTCCAATGGATTCCTTTGAAATTCTAGTCAAGTTAGGATTTTTAATCACTCAATTTGACCTTATAATGAATGAGATATGTTGGTTTCAATATTTGCAAATAATGCAGATTTTTAAATACATTATCAGTGACAAATTTGTAATTAAACTGAAAAATCTGGCAAACTAATTCCAAATTCGACGATTCTTTTGCTACGGGTCTATTATTACGACACATATCTAATGCTTCAATCAAAAAGACATTGGAGCTCGTTTGTTCAATATGATATCATTTATGCTCGAAGAAACGGTATCGAAACATAAGAAAAACGAGCACAACACAACTCAAACCTATCTGAATCTCACCTGAGACCCTCAGGACCTCAACCAATAATTTCAACAAGTCATATATCACTACTCGAACTTAGTCGAACCTCCAGAACACCTAAAACAACACCAAAACACCAAATCAATCTCAAATTCAAGCTTAAGAACTTTTAAACTTCCAACTTTCGCCAATTCAAGCTTAATTCTACCACGGACCTCCAAATTATATTTCGGACACACTCCTAAGTCTAAAATCATCCAACGAAGCTAATCAAATCATAAACATCCAAATCCGAATTCGTTTACTCATAAGTCAACTTCCAATGACTTTTCTAACTTAGCTTTCTAACTAAAAGACTAAGTATTCAGTTCACTCCAAACCTACTCTGAACCCAAACCTACTAACTCGATACAACTCAACACAGCTGAACAACACATAAATAAGCATAAATGGGGGAAATGGGGCTATAACTCTCAGAACAAACGACCGGGTCGTTACAATGTGTTAGTTTTATTATAATTTTATATGTTAGTTTGTAAATTAAATAATTAATTTTTATAAATAAAGATCCATATATGGGTTCCAGGCTCGATATTTGCGGCCCAGTAGCACCAAGATATCCTAAATTCTTCCATGTGTTAGTTTTATTATAATTTTATATGTTAGTTTGTAAATTAAATAATTATTTTTTATAATTAAATATTCACATATGGGTTCCAGGCTCGATACTTGGAGTCTAGTAGCACCAATTTATTCTATGTGTTAGTTTTATTATTTTACATGTTAGTTTTATAATTTATATGTTTGTTTGTAAATTAAATAATTAATATTTATAATTATACAATATTTAATTATTAAAGATTCATATATGGGTTCCAGACTCGATATTTGCAGTCCAGCAGCACCAAATATATGTTGACTATAATTGGGTAGTTTGTGTTTGATCTATCAGTTATTTTAACGTATTTTTGAGTATAAGAGATACTTAAACTGCAGGGAAACTACGCTAAAATGCACTATATTTTACTACGCTAAAAGGTACTACATTATACTACGCTAAAAGGCACTACATTTTACTACGCTAAAAGGCATTACATTTTACTACCCTAAAAGACACTATATTACTAGTTTTTAAGCAAATAAATAATTTAAACCAGATAAAACACAACAAATACAGTATAATCACAAAAATACATATAAAACAGTAATAGTAATTTATTAAAATTTTTATTAACAAATAATAACGATTTCATAATTTTTACGACATTAATATCTTAGTCCGCATAAAAATAATATATCAATTTAATCGCAAAAAAACACATAAAATAACATACAACACATTCAAAACAACTAATATGCATTATTTATACGAGTTTGGACATAAAATAAATCGGTATACCTCGAATTATATTTTTCGGAAAGTTGAAGATTTTAAAATTTGACTCCGAAACGAGCAACCCGCAACAGTAGAAGGCTTACTAGGATGTGAGACTAACAATATATACTTTTTACGGGACGGACATGATCCACACGAGCTTTTTTTGGACGCTACTGGAGGGGAGGACCGTTGTTTTTTAAAAAAACAAAGGGTTAGGGGATGGGGATCTGGGCAGAAACGTGGGGGAAAGGGAAGGGTTTTGTTATTTATGTACATAAAACGCGGTAATGGACCGCATTTTATATAACAGTCCGTCTGTTTATGTAAAACGCGGTTCATAACTGCATTTTACATAGAAATATAATTTTTTTTTATACTTAAAAAAGTGATTTGAGTCCAAAAGAGCCACATTTAGATTCCGAACTCATCTTGTCAGATTGTCATAACTTTAAGTACAAATTGTTCATAAATTCAAAAGGACCATCCCAAGTTCTGATGGACGAAAAAATTTAAAGTGCTCTTTCGAATAATGGGCAAAACTTGCCTTATCGCAAATCCTGACGAATCATCATATTTAATTTTAGTACAAATTGTATCATGACATTGGTGTACCAATTGTTCATGAAAACCTAACAGATTGTCATGATTTGTCTGTGTTTAAAAGTAAAAAGAATTCTTAAAATTCTCACCCGTGAGAAGCATATGATGAGACAATAAGTTCTTCATCTCTACCGCCATTAATGTATCCTTACATCAGTTTTGGTTCAACAAGTAGTTCTCAAGCCAAAATTTGTTTTTTCTTTTTGTTTATATTTTTTTAACGTGTTCTCATTCTTTTTCAAATTTTCCATATTGGTTCTCATTTTTTTTTTTTTTTGCGTTTTCCTCACAAATTACTTTGTAAGGAGGAAGAAGGAGAAGTTTTGGCTATGGGTTCGTTGTATCCATTTGATATGGTCCTCTTATTCTTTCAAATTATCTTCTTATGAATTTTATCTGCGTTCAAGCAATCTTTTCGGTACCAAATTGGTTAACCCCAAGGTCCCCAACCACGCCATTGGAATTTTCATTTTCATTTGAAACAAATTTGTTCCTCATTCGTTCTTTTAGCTCAAGCCAACTCTTGACATCGATGTTTTTCTTGGTATAAGTAGATAGCAGCAATATATTCCAACACGAACATTTCAAAAACAAAAGATCTTTTTTGTTGCATCTCACGTTTCTTACCGTCAAACCTCTCTATAAGAGCCTCGTTTGTTCCGATATTTTTCGGCTGCTATTGTAAAGTGCTGTTATAGAAGATATATATTATAATATAACTTAATAATCGATTCCGAACAAAACTTGGCTTTTATAGTGAATGATTGTTATATGGGGATGCTATTATAGAGATGTCTGACTGTAGTACCCCTCTCGCCAACAAAACACTCTCTCTTCACTCTTACAACTGGATCTCCCTTATAGCACAATTCTCCCTTTTCATATGCAGCAGCTTACTAAGTCGGAAACAGCGGGTACTGTTGTAAATTTGAGTATTATAGCACAGCACATTCAACATAACCTCAAAGTTAGGAGTTAAGCAAAAGGCGAGAAACCTATTAACTTAGAATTATCAACCAGCTACATTTTCAAACCATTGCTAATTCCCTACATTGTACACTGCAGCAGTTGTCACGTAAGTGACCTGAATCTAACACCTCAAATATCAAGTCAATAAGAAAAAGAAAAAAAAACCTTTCTTTTTGAAGAAGGGGAAAAAATTGATGACTGAGCACTTCTCAGATGACTGTCATCTTTATCCTCGGTTTCGGTAAGATCACCTTCTGTCAACTTGAATAATTCCTGGTTCGAGGGTTGACAGTATCTGAGGCATTGACATGCCACCAGATACAACAATCTCTGCAAAGAAGAGAAAGGAGCATGTTGGAAAGTGCATCAAGCATAAGCATGTAACTTGATCAGAAAATTGTGCTCATTGCCAGATGAGAATCCTCTATTAAGAACACACATGATACTTGCAAAAAAGCTCAGGAGTAACAAACAAAGCATCATATATAACTACTCGCTACATCCCACTTTATGTGACACCAGACAGAGTACGAGGGTCAAATGATTAATTTTCTGTGTGAATTCTAGTCATCAAATCTTCAAGTTCTTTGAAATATAATACAGATATTTAGAAACTATATAAAAAGTACTGGAAGTCCCAATAGTTAACAATTCAAAGTATTTATAAGGCATATGAAAAAAATAAGGTAAAAAAAAATGTCTTTGACCCTCCAAATAGTACTCCACCGTGTCACATAAAGTGGGACAAAAGGAGTATATTTTCCAGAGAATTTGACAATGAAAAGATCTCTTACCTATGCCTTCACGGACTGACAAGTTTGGTCTAATAACATCCTTTGCATTGACCAGGAATATATCACCTATGTAAAGATGATTTGTAGGAACATACACACAACATAGCTCTTCGTCTCCTGAATAGTTCTGGATTGGATGGTAAGACAGAGTATCACACAAGTGAATTTCAAGTAAAATTGATGAGATTGAGAATGTACATAATCTTTCCATTATGATTCTACTGCTATCCATGCCTACCAGGTAATTGGAAACTTGTGAATGGTGTAAACAAAAGATACAAATTAATTCTTATTATTGAGAAACAAAAGAAAAGCAGGTAATCATTGGCGTACCTGCAGGACAACAGACGAAGTAATGAACCCAAAGGCATATTCGCCGATGCGTGGATGCCTTATTATGGCAACCTCCTTGAAAGCTTGTGTATTCTGATCTGCAGTGATACAGGAGGTTATGCATCTATCGTCACTCTCCAACTGAAAGTTGTTTCGTGAAAACAGTATGAAACTGAAAATCCATAAAGCATACCTGGGGATATGGCAGAACTAATTTGCTTTGAAGCATTATAGATATGCCGAACAAATGGCATTCTTTTGATGAACCACTCCCCAAGATTCAAAACAGATGCCCCCAACCATGATGACATGAACACCCCGACCAAAAAAATAAAAGTGATTGAAGTCATAAATCCAAGACCTGATCAGAACAGCCATTGAAAAGGAGGTCATCTCCAAAGAAGAGTATCACAACTATGAGCAGCTAACATATCACAAGAACCGATACTTAACCTAACATGGCTGACATTTACATACGGTACCATAAGACTATTTGCTAATTCCTCTATAGAACAATTTCTTCTTTAGAAGAGCAATGCATTCTATGTCCAAAGAAAGATAAAGGCCATTACTTAAGACACCATGGAATGAGCCAGGGCCATTAACAACATAGAAATACAGTAAGTTGGAAGGTTCAAATGCTTACCAAAAATATCAATTCCAAGATGAGCATAGATTGGAGAGAAAAAGCCATCCACAAAATGAATAAACCACCATGTTATGTAGAAAGTGACTGCTATAGGAAATAGGATAACACTGCAAAAGGATGTATATAAGTAACAACTTGAAAAGTAAGGAGTAAAGCAGAGTTAGAGCGTCTACTTAATCACAGGTGACAGTGAAGACAAAAACGAATATTTATAACTTATAAGCATATCATGTTACTCTTTTCCCATGACACTTACAAGCAGAGTGGATTGTGGTTTAGTTCCTTCCTAATCAAGTTTATTTCAATAGCTTCCATCCCATGGATTCTTATTAGTAAAAGCTCATATGTACAGCATAATCCAAGAAAGAAGAATAAAACAACAACTATGCCTCAGCCCAGATAAGTTGGGGTCGGCAATACGAATCCTCATTCCTTTCATTTAGCTCAACTCATATCAAATCCAAGAAAGAAGAATGCTCCTTTTTATTGTGATAGATACGACACGTAAAGTAATTTTACTAAGTCTTTCCCATCATCATATTTACCAACAAAGGAGGGTGATACCGACACAAGTAAAACAAAATTCTAGTAATGAATTCATTTTAATAGCTGATACAAGTCACAACAACTCTGATGCTTTTTAATGTTCCAAGATTGATTGTCTTAGTTCTGTTAGCAGAAAGCCCATCTATTCAAATCAGTCGTAACAGAAGCTAGAAAGTGGGTAGTGTACTCATCAAGGACCTTGAAAAGTACAAACCCCTAAACTCTTATAACAGAAGCTAGAAGATAGGAAGTAGAATCCTGGATCAGTTCTTCTGTAGACCTTGATCTTTGCTCAACTAGTTCTTGTAAATCATTCTTGTGACACTTTGCTGCTTCTTCCTAAACTTTATTTTCCAACAGCAAGGAACCAGGTAAACAGATACAGCCTATATCTAGATCAGAGGGAAGATTGAAGAGAACCATTTTTACCATCCAGTCATGAATTTCTTAGAAGCCCAGCTCCTAACAACTTTAGAGAAAGTCTGCAGTTGCAAAAAATATATACAACATTTGTCAGATGAATAAAAGAGAATTCATGCTTAAAATATGGAAATAGAAGGAACAACATGGTAATATTCCCAGTGATCAGTCCAGGCACTATAAAATTAAGCTCAAGAAATGAATAGCAAGCAAACTAATGTATAAGCTACAAGAACAGACTTTGGCGCAGTCATCAGATTTAGCTTTGTGATGCAAGTGCATGTACCAGAGGCAAAGAGAAGAGGAGAAGGAATTAGATAAGAAGTCGAGAAGAAGAGAGAGATAAGAAAAGTAAATGTCAAACAGAGATATAAGGAAAAGAGACCAGCAGTAACCAAAAAGATTGCTCCCAACAGCACATAAAACAGTAATGCAGAAGTCAAAGGCCCTACGATTCACCTTACATTTATGTGCAAAACAGCAGGTGTGTAATCAGTTAAACAACTAATCAAGTACGGTACATGTGATAAACTCTTCTGAGAAAGGGGGCTTATATCATTTTGATATAATACATTTTCCAGGAAAATTGATGGAATTCTTTTTGACTTTTGGTCATTTTAACATGTTAAGAAAAACATTATGCACACAAGTTATATCTTTTAAGGGCACTAGTATATTGTGTTTAGATAACCGAAGGGGCACCAGTATATTTTCAGCTATAATTATCTCTATTTCTACTCCATACCAATTACTTCCACCAATGTATAATCACTATTTTCATTTTTGTTCCTCATTGCTCATAAGGATCACCAAGCATCACTCCCACGCTCCACCTGCCACCATCTGGTACTATTAGAAGCTACCAACTGTTTTACCCATCAAATGTTATGTCAGATTAACCCTAAATTGATCGATCTAACACCCGTTCAAATGCAATCTAGCACAAAGACTGGCATAAATATCACCAGATATAAAGGAATGTAGCATGCCATAGATGTTATACCATGCAATGATGACAAATAGGAATGCCACATCCATCACACCTCAAACGCATGAAAATCGAATTTCTCAAGAAGTGTAGGACATCCGAATAATACATTATAATTTTTACATAAAACCTAAGTCCAACCTAAAATCACATGTAGATACACTCAAGAATCAACAAACATGTTATATAACAACTAGTCGCATCCATCAAGTATACACACATAGGTAGTATAGAAAGAATAAAATATGACTGAGCACATGTCTAACACCTAAGGAGATAAATATGCAAAGCTTTTAAAGACATTTCTGCTTCGTATGCATAAACATCAATGCACAGCAGCATATGGACGCGGACATGGAGAGCGCGTCATTTAATCATTTAATATGCTACAAATGTATTACTTTGATATATTAATCTAGTTTGTTCAACAATTTTTTACTAAGAGGAGAAAAAAGCACAACTTAAATCATTTAAATGTAATAAAAGAGTGAGTAAAAGCAGACAAGAAGAAGTTCAATTAATATGTATGACACCCGAGTCCTCTCCTACCATAAAAGGTCAAACGTTAACACAGTTTCTCATTAACTAATTATGTTGAGTTCTTCTGAACTTCATAAATATTTTCCTTTCATACCACAAAATAAAATTTTACTTGGCAGGAAACAGTAAATAAATAAACTGAAAATTAACAGCAAGCCAGACTTCAACCAATATTTCCCGCAATCTCTATGATCAATTTCCAAACATAAGGGAAAATATTTTCTTCCATTTTTTGTAATGTAATTCGAATAATTTCTTCCATTTGCCTAAGCCTTCATCAGCACAGTTACCTCATAACCATAGGCAGATCTAGGATTTGGAATTTTGGGTTCAGATTATTTGTACATATATAGTAAGTTTCGTAACACATATATAGGGTTTGAGTGCCAAAGCTACTTAGTTCAGCAGAATCCATAACTCACACGGTACATCCACCCTTGCCTGGTATATGTGCTAGTGGGAGTTAGTAGGTACCAGGTGGAATAGTACCAAGTTAGTCCTAACACCACTGATATAAAAACAAAAATACAAAAAAAGTTTTCCCTTGGGGCGAAAAAAAAAAATGCAAAAGTAACAAAATAGCCCCTTCTTCAAGCATTCCTCTTTCCCTAACTTTGAGCTCTTAATAAGTAACTGCCAGCATGACAATAAATTATGCTCATACAAAAGTTATCCAATTCTTTCCTTCTATAAATACTTCAACAAAATCCATTCTTAAACGCAACTTTAAACTCCTAATTTACACAATTAAAACACCAAAAATCACTACCACACTTAACAAAACCCTGATCCAACATACAAATCCAGTTAAGAGCTAATCGAAACACTAAAACCCTAGCGATATTCCCAATCAAAAACAAAATATCTGAATAAGAATAGTTTGAGAAATAGCGGAATTAACCTCGCGGCCGGAGTGATGGTGAGAAGAGGAAGAGGAAGGCCTATTCGCGGAGTCATCGTCAACGGCGACAGCGGCGGCGGAGTGAGCCACCGGAATAAGAAGTTCACGATCTCTGCTAGAATTTGCCATTTTTATCCCCAATTTCTCATCTCCCATTTACTTATAATAAAATTTCTTTTCTTTTTGCTATGAAATAATAGTGTACAGATTTTGTAAGTGTAACAGTTCTATTTAATCTATTTTTTTTAAAAAAATATTTATATTGCTTGGTGATAGAGGAAATGTTTGGGCAGTGGGACAGAAGAGGAATTTAAGAAAAAAAATGTTGTCTTACTCTTATTAAAGTTAGCTCTAGACTCCATAATTTAATGGACTATTCAATGTTGATGAGGTATTGCGTTTGGTTTGGGCTGGGCTAGGTTGGATTTTGTCATGTTGATGAGCTGTCTCCAATCATATTTTGTCAACTCAGATCATGTTTTAAAAGTTTTCGTGAATTTAATTTCCATGTTGACAATATAAAAAGTTATAGCCTAAAAAATACTCCTTCCGTATCATATTAATAGTCATGGTTACAAAAAATAATTGTCTCAAATTATTTGTCATTTTAGAAGTTCAAGACAAAATTGATTGTTTTTTTCCTTTTTACCCATTCGATGTCCAGTACCAATATTGGGCCTGACTAAATACGAATTTGCACCGAGAAGTCCCACATTGAGGGGTAAAGCGCTCCTTAACAAAGACAATTTCATACCTAGGACTCGAATCCGAGACCTCTAGTGAAGGATGAATGAGTACCTACTATTCTACCACCAGCGGCGAAACCAGATATTTTTTCAAGGATGTTCAGACTTAAAATAACTAAATAAAAAATTCGACAAAGAGTGTTCAATATATGTTTTATACATTTAAAATTAATTTTTTTACTTATATACACAATATAAAGGTGGCTTCGCCCTATCTACCACAACCTTTGTTGGTATGTATCATATATTTATACGCCAACTCCGATTTTTTTTTAAAAAGAATTATTTAAACTCTAAAGTTAACTCCTATATATAATAGTAAGATTAATAACCTGAAAATTAGGCAGGTAACATGTTACAACAACAACAACAACAACCCAACAGGTAACATGTTACGATAAGTAAAAAATATTACACGGTTTGTGTATTTAAGTAAAATCACCAAAGAAATATTTGTTAGGATCAAAGACAATACTTACATTTTTTTCATTATTGTAAATGAAATGGTTGTTATATAGTACTATTTATCAAGGAAATATGAGAGGTTGAAATTTGAGAGGTTAACATGACTGTAGTTATTGTTGTGTGTTTAAGCTTTAAACAAGAATTATGATAATATTTTTATTTATACTAATCAGTCATGAAATAATTAAGTTCTGTGTAATCAAGCAACTCCTACTTTATGTATTGTGCCTTAAATAAACTTCAAAAATTATTGATACTTGCAATCATTTCAATAGAACATGTTTAAAACCGATTATGATTATTGCCCAATAATATATTCTCGATCAATTTGCGACTAACAAACTCCAAATTAAACAATGACCATATTGATAGTGCATACTCCAAAAATCTCTAATTTAGTCCTTAATTGTTGACATTTCATGAAACCAGAAAAAATAATCTTTCAATGTATCATGATAAATAGTAAATTTTAACAACAAAAGGGTAGTCCGGTGCACAAAGCATCCCTCATTAATACAGGGTCCGGAGAAAGCCTGTACTCTCAGAGGTGTGATGTAGACAGGCTAACCTAATACAAGCATTAGTGGCTGGTTCCACGGCTCGAACATTTGACCGATAGGTCATATAAAGACAACTTTATCTTACTCCAAGGCTCTCGTTACAGCAGCAAATCAATATTCTCTGTATGTATAGTTGTCCCCTTTTTCTTCCATCCTTAACCTGAGATATCGAGTTGAAATATTAAAAATGGAGAATAGAATTAGTAGGGCGAGTGGGTTGCGAACAAGGGGCGGAGCCAACCTTATAGCTGCAAGTTCGGCAGAACCTAGTAGCTTTGGCTCAAACCTTGTATTTGTGTTATAAAAATTCATTTAATATGTATAAATAGTCTATTTAGAGCCCAGTTAGTAAGAAGATTATTGTCCGAAACACATAAATTAAAAATCCTAGCTCCACCTTGATTCCAAATATGCGATACGAGATATTTGTGCAAATGCAGTTTATTGTTCCCCGGAAAAGTACAGAAGATTGATCAAGTTTGGTAAATGCAATCAAATAAATCATGTGTATAAAGACTTCATTGTATTCCCTTTTCAGCAATAAATGTACAACTCTGTCGATCAAATTCAACAACAAATTATTAGAGCTATTCAGCTTTGTGTTATTCTGCAACTCCAAAAAAAAAAACCAGCTTCTTTAATACCTTTACAACCCCCGTAAGTATAAGATTTATTATTTACACATTATGTATGTCAACCTGCTGTTCTTGAGTCGAGGGTCTATCGGAAACGACCTCTCAACCTCACACACAAGGTAGGGGTAAGGTCTACATACACCCTACCCTCCCCAGAACCACTTGTGGGATTTCACTGAGTATATTGTTGTTGTTGTGTATGTCAACCTGAATATGTACAAACACTATAGCACGAACTCAGTAAGTACATCGTCGATAATTCCACTCAAAAGATGTTTCTCAATGTCAGTCACTACTTGTTCAACCTCATCCAAAGTAAATCCATTTCTCCAACCAAGATCCCATGTTGTACTAACCACTTCATTGCACCATATATCTCTTTCATGTAAAGCATAAAGAGTACCTATTGAAAGGTTATTGCCAGCAACCTTAGTGTAACTTTTCAAGACTTCAATCTTGTCACAGATTTCATTAACCAACTTGTCAAAGGAGATGGAGATTTTCGACGTCTTAATTGGATTTTTGGATACTACCAGGGTACACTGAGACCTTTTATGTTCTAACAATTCATTGGCACAATCCAATAAGAGTGTGTTTTCTGCGACTTCATTGTCGACACTAATTGTTTTCCATACTGTTGGTTCCCATGCATCAGTATCGAAAAGCTCCTCTGCTCGACTGAGGAATGATTCGTTGCTCAACAGTATGTGTCGTGTAGTCGCTCTAGATTTAAGGTCTTCCTTTTCAGTTGAATGTAGATGAACTTGATAGCTAGTGTGCTCCATTAGGGGGATGTCATGGTCACACTGGATAAATGGCACAGTAGACTCAGATGCGAAACTTTCATCAGTATTAAGATTATCTGCAATAGAAGAAATCATTGTATGTTGTAAGTATTGTCCCACGACTAGAGATTAATCTACTCGGATCAATAACTAGAGTAGTAGAAGATACATTTCTCCGTAACTTGTAAAAATGCAAGAACCTTTTACATAATCATTTCTTTGTCGCAGTCCTCTGAAGAGATCGAATGAGGAAAGAGGTAGATGGACATATATAGAGACAGTGAACAGATGATACTAATAATGAAGTTTATGTGCCTGTCTTCAAAATGTTGAAGTGTTTAGAGCATATAAGTTTAAGCTAGATGAACTTCAGCTGCTACTTGCAGGTATCATAACCTGGTCCATTAAGCAGCAAGCTAACTGAATAAGCTCTCATAGTACACAATGAATATTTCGCGAAAGATTGCCTAAAGCACCAGATAATGCAAGATTGATATTGACTACATAACACTCAAGCCAAGCATAACGAAACAAGCGCCTTACCAATGACAACATTTTCAAAGATTTCAGTCACTTCCTCACAGGGAAGCTCTTCTGAGGATGTAATCTTGGTTATGGTTATATTACTGTCTCGATCAACTGCCTGAACAATCTGGATATTGCCATCCTTGTGTTCCATAATCTCAACCTGCATCGACATATTTCATTAGTCTTGACAAATACAAAAGAAGCTCTCTCTAAATAAAGTTCGACAGGTAAGCCACTTGTTAATGCCCCTAAAATTGTGACTATAATCTTATCCGAATAATAATAACAGTTGAGAGTAATAAAATTTATGAAAAAAATTAGTTAAGACTTCAAGATAAAAGGTATAAGGGTGCACTTACCATAGGAACAACAGAGGAACTCTTGACAGACTTTTCAGTTTTGACATTCTTCTTCCTATTTCTGGAGTTATTAGATGCAATGGCTGTGACGCGCTTTGAGATAGTGCTATTTGGCAGTGCAACAAGTTTTTCTGGTGCATTCGATTTTCGCTCAGGTTTCCTCACTTTAGCAGTAGTCCTCTTACTTTGATCCTGAAATTTAGCAGTGGTATTGAGATCAGCATTTTTCATTTCTCCAGATTTCTTCGCGCCAACAGCTTGTTGAGTTCTCCCAATCCTTTCTTCTATCGCTTCTTTCTTTGGTTGCTTAGTCTTTACAGGAGAAGAATCTCTACTCTTTGTAGAAGGCAGTTTTCCCTGAATGACAACTTCATTACTCTTTTGACCTGAAGACGTTTCAACTTTTCGTGCCTGCAATTTCCGGTATATAGTGAAATTCACAGCTGAATTCTCTTCCTTTGAGTTCCATTTTCCAAATGTCTCTTTAGTATCTGAAGGAAACTTTTGTGCCTGCATTTCTGGAGCGTACATCGGCTTCATGATCACAATAGGTGGAGCATCATCGGCGAAACTCTTCAAGAAATGAGAAACACTAGTTTGATGAGAGATCACATTATTAGATCCCTCAATACACTTGCTTCTCAAAAGGCCTTTGAATTGCATTGTTTCAATTATCCCGTCCAATGTTCTCTGTTTTGGATCCGTCCTCTGACCGATGACAGACGGCTTCGTTGCCTTTGGCAAATCTATTTCAAATACAGGCCTTCTCTGCTTCAAAACCTTATCCTTCTCTAATTGTTTCTGTGTTGTAGGAATATCTTCAAGTCCCATTAGTCTTGCTATCAAATTTGGCGCTTTCGGCTTCTCCTTTTGAATCTTTGGTGGAGAACACTCAAAAGAGGAAATTTCATGGGACTGAACCATGGAACATTGGCTTGAGCTAGTGGACGAGAAATCGGGTGATAAAACCACTTTTTTCCCATCAACAACACCAGGTTTTTCTATCGATGACTCACTCGAGGTAGTGAAACTAGTAGAGGGGAAATCGGGAGATAACTCTACTTTTCTTCTATCGATACGAGCCTTCTCTGAACCACAACATGACTGCAACAAATTTTGTCTAGCAAGACCATCTCTTATCGCTTCCCTTAACTCATCATAACAATCTCGCGAACAATCAACAGAAAATCTTGGCTTCTCAAACTCCACCTTATCGTACCAGTGATCTACAACACGTTCAGATTTCGTCCTCCCAATACCTATTCCATTCCTCATTTTCCTCAACTTTGTCATATATTCTGAAGCTTCTTGCAATTTCCCCAGCATAACTATTGACTCTTGTAAATCAAGTGCTCCTTTTAACAAATCTTTTGTAATATCCTTAGAATTCTTTTGTTTTCCAACTTTATGATTTTCCATATTTTGAGGGTCAATTTTGGATTTTTTAATTGTCTTACCTTCAATAACACCTTTGGGATTATCACAAGTGACAAATGATCTATACATAACTGATCTCAGATTATCTTGAGGCATATTCTATAACATAAGAATTCAAGTAGAATTAGTCAGAAACTGACATAAAATCTTGAAAAAACAACATAATAAGATTTGCCAAATGTACTCACATAAACTAATGAAGAAATTTTCAAAGGTTTGAGTCACTGAAAGCAGAACCAAATATAAAGAATTAGTTGCCATCTATAAAGACAAATATAAACTTCTCAAATATAGAATACATTCATCTCCTCTGAAATATTCAAATTAGAATTATGAGTATATTCATTTCATAATTCTCATTATATTCTTCCTAATCTTTAAAGAATAACTGATAAATAAGAGGAAAAGGAGACAAATGAAAGAGATGGCCACAACTGTGATAACAAAAAAAAAATATGTATCATAAAAAAAGGGCGGCCAGGTGCACTAAGCTCCTGCTATGTGCAGGGTCCAAGGAAGGGCCGGACCACAAATGTCTATTGTACGCAGCCTTAACTGCATTTCTGCAAGAGGCTATTTCCATGGCTCGAACCATGACTTAAACAACAATAATAATTACATCTCAAATGACAAAATTACAAGTTATTAAGAACACTGTAAAGCAGCTTAAAGACTCCATTGTTATCCCAATAAGTTCATGTATAAGCTGATCATATGATAAAAAAATGACCGTTTTTACCTTAGCCTCTATCCAAAAGGAGAAATGAATGAAAAAGGACCAAACAGTAATCAAATGCACAACAACAACAACAACAAATTCAGTATAATCTCACAAGCGGGGTCAGGAGAGGAGAGGGTAGTCTGTACACAGACCTTACCCCTACATAGAGGCTGTTTCCTATAAACCCGACTCAAGTAATCAAATGCACCCAAATGAATATCTTGGAACAAACAAAAAGATCCCAAGTGATGAATTTACACACACACATAGAGGTGCAAACCAAAATCTTGGAACAACCAAAAAGATTATAGTGATGAATTCACACACACAAACACACACGCACAGGTGCAAATGAAAATCTCGGAACATCACACAGAGGTGCAAATGAAAATATTGGAACAACCAAAAAGATCACAGTGATGACTTTACACACACATATATATACACACAAAATAGCACCAATAAACATATTATTATTAATTCTCACCTGGATTAGCCCTTTACATTTGTGTTAGCAAAAGAGTGAACAGACCCCAGATCCTATAACCAAAATAATAGCAGGTAAATCTTGACTTTTTTGGTTCAGTCCACCCCACTATCACAGTTACTATATGAGAATGTCCCTTTATTTTCAAGAACTTAGACTTTAAGGAATTTTCTATTTATTCAACTTTATTCTGCTTAATTAATATTAGCAATAAAAGATGGCAAATTTTAATGTGAATTGTGGGTGGTGGTTGAGGATGATGCTTACTCCCATGTGAGCTGAAGTGTACCTAAGACTAATTGGATATGGCAAAATAAAAAGGGTTATTGAAAAAATTAGACTAGAAATTATGATTAGAGAAAGGCGGATCAAGATGGAAAAACTTATTAATATTTGGCGTTTATATCCCGATAAATACATAATATTATATCTTTTATATTAATGTTATATTAGGGTAAGCTATCTACATTAATAACTGCGGAAGAAGCTATTAATGTTGCATTACAGTAGACTATTTACATTTGGGGGTGCAACCCTTCCCCGAATCCTACATAAATGCAGAATATTTTATACATCGGAATATCCTTTAAATACAAAACATATTTACTCAGTATTATAACAACAATAAATAAGGCTCACTCCTACGTAAATGGTGTCGGCTAAGTTGTTATTATTCATCATGATTCGATAGGCTTTACGCTGATTGTCAGCCTACCACAATCCTCCTTCTCTATTCGAACTTTGGACCGGCAATATAAGTAATCTCACAAAGCTAACATGCCCATAGTTATTATTTAATCATCTCCTAATATATTATTGTTATTTTTATTACGTATTTTTATGGTACTAATATATCATCTCCTATTGCTTTTTTGAGCCGAGGGTCTCCTGGAAACAGCCTCTCTACCCTTCAGGGTAGAGGTAAGGTCTGCGTACATATTACCCTCCCCAGACCCCACTTATGGGATTATACTGGGTCGTTGTTGTTGTTGTTGTTGCACTATGGAATGACACCAAACCTATTATTATTTACTTTACATAATAAGGTTTGATTTAAATAATACACACCAAATACAAGTAAAATTTTATTGTTACAAACTTAGGAAGAGACATGCAGCAAACTTGAGTCTGTACAACAGTACTCCCTCGGTCCATAATAAGTGATCTTTAGCCTTTTTTTGTGATCGAAAATAAGTAATTTTTTCAGATTTCAAGAATTAATTAATTATTTTTTTCTACTTTGCCCTTGAAGTAAATAGTGTTGAAATATGTGCTAGGAGTGTTTATGCGAAGAAATAGTAAAAGTTAATATGGTCAATTTCATTATTAATTAATGTTAAAAGGTGAATTTCTTAATCTGCGTAAAAACAGCAAAAAAATCACTTATTGTGGACCGGAAAGAATAACCTACACGGAGAAACAATGTCTACGAATTAATTAAATATATGTAGCCAACCGTTTGGTTGTTTTTGGAACATATTCTCTGCAGGGGACAATTTTTAATGAGGAGCTTTCAGATTGTCTGTATCATTAAATTATACAACGAGATCTTACTCCAATTACCAACGATTTTTTTTTTGTTTCGAAAATAATTTCCTTTTATTATTGCTATACTTTATACTCCATTCAGCTCAAAATAATTGATTTTTTTCTTGTTTTCACACATACTAAGAAATTTACCTTTTAACATTAATTAACAATGAAATTGATCATATTAACATTTAATATCTCTTCACATAAATACTCCTAACACATACTCCAAGGGCAATGTAGGAAAAAAATAATTAATTCATTCTTGAAATCTGGAAAAATCACTTATTTTGAATCACAAGAAAAAAAACCAAAAAGTCACTTATTTTAGACCAGGAGTATAATAATGACTTCCCACGTTTCTTTTTTCCTTATGGGAAAATACCGCTACTCAACTTTGGTTTCAATTTTCATTTTGACAGGTTAATTAAAGTCGGTACCTATTAAACATTTTCAATATAATTTAAAGAGTATCTATTAGACATAAAATTAAAAAAAAATTTGCAAACCGTGTATATTATAACATCTAGTTGGTATCACATCTTGAAATTGTGATAAATCTTTTATTGGATTATAAAAGCTAGTGAAGTCAAGACAAGACATGGATATTCAACAAAATTCCATTAGTATAAGAAGGGCAGCTATTCATTTTATTTTAAAATTAATAAGGAGAATATAATATATTTTATCTCTAAATTGTCACCTGAATTTTCTCCGATAGATAAGGGAAGTTATTAGTCTTTATTTGACTTTGAAAAAAAAGAAATATACATTTATTATTTAATTACTTCATTGGAAAAAGAAAGAAAACAAAAATAAGTCTCTTAGAGCTGAAACATTAATGCTCTAGACCAAAAAAAAGAATTACCATTGCTTTTTTTTTTTTGGTTGAGAAAATAGAAACATTAAATTAACTAAACTAGTTCCACCATATTACAATTCATAGTGACGTTACTTAAGGCATTCAGATTACCTAGACTTGCTAGCATATTACATGCACTATTAGATAAGTGCTTAACAAAAAGAACACCACCAAGTTTATCGTTTTCCAATGCATAGTTAACAAAAATGGGAGGACTTGCAAAGCGGGTAATCTTGTTCAACTTGGATTGATGGGAAGCTTCCTTTGCTAATATGTGTGCGACTGCATTTCCTTGACGGAAGGTGTGTCTAATCGCCAGGTGTTTTAGTTGTAATATTAACAACCTGCAGTTATAAATAAGATTGTTAAATACTTCATTACCTTCTTTTATTAATTTAATCACCTCTGTTGAGTCTGTTTCAATTTCTAGTGGTTGTAGTTGCATTTCCAAAGCAATTTGAAGGCCTTGTTTCAGTGCTAGAAATTCTGCCTGAAGTGGAGATGTCGCATATGTGCAGTTTGGAAAGCCCACAATCCAGTCTTCATTGGTGTTTCTGATGAGGCCACCTAAACCAGATTGAAGGTTTTCCTCCTTGAAGGAACCATCCACATTTAATTTGTAACAACCATTTGGTTCTTATGCCATTTGACATAAATAGTACAATTCTTGGTGATACTATTATCAGAGTCAGATAGAAATTTATATTCCAAAGCATAATGAAGAATATTTTTTGTAGCCAGTGATAAAGCCATGTTATTGTGATTCTTCTTGTTCCTGTTAATCCATAGGCTCCATAGTATAAACGGGAAGAACTCTGACCAGTTAACATGAAAATTAGATGTGTGTAAATTTAGATCTCTTACCCAACATAGTCAGTGAGTAGTGGAAGGAATGTTTATATTGGGCACTTCTAACTTAGACCAGAAAGATTTAGCAATAGAACAATAAAGAAAATATGAGTTATAGTTTCTGTAGAAGCTTTGCACACAGGGCATATTGCGTCAATATTAATATTTATGTGATGAAGATAAGATCTACAAGGAAGCCTTTCATGAAAATACTACCATAAGAAAAACTTATTTTTGTTGGGGCATTTTGCATTCCAAATCCAAGTGAAGTTTTTATTCGAAGAGGGGGGGGGGGGCATCAATAATTTTATAACAGGACTTCAAGCTAAAGAGACTACTATTGTTGCCAGACCAAGTAGGGATATCATTGGTTCTATTTTTCAAGGGTAGTGGAATGGTACACAAATTATCGAAAATATTTTTAGGCAGATTAAAGGATATTTTAGATAAGTTCCATTTATTATTCTTACAACAATCTTCTATTTTGAGAGAGATATCATTTTTGGTCAAGGGACTTCCAATACAATTTCTAAGGCAAGAAATATTTGGGATCCATCTAGATATCCAAATTAGAATTGGCTTTTGGTAGCCAAAAAATTCCAAGATTGTAGTAATTCCAACCTCTCAGAAAACTATTCCAAATAAATGACGTATTGATTTTAGTTTTCCTAAATGCATGGTTATTAATAAGGACCTTGACCCACGATACATGCGGGTAGTATAAGAGTCACCAAGTTAAACCAGTTAGAAGGGCCAAATTTTTTGATTTGGCAGACCTTATGCCCAACCCCCCAGCTTCTTTATCTTTTAGAAGCACATTCCAACTAAGTAGATGTAGTTTATTTTCAGTGTCGGAAGATCCCCAAATAAATTTTTTTTGCATCTTATCAATTTGTTTCAAGATTTTTGATGGTAAAAAAGCGTATTGTATTACATGGTTTGGAATGGAGTTGAGTATTGAAGTTGCGAGGGTTGTCTCCTTGTGATGTTCATGCATTTAGTTTTCCAATTTGATAGCCTAGAACACATATTATCAATAATGAATTAATAGTCTAGGGGCTTTGGCTTCTTGTTCAAAATAGGAAAACCTAGGTACTTCCCAAAAGTAGAGTTGATTTTGATGCTGAAAAGGTTTGCAAAGAAGTCAGCATCATTTGTAGGGCAATTTTTAGAGAAGAGAATTTTTTAGTGTAATTGACCTGTTGCCCAGTGTCACGACCTGGATTTCCCACCCCCGGGAGTCGTGTTGGCGCCTACTCGTGAAAGCTAGGCAAGCCGCGTAATATAGAATCCCTAACTCTTTTATTTAGCCTTTTTAATAATTTAAATCAACATGCGATTAACAATGAAATATCAACGATAAATAAATACATGCAGAAGACTTAATCTGATAATTTAGCCAAAATTAGTACGACAATACCAGCATACGTCTCTACCCGGAATCCGGTGTCACAATATCACGGACTTTGTACGAATACTACATACAAATGTCTGAAAAGAAAAGTACAATCTGTCTCGGAAGTAATGAGAATAGAATACATATAAAGATAGAAGAGAACGCTGGACCTAACGACGCCTGCAGGACTACCTTGGGATCTCTAACTGGATTGAAGGCAGCCACCCAATGCTACGGTCCAAAAGTTGCCGCTCCGGGATCTGCACATAGTGCAGAGTGTAGTATCAGCACAACCGACCTCATGTGCTGGTAAGTACCTGGTATAACCCCGGCAAAGTAGTGACGAGGCTAGGACCAGACTACCAAATAATCCTGTACAGTTATATAATATGCAGCGGAAAATAAAACAGGAATAACAAGTAAAGATGGGAGGGGGTACATGTTGTGGGGGAATATCAGTACCAACAGTAAATTAAGAGAAAAACATAAGAACAATTTAGAATTTACATCAAAACAATAAGGAACTCGTAACCAATCTATGAACACTTCGTATTATCAATTGTTGCGGCACGCAACCCGATCCCGAAATATAATAACTCTGTTACGGCATGCAACCCGATCCATATCATTTATCACTGTTACGGCGTGCAACCCGATCCAATTATATTATTATTGCGGCATGAAACCTGATCCAAATATAATATTATTGCAGCGTGCAACCCGATCCAAATATAATATTATTGCGACGCGCAACCCGATCCAAACATACAGTTCAACACCAAACACAACAAGAGTCCCGACAAGAGATCAATAAAGAAACAACACTATCCCGGTAAGAAAATCGACGGTATAAGTAAATACGTCCCGGCAAGGGAAAATCAGCTATAACCAAACTTGTTTCAACATTTAACTACCTCAACTAGCACCAATACTCAATCATAAGTAATTTCCATGAGGATAATCATAATCCTTGTTCAACTCAGAGAATCAACAACTTAGGCATTCATAGTATTTATTCAAAACACAACAATTTTAATTTAAAACTCACGGTCATGCTTGATACCAACGTATAGGTACTCGTCACCATGCCTATGCGTCGTACTCAACGAGTAACATGTATCAAATATGACTCAATTCCTAATCCCTCAAGCTAAGGTTAGACCAAACACTTACCTCGAACTTCCATGGCCAACTCAAGCCTCAAACACCGCTTTTCCTTTGGAATTCGCCTCCAAACAACTCGTATCTAGTCCAAATTGATTTAACAACATTAATAAACGCTACCAATCTAATTCCAATTTCAATGCTTAATTATAGATTTCCTATCATTCTTCCCAAAAAGTCAAAGATTGACCCCGGGCCCGCTTGGTCAAAACACGAGGTTTAGACCAAAACCCGATCACTCATTCATCCACGAGCCCGAATATATAATTAGTTCTAAAATTCGACCCTAAAACGAGGTCTAAATCCCAATTATACAAAAAGCTCTAACTCTACCCAAATTCCTAATTTTCTACCCTTAAGAATATGATTTTTGCCTAGAAATCTAATAGGTGTTAATGTAAATTGAAGAAAATGAGTCTAAGATTACATACCTATGGGTTTGTAGTGAAGTTCTCTTTCAAAAATCGCCTAATTTGGAGTTTGGAAGAAGAA